>NC_049260.1:4202948-4802948 GCF_011100685.1 Canis lupus familiaris
TTCTGAAAAATTATCAAGTCCATTAACACTACATAAGTATAAAGGAAACAATCCAACAATAAGATATAACAATTATAAATATTTATGTGCCCAGCATGGGAGCACCCAAATACATAAAAGCAGCTATTAACTCACATAAGGGAAGAAATTGATAGTAATATAATATTAGTAGAGAACTTTAGCACCCCACTGACATCAATGAATAGATCATCCAAAGAGAAAATGAACAAGGAAATGATGGCTTCGATTGACACACTGGATCAGAAGGACCTAACAGATATATTCAAAACATTCCATCCAAAAATAGTGGAAAAATATTCTTTTCAAGAATGAATGTACATGGAACATTCTCTGAAACTGATCACATAAGAAGCCATAAAACAAATATCAAAAATTAAGAAAGACTGAAGTCTTATCGTGTATCTTTTTCAAACACGATGCTATGAAACTAGAAATCAACGACAAGAAAAAATCTGGAAAGAACACAAATACATGGAAGTTAAGTAACATGCTTCTAAACCATGAATGGGGTCAGCCAAGAAATCAAAGAGGAAATAAAAAATACATGTATATAAGTGACTATTAAAGAACAATGGTCCAAAATCTTTGGGATACCGCAAGAGCTGTTCTAAGAGGAAAGATTATAGCACCACAGCCCTAACTCAAGAAGCAACAAAACAAACTTGAAGCGAACAACCTGACCTCACACCTAGTGGAGATAGAAAAAGGAGAATGAACAAAACCCCAAAATGGTAGAAGGAAGAACGCAGGAGAAACATTTGGCAAAATACAATACCCATTCATGATAAAACAAAACAAAACAAAAGAAAACAAAACCCTCCACAAAGTACATTTAGAGAAAATACTCCTCAACATAATAAATGCCATCGATGAAAAACCCACAGCTAATATCATCACTGATGGGGGAAAATTGCTCATGAATGAAAGAACAAATATTCTTCCAATATTAAAGAATTACTAATGTCTCTATCGTTAGTCCTTATAGCATTATTTGTATAAAGTGAATAAACATGATGTGAACTACTGGATTTTCCTTCAAAAGTTTTTCAAAGACTAGGGGCACCTGGGTAGCTCAGTCGATTAAGCATCTGACTCTTGATTTTGGCTCAGGTCATGATCCTGGGGATCCTGGGGTCATGGGATGGAGCCCCCGCATCAGGCTCCCCACTAGATATGGAGCCTGCTTAAGATTCTCTCTCCCCTTCTCTTTCTGCCCACCCTCTATCCCACTCGCATGTACAAACCAGCACTCTCTCTAAACTAATAATAATAATAATTAAAAAATAAATTTAAAAATTGGAAGAATGTTAGTCTCCTTTTAGTTTCATCAAAGATAACGTTTCTTTGTCTCTTGGTCTCTGGGCTACTTTGGGTTGGTTTCATAGAAGAATCAAAACCGACCTGTGTGTATACAACCATTTGAAATTGAAAGTCATCTCTTTCTTCCAATCCAGTCTTCTTTTTTCTTCCCAAAGAATTCAACACCAGAGAGAGAAGACTTGAAGAGAATATCCAACAACATATGTTCAAACAGTCGCGGATATAGGGCACAGAACAGTCTAAGAGAGCCATGATGCACTTCTTTTTTTTTTTTTTTTTTTTTTTTTTTTAATTTATGATAGTCACAGAGAGAGAGAGAGAGGGGCGAGCAGAGACAAAGGCAGAGGGAGAAGCAGGCTCCATGCACCGGGAGCCCGACGTGGGATTCGATCCGGGGTCTCCAGGATCGCGCCCTGGGCCAAAGGCAGGCGCCAAACCGCTGCGCCACCCAGGGATCCCCATGATGCACTTCTTGATGCTATTATGGGCCGTCTAAAAAATATGAGTGATGATGAAGAGCTATAGGAAGAAACCCGACGGAAAATTTTAACTCAATCAGATGGATGCTATATAAGCCATAGAAATCCTTGTCTTTAATTCCAAACAATTAGATTGCACGTATAGATACCCACATTCTATTTCTTTCTAAGCTATTTTGATCAAAACTTGCTAAAGGATATACTTTTCCCCTCTTTTTACCTTAATTTCTATTTTCTCCATCTCCTTCTGATTTTGCCCGCAGAGTGCATTTTCCCTGTTTGAGCTCGATGTGCCGTTGTGCAAAAAGTCTGTTGGCCCAGATGAGCACAGTAGATATTTACATGAAATAGCAGGGAAGGATCCATCTGGGGCGCATGACTGATGTTGGCAATACAAGAAGAGGGATTCTGATTTGTTGTATAAATCATCCTGAGAGCCCCCAAGAGTGAACACATAGGGGCTGCTGCTTATTTTCACGGTGCTTAGGATCACCTTTGAAATAGAGTTAAAATTAGGTGAAGTGTGATTTTGGAAAGAGGATTAAACAAAGATAATAGTTTTGATACCTCTGCTTGTACTAACTGATGTATTTCAACAACATAAAAGGTTTAAAAGGAAGAGGGTTCTTCCCCTTACCATTGCTCAGTACGTACAGATAATAATCAAAATTGAGAAATAGACCAACATAATTCTCAAAATTCATACCATTATTGTTGGGTGGAAATTAATGTTACTTAGGAATTTCATGGTATATGGGATTTATAGTGAAGTAAAAAGGCGACTTTAGGAGAAAAAATTCATACATTTAAAAGGAGAAATAAATCCTGTGTTTGACTCAGAGCTCCATAACCCATTGGGATGAATATTTTTCTTTCTTCTGATTGTTCCTCTTTTCTAATGCAGCATCATCTCCCCCCCCCCCCTTTTTTTTAAAGGATGGCCAATTTGAGTCAGTCACTATCAAGGCTTATTTCAGAATTAATGTGATATTTATGAGCTTATTTTCCAACAGGACTTTCTTAAAACATGCGTGATGATGTTAGACTGGAAATGACTACCCAGTGGCAAGTGCAGACACTTTATCTCTATGGGTGCTGCTGTGGTAAGTGTGTACTTTCAGGGTACAATATTGGCATTCTTCTAGGAAAATTCTGACTCTGGTAAGTGGAGAAAATAGCACAGAGTAATGCTTCTCTTTTGACATCTTCTCCAAGCCAACATCTGGTTTGGGTCATGACTGGGAAGACCAACCATTCCAATCCTAAAAGGCGCATATAGATTTCTTTCCATCCGTGAGCTGTCTCTGAACTGCACAGGTAAGGACAGGGCTTGAGGCATAGCAGGGGACATCACATGGACACCTCCCATTTTAATATTTTGTCCGAATGAGGCTGAACGTTCAGCATGGAGGAGATCTCACAGCAGTGACTGTCTGCCCTCCGGGTCACAACCCCATCTGTGGGCACTGGGCTGGAGACAAGAGTCTTTTTATGAACTGGGGCTGCAGAGTCAGGCCCATCTCTACTTCCCAGGACAACTGGTCCAGTATGAAACCACTCTCGTCTTCAGAGCCCCAGCTGGGGCCATCTGTGCCACCCCAGAGCTTGGAGCCTACTCCAGGAAGTGGTTTTAGGACACAACCTCCGGACCCAATCTATACCCACCACTGGGAAGAGCCAGCCGAATTCAATGTGTGCTGCTGCAGGGCTGGACACAAACGGAAACACTGCCCTGGGACACATCCCCATAAAAAGGCACGCACGTCTCAGAACCTGATCCTGCTGTGTTTGTGCTGCCTGCGGTGGGAGCTTTGCTGAGTTTTCAGAGAAGACAGCAGGTGCTGGGTTTTCCAGGAAAAATAAGTGCTTGGGCACACAGTAGCGGGCATGCACTACTAGACCACAAAGAATGTTGCCGGGCTCCGGTGATATTCAAGAAAGGCCCCGGGGAGCTCGGATGAGGGCCTCCTAACTGCGTGCCGCTATATGCACGCTCACCTCCTGCACCCGACAATTAAATCACAGGAGCTAGAACTAGCAAGATGGTGGATGCCCACGGTCGTCCCCTTCCTGTGACCCTGGCCTACCTTGTGGCATCTCTCTTTTCCCCTTTCCTATCCGGACTCCTATTTCCCTCAGCCTGTCTTCATCCTGTGAAGTGCCCACTCAAACCTACTTCCCCTGCTCCCAAGCTTCCTATTCAAAAGCCCTTCACTATCCACCCTCCTGCATCAAAATTTGATTCCTTCCAGCGAGCAGTGCTCAGCGAAAAAGGAGGAGGAAGCAGTCTGATTAAGGAGGTTAAGAGGGGAGTCACGTTCTTAGGGGTATTTGCATTTTCACAAGGGGATTAGGGGACACGTTTGACACTGTCAGCATGGAATTTTGCAGAGCACTGGACAGCAGGAATGAGCTCCCTTCCGTGCAGGAAGTGAGATGTGGGAGGTGGGAAGTATTTTGAGGGGTGCTTAAATCGTGGGAGCCTGTGGCTGCTCCCTTGATGGAGCTGTAAACAAACATCGCTTCCGATGAGCGGCATCTCAAGATCTAGAGAGCGCGGCAATGGGAGAGAATTTCAGCTGGTGGGCTGGGTTGGATGTGTGGGGTTAAATGGACTTTAGGGGGAAAATGCCACTATGACTCATGGGGAGTCCTTTCCTCTGTGCCTCGCCTCCACCAGGCCAGACTCACAGCCTCTTCTCTCCTTCCCTCTGTCCTGGAGGCCTCATTTCTTGAAAGAGAAGTAGAAACTGTGCATCTCCAATGGGTCTTCATTACCTTTAAGGATAAAACTAAGGTTTCTTCATGAGAATCCCCAGCATCTGGAGCTGAGAAGCTCTCGCTCTCTTTCTGCTTTCAGAATTTCATTCCACCCTGAACTCCCAAAAACACAAAGGACTCCCTCCTGGATCCTTCCTGCCCTATAGTGACAGCCCTATTTCTTTGCTCCAATTGTCACAATTGCTCATGAGTCTTCTGTGCTGATGGTCTCTGCTTCACTTTACTTTTCTGTAGTCTGCTCTGACCTCCACCAGTCACCTGAGCTGATCAGTGCAAGGACAGATAATCAAACCCCATGTCTGTCCTCTGTCCTGAAGTTTCTTGGTCTCTTAGCAGCACTGCAAGGTTGACCTTCACGTTCATGAGATGCTCCTTAGGGTTCTCCTAGGTGCCCAAGCCAGTCCCCTTCCACCAGTTTTTATGGGGCACCATCTCACTTACGAAGACCGAGGCTCCCCAAAAGGTACGCAGCTTCCTCCTAGCTGGGTATTGCCTTATCTTGCCAAACTGCAGAACCACAATGTCAACAGTAATAAAATATAAAGCACGGAGTGATCTGAGCTCCTTCTTCCTACTGTCACCTCTGTAGATTCTTCTTACCGACATCACGCATCACTAAGTATATTAATGTTATTTAAAAGTGCACATATTTTACACTGGAAAATGGACCAAGTCCATTGACTTATTGGGCGTACTCTGAATTCCACGAGGAGATCTCCATCGATGATTTGTCCAAATTACATAACTGGTTAGAAATACAGGAAGGTACTTTTATACGATTTAATTAGAACAACATGTGGGTGTTGGTAAGAAGTGCCAATAACATTGGAATTTGTGAAACTACATCACAGAGCCAACTTCTACCAAGACCTCTCTCTTCTGCTGGCTTCTGTACTTTCCTCCATTGATGGTTATGAGAAAGGTTGCTATGAACACTTGTGTACAGGTGTTTGTGTGGGTGGACATTTTCATATCCCTTGAGCAGACACCCAAGAGTGGATTGCTGGGTTGTATGGACAACATACATTGTACTTTTCTAGAAACTGGCCAGGCGCTGAGTGATGCCCCCTTCCTTGACCCTGTAAGCCCCAAATTAAATTAGGTGCACCCTGCTATTCTTAGATCCTCTTCTCTGACTCTGCAGTGTTTCTGACAATTTACAATTACACCTTCATGTGTGTGATTTCTTACCATGTCTCTCATACTAAATTCCACGTTTCACGGAGGAGTCTGCACCACGTTTATGTGGTTTACATAGTTGGGAAACAAAACAGTCAGGGAATTGAGTGGCACTTTTTCTGCCTTCCAACTCTTGGGATACATGTTGAGCTATCCCTTCAAGGAGATTCTGGCCAGAGAAAAGCAGGTGTGCATTCACAGCTACCATGAAGGAGTAGATAGCATGCGGGTCTACAGGCGCTGTCAAAGGACTCGATTTGCCTGTCTCTGGGACCACTGCTGGGACCCTGGGAAGAATTTAGGCAAGGGGCACAAGGCTGGTGACTTCTGTCACCCTAAGGGCGAGTTCTCCCTGGATGTAGTGGGGTGGTGGTGGTGGGATGGACCACCAGATGGCAGTTGAGAGGAAAGAAATCAAGGTCGAGAAATAGAACTGGTGTTGGAAATGGTCTTAATGGAGGGGAGTGATGGGTGAAAAGCCTCAGGTCTTAATCCTTGAGAGGTCCTAACAACACCCTCCCTAGGAACAACCATACACTATTCCTGAGGAGCTGGGGGCCGAGGGAAGGGATGATTTTCAGAGGCCTGCACTGTGGCTGGAAGCACTCGCAAACTTTGTTGACTCTGTTCCAGTCTTGAACCGGCTAACAACTTGCTTCATCAACATGACTATGCATCAGTAAGAGCATCAGCAGAGAACAAACAGCTCATCACACACACGCCTGATAAGTACTTGCAAAGAGAGGGCACTCAAGAATGACATTTTGCAGTGTTTTCTGGAGGTAGGTTGAGAATACCAAAAACCAAAGTAATGAGGGAGCTGTCTCATGCATAGACAAGCGGTAGCGTCCAAGGCCCTTAATATTTTCCCAATTAGAGGGCATCTCAAACTTGTTTAAAGCAAGTACTTTTCTTGATACAAATTGGTAGTGCAGCTAAGTCAGGCACGTGTTCTCTGCGGCCACCGACAGTGTGAGTAGAGAAGATACTTAAGCGTAGGATTCACTGCTCCCCGGCAGCACCCGTGTGGGCTGGGTCTACACCACGAAGGTGTCAACAGGACGACAAACATCCTTTTTATTCTAACTACCACGGAAACGTATTTCCTTCCCTATGGTTGACGATAATTACGTTGGGAACAGCTATATTTTCTGGAGTGTGAAGCACGTGTAACTTACGACCCCGATCCTCAGCCCCGCCGCTTCATAACCAAGTGGCCTTTGGGGTACATAACCTAATTATGTAACATAACCCTTAGAGATAAGAGAGGGGAAGCTGGGAGTACTCTCAGCCACTACACGGGGCAGAGAGAGCAAAAAGGGCAAAGCAAAAGGCAAGGATGTACGTTCATAAATAAAAAGTGCCTAGCTCACGATGAACACTCAACAAATGCTAGACGACCTAGTTTATGCAGAAATTTAGAGTGTTTTGCAATTTTCAAGTGATCTGCATATGTGAATACTTCATCCTAATTAAAACTGTTCTCCATGAGTTTTTCATATTTCAGCATCTGGCTCTTTGCCTTTCTTTTCAAGGTAAGTGCCTTTCTACAGGAGTCAAGTGGGTCTTGGTTTTGCCTTCAGAGAAGACACAGAACATGCACCCACAGAGCAGAGGTGAAGGACAGGTTCTTACGAGGAGCACAGGCTCTGCTGATGGCTCTGTCCTGGGCCCTCTACGGAACCCTTGGTTCTTGGCTGTCTTGGTTCTCTGGATTTCTGACTACTGGTATACTCAGCTCTGGGTGGTTGACTCCTCCTGGCTGGTAACACTGTTCCTCGCCTCCGGGCCAAGTGAGAATTCTAATCCTTTTTAAGTGTGTGTGCTCATCATGAAGATTCCAAGTGTTCCCTAAGGCCCTGTTGGCACTGGTTCCTCACCTGCCCTGCCAGCTCACTCAAGCTCCCCAGTCCCTGAGCCTTCTCCTTGGCGGCACAACCCAGGCTTGGGCATGACGCACTGATTACATGCACTGCCAAGACTTCACCCTTGCTGTTTGCTTATATATGGAAGGGGCCCCAAGAGGAAAATCTGGGTGATGACTGAGAAGTTTAGAGATTCGTAAAAGCCACAGACTTAGGGAGATCTACAAAGTTCACACTAGACCAAACATAGCAAGCCATTCCTGGGAAGGCCAAAGACCACGAACAAAATCCTAGCCACAGCTGGAGGAAAGAGACAGGTTGCTTTCAAACTCAGGACCAATAACTGGTATAATTTAATCAAAACGATAGGAAGTCAGATAATAGAAACTATATCTTTAAAGGGTAAGAGGTAATTAATCTCAAACCACAATTCAATACCCAGTGAAGACGGCTTTAAAAAGTGGTGAGAGAAACGATGATTAGACAAATTACTGAGATAATTTGTCCTCATCAAACCCATCTATGTAAACACACAATGCCGTTATTTGTTGACTATGATTTCTAGGACAATGAAAAGTTTACTCATAACTTGGTTTCTTTGTTTCTGACTTTTATATGGAATGTCTTTTTTACCACCAAGTATAGAATTGATGTGACTTACAGAAAAATAACTACTGTTTAGTTAAATGTCTATCCATAATTTAATACGACGTTGAGTATCAAATGCATACCCACTCTTTCCTATAGTGGATTTTGAAAATATGCCATTTTAAGTGACTTTGCATTATATATGAATTCCCCATCCCTTTGTCAAGGATTTTCATAAGTCGATGTATTTGACGGCATGTTTCTGAGACCTCATGCTTGTTAAGAAACTAGAAAACAAAAAATAAAAAAATAATAATAAAATAATAAAAAAAAAAGAAAAAGAAACTAGAAAACATTAGGATATTTGAATAGTTCTTTATGATTTTTATGTCCTAGAGAAATTTATTATTAACATTACGGTAAAAACTGCAAATCATTTCATGTAAATACTCATTTCATATGCGATGTTGGAGCAACGCACATAGAATTTGGCAATCATGGGTTTTAGTCTACAGAAAGCAATGCTTTCATGCAATGCCTTAATACTAATGGGATAGTCTGACAGTGTCCAAAAACACTTTGTGTCAGGCACCTGTCATTCCGTGGAGAACCAGAAAGAGAAAGCTAACTATTTGGTCCTTCAAAATCCACTTGGGTCAAAAGATGCATAGAAAATCAAACTCTGCCTAATTTGAAATCCTTTGCTGTGCTGGGGACAGACTTAGGTCAGAAAGCCTCCACGAGGCCAAGGTTTGAACTTTGTCCTGTGGAACAGGAGAGCGTACACAATGTGAGGCAGAGGAGTTAGTATGCATTTTTTTTTTTTATTATAAAACTTGGTTATCATGTGCAAATGTGTTTTTAAGAATAGGTAACACCATTCGAAGCACGGCAAATCTAGCGTCCAACTATTATATTCAAAGAAACAGGAACCTCAATGGCTAAGCACTGAGCAGTGCTGCAGAGCAGAAATGATCCATGTGTCTTGATAAGGCAAGTCTCTCCGGGTAAAGCAAGTGTCTTCCAGACGCCCTTTTCTCTTCTACGGCTCGCTGAACTCCAACTGAGGGAGTATTGGGTGGAAGGAAGAACCCTAATACATAGTCATTAGTATGTTCCTAAAAGTGCTGTGCATGTCTCATTGAAGAGGAATTAAGAAGAGACTGATTTTATCGCCTCTCAGGGGCTGTCATCAGTACCAAATGCTTCCAAAGGAGGTGCAGGGGATGGGTAAATGCTAGCCGCCCACTAGGGCAACATCACATAACAGCCACTAATCTCTGCATGTCTTTAAACGCATTAAGAAACCACAATGTCTCTTTAAAGTTTCTCGGCAGGAGTCATCCGGGTCTAAATTGGCATTACTATTATTCCTCTGTGAAATCGATGGGTTGTTAGTGGGATGTCATCATTAAGAGGCACTGGGTCAATCAGGCTGAGGTAGAACAAGAAAGAACATGTGCGGCTTGGCCAACCATCACTATTTTCCTTTGTACAACAAAATAAGAGTTTTGCCTTGGTTGTAACAACAATGTACTTGAGCTCAAATTTATCGTAGAGCAAAGTGTACACTGATCTACAGCTACATGTTTGGGAGACGCATGAGCGCGCTTTGTGTTTCTTGTACAAAATGGCTGGAAGATGAGAAAACATACATGTTTTATTAAAAGGAGATATCAAATCCAATAAGGGATCATCTCAGGGAGATCTTATGTTTGCCGCACACAAGGGCACTAATGCATAAATGCCATTTTACAATGTGAGTGCTGCTTGGCTTCCAAAGAAAAAAAAGTCGAGTCACATTTTTGTTTTACATTTGTTCAAGCATAATTTTTTTAAAAACGTAAAATCAAACTCTCATACATAATGAGAACTGATGTCAAGGATTTTATTCAACTCAATTAACTGGTGAGGGATCCAGTAAGATGTTACAACCAGTTTGACGGAGAGTTCACAGAATAGACCCATACACACTGGCGAGGACTAATGCGGAAATGAATTTGCTGAACGGATATAAAACTGGTCAACAGCCGGAGGCAAGCATCAACAGACGACCAAGGATGGGCACATTCGCATTCATTACCATGACTTTTCCACCACATGGAAGTTAGCTCCGTGACAAGCAATGACACACCAGCAGGCATGGTGCGCCAGGATTGTTTTTCCCATATTCCAATGCCTTTCTCAATGTTCCCACCGCAAAAGGGTGAGTAAATCTAGTAAAAAGTAAAAGAAGTTAAAAAAAAAAAAAAGGTCCATCATCAAAGTGTTAACATCTGGTAAATGATCCCAGAAATGTGCTAATAAGGCTCTTGGTCACACTAGGTATGTATTCCGAATTCAGATTATATTTGCACAAAGGCTGTGTTAGAAAACTACCGGTTTTTAGAAAAGAGGATGGTTTTTTTTGAGGTAGAAAGCACATCCTCAAGTGTAGACATGTGCCTGATGATGTGAGGTACAGACCACAGTTATGTTCACACTGAGAACAAACTACTGACGGTACGGTTCAGAGTGGGCCTCTGGGCGGAGGTGTGCCGAGAGGCTGTGTGGGCCAGAAAGACGGTCAATTTTGCTAACAGGGAGGACGGTTTCTCAGGACTCATCCATGACCTGGCTTTTCCACTCAGACTACAAACAAAACACAGCTGCGATCTCCGTTGTACCAGCCGCTACGGCACATTAAGACAACAGTTAAGACAGTAGAGTCATACAGGAAAAAGATAAATATAACATATATGTACATACACACATATACACATATATGTAAGCATATACGTATATGTACGCATATTTTACATTTTCAAGCCATGGTTTAGAGAAAGTAAAAAGGAAATGAATGCAAATATAATTTCATTCCGCCTTTGAAAAGGAAGTATTTTACATGCATGCGTATGTATAAACATGTAAAGATGCACACACGCATACACACATACATGCCCGAGCACTCACACACAAGCATGTGTACGTGTGTGTATTTGCCGCTTATGACGCCTACATGGATTATTCAGGTGCAATGACACCGTATGATCATTCATGTAGGATGTATGATTGTGCAAATGAGGGCTTGGTGGCTGCCTCTGTTTTGCCTTCTCTCAGCTGGGACGCTGTGGTATGTCAGCACTAGTCACGGTAGGCCAAGCCCGCATGGGACAGAAGGCTGGCCTCGCAGGCTGAAGGACCCCTCACACGGTGATGTCCCGGGTGCCATGGGTTACTCGAGCAGGTGCCGTGACCGTGACGCCCAGGGAGGCACAGCGGGCTGCTCACACATAGGGTGGCAAACCGAACAGCTCGGGCTGGAAGTCCTGCAGGGAATCCAGCACCACGGTGGCCTTGGACGTCAGGTGTCGCTGCAAGTTCCCATCTGGAACCATGACCACCTGCATGCCAGCTTCAAGGGCTGCCTCCACGCCGTTGGGAGCGTCTTCAAAGACGAGGCACTGTAGGATGAGGAAGAAAGACAAGGTTGAGACGGCCTTTCGCGTAACCAGGCATCTAGACCGGGTTCTCATGATTTCTAGTATTGACACGCCCATCAGTTTTGTCACTTGTGCACGGGACACAGAGTTGAAGGGGAGGCTTTCCAGGTTGTGAACCGCAGGGAGGCCGGCACTCCAGTCCTTACATATGGTCCCGCGGGCTTTCCGCACCCGTGACTTTACAGGGGACAGGGTTCCATCACTGCTGCCGAGGTGCTAGTGACATGTGGTGGTGGGTGGCAAGTAGGGACGTTGGGTTTAAAAGTTTGTTTTACTGGAATCCTACAGATCTGTGCAATCACTGAACATTCAGAGCACAAGAGTAAACTAGGGTGGGGGGGAGAAACATGCATTTTATTTAATTTTTTAGAAAATATTTTATTTCTTTATTTGACAGAGAGAGAGCACACCAGAGAGCACAAGCAAGGGGAAGGGCAGAGGGAGGGGGGGAAGCAAGATCCCCACTCAGGGGGGATGCAGGGCTCGATCGCAGGACCCTGGGATCATGACCTGAGCAGAAGGCAGATGTTAAACCCACTGAGCTACCTGGGAGCCCGAAAACATGCGTTTTAAGTGTGACATCAGTGCAGAGCTGATCATGCTTTGGGTACTGCACTTTGGAAAGCGAGCGGTTAAAGCATGTGAGTGAAACCCCGAGCCTGTGTGTGAGGACCAAGGCCTGCCGTGAAAATCTCTGCGAGCAAGCCCAGGGGCCCCGAGCGCTAGCCCCTTCGGCTGTGTCACTCCACCTTATCTTCGGGACGACCGCCGGCCCTTTGCACCCACATGTAAAACAGGGTCTCTGTGCACTGTGTTTTCGAGGCGGCTCCCCCCACCCCCCGTGCCATCCCGCGAACAATGCCATAAAACAAGAGATCCTAAGCCCACTCAAGGGGAGATCATCCTCCATCCTCCGTCAGTGTCCATCCGGGGAAGACACGTGCCTACAAAGTGCCCTGGGGTCCTGGCAACAGCATCCTTACTTCTCGGTGAAGATTCGGCTCCGTGGGGGCCAGACGTGTATAAAGGGGCCCCGGTCACGGCTGTGCGATCTCTCCCACTGTTCCCGCCGTTGTCCTTAGGTGACCCCCAACTGCCAGGACGTGCCAAGGTCACAGCTTTCCACCCTCCCAGCCCCTTGTCCCCCTCCTTTTATCTCGAGAATTTTGCCCTGCGGGCAGTGGCAGCTCACTGTGCTGGTGAGCAGCGAGGCTCATGGACGCCGGTGTGGGCGCAGTGGGACACTAGAAGTTCTGTGTCCTCCCCTGCCTTTAGGTCAGTGGAAAATGCATACACAGGCACACACACTCACAGGCACACATGCACAGACTCCTGCATTCACACGCACAGAAACTCACACTCAGACACACGCACTGACACGTTCATGTACACACGCATAAACTGGCACTTGGACACATGTACACACTCATACACAAGCACAGGCTCCTTCACTCACGTAGAAACTTGCACCCGTGTGCACATAATCATGTACACACATGTGCACACATGCATAGGCTCATACACACGCATAGGCTCCTTCACACACACACAGAAACACACACTCAGACACGTGCACAGATACATTCACATACACACACATGAACTGACATTCGGACACGTGCACACTCATACATACATGCACAGGCTCCTTCACTCACACACATAGAAACTTGCACTCAGACACATCTGCACACACATGAACTGGCACTCTGACACACATGTGCATGTTCACACATACACGCAGTCTCCTTCATTCACACAGGCAGAAATTGCACTCAGACACATGTGTGCATACACACATTCATGTACACACATGAACTGGCACTCCGACACACGTGTGCACACTCATACACACACATGAACAGACTCCTACAGTTACACACACTAGCTCTCAGACATGTGCGCAGACACAGTTCATGTACACACACATGTGCATGTTCATACACATGCACAGACTCCTACAGTCAGAAGCTTGTACTCAGACACATGTGCAGACACACCTTCATGTACAGACACACGTGTACACACTCATACACACAGACTCCTACAGTCACACACAGAGAAACTTGCCCTCAGACACACGTATTCATGTACACAAACACGAACTGGCACTCAGACACATGTGCACACTCATACACACAGGCTCCTTCACTCAGACACACACACATGTGCACACACACATTAGTGTACACACACGTGTGCACATTCATAACACACATGCACAGACTCTAACAGTCACACATATAGAAACTTGCCCTCAGACACATGTATTCATGTACCCAAACATGAACCGGCACTCGGACACATGTACATGCTCATACACACATGGAGACTCCTTCACTCACACACCCAGAAACTCACACTCAAGACACATGTGCACAGACATGTATTCATGTACACAAACATGAACTAGCACCCGGACATGTGCACACTCATACACACATACACACAGTCTCCTTCACTCACACACACAGAAACTTACAGACACGTGCTCACACATTCATGTGCACACACATGACCTGGCACTTGGACACATCTGTGCACATTCAAAGACACACATGCACAGACTCGTACACTCACAGACACAGAAACTTGCCCTCAGACACATATGCACAGACACACGTTCATGTACAAACACACCCATGAACTGGCACTCAGACACGTGTGCACATTTATACACACATGCTCCTACACACAGAAACTCACACTCAGACATGCACACCACAGACACACATTCATGTGCACACACATGAACTGGCACTCCAACACACGTGCACACTCAGACACACATGGACAGACTCCTACAGTTACACACACAGAAACTAGCCCTCAGACAAATGCGCAGACACATTCATGTGCACACACTCGTGTGCACATTCATGTATACACATGCACAGACTCCTACACTCACAGCTCACACTCAGACACATGCAGACACATCTTCATGTACAGACACGTGTGCACACTCATACAGATACATACACAGACTCCTACACTCACACACACAGAAATTTGCCCTCCCACACATGTGCACAGACGCATTCATGTACACACACATGAACCGGTACTCGGATACACGTGTGCACATTCATACACACAGAAACTCAGACACGTGCAAATTCACACTCACATGCACATAGACACCTGCACATACTGAGGGACACTCAGACACATAGAGAAACCTGCACAGAGATACACACACGCACACTCACGAGCAGACTCCGTGAGGCCCCAGGCATCATAACACTGCAGTGTCAGCACCTGCACAGAGAGAGCTGGCCGGCCCTGGACACGGGCCTTCGAGCACGAAACACCAGACAGATCTGGAGAGAGAGAACACCGAGTCCCTCTAAGAACTTGCAAAGGCCCCTGGCTTCTTTTCCAACCCCCTGCTTCTGCCGTGAGTCAATGGCTTCTGTCGGAGTGGGGCTGGGTCTGCTGAGAACGGGCAGTTTTGTCCTTTAGCTCTGCCTCTGAGACTTCCCGTTAGTGACATTTCCGTCTCTGCCTCTTCACAGTTACGACCTGATTGCATTCTAAATGTCCCCGATCGCTTTATCTGGACCATGGATGGGCACTTAAAGGTCCTGTGGCATTGTGTGTCTGAATGACGGCCTGTGTCCTCCGAGGATTTGGAAGCTCCGTGCAGTCCACCTGTGAAATGTCAGTCGGAACAGAGGAGGAGACTGTGTTGATCCCTCAGGGTAACTGTGCTCGGCAACGTCGTGAGAGCAGGTTTTAGTCTGCATCGTGAGGCTCCTTCCGAGGGACGTGGCGGGAGAGACCTGGTGCCTCAGAAACCGTGTCACTTGCCAAAGAGAGGGCCGTGAACAGCGCAGAGAGCATCCGCACCTGAGAGCTGCGTTCCAGGAAATGCCGGCACGGGGTACGTGAGGCGGAAAAGCCGCACAGGCGTTGATGGTGATGGCGCTGAGTACCTGGCGAGCCTCCTTCTCAGACTCGGACGGTTTCATAAGGTATGCACAGCGTCCTGGTTTCTGTGTTTTCCATTCATACCTTGTCCCCGCTCAGTTCAGAAGCAATCGCCCCAACAGGGCACGGAGGGCTGACCTGTCGCGTGTGTGATGCCCACGAGAACGTGCAAAGCCCTGGAAGGCATACAGAGCAGCGAGCCAGCCGTCGGTGGGGCGACGCGGTCTCAGCAGCGGCCGGGAGCTGAGAGAACCGGCCAGGCCACGAAGGGCCGTGTGAAACGTGTCGTTGAGCACAAGTATGCGAGACCGGTGTGTCACATGACACAGCAGACAGCCGGGGACACGGGCTGGTGTGTGCTGTTCTTCAGCTGAGCCACAGACGCCGCCTCCGGCCGTGAAGGTGGTGGGCCGCTGTGGTCCACGACGGAGACGCGGCTGCGGGTCACTGTGGCCACAGGCCAGGGGCGGCACCCTGGCTGTGCGCCGAAATGCCTCTGTTCCCCCTCTCTTCTTGTGGCTGCCTCACGGGGAGGCCCTCCAAACACGCTTCTCAGGAGCCTGCACCCCACATCACCCATCGCCTCCCCAGATTCCACTCGAGAAATGTGCAGGTGCTGAACCAGGCCTTCAGGGGCTTGGAGGCTCAGCGGCCGGCCGCATGGAGGCCGAGTGGGACAAGGCGGGGGCAGGAACCCTCCTCGGCAAGTGGGCATGAAGTGTGCACAGGCTGTTTTCCCTGCAGAGTAGTCAGAGTAGCCAGAGCAGGACAGCGAACATGTGCACTGCCGGGAACCACCCTGGGGCTAGGGTCCACGCATCCAGGACATGGCTCCTCATGATGCCACCCACCTGGAAGCCTACACGCTCCCCGGCCTCCTCTGAGACGCACAACTGCAGAGCACAATGCCTGCATTCCGAAGCACTGATCAATAGCGTCGAAAGTTTCTTATGCCTGCCTGCCTGCGTGTTGGCTCCTAAGGTCTAACGTGTTTCCGAGGACCACACATGGGAGAGAGTGCCCACTGCCCCAACACCCAGATGTTTTACCAACAGTCAGAGCGTAGCTTACCTACCTGCCGAAACCCAAACATGAATCTCTGAGAGTTACCCACAACCATGCTACCTGTAATCACTGCGCTCACGGGTCGTAAATCCATCGACAGCTCTAAGCTAGAATAACACCGCTCAGATCGTGCATGCACGCGGGCAGGGGGAGTGCGGTTCACCGAAATACGCGAATGTCTCTGCGTGATTCCTACCTGTTACGCCTGGCTCACAGAAGGAGAGCTTCAGCCCGCTGGGCTTGGCGTCCATCCTCATTTACGTCCTTCTGTGCTCCTGTAGCTCGGACCTCACCCTCCGCACCCGGCACTGACTCATTACCCTGGGCCCCAAACTCATTCACACCCACTTGTAAAATGTGAATTACATGCTTGACTTTGCCCTTTGCCGGAAGGAGGGTTAGGGCAGCAGACAGCTTGTCCCTCCTTGACCCCCACGTCCCGGCCCTTGCCATGAGGTCCCCACATGGACGTGTGTGGACAAGCGTGTTTAGCGCACTAGAATCAATGCAGTGGTTTTCTGGAGGAGAGCACAGGCAGAGGGGACTTGAGGACGCGCTTCTGCGCCTTTGAGGAAGCTTCTGGGCAGGAAGAGTATGCTTCTCCCAGCTGTACACACAGGGCCAGGACGGCACTTGGCCATCAGGACGCAGGGCCAGAGTCCACGCACATGCTCAGGGTGCCAGAGCCAACAGTGAGCACCTGGGGAGAACCTGCTACCTTAGGGGAGATGCTGGAGGTGTCCTGGCCCAGGACTTAGAGCAACAAAGAGGCCACAGCGTGTCCGAGCTGGAGGACAACGGGTGACCGAGGCCCGTCTTTGTCACGGGGAAGGGCTCTGAGCCACGGGAAGTTTGGAAATGAGCTGAAGATCACACGGGCACGCAGGTGACAGACTTTAGACCAGAGCCCGGGTCTCCGCTAGGTAATGTTCTTTCCACTTTACAAGCCGGAGGCTAAAATAAATCTAAAATTCCATCTCCAGAAGAGGAGACGAGCTTAATTACACGGTAGCCCGAAGGGTTTAATTTAGAAAGAATGACATTTGCAGGTATCGGGGAGGTGAAGCATTTCAGGGGCTCCCGCCCGGAGGTGCTGGGCAGCCCGTGAAGATGTGCAGGCAGGGCCGCGGCCCATTGGGTGGCGTCGGTGGGAATCATCTCGCAGCCTGCTCCTCGGATCCACGCGGGGCCGCAGGAGGTCCCTGCCCCCCCACCTTCCAACCATAACGACCATATATATACCTCTGACGTTCCATTCTGCTGGACGTCACAGAATCTTCGTGTGGCAGCAGCAGGGGATGCACAGAAATGCGTGGGGTTCAGGGAACGGTTGGCCACACAACAGTCTGACAGATGATGCGGGACAAGAAGGCAAAGATCAATCCCAAGTTGGTGACGTGGTGGGCGGGCGTGGGGCCGCTGTTTTGGTGGAAGGCAGCTGGCTCTAGTGACAGGCCAAGGGTGAGGCCACCACGGGAGCCTCAAGCAGACATGAGGAGCCTGCAGGGCTGCATGGCCACGTGTCCAGCCACAACCGCAGAGAGACAGGGGTGAGCAGGGAGTGTGCAGGCAGCCCGGGTGCGCTCAGATCCGGGAGGGACAGAGCAGACGGGGGGCAGCAGGGCCAGCGGAGGGGCTGGAGGGAGGGAGGGACGGCCACCCGGCGGTGTCCTATCCACCCCCCTGTGCTCTGACTTTGGCTAATGCTTTAGGCTCGACCCGCACACATAGGGAGTCAGTGTGCCCTCTGCTCACGTGTCTGCACCCGCTCAGCTCAGCAGATCTACGAAGGGCTGGGGGAGCCCCAAGGGAGGCCAGGCTTCACCCCGGCACCCATGCTCCCTGGGGACTGAAGCGTCCAGGCAGCCTTGAGACTCCACTTGCTGACTAACCCTGTCTTTTCAACGGTTACCAGCGTCCCTTTGAAGTTACGTGCGGTTCTGGAACCAGCACACTGCTCCAATGTGACTACGTCGTCTCTGGGGAGCGGGGCTTCTCCCTTTGTTGGTGAAGCAACGTCTGATATGAAGTCACTTCGGGTTCACTTGCAAAAGCCTCAGAAGACGATCCGGGATTGTCTGTGTGCGCACGCTAAGTGCTCCCATGGGCGCGCCCGCTGTGATTCACCGTCTATAAAGCCGGAGACGATCTGACTCGAATCCCTGAAAGCAGCGTTCCACTAAACCACCATTTTTAAGTCCAAGCTTTGTACGAGTTTTTGTAGATTTTATTCTTTGTGTTAATTCTGTAACACCGAGTTCGCTTCTTACATCATGAGACATCAAAGCTTGAAGGTCTCAGACTTGATTTTGGATGGGTTTTCAGGCAGCAGGGCTCACGGCTGACCTCGGTTCTCTTTGTCTCCACGTTCTTTGTCAGACCGTGAACGAGTGTATACAACACCACAGGTATTGTGATGATGAAGACGGACACACTTTGTGATGTGTTTACTGAAATAATGAACCTTTAAGTAAGATAAAACTGAGAGCTTGCCATGTATTTTATTAATTAGCATTTTTCTTTATATTATTTGTCCATCCATGTACCCATCTTTTCACCCAACCATGTATTCATGCCTGTCTTTCCATCCATCAGCTATCTACCTATCCATCTGTCCATCCTTCCATCATCTATCCCTCCCTCCACCTATCTATTCACCCATCCTCTCTCCATCCCTCCATCCCTCTATCCATCCATTATCTATCCATATATCCATCCTTCCATCAGCTATTTAATCATCCATCCATCAGCTATGTATCTATCCACTCTCCTCCCTCCCTCCCTCCATCATCTATCCATCCCTCCCTCATCCACCCATTCATGATCTACCCCTCCCTCCCTCCATCCCTTCCTCTCTTAGCCATCTATGTCCATCCCCCTCCTTCCATCCACTCATCCATCCATCAACCTATCTATCTCTCCTTCCCTCCCTCCCTCCATCCATCCATCATCTATCCCTCCTCCTTCAATCCATCCATTCGCTATCTATCCATCCATCTATATCCAACCATCTATCTATCCCTCCTTCTCCTCATCCACATAGCCATCATCTATCCCTCCCTCCCTCAGCCATCTGCCCATCCCTCCCTCCTTCCATTCATTCTTTCATCCATCATCTATCTTTCCTTCCTTCCCTCATCTATCCATCTATCCCTCCTCCTTCAATCCATCCATCTGCTATCTACCCTTCTATCTATCCATCCATCTATCCCTCCTTCTCTCCATCCATGTAGCCATCATCTATCTATCCCTCCCTCCCACCCTCCATCAGCCTTCTACGCATCCATCCCTCCATTCATCCATCTGATATCTATCATCTATCTACCTAGTTACTTACCTACCAACCTAGGCATCCATCTCCCTACCTGTAGGTGTAGATCCTAGCTGTGCTGTGGTCCCCTAAGAAAGAGTGTCTGACTTTGACACATCTGACAAGTACTTTGGTACCATGACAAGTACCTTGCACACTGCAGAGCTATTGTCTTTTGAGTTAATTTTGGTCTGGAAATCACAGAATAAAACCTGCATTGACATAAACATATTCATAACCAAATCCTCCAGAGTTCCAAGCTACATACATGAATGAACGGCACCACTCTATGGATTCCTTTTCCTTTTAAGAAAAGCCTTTCAAGGAATGTAGGATTTAACAACTTGGTGGCTGTGGGCATATGGGGGAGGCCTCCTGAGAAACTGTCTCATTTTATTCATGAAAACTATATGGTGAGGCTCTCAGGATCCATTTTAAAATGTATGTGTGCCAACTAACCACTGAGCAAAGGACTTTGACATAGCTCAGAAACCTTCGTGTAATGTTATCTTAATAATATAGATTTCACGTCCACCAAATTGGTCAGGAGCCATTAAAAAGCCCAACAAAGCTCTCAAAGGCACCGGGGATTTTAAAGATTCATAAGATAAGTCTTAGTAGTTTCTAGACGGTCAAGAGAATCCTTTTTTGCCTTGTCCTACTTTACGTATTCAAGTACATGTGCAAAATTGCACTGGCTTTCCTCAGGGTTTTGCATGATCCTGATACAGGTGTGACCTGGGGCCCCTGTTGGTTCTTTGTGTTACCAGCTAAACTATGACGTTAGTCTCCTGAAGGTTATCCATCAACATAATTAATATGCCTACGTATGTGATATACTGGCTGAACTGAGTTCCCCTCAAATTTACATTGAACAGTAACTGTGACTGTGTTTGGAGACTGGGTCTTTAGGGGAATTTTAAGGTGAAATGGGCCATGGAGGGTGTCCTCATAAGAGAGGAAGAGCACGGTTGCTCTGCTCCCCACTCCCATCCTCAGAGGAAAAGCCATGTGAGAACAAAGAATCTAGGAAGTCTTGAGCAGAAACCAACCCTCCCAGCACCCTGATGTTGGACTTCCAGCCTCCTCTAGAACCAGGAGAGGATAAATGTCCTTGTTTAAGCCACCTGGTCTGTGGTGGCTATGGTCTCGCTATGGAGCCCAAGCAGACTATCACAACATATAGAGCATTATGTATTTAACTGTCAAGTAGCACTTTCTCAGTGGAAGAACTGCTTTTAGACAACTCAGATCATGGGGAATGTTTCCCTCCATAGCCCAGCTCCACACGTCCCTAGAACAGCAAAAGCACAGGTGCATCTGGCTGTGCTCCTGAGGAGCGACTGCAGAGGCTTAAGGAAAAGGAATGGTCAAGGGCAAAGACAGCGCCTTTGCTGACCTGTGGACGTGACTCTTCTGAGGTGTCCTGTCAGGAAAGGCTGGCTAGCACTACGGACGTGATATACACACAGGGAAAGCCAACCCAAGTCACTGGACCTAGAGGGGATTAACCTCTTGATCTCCAAGCCAGCCGACAGAAGCATTGTCATGTGTGAAGTGCCCATGACACAGCTGCCAACACAGGAGGTGTGTGTTTGGGCATCTGGGTCCTGGCACCTGCTACTGGTGACCCAATAACCTACCTCATTGACCAGGAGAGCTCAGCAAACGCACTTGTGTTGTGGTGTTCACAAAGATGCCCCTGATTCTCCTTCGGTCAAACATCTAAGGCGCCCACTCACGCCTTAGATGAGAGCTGCTTTTCCTACCACGCCCTTGCAAACTCAGCATTTCCATAAGGTAAGGTGTGCTGATTCTCAGGTGAGGCCTCTGATCATCTCACCTTGTCTATCAAGGCTCATATGAATGTTTAATTCTAAACTGTCCACTAGCATGTCATTATGTGCAGGGTTTCCAGAATGTTCCTCTGATGCATCGGTCCAGGGAAATCTTTTGCCAAAAGCGGATTCTGTGTGTTAAATCATGGGACTGTTCGTTTGTGATGTACAATGAGGACGACAATGATCCTAGAAGTACTGCTTGTGCATAAATCTCCTGTGTCCACTTTGCTTACGAAGCAAGTGTAGAAGCCTGGTTTTCAGAGGGAGGCATTGAATGTGCCCAAAAGCAGTGCTCTGAGGAATAGTACGGGGGGAAGTTTCCCACAAGATACACCTGACTGTGGCATAACTCACATGGATAAAAATAAAATTCACTGGTCTTATTTTCCTAGATATTCTGAATCTTTCCTTTCACAATCCCCTTGACTTAAGGGGCTCACAATAAATAAAAGCAGGTGACGTAAAGTTTTACTCTAAATGTCTACACTTCAGCACTGAGGTTCTGTTTTTATTTCATTAGAAATAGAAGTGAGTAAAAAGATAAGGAGCTCTGAGACTCCTGCCCTTCCCTCCTCTACCTACTCAGGTGTGGGCTCTGCTGAGTGTCCAGGACAAAATGAAGCAAAGGGACACATGGTCAGGTCACCAGGGAGGTGTCCTGCCCACCATCCCTTTCCTTTAGAGACGAGGAGTGCAAACGTTGTCTCCATCTTGGTATACAGAGGGGCATCTCTCCTTCCCATCTACAAGCAGCGGTTCAGATAGAGACCCTGTCACGAGACTAGCTGGGACAAGGTGCACTAGAGCAGGACAATGATGCCCTGGAGCCTGGCAGGAGGGTCGTGGGAGGGGTGCACCGATGGGTAGAGCCAGGGGATGCTGTAGAGAGGGCGCCCGACCCCTGCAGACGGGCGGGGAACAGCTGGCAAAGGGTCCTGTGTCCATACAGGCTGAGAGGAGCTCTCAGGAGTATAAAGGACAAGCCCCAAGTTTCCAAGGCTCTTCTTGGGGTTTGCAAAAGGCATGTGGGGAGCATTTGTTACTAAGATTCTAAGCGGTCCCAAATCCTGTCCAGAGTTATATGCATGATCACAGAACCACACTCCAGGTCTTCTGCGTCTGGGAGGCTGGCCAGCAGACACTGCATATTACCTCGGCTTTCCTGCTCTACCCAGGGAATACATAGCAGAATCCTTTGACCTCCCATGGGTTTATCTTGCAGAGTTCAATCTTTGTAGCTTCCACAGCAGTTTCTCCCTGTAGTAACACAGCGGTAGGCAGGAGCTCCAACCCACACTCAGCCACATGACATCCCTACTGGATGAGTGGTCGCAGGGGCTAGACCCAGGCCTGTGAGTGCAGCACCAGCTTTCTCCTGCCAGGAGCACCTCAGGACCTGGAGGCGAGTAGCAGCGGCTCGGCAACAGGATCCTGCAGGAAGCAGGAATCAGAACCCCTAGATGACAATCTAGAACCAGCAGAGGAGGAGCCCACGGAGAAAGCCCAGGGCTAGGTGGCTGGCAGCAGCTTTACTCCTGCAGCAAACATAATTTCAACACACTCTGATAGTCTTATCTGCATTTTACAAGTGGGAAAAACTGAAACTTGAACGTAGGCATGGTAGTGGGAAGGATGTCTCCCAAAGGTGTCCATGCCTTCCTGAGCAGAACCTGGGGCTGGGGTCCCTCACATGGCAAAGGGGCTTTGGAGATGGAATTCAGGTTATGGACGTGAAGACAGGGCAGGTGCCCTGGACTGAATGGGTGGGTCTGATGGAATCAGGTGTTCCCTGGAAAGCTGTGAACTTTCTCTGGTTGGAGTGGGGGAGAGGTGCTGCAGAGGCAGAGACTTCCAGAGTAAGAAGGGTTCGATGCACCTACGTCCTAGGCTCTGAGATACAGGACCAGACAAGGCCTGCAAGAGCTGAAGGCAGAGCCCAGGGACAGCCAGCAGGGAAGGCCTACTCGGCAAGGAACTGGGTTTTTATCTGCTACCTGGCCAGCTGGAGAATGGGTTCTTGCCAGCCTCCAGATAGGAGCCCAGCCTCGCCTGGCTGACTTCTGACTGCACACCTGAGTCCTGGAGCAAGGGCAACCACCAATGCCACACCATGAATCCTTACCTATGGAACCCAGGGATAAAATCCGGTGTTGTTTCAGGTGACGAATGTATGGTGATTGGTTATGGCAGCAGTGAAAAGTGAATACAAGGGACTAGTCCAAGGTGAAGCCTCAGAATTCACACATAGGGCTTTCCAAATATACCTAGTTATAGAATCTATAAATCATGGTGGAAAAAAAGACACACCCTCTGGTTGTGCTCAGATGTCTTTAGCTAATAAAACAAACCATCCATTCCTCCCCAAAGGATCAAGGAAGGATGTATGCTGATTTGTGGATGGCTGAGTGAAGAATTCCCATCCCAATGGCCAATCTGCTTTATTTGTGCAAAATGCACATCTGAATTCCTTGCATATTCATCTGAGGGACCATGTTTCATGTCAGCAAATAATAAGAGCTTGCATTCTGATCCTGTTGATGGAGCTGTGGACTTTCAGAATTAGGAAGTGTTCAAGAGTAACGGGTCCAAGGCCCCCAGCACCCCTCAGAGATTGGGATCCTCTCACGCAGAGTTTGGACAAAGCCATTGCTAAGTCTGGGCTGAAGCAGGTGGCCTGATGTCCCTGAGGGCCTGGGACTGAGTTCCCAGGACACAGAGATTCGGGGCTACAGCTGCGACAGTCTCCATCTACTCGAGGTGACCCATGCACCCCAGCTTATACATGCAGAGTGATGGGGACATGTCCTAGTTTGGAAAGCCATTTCAAAAAACCCAGAAAAATCACCCCTGGAGTTGTTAAAGGCCACTCTTGAAATTGCTGGGGACTGTGGACTCAGGATTTATTTAACCCAGGTTGTGACGAATCCCGGGATTCTTAACCACGTTACTCATTATCACTCCCTACGCAGCGTTTGCAGGCATTTCCCCCCAAAAGGCTCCCTCTGTGACACAGAGAAGCAGGCTGAGATGGAATTGCGGGAGGAACCAGCAAGGGATGGAGCGGCCAGGCTGAGGGGCTCCCGCTTTGCGAGGTGGTGGGGGCCTCGTGGGAGCCGAGCGCAATGACGCAACCACATACCAGTGTTTACAAACCCCCAAAAGGCAAAGGCACTGACTTACGGAGAAACCCGTACTACCGTTAGCCGGCTCCCCCTGCTCGCCTATTGCAGCAATGCTGCTGCTGTCTACTAAGGAGGACTGAAGTGCACGGCTGTTTAGTTAATTTTTTAGAAACCTAAGATACAAGTCATCCTTTGCAATATCTGATATCGTGTCCAATTTTCCCTGGGAGCGTGGTGGCTTGATACAGATACGTTATATTCTACATGGTGTTATGATGGCCTAATGAGAACTATCATTCTCCGAAACGGCTGATACGTGAAGACTGCACAAGCTCATGCACAAACATACACCGAACTGAGAAAACTGCTTAGCAGTTGTGCTGGCACAACCACATTATAAGAATAAATTATGAAGGAGCCCCTCCGGTAATGTCACAAATCATGGTAACAAAAGTCGCGTTTGGCATACCATTTCAGCAGTTTACATTTTGTGTGATGTATGCGTCTGTGTGTATGAGTCTCAAGAACGAGAAAAAAAAAATTAATTGCTTAGCGATGGGGTTAGCGGGAGTCACGTTGCACAAAACTGAACCAAAACAGCACAAATAGATGAGTGCGGGGCTCCTGGTGGGTTAACGGTCTTTGTAATTGCAGAGGAAAGCGGTGTCGCCATCACGTTGGTTTATTCGATTCAGCTGATCTGAAGGTGCCGGGCAAACGTCAAGAACCGTTACTAACTACGCCTGATTTTGAAATGAAGACGCACGCCCGTTCAGTTGATCTGGGCACAGGTGTGCGTGGGAGGCAGGTTGTATTTGCTGTCCAGGGAGATCACAGCTCTCCCAACGTGCCATTAGCCACAGGGAACACCAGGTAATTACGTGCGTGGTTCCTGCAAACACGGTATTGTTAGGTAAGTATTCTCCACCTAAGAATTGCTGCTAGCCCATTTCTTAATGACAGGAATGGCTGCCTCATTCATCCCCAAGTGAAGACCATCCTATACTGTCTTTTTTTTTTTTTTTTAATTTATTTATGCATGAGAGGCACAAGCAGAGGGAGAAGCAGCCTCGCTGTGGGAAGCCCCACATGGGACTCGATCCCAGGACTCCAGAATCACACCCCGAACTAAAGGCAGACACTCAATCACTGAGCTACCCAGGCATCCCTCCTATACTGTCTTTACTCAAGGGCACTGCCAGCAGGGGGACATGCTGCAGAAGGTCTGGGAAGATGGGGGGGTGGGCATGTGTCAGGGTCTAAGCATTGAGGATGTCACTGGTTGGGACACCTGGACTTTATGTGCAGGGCAGGAGAGCCACGTGGGTGGGAAGGGAGAACCTGGCAGGAAAGCGGCAGGTCCCAGGGGAGGCCTTGACGGGCTGGAGAGTAGATGGACAAGAAGGCAGGAGAGATAAAGCAAGAGTGTGGCCAGAAAGGATCACAGTGACTGATGTGGAAGTCCTGTTGGCCCCTGGGGTGGTGGCCCAGGATGAAGGGAAGACTTGAGAACCAGAGCCAAGCTCATTCCAAAGTGAGGAGGTCGGGGATCCCTGGGTGGTGCAGTGGTTTGGCGCCTGCCTTTGGCCCAGGGCGCGATCCTGGAGACCCGGGATCGAATCCCACGTCGGGCTTCCGGTGCATGGAGCCTGCTTCTCCCTCTGCCTGTGTCTCTGCCTCTCTCTCTCTCTGTGTGACTATCATAAATAAAAAATTCAAAGTGAGGAGGTCGTGGGAGCTGAGCAGAGAGGGAGGGCATAGGGTCTGGCCAGTGAGATGCTGAGCAGCGGACGTAATGAGGAAGTGACACAGGGATGGTTGGAAAAGGAAAAAAGGGCCCTTGGGGGTCAAGGAGGTCCAGAACATGCTACAGTGGCTCAAGGATTATGTTGAACTGGGGACAGTTTAGAATCAAGAGCCGCAGGAGGAGAGTTTTTGTGAGCTCTCCTTATCTTCCTAAAAGCACAGGCTCCCTAAAGAATTCAACTGTCACAAACGCCCTCCCTGGGAGTTTTACAACCAGGGAAAGTTGACTCTTACTGCTGAAGAGAAGTCGGCACAGGTCAGCACCTGGATACGAAATCGCCTAAACATTATGACACTGCCATAAAGCTATCACATCTGCCACCTGTCCTAAGAGCGCATTTATTTTTCCTAAGAGTCATTTGTTCTCCTCAAAGTGTCCCTCTTTCTCCAAGCCCTCCTCAAATGGTATATATGGCCCAGACTCCAACTGCCTCCGTGAACCACATTTTTCCTGTGAACTGCCAATCCATAAGTGAGTAAAAACGTGTGTTATCTGTTACCAATGCCTTTTGTCAGTTTAATTTACACACACCTGATACGGAACCTAAGAGAGTACAGGAAAATGATTTCCTCCCCGACAGCGGAACCTGGAAAAGCAAGCAACCTCGTCCCTGGAAACTCACTAGTGACACCAAGCAAACATAGGTTCAGTGAAAGAAAAGAAATAAAAGGGTAGTAGGTAATATTTGACATAGGTAATATTTAACATGCCTGAGATTTTTTTTTCTTTCTTTCTTTCATGAAATAAGGGGAGAGCTGGGTAAATCCTGGGGCAGGAGACATGACATGATACGGAAGCCATTGTATTCTGCTTAGTGGTTGTGAGTGACAGGAGGAGAAAGTGGTGGTGAGGCCTGGCCAGCGATGGTGGAGGCTGCTGGGTCCCCGACGCCCCTGGAGGTGGCAATGGCAGACTACGATGGCATGGTGACTCTCCTCACCCCCAGAAGGTGCTCCAGTACGGTCATGCCTCTGCTGGGGGTATTGGCAGTGGAAGGCTAAATAACTAAGGAACGTCCAATCACGTAAAACACTCAGGGCCCAGCACAGCTCACCTGGCCAAACACTCAGGGCCCAGCACAGCTCACTTGGCCAAACACTCAGGGCCCAGCACAGCTCACCTGGCCATCAGTTTAATTTTAAATTTGACACAAGCTATGCTTGATTCCCATTATTCTGGGTGGTTCTTCATGGACCCAAAAATGACAGGGGCATATTGACAGGCCACACCTGTCTGTAGACTCTGGGGACAGAGACAATGTATGGTAAAAAGAGGCACTGAGAGTGATTCTTAAATTAACACGTTTCTTTGTCAGGAGGTCACGTAAAACATATTAACAGCCCACAGCAAAAAGCCAGCTCAGGTGATTACTTCTGTAATTGAGGGAATGGTCTTAGTTTTCCAGGAAGAAGACATTATTCAATTACAATTCACCAACTAAAATGCACTTAATTTTTTTTTCTCTTTATGTATATAAACACTTAACGTGCAGAACATTCTTGAAAACAAAATAAAATAAAAGAGGAATTAGAGCACCCGGGTGGCTCAGTGGTTGCATGTCTGCCTTTGGCTCAGGGCGTGACCCTGGGGTCCTGGGATCCACTCCTGCGTCGGGCTTCCTGAATGGAGCCTGCTTCTCCCTCTGCCTGTGTCTCTACTTTATTCTCTCTCTCTCTCTCTGTGTGTGTGTGTCTCTCATGAACAAATAAATAAGATCATTAAGAAATAAATAAATAAAAGAGGAATTTTTTTTTTAAAACCCTAAAACTCCGTTCTTAACATTAACAAGAAAACTAAGATAGGCCAAGTAGTAACTACTATGCTTCTTGGAATCAATTTCAGGATTAGTTGTAATAAACGTCAACCAACAAATCACACATACACGACGCCACCCTTTTTATTCTGCACCAGAGACGTGCGTCTTTGTGGAGTGGGAACTCGAGTGGAGAACCACACAGCCCGAGGGCCTGGGGGTGACTCCCAGCTTGTCCCACAACCCGCCTCGGGGCCTGGAGCCTTGGCGCTCACGCCTGCAAGCCTGCAGAAGCGTGTGTCCCGTGGGAGCTGGAGCCCTGGGGACCGCGGCCCACGGGGTCTCCCCACGGGGTGTCCGACAGCCGGGGGAGGACACGCCAACTGCCTCCTTGGCACGCGGCAGGCACTCAATGAGTCCTCGTTAGTGCTGAGGAGGCTTACGGGAACTTGTGGAGATGGCACCGTTTCTGCTTATTTTTAGCACAAGAGAATGACACATGCATAGCTTAGACATAATGGTTTCAGTGAGAACTTGTTTCACGCCAGCTCCGTTAGGCATTATCTCCTGGCAAAATGGTAACTAACGCTTCACCATCATTTCTCCTTCCCGTTACACTGCTTGTTTTTTACTCCTCTCTGTTACTACTACTGTCCCTAATTAACTGGATGACACCCACTGCATAATAAATCCCCAACGGCAACTGTGAATCTCTCCAGCGACTTAATACTCGTATGAAATGCCCTTGAACTTGGCAGGCGCGCTACTCTTATGCGCCTGCACTGCATCAACGAGAAAGCAGCAGGACATGTTCTAAGAAGCTTCTCATATTTCAGCAGCCGTCTTTGCAAGTGCTTCGTGTATTAGGTAGAAGAAAGAATCCAAGTACAAAATTAAGGGGGTGTCCACCACAAGGAGCCTGTTAAAATCTTCCGCTGGTATCACCACATGCGGCTCGCCCGAAGAGAAACCCAAAAAGCCTGGACTGTATTTGCCTAAGAAATATGACAAGAAAGGTTTCATTTCTGCAAGACAAATACACGCATAAACAAACACAGATTAGCAGCAAGGGTAACGTCTAGAACACTTTATGAGCTAAATTACCGTTCAGATCTGCAATTGCTCATTTTTCTTTGACAAGTCTAAAACAAACATTGTCAGCGAGAAGACACACAGGGATGTGCAGACAGTATGGGAGCGCCGGAGCTCTGCGTTCACTTTGCAGCTGTGCCTTCGCTTTGCACGGTTTCCTCGCAAATGGCCTCATGCAAAGTGAGTACGTGAGAGCGAGCACGTGCTTTTCCCCATCGACTGTTTCCCTACACGCTTTGAAACACGGAAATACCACGTTCCAGTGATATGGTGCCTTGCAAAAGGAGGACGGCTGTCACGGGAGGCATCATACTCTCTTTTTTCCCTTTCACTGCTTCCGCCTTACAAGCAGCTCACGCGAGGGCCACTATCCTACGTAGCGCTTATCAGGTCCTACAGATCGTAACGAAGGGAGGTGCCTGCAGACTCTGGAGCACTCTGCGATCCAGTCTGTCCAGTGTGGCCGCTTCTAGTCCCTTGTGAACAAACAGCAACTTGCACCAAACAGTAAAATGGCTCTCCTGGCAGGAGGGCTTCATAATGTGAAGGTGCAGAGCAGCTCAGGAAGCGAGGTTCTTAGGAAACAGAATGAATTTCTATGGAACTTGTTGTAGGATGCCAAGCATGCGGGCGTATCAATGGCCTGACACAGGAAGCGGACACTCCTTCCATCCCAGATCTGTCCGGGCAGCCCTGGAAAGAAAGGGGCTTGTCTTTCACTCTATGGCCTAGAGGCCGGGTGACCGTGGGCTCGTCCCTCATCACCAACTGCGGTTGAGCTGGATTCAGTGATGAGATTTGAACCAGTCCATGTCTGTGTATCGATGACACTATGGTGGTACTTCTATCACTCAACGATTCTTCGTGGCTGTGATGTCATAAAAAAACATGTTTGGTCTCGGTCACTGGCTCCTGGCACAGAAGTCCCAAAATCCTTGGAATTTCTTGAGCAATCGGAGCATCTTTGTTATTTGTGATCAACCCCTTTCTTGAGTTTCCGCTAATGGAGTCCCTGGTTCCTGAGATGGCTCTGGGCCGGGCTCCAGAAAGACCAAGGCAAGGATAAAGGGATGGACCTTCCAGCCCCAGCGTCTAGGTAACAAAACCTGCAGTACGAGCCCCAGAGCATGGGGTTCACAGAGCTTCTGGCTTGAGGGACACACTGAGGTGCTGGGACAGGTGCACCCGGAGGGCACGGGAGCCTAGTGCCCCCAGCCACCCGGCCCTTGTCCCAAGCATCCCCTCCGCGGGGCTGCTCCCGAGTTGTATCCTTCCTGACACATCAGAAAACACACACGAGATGTCTCCCTGGGTGCCGTGCCTCATTCTAGTGAGCAACTGAAACTGAGAAAGGGGGCTGAGCATTCCATCCCACGCCCAATTTGTTGTTGCCCAGGTGGAAGAGTGGGTGGCAGGGGCACCCCATATCCGGGTGGCACGCTGTGGACCGAGCCGCGAGGCTGGGGGTGTGTGTGGATTCAGGCGCCTGGTGTGAGACAGGAAGTGAAGTGTGGGAAGGCACACAGAGGAGCACCTGACGCACGCACAGTCACTGCCTCGCATGCTCCCTGGAGGGAGGTGGACCCCGAGCCAAGCAACGCAAAACACAACAAAAACAACATGTGCCAGTCACTCGGCTTCAGCTGGAAGAGGGTTTTGAGTCATTCTTGTGGTCTGAATGGTGCCTGTCATTTGTGTCAGAAAAGGGCCACGTCCCGTCTCTGGCTCTCTGCAGAGTGAGGGGAGGAGACAGCCAGAAAAGAACTGTCACGAACTGTTCCTCCCTGAACTGACTGTAACCCCAAGTCCTGAAAACCAGAGACCAACAGGGAACACAGGGCCCACTGTCTCCCTGAGCAATGCCCACCCTGCTGCCGGCACTCACACATCACCCACAGAAACACCCTGTCAACTAAGGCCCCATGGAGTTCTGCAATGTGCTCAGGCACACAGTCAGACCTCAGCCCGCCTCCTCTCAGGACCATCTCCCTGTGGTTCTGGAATATACACGGGCACACAGTCAGACCTCAGCCTGCCCCCTCTCTCTCAGGACCATCTCCCTACAGTTCTGGAATGTGCACGACACACAGTCAGACCTCAGCCCGCCCCTCTCAGGACCATCTCCCTGAGGTTCTGGAATCTGCACAACACACAGACCTCAGCACCCCACCACCACCACCGAAGACCATCTCCCTCTTGCTCTGGAATTTGCATAAGCACACAGTGGAGGCTAAGTATCCATCCTAACAGTATCAGTGCAGAGAGGAGAATCTGAAGCAAAGCTGAGTAAACACTATCCACCAGCTCTAAACGAGGTTCCACGTCGCTGAAACTCTCTGCTTCATCTCCAGTGTGGACTCTGTGTAATGAAGTATTGCACACAGGCTGGAGAAAGGACACTGGAGCATAAAATCTACGAGTGACCCCATCCTGCAGAAAAACAGATGCCTGGAAACTTCATGATAAAACCAGTGGTCACTATGAGCAAAATCCTGGCAGTAACAAAATAGCCGTCAACAAGCATTTGGGGAGAGCACAGTGGGTCTTGATGATTTACATGTGTGTTGCAAACCATATGCTCCTTGAAGTCTGCTCATTCCAAACAAGGATGATGTCCTGCCACCCTTCCTTGCAAACCATTCATTGGGCAGTGTTCTACCAAAGATAAGCTTCTATGATCACGTCCGTGCATCCCAGATCACTGACCTGGTGACACGGGGAGACATGCTCCCCCACAAAGATGTGACCTTACCATCCCCTGGCCACCCCACTGCCCTTCTCACCAAGCATTTGGAGTTCTGCACAGTGACCCTCTGACAGTGAACACAAGGTCCCCTGGTAGTGGGCAAACCCCACCTTCGGTGGTGTGCTGGGCAACAGGGCCGCTGGGGCCACTTTCTCATCACTGAAGAAAGGCTTACCTTCTCCATGGGAGGAGGAGGAGAAAATCTCTTGGCACAGGCGAGGAATATGTCGGGATCCGGTTTCCCATTCTTCACTTCGGGGTCATCCCCCAGAACGATGTGGTCAAACAAGCTGAAGAATTCCTTGTGTCTGCTGGTCTTCATCTCGAACGACAATAAGCTGGAGCTGGTGGCAACGGCCAAGGGCACGCCATGCTCTCTCAGGTGGTGGATCAATTTTTCTACTCCTGGGGAGGAGAAGGGAAAGCCTTGAGTGAGGTGGAGGAGGTGGAGGGCCACAAGGCCCCCTGAGGACGCTGTGCTAGCTCTGTGACCTGGACTCTTTGCCACCTGTTCTCAGGAATGACGTGATCTGACACAGATTTCCTGAACGGGCTGCGGGGGGAGGGGTTCAGGGCTCTGCAACACACCTACTCAAAACAAAACTCAAAAAGCAATTCAGGGTTCGCTATAGCATTTCCCCAAGTAACAGAAGGCAATTTTACTGGAAAGAAACAGGGCTTTGTTTGCTGGTCCTCTTTTGCTGAGACGTGGAAACCAGGCAGACTGAGCCCAGGGAGGTGCCTCTGCACTTGGTGGACCATGTTTTGTTCTGTTTTGTTTCTTTCCTGGAGCAATGAATATGCAATGATCATGCAGTGGGTGTTTTCTGAGAAAACCGGCCATTCTAAAGGCCATTCTAAGGGAAAGCAATTCAGTCATTCGTCACACTGCCGGGGAGAGGAAATCCTGAAAGGGCTTCTACCACAGGCTGAGGACAAAGGCCAGAGCTGAAGGGACAGCTGCAGGGCTACCTGAGAAGGGAACAGAGAACGAAACAGACTTGCTGAATGCAGCTGAGCAACAGCAGCAACGCATCACCTGGAAGGAACGTTCCCCATACTCTGGGTAACTGTAAGGATTAAGTCAGGGAACAGGCAGGCGAACATCATTACTCAGAGCCGACGGGGAGACGGCTGGTTATCAGAAATGTGTCGAAAACAACAGGACCTCCCACCTTGAAACCTGTGCCGAGCATGACAGTAACGTCTAAATCCACACACGTTATCGAAAATACTCCTGTGAATAATCATATAACCAAGACTGTTTTGGTAACTGCATGAGGCGATGTCCCTAGTTTCTTAATTGCTCCAGAAAAGACGGACACACCCCGTTTTCAAACACCTTTAGCTGTTCACGAAGACAACAGACACTGGAGTGCGTGAGCTTTAACAGAAAGAGTCCTGAGATGTTCAAAGGAAGATGTGGATCTGAGCTCTGTGTCAGGACAACGTTAAAACTTTTTTAAAAGGAAAGCACAATCTAGCACTCCGCTGGATGTGAAATTCGTTACGTCTGACACCCAATCAAGAGTTACCAAAAAAAAAAAAAAAAAAGAGTTACCATGCCTACACGTAAGCAGACAAATACAACACATGGCCAGGAGAAAAAAAGCAATCAATACAAATGAACAGAGACATGGTTGAGGGGAAGGAATTAGCAGATCATGACTTTCTAGCAGCTTTCTAAACATCATACATATGCCCAAGCTAGAAACCACCAGAGTGGAAAAAATAAAGCAAAAACAAAAGTGATATCCAATTACACACTATCTATAGAAAACCCATTTTAAATAAAATATTCACACAGGTTAAAAATAAACAGATTGGAAACCATATATCTGAAAGTATTAATGAAAAGTAGGGTTCGCTATATTAATAGCAGACAAGTGTGCTTTAAAAGAATGGATGAGGGGATCCCTGGGTGGTGCAGCGGTTTAGCGCCTGCCTTTGGCCCAGGGTGCGATCCTGGAGACCCGGGATCGAATCCCACATCAGGCTCCCGGTGCATGGAGCCTGCTTCTCCCTCTGCCTGTGTCTCTGCCTCTCTCTCTCTCTCTCTGTGTGACTATCATAAATAAAAATTTAAAAAAATAAAAAAAAATAAAAGAATGGATGAGGAGTCTCGGAGATAACTAGAGACGTTTCATAATGACAAGTAGGTCAATTGATCAACAAGACATACTTCTAGATGTGTATGTATGTTATAACAGAGCTTCAAAACACATAGAGGAAAAACTAATAGAAGTGAATGCAGAGACTGAGGATTTAAACTCCTGTCACTAGTTGATAGAACAAGTAGACAGCAGGATACAGCAGACTTCAAAAACACTATCAAGCAACTTAACTGAACTGACATTTATATAACACTTCACCCGAAATAGCAAAATACAAATTATTTTCAAGTGCACCTGGAACACGCAACAAGCTAGAACATGAATCCATGAGCTACAAAAAAAAAAAAAATTTTGCAGTAATTGAAACCGTTCAAAGTATGTTCCCTGACCATAAAAGAATTAAAGCAGTTATTAATAACTGAAGTGTATGTGGAAAAAATATTTGGACATTAAACAATACACTTCTATGTCAGATATGAATCAAACATGAAGTCACAAAGGGCAATTAGATGATATTTTCTGGAGAACAAAAAGATAACATCGAAATTTGAGGGATGTGGCTAAAACAATGTTTAGAGGAAAACTGATGGCACTAAACACTTGTATTACAGAAGAAGATGGTCACAAACCAGTAATTTAAGCCAAAAAAGATGAGAAGAAAGAAGACCAGTGATGTAAGCTTCCACCCTGAGAAAGTGAAGGACGAAAGTACAATCAAGTTAAAGCAAAGAAAAGAAAGGGAAGAAAAAAATAAGGGGGGAAATAAATGAAATCGCATAAAAGAGAATACAGAAAATCAATTAAACCAAAAGCGAGTCCTTTGAAAAGTTCAATTTAACTGGCAGATTGTTAGCCAAACTGATCAAGAAAAAAAAGAAGAAAGAAGATCCAAATTTAACAGCGCTAGTAATCGAACAGACGGCATAACGACAGGTCCTTAAATTCATTAAAAGGATTAAGAGATGCTACTATGAGCAACTTTATGCCAATACACTCAACAGCTTAGATCAAATGGACAGACTTTTTGAAAGAGACAAAGCTCACTCAAGAAGACAGTAATAACCCCAACAGCCTTACACCTAGTAAGGCATTTGTAGTTAAAAGACTTTCTCGTATCTGGGATTGGATGGCCTCATTGGTGAACTTAGCACACACCTGAGAAAGAAACAACACCAATTCTGAGCAAACTTTTCAGAACACAGGAGGGAACATGCCCCAGCTCATTTCACAGGACCAGGTATTTCTCTGATATGAGAGCTGGACAAAAGGCAGACAAGAAAACCAGACACCCGTATATCACCTCAATACCGTCACACCTAAGACAGTTTCAGCTGTCGCTAGTCTTCTACGTCATCAGTTTCCATGCAGTTTGAATACATGAGTTGAAAGTATGAAGATGCCAAAACACTCAATGAGGTTGCAACAACCATTGATTAATATCATGGATTAAATCAATTAGCTAAATTTCAATTAGAAACCTTTACTTAACTGGCAGGTGGCAGGAAAGAACGCTTACAATAAAAATACAGCCAATAACAAAACTTTGTCTGGATATAGTAATTAAAGGTGAGTCTTGATAACCGTGAAAAAAAAAAAAAAAAAACTGCCACTTGTTCTACGATTAAAAATGGGCTCACCCGGGAACAGCAGAGAATCACAATCCAGCATGAGCGAGCTACAGCAAAACCACAGGCAGGTCCAACAAACAATAGACGGGGGCATTATTTTACGGAGAAGGAGTGAGGAAGTTGGACACGTTTTTGTGGACAAACGTGCACCGGAGAAAATTTAGAGTCCAGAATGATGACGGTTTCTCACGGGTTGACTTGCAGGGGTGGCAGGTTTCTGGGAGGAAAGGCAGGGTACATGTCTCCCCGCGGGGGCCTCTAAGTGATGACTGTTTCGTGTTAAGGATTCTCCTGTTCACGCTGTAATTGATCGTTCTGTGATTGACACTGAGTGGGACTGCTTCACCCACCAGCCTTCCCTTCTAGTATCCTGCATGCACTTCAGGGAGCTTTCTCCCTATATATGTTCCCGGCCTCAAAATGATATGAATTTAAAATAAGATTTTCAAATTACTAAATTACACTAGAATAAACCAACATTTAAAAAAAATGGACCGCATTTAAACACCCTGCTCTCTGTAAAACCCACAGGAAAAGACAGTTTTGCTGAAAATATTCTTTTGTGCTACCATTTTTTAAAAAATTCAAACACAGTTCCTATCACGTTAGCTAATCTCGTGAACATTTCCAGCTCTGGGAATGTTCTGTAATGTTCCTGATGTAACAGTACAGAAATATGCATAAACAAGTGCACAGCAACAAACCTCTATGGCAGGGAACATACTCAGAATCTGTACAGATAGGAGAATGGGTCACAAATGGTTCTGCAGGACTGTTTTTAAATGATACTGAGCGTCCTGAACGTGGTTGAGACGAGAGTGAACGTGACCCAAGGGAAGGATGTGACCACAGTCCTCGGGTGGGACATTAGGCAAACAGGCATCCTCTTGATGCTCAATGTTATCACCCAACAAATCGCAATGATCAGCATTCCTCGTGGAGCTGCTCCAGGGGAGTGCAAGTACACGGTCACGCACGTAAAATCACCTGGGTGACTACTTGACCGGCGTGACCGTAAGATCCGTATAAACGTTGGCCATTGTCTGATCATCAGGCAAAACTTGAAGATATCATCACTAAGAAATCATTTGAGTCTCTGGAGATATAGCTGGCTGACTCCTTAAAAAAAAAAAACAAAAACAAAAACAAAAAAAAAAACCCCAAAACTCCCGTATCCTTTAACTACTGTACACCACCTTTCTCTTACCAGTCCCTGCCCCTGAGAAGTAAAAGACTAAAAATGAAAGTGGAGTTCTGTCCTGCAGGGAAGCTGGTTAATTAAGTATATAAATGAAATCCCGCTAACGGCCTCTGGCCCTTGGTGTGCTTGGGTTGGTGTAAGGGAAGGGCACAGAGACACACGTATTGCTACAAAGAATCAGCTCTCAGAGGATATTCATCTACAGGGAAGAAGTAAGAAATGTGAAGAATCAGCAGTCTTGATAGGAAGAATGCTTTCCTCTTACTTCATCCTAAAGACCTAAGATGGATGAGAGAGAACATGGATGCTGCCGTTAAAATGGATTCGGAAAAGGAGAAATGTAGAAAAGACGGAGCGCTGACGTGAGTTAAGGTATTTCTTTGGCATTCACTCACTGAGCAGATATATCCGCGGACATCCCACTAGCTCAGGCCTTGTGTTTAGCACGTCACCCTAAATGCAAAGACCTATAGTGAGGAGTTAATAATGGGGCAGAGGGGAAACTCCTGCAGAGATGTGCATGCCCCTAGGAACTGTGGTGTGGGCGCGGAGTCTAGGTGTCTCTGGAGTTAGGCCGAGGAAGACAATGGCATGTGCCACTGGGGCCATGCCATGTGGTCAGCTGATGAACACCACCCAGCTACCCAGAGTTAGACACCAGCGCTGTCCTGGGACCAGATATAGTGTATAGGACTCAGCCCAGCCTAGACCGCCTACACCTGCATTCTGGTGACAGCTATGGCCCTTCTTTACCCGACCCACCCGCGGGGAAGGGCCTCTCCTGGAAGGTCGCACAACTGCCTGCTGGGTATGTAGGTGAACACCTTGATCTGATAGATCAAAGCCCTGATCAGGTGTAGTGGGTTGACTGGTGACGCCCAAGAAGATATGTCCAAGTCCTAACCCTGGGTCTAATGACCTTATTTGAAACAAAGGTCTTTGTAGATATGACAAAGGGTCTTAAGAATATGATCGTCCTGGATTTAGGATGGGTCTTAAATGCAATGGCTAGCATTTTAATCTGTCTGGGCTGTCAGTACGCAACCCCCAGGACGGGTGATTTAAAGACAACAGATTTTTATTTCTCGGAGTTCTGGAAGCTGGTAGGCAGGATAAAGGCACCACCGATTCTGAAGCTGGTGAGGCCCCCTTGGCCCACGATGAACAGGTCACTGTGTCTTCACATGGTGGAAGGGGTGGGCTAGTGCTACAGGGTCCGTCTTATAAAGGCAATAATCCCATTCGTCAGGGCTTCACCCTCATGACCTGATCACACCTCCTGACAACCCTACCTCCTAATGCCTTCACACTGGGGGACTAGGGACTCAATCTATGAATTTTGTGGCGGGCACACACATTCAGACCACAGCAACTGTGTCCCCATTAGCCAAGAGGAGAGACAGGGAGACGGCCCTGTGTCCATAGATGCAGAACATGGAGGGATGCAGCCCCGAGTCCATGAATGCCTGGAGTCCTCAGAAGCTGGGAGACACAAGGAAGGATCCTCCACTAAGCTTCAGGAGGACGTATGGTCCCATACAGATGCTCTGCATTCTGGGAGGAAGATGCTCTGGGAATCTCTAGCTACCGACTCCAAGACCCAAAGAGCCTGCAAGGGGCGGTCAGTGCCCTGGGCGTGGAAGGTCCTGGGAGACGGTGGAGCGATGGTTCTCAATAGGGGTATTTTGACACCTGTGCTCACTCAGAGGAGACCGTCGGCAGTGCCTGGACTTAAACTTGACTGGTTTCTAGTCAGTGCGTTGAGATGGAAGGCCCGCAGGCAGTGTTCATAGTCCCCGGGGAGATGAACTCATATGGACTCACACTAAAGCCAGGCCCTTTCATAGCTGGATTCTAATTCCTTCTGCCCTAAGTATGGGGACAGTGATGGAGAGGACCATACATTCTACCCTCGTGCCAGGATGCAGGATTTGAAAGACATGCTCTTCTTAAGTGATGGCAATTCAGGTGACGGGCTCCCCTTCCAAGAAGTGATGTTTCCCTGTGAACGTACCTGAGGAGCACCGAAATCCCCATCAGCCTCACACCGTATTCAAGTGGACATGACAAGGATTGCCTGGTCTACCATTTTACTTAAGGCACTGGTCCTCAAGTCGGGGGGATAGTTTTGCTCCCACCCCTGCTGACAGACATTTGGCAAGGTCTGGAGGGTTTTTTGTTTTGTTCTGTTTTTTTGTTTTTTATTTTTGTTGTGACAACTGAGAAAGGGAATGCTCCTGGCACCTGGTAGGTGGAGACCAAGGATGCTGGCCACTGTCCACCCTACAGTGCACAGGACACCCCACAAGCAGAATGATGCAGACCCAAATGTCACCACTGCTAAGGCTGAGAAGCCCTGCCTTAGCATGAGACTCTGTTCTGGAAACTCTGGCTTCTAAGAGGAACTTGGGCTCTTCCCACATGTCCAGCATCAGAGCAGGCCTGAGGGTACAATAAGAAATAAGAAAGAACAGTCCCGTGTTCCTCTGATCCAGGGTTCATAGCCTCGAGAGGGGTCCACATGCCAGCAAGTCACAGTGTGCTCATGACAATGTTTCATGTCCACCTCCTCTACTTCTCTGTAACTCAACCATTGTCTGAGGTCACACGGACCTGGCGTGAGTCACGCTCTCCCAGCTCCTGCGTGTCTTTCACTTTTTTCACTCTGAAAGCTGGGTTGTTTATAAAATGGGATGGGGTTGGATATCCTCATCCCATGGTTCCAGGCAAGATGAAGTCACTACTATGGACTGAAGTCCCCCCCGTGAAATTCCCCTGTTAAAGCCCTAAGCCACAAAGGGGTGGTGCTGGAGATGGGGAGGTGATTGGGGTTCTGTGAGGTCATGAGGTGGAGCCCCCTAATGAGATCAGTGCTCTTATAAAAAGAGGGAGGAAGACAAAAAATAAAATTAAAGTTAAAAAAAAAAAAAAAAAAAGAGGAAGACACACCTCACCAGAACCCAGCACGTTGGCACCCACACCTTGGACCTCCAGCTTCTAGAACTGTGAGAAATAAATGTCTGTGACTTACGACGCCCAGTCCATGGTATTTTGGTATGGCAGCCCGAGCTAAGACACAAACCTGAAAACATTAATGCTCAGGCTACACCCTCAAGTCTTGGAAGATGCTGGATACAGTTAGTGTCCTTCTGTTATTAAACTTGGCAGAGGAGGAGAGTTCCCCTCAGTTGTATGCCTCAGACGCAATCCCCAGCTGACCCTCCCACACATCACGTTTGCACGTTGCACCTTGTTACCCCACAGTGAAGCCCACGAGCCAACCAGGCCTACACAGAAGACTCCCAATCAGGTTTCTGGGGTGTACAGAGTTGAAGAGTGTTGTCCCCCAAATTCACGTCTGCCTGGAACCTCAGAATGTGACTTCATTTGGAAATAGGGTCTTTGTAGGTGTAAATGGTTGAAAATCAGGAGATGAAGTCATCTTCGGTTTACAGGGTGAGCCCTAAGTACAACAACCGGTGTCCTTATAAGGAGAAGATGCAGAAATGTGGGGAAGGAGGCCATGTGAAGACAGAGGCAGAGATGGGAGGGATGCGGCCACAAGCCAAGGGAAGCTGGGAGCCCGCAGAAGCTGGACAAGGAAGGAAGGACTCTCTGTCCTAGTGCTGGGTTGGGGCCCAGCTGGGAGCCTTAGCCAAGTGCAAGGTATCATCTGAGGTAGGCCTTTTCCTTGGTGGGCCTTTGCTAGGTTAGTGTTGGCATCTTTGCTGTGAGGTGGCTCACGTCTCTGGAGAAGAGCATTCCAGGATCTTGCTGGTTGTTCAGCTGAAGGGGCCTCAGTGGGCAGATGCCCCCTCATCTTCAATGTTGTCTGCATCCTCCGTGTGTCTTATCAGTGGCCATCTGAAGCCTCTCTGGTTCAGTTCAGAAAAAGAATACTGTGTTCTGCCCAGAGTGGGGGAGGATGGCATCTTGGATACAGAAAATGGGGTAGAGGACCCAGGTTTCCAGCTACCCTGCATCCAAGATTTCAACCCGCCCTGCAGTGCTTTTTGCCCTATTTTATCCTGCCTTCGCTGAAACATGCATCCGGCCTGCTGCCTATTCTCAAATGGGAAAATAGTCAAAAGAAGACTGCTTCGTGACACATGAGAAAGATTTGAGATTCAAATGTCAAGAGTCCCCACAGAAAGCTTTGTGGGAGCACAGCCACACTCATTCATATCTCTGCATACTGCTGCTTTCAGCTCAAAAGGTAGAGATAAGCAGTTGAAAGGAACACCGTGCATGGTCTACAAAGCCAAAAACACAGAAAAAGTTTGCCTACCTCTGCTCCATAGCAAGCAGATCTCGTGCACGCACCTGAGAAAAAACAGTTGAAAGGACACGCAAATGAGAGGTAAGTTTCATAGTGAAGGAGGCCAGCCAGGCATTGAGATCTAAGTCCTCTGCCTCTGAGCCAGGGATGCAGGCGAGAAGTATCACAGTTCACAGGGATTCTTCTGGAGACCTTACCAGGGAACTGCCATTTCAGAACAGGAATCCACAGTCCCAGCGCCGTCTTCTAGCTTGCACTGAACTAACTACTCGGGAATCACGCTCAAATCACTGGAGCATTAGCAGAGCCAACTGTCCAAACAATGTTGAGGTTAAGTGTCTATAGTACGTACGTATCGTACGCACTGTAAAATATAACGGGGTATCCGGTGGGGAAATGCAGAGCACACAGGTATATCAATGTTTATAAACGTCTAAAGTTCAATTTCTGTGCTGTCGTTAAATCTCATTACGGATGTTGGATAATTTACCATACACGGAATATTTTATTCATCAGAGGTTCACCATTTCAGTGCAACAGGAAAGGAGCATAATTTTTGAATCTGCAAAATATTTTCATCTTGTGAAATTTAGTCTGCATGAATCCCTAATGGGCAAAAATTGTGTATATAAAAATTAAATCACTCCAATACACCAACATGCCGAAAAATCTCCTTATTAAATTGCCCCTTCAATACACTGTGCATGGACAGAGAAAAATCAGTCAAGTAAGATTCACATGACCCAGAGAGTATGTGAGTTGTAAGCAGCTGCACATTATTTTCCGAGATGTGGGACATTCAGAAAATGACCATTTCCAGCAAGTTGGGTAGTTAAGGGACACTTTGATCACATGCACGCATTAGGAGACTCCATTATGCTCGGGAGCCCCGTCCTTACACTAGCAATGACAGGGGTCATTACGGAGGCTCCGCAACGGGTGTGGTTGGCCGTCGGTGCTGAAGGGAGGACGCAAGGGAACACCTGGCAGTCTGTTTTTGGTGTGTCTTCTCATCCTGACTGGAGTAACTCGGGCCTTCTAGGTTTGCACGAATTCCAGAAAAACTGCAGAAAACGGGGACACTCTTTTTAAAAATACTTACTGAGTTTTGAGGTTTTCGTCCATCTGTTTTGTTACTATTTGAAGAGAGTGTCCAATTACCGTCGACCATTTGACAACAAGGACGTGGGGGTGCTAAGCCTCTCACAGTTAAAATATGCACCCAGTAACTCTGACTGTCCCCAACATTAACTACCAAGAGTCTCCCGATGATAGAAACAGCCAATCAACACATATTTTGTATGTGATATATACTATGTTCTTACAGCATAGTAAGCTGGAGAAAAGAAAAAATAATTAAGAAAATTCATAGGGCGTCCTGGGTGGGTCAGCGGTTCAGCACCGCCTTCAGCTCAGGGCATGATCCTGGAGACCTAGGATCGAGTCCCACATCGGGCTCCCTACAGGGAGCCTGCTTCTCACTCTGCCTGTGTCTCTGCCTCTCTCTCCGTGTCGCTCATGAATAAATAAGATCTTTTTTAAAAATTAAGAAAATCATAAAAAACACATTTACAGTACTGTACTGCATTTACAGAAAAACAGCTGCGCCTTAAGTGGCCCCACGTAGGTCAAGGGTAAACCGTGTTTCAAAACACTGACAACTGCGGGTTAAAATTTCCTTCCGCGCCTCTGTTTATTTGATGGAAAGTTGCTTAAAGTGTTAACTTTATTTACTGGGAATCACTTGTAGTGTCCCTGCTTCTAAGGATCTGCAACTACAAAATCAATGTACAAAATACCTATTTAAATCGCCTTTTATTTATAGTCCAGGAGAAAAATATCCCAAGAAATGCAGCTAGCTCAGTGAATCTTTGGGAGTCTCTATGATAGCTCCGAATAGTAAGACAAAACTCTTTAGAGTCACTTAGGCAGCCAAGCAGTGGGCGCGCTAGAAAACCCAGCCTCAACTAGTGCGTCTAGTGCACCGCAGACCAAGCCGCGGAACGCGACGTGCTCCACCCCGGCCGCGCGCTAATGGGCCTCAAGGCCAAGGCCCAGAGCTCACTGCTCTCTCGTCTTCTCTGAAGCTGCGGGCCACCCTCTCGGTGAGACGACACGGGCCCGGCCAGCACAGAAGGCGGCTAAATCTGCAGACGATACGAAGAGACAGGCAGACCTGGGACTCCAGGGTCTGCACCCGGATGTGCTAAGGGACAGGAAAGGTGAGCACGTGCCAAACAGCTCCCATCCGCAGCAGCTCCTTCTGCCTGCCTCGGGCATCCAAAAATGTGACCCAAACAACAGCAGATCTGTTGTAAAACAACTTTTACTTCACTGTATGGCGGCCGGTGATGCGGCTGTAAGGCCACTGCCGCATGGTCAGGACAGCGGAGCGCGTAGGCCAGGAGCTGTGCATTCTACAGTGCGAGCGCCACCCTTGGTAGTCTTGGGGCACGTGACTGGAATCCCGCCGGCCCCGATGGCATCGTCTGTGATATGCAGATGCCACGAGGGACCAGAGGTGGACAGGCATGCACACCTGTGAAAACAGGGAGGACCCGACGCGGGCCGGTCCTCAAGGCTCACTGGTGACTGTCACTATCACGGATGCTCGCCCACGAGCCACCTGCAGAGCCATGCAGCGTCCTTCTGGGACAGGACAGAGGGAGAGTGTTCTGGGGCCTCTGGGGATGCCCAGGCTCTGTGTTAGTGAGACACACGGACCCCGTAAGTGGCACAGAACCTGCTGATGTCTTCTTCAAACTGCACTCGGCATAAGCCTCATGGAGGTCCTGCAGCAAATGAACATGAGCCTGTAGCTGCTCCGTGCACGCAGGATGCTCTGCGCACCTCGTGTGCCAGGGACATCCTGCATTTAGGGGCTCACGAAGCACAAGCACCTAGCACACCAGGGAAGTTCTCACTTGCCTCAAATCTGTCTCGTCCTAGAAACACTGTCAACTTAATTCAAATCATTCAGAATTTTCCTACTATGAATCACGTATGTGATTTTCTATACATCTACATGGATGATTTTATTCCTCCAAGGGGTGCACGAGTGAGTGTGAGTCTGCGTATCCGTCTACCCACACATGCAGAGGTATCGTAAGGTCTGCAAGGACACAGCCTTCCAGGTGGTTAAGGGGTAAGGAACGGTCACGTCCACGGAGCAGGAACTCAGCGGGAGGGGCTTCCAGTGTCTACACTCTGCTACTATATGAAGCAAGTGTGTGATTTCCCTCATGACAAAAGCAGTAAAAGGACTGACACAGTGATTGTGGCCTGGGGACCACGAAGGGACAGCTTCCATATGAATGACTATGCTTTTCTTCTTTTTTTTTTTTTTAAGATTTTATTTATTTATTTATTTATTTATTTATTTATTTATTTATTTATTCATTCATGAGAGACAGAGAGAGAGAGGCAGAGACACAGGCAGAGAGAGAAGCAGGCTCCATGCAGGGAACTCGATGTGGGACTCGATCCCAGGACTCCAGGATCACGCCCTGGACTGAAGGCAGACGTTCAACCGCTGAGCCACCCAGGGATCCCCTATCCTTTTATTCCTATAGAGACACATTCGGACATGTGAAAACCCATGCGGAGACTCAGCTTCCATCCTTACAAGCTGCTGGGGAGCACTTTAAGATTGTTTTTACCTGTGTGGTGCGACAGCCTCAAATGTTCAAGGACCAAGTGTTAACGGAGTTGCAGCCCTGGTCTGTCACGTGAGTACTGATTTTTGGCAGCAGCACGGGTCACACTGGGTCTGTGGTCCGCTGAGACCTTCTGGCTCCACCTCAGGTGTGACGTCCTTCTATCCTGGTCCTCCTCTTGCGCACCTGCCCGGCTGCCCATCACCAAGGGCCGCACCCAGAGGGACCCCCTGCACCCCAGCATGGGGGACTCAGTGTGGAACAACTCCCATTCAATATCCCAATGGCTTCCCACTGTGGGAAGCAGCAAACAGATGAGCTTGGGAGCACGGACCCTCAGGAACCGAGCTGAAAGGCCTATTATTCCACGAGCACATCCACGAGCAGAGGCCGAGCGTCAAGCTGTCACGGAAGCAAGTGCACTGGCTGCCTGAATCCGCCACGTCCACCACCTTGCATCTGAACGGCCATGCCGTCCCGGCTCACCACCCGGTATCGTGTGCTCTCCTCAGGTGACCCCAAGGTCAAGCACAGCCACCGAGCTGCTGCTGCTCCAAGCACAGCGTGCCTTACTTTCATCCACACCCAGTCTGCAATTTCCTTCTGATGTGACCCTGTATGCGTCTGTGGGCTTTCACATGGGCAGACCTGCTTGTCCTCCAAACAGGACTACACACCCACCCCGGCCGAAGGGTCCCCCTGAGCACCCACTCGGCACTGGACGGTTGGGAGGGCTACAAGATAAGGCACGAGAGCTGCAGGACGGCACCCAGGAACCGAGTGCCTTCGGGCCTAGCTGGGGGATGAGAGCACGAGCCACAACGGAGGGGGGCTGTGCACACCCCTGCTGACGGCCTCAGACGAGTAAGGCCGTAAGAAGCACAGGAGGAGGAAAGGAGGGAAAGAACAGGCACACACGGAGCATCAGACGTCAGGACGCAGGAGGAGCTGGCCTGGCACACGAGGAGGAAGGGACTCGGCAGACAGGGGACGACGTGCCCAAGTCTCGGACAGCTTGCATTGTTCCATGAAGCTGAGCAGAGATGGAGGAGAGCATGAGTGCCTTGTGAGCCCCCCGTGAGGTCCGGATGCTGCCTGGGGAAGGCCCCCCCTGCACGCCCCAGTTTATGTGCCGGAGCAAGACTCCACCATGGAAACATACCTCCAGTTTCCAGCGGGGGCGGGGGAGGGGGCCTGACCCCAAGAGCACTCGGAGAGCCCAGCGGAAGAGTGGGGACTGATCTGCCCCCCGTACCACACACACACACCCCAACCCCACAGGCCACACACCTGCTAGCTCCCCTCCTCAGCCGCCTGTCCCTGCGGAGGAGCCCTGGACGCCACAGCCCTCGCTGTCCAGTGAACCAGGGCCCCAGCTCGTCATCTGCGCTCTGCCCCCCTGCAGGGACGTCCTCAGGAGCAAGGAGGAAGGGGTGCCCACGGGGAGGGAGCGGTGCAGAGCCGAGCACAGGGCCCACGCCGGGCTTGTCACACTCCTCCGACTCGGCCCGGAGGCCATGTCTTGGGGTCTCCTTGTGAAATGCACAGAACAGAACAGGGAAGCCTTCTGGAGGATTCCATACCATAGGAGGTACCTCTAAGTCAAGTGATGCTTGGAAAATTATGCCAACTACATTATTTTATCAAACTCCAAGAACCTGAGGATGAAGGAATCTGTCGAAGCCAAAATATAGCTTACTGACACCTTTCATGGGGAATGATTTTTAAAAGGTTTTCCTAAAATGCCAAGTCAAGGACTTTCCTAGTGGACTGCAAGATGCACTTCAACTTGTGAACCCATACAACCTGTGAAAACCCCAGAAAAGTTAAAACTGATGAGCCATTTTGTCTCATTTTCTATATTTTTTGGCACAATTCAAAAGAGCTCTGTTTTCATAAAATAACCAAACCGTGCACTAACTCAGGGCTCACATTTACCTACTAAGTCATGTGGAAAACACCTCCAGAGTGTCTGTACTGAGGAGGCGCATGGCCATTGTAGGAGGAGAGAGGCTTCCTTTAAGACACAGTCCAGCTGATGTCAGAGGGATTCTGGTCAGGTCTGCCTCTGTGTTGAGCCCCATGGGACAGTCCTATCCTGCAGGCAGTAAAGGACACAGCCCTAAATCACACCTGCAGCCTACTGCCCCCCGTGATGGGCCCAGAGAGGGACATACCCCTGCATCATAACAGGGGGAGCTGCTGCCCCTGGTGATGGGCCCAGGGAAGGTCACACCCTACATCATAACTGGGGGAGCTGCTGCCCCTGGTGATGGGCCCAGGGAAGGTCACACCCTACATCATAACTGGGGGAGCTGCTGCCCCTGGTGATGGGCCCAGGGAAGGTCACACCCTACATCATAACTGGGGGAGCTGCTGCCCCTGGTGATGGGCCCAGGGAAGGCCACACCCTACATCATAACTGGGGGAGCTGCTGCCCCTGGTGATGGGCCCAGGGAAGGTCACACCCTACATCATAACTGGGGGAGCTGCTGCCCCTGGTGATGGGCCCCGGGAGGGACACACTCTACATCATATCTGGGGGTGGGGGTTGCTGCCCCTGGTGGTGGCCACAGGGAAGGACACCCCTTACATCATATTTGGAATGCTGATCCTGGTCATGGATCCTTACATCATAATTGTGGCTGTTACCCGTGATGGGCCCAAGGAAGGACATACTCTTAACATCTACCTGGTGGCTGCAGCCCCCTGGCATCCTGCCATCCTTTCTCCTATTTTACTTGTTAAATACCTACGTGCGCCGCAGGTTTCACCTTGAAAGTATGAGAAAATGAATGCTAGTGAATTAATAATACAGCCTCTCGACAGGCAGCCTTCTTGTCTAATAAGCTCAAGGTGACTTCCACAACCAAAAATTCCTACCAGAAAGTACCTTCAGAAAGAGAAGAGATAAAAGTTGCCACGGGTTATGCGATCATCCTCAGCTTCATAATGGGAACAAAGCACGAGGTGAAGAGAATCAACACCCACATCTAGAAAGAGGACGGCGGCCAGTTTTTCTGAACACTGTCCCTCCACCCAGTATCCAGGAGATCACCTTCTCAGGGGATTTCAGGTTTGGCTCAGGTACGGAGATGAAGGGTGGATGGAAGGAATGGAAGGAAGACAGGGTTTGTGAAGCCTGTCCTTTAGGGTAGAAACGTTGCCCTACTTTATGTAAGATTCATAGAATCAAATAAGATATTTTGTGTATACTTATTTTAACTCTCACCAGCCTCACCGATGACAATACACAAGACGTCCAAAAAAAAAGTCATCTAGGTTAAGTTCTGTAGGACTACGCTATCTTTGGAACTACCTCCTGCCTTACTTTTAAATTAGAAACTTCTGAATTAAGTGATCTGTAATCATCTATGATGAGTATCTTACATAAGTGATGTGTGGTCACTGCCAAAGCTAAATGAGAACACTGCATCAATTGGTTTCACCAAGTAGAGTTCATGGTGTAGACTTCGTAGTATTCCAGCCAAACTACCACACTAGCTTGAGAAAACATCACATTTCTGGGCATTGTAGTAGAACATATATCAAGTGTTTCTTAGAGTACAGAACAAAAATACAAGAAGGAACAGCACTTGAAAGGTTTGAGAGGATAATGTAGGGAAAATACATTTGCATACCTAATACATTATGGGTACTTATTAGCATGTTGAACAATGAAAGATAATCCAGGTTAAATGTTAACAGGATGGACAAATACTTAGCTAGATTAAGAGAAAAACAAGAGAAGTTCAAATAGCTAAAATCAGAAATGAAGAAGGGTGACATTAAAACCAATGCCACAGAAATTAAGGGGAAAAAAAAAAGATTTAGGAGAATAATGCTAAAGAGTGTATGCCAACAAACTGGATAACCAGGAAAGGGATATATTGTTAGAAATAAATACCCTTGAGGTATCTGGGTGGCTCAGTGGTTGAGAATCTACCTTTGGCTCAGGTTGTGATTCTGGGGTCCTGGGATCAAGTCTCACATCAGGCTCCCCATGGGGAGCCTGCTTCTCCCTCTGCGTAGGTCTCTGCCTCTCTCTGTGTGTCTCTCATGAATAAATAAATAAAATCTTAAAAAAGAAAAAAAAGAAATATATATTTTGTGTCAAGATCAAATCAACAAACAGAAAGTCTGATCAGATATAAAATACTAAGGATATTTGTTCAGGGATGAGAAACCTCCCAACAAAGGAAAACCCATCTGTGATGAAGCCTACCAAACAAAGAGGATTAAATGAATATTCCTCAAACCCCTACAGAAATCTGAAGAGAAAGGTGTATGTGTGCTCATTCTATGAGACCAACATTACCCTCATACAAAAACCAGGCAAAAACACTACAAGAAAACTATATATTGATATCTATAATGGGTATGGAGGCAGAAATACTAAAAAAAATACTAGCAAACTGATTTGACAACGCATTAAAGGCAATATATGCCATCACCAGGTGGAAGTTATTGCTGGAAGGCACAGATGGTTCACAACATACAAAAAAAAAAAAAAATCACTGTGATACACCATATCAACCAAGTGAATGACAAAAACTATATAATTCTATCCATTGATGTGGCAAGAGCATTTGACAAAACTCAACACCTTTTCATGATACCAACACTGAAACTGAGAAAAAGAAAAGTAGGTTGACTAAAACTGCCTCAACATAACAAAGACCGTACGTGAAAAGCCCACAGCTAACATCATACTTCACAGAAGGTGAAAACTCTTCCTCTGAGATCAGGAATAAGATAACAGTCCTACACATAGTGCCAGAAGACCTAGCCAGAGCAATGAAGCAGGAAAACGAAGACATATCCAAACTGTAAAGGCAGAAAGTAAGTATCCCCATTTGCAGAAGACGTGACCTTATAAGTAAAAAATCCTACAGGTTTCAAACACATAAAAACTGTTAGACCTGGTAAAGAAATCCAGCAACACTGGAGGACACAAAAATCAACATGCAAAGTCACATTTCTAGATACAATGAACAATCTGAAAAGAAAGTTAAAATTATGCCATTTATAACACATCAAAAAGGAATATACTCCTAAGATGGTGAAAGACTTGTACACTGAAGCGACAAGTCATTGCTGAAAACATTAAAAAAGAAGATATAAATAAATGGAAAAACATCCCATGTTCATAAACTGGAAAATCTGGTATTAAAATGTCCATACTACCCAAAACAATATGCACATTCAAAGTGATCCCTACCAAGATCCCAAGCATATTAAACACAGAAAACATCCTAAAGTTTAAACAGACACTCAAGGGACTCTCAATTGCCATAAAAATATTGAAAAGAGATAATAAAAGTTGGAGGTCTTGAACTTCTTGATTGAAAACACATTATAAAGCTATAGTTATCAAAGCAGTGCGGTACAGGCAGGAAGACCAACAGAACAGAACAGAAAGCACAGAAATAGACTCTTGCATATATGCAAGAATAATCTTTGAATCTTTGAATAATCTTTTTTTTTTTTTTTAAGATTTTATTTCTTCATGAGAGACACAGAGAGGTAGTGACACAGGAAGAGGGAGAAATAGGTTCCATGCAGGGAGCCCGATGTGGGACTCGATCCCAGGACCCCGGGAACGCGCCATGGGCCGAAGGCAGGCCTCAACTGCTGAGCCACCTGGGCGTCCCGTGGTTTGAATAATCTTCAACAATATGCCAAGACCACTCGAGAGCATAAGGCCCGTCTCTCCGACAAATTCCCACGAAATTGGGGATACTTAGGATATCCACAGGCAAACGACTGAGGTTTGACATACAAGGATTAATTCGAAATTAATCAAAGACCTAAAGCTGTAACATTCCTGGAATAAAACATAGGAGGAAAGCTTTAGGAAATTGGATTTTATACTGATGTCTTGGGTAGAACAGCAAACACTCAGACAACGAGAGCAAACTGGGAGCCAAATGGGACTGCATGAAACTTAAAAAATCTTGCACATCAAAGCACGCAGGAGGATGAAAAGGTAACCTATTGAAATAGGAAGAAAAAAATATTTATTTGCACACTGATAAGTGTCTGATAAGGGGTTTATCCAGGAAATATAAAGAACTCCCACCAAATAACAACAAAAAAGTAACCCTATTTTTAAAAATGGGCAAAAGACTTAAGACAGCTCTCCAAAGAAAACACAGAAATAGTTAAAAGCATATAAACTAAGGTTCTCCATGATTCATCATTAGAGAAATGCAAATCTGAACTACAATGAGTTTTTACTTTGTACATCTGAGAATGCCTACTAACAAGAACAACCAAAAACCACAGAAAATAAGTAAGTGTTGGTGAAAATGTGGAGAAACGGGAACACTCGTGGACAGTTAGAAAATAATAGGGTGCAGTCACTCTAGAACACAGTAGGCTGGCTCCTCAAGAGATAGCAAACGGAACCACCATACGCTCCATGAGCCCGCTTCCAGGTACACGAGCCAGAAACTGAAAGCACGGTCGCAGAAACGTCTCCGTATTCCTACGTCCATAGCAGCATCCTTCATAATAGCCAGGAAGAGAAAGGACTCCAACGAGTATCAAGAGACGAATGGACACACACAACGTGATGTAGCTGTACCGGGGTGGGGAAAACGGAAGACAATCCTATATCATGCGACAACATGAATGAACCTTGAGGACGTGATGCTAAGTTCAAACAGCCAATCCGGAAAGGACAAATCCTGTATGAGCCCCCCCCCCCCCAAAACGAGGTACGTACAATAGTCCAGTTCACACACACAGAATGCAGAATGATGGTGTCAGGGGCTGGAAGGAGGGCCGAATGGGGAGTGAGGGGTGGATGGGTCAGAGTGTCTGTTTTCTAAGATGAAGAAGTCCTAGAGACGGGTGCTGGGGGCCGTGACCCGACAGCGTGACGCTACGCAACACCACCAAACTAGACACCTAGAGATGGATGAGACGGTTAGTTTTACCAGGTCTGGTTTCTACCATGATTTGAAAACTGAGCTGTATGGACGTGTTTCCATCATTAAAGGCTGTCGCGATAGCTCCGTGTGCAAAGGGTCCAGGATGGCAGCGGACACGGAGCTCGTGCCCACGCCCGACATTCAGATTTGTGTGTCATCCAAGCACAGCGCACGTATGTGGTTTCTATGTGACACAGGCAGTGGTACTAGCAGGTCGTTTACAGGAAATTCTCTATTCCCAGGGAATATTCAATCTGCACTTTTGGATGCATGCGTAAATATTTTTTAAACACACATGTTTCAAAACTATGAGTCACAGGAATACAATTGTAAATACAAAATTATGGCCGTAACTTCACATTTGTTTTTCCCCTGTCCTTGCACCATTGATTCCAAAGACAGAGTATTCACCTTTCTCCCTGGAAGACTCTTAAAATAGCACTCCATTTTTTGGCATCTTTCAGCCCTGTAATCTAGAACATTCTCGACCTTCTGACTTTTAGCAAGAAACAGCAGACAACTGAGTTCTGATCGATCTTCACTTAACAAGCCCCAAGGGAGAGAAGTCATCTTTGCTTTCAAAGGAAAACAAGTGAAGAAAGGGGTGAAGGGCATGTAAACACACGTGTTGAAAATGAATTATGCTCTTAACTTAAAAAAAAAAAGAAAAAATAATAAAAAGAAGGTTGTTTGGGAAGATTTAGCGGCTTGCTTATCATCAATTTGCTCACGTTTAAATATTCGCTAAAATAATCTCGTGTCTCATTTTGAACAGGAAAAGGCAAAGCCACCTATCGGACCTTGATGCGATTCCGTCGTGAGTGTGGCACTGGTACAACACCGGAACGAGCACAGTTCGCATGTTTTTGGACCTCGGGACTCAGTGGTTCCTTCCTTGGAAGGAAGCCCTTGGAAAGACCAGATGGAATCACAGCATAGGATTAAGCAAACTCTCTCTGGAGTACCTGTGAGCCTCAAACAAGACGAGGTTTTCCTGAGAAGCTATCAAGACAAAGGAAGACACAAAAGCAAGCCCGGCACGGGCCGGTAACCGGGGTTTACAACAATACCGCAAAGGCACGCGGATATGATCCCGTCACACGGAGGGGCACGTACCTGGCATCAGAGCAGCCGTGGGGAATAATTCTTTCAACTTCATCTGGCTTTCGTCCACCAGCTCCTCTTTGGACATGGGGAGCTGCAGGACGTCTATTACGATCTGGGCCGCCTCCGTTGCCTTTTTCCCCATAACAAGGGACTTGACATCCCAGCTGTATTTCTTTCCGTAGCGATCGCATATTTCCTGAAACACCACTGAATAGAGCCGTTCCGTATCTGCAGAAACAAAGAGGGGGCGACGTTTAGGGGTGTGTGCTATGCCCCGGGTCTCTACTAGGTACATACGTGTGTGTGATGCAGGACATCTGCGCGGACATCTATGCAAATACCGGAAATGTCGCAGGTCATTGGGACAATGCTGTGCTGCAGTTGTGTTTGCAGCTGTGATCTGGAAAGTGAAGAACTGGGAAAGAAACGAAGCCCATTTTATTGTTGATAATTCTTTGATACAGACAAGTGCATGTATGAGCCCAAATGTGCACTTGGGGCGGCGGAAGCTGTGACGCCATCACCGGGTATTCAAGCTGCCGGGAGCCAGCTGCACACAAGGGTCAGTGTGGGTGACCCCTCCTGGCAGGGACACTTCCATCGCCCCGTGACAGTCCGCACAGAAGCGTCTGGCCACGGGTGCCGCTGCAAAGCTCCCACGTGAGAACGCACCGGTTCTGGACAGGCTCGTGCTTCTGCTGCGCTCACACTCAGAGCACCTCTCACACCAGCTGTGTGTGCCGGACGGGAGCTTCCCCACACCCAGTAAGTCTGTGATGCTAGCGGGTGTCAACAATTCCACACAGTTGTCACACCGTACACAGGGTCAGGTCCCATGGGCAAAGGGCTCTGTCCCAAACCATAAGGAGACATCGGCTCACCCGTGAGATGAGCTGTCATCCCAAAGACAAGTACAACGAGTGGGCTGAGGATGTTGGAAGAAAGGAACCCTCGTGCACCGTCGGTGGAGATGCAAACTGGTGCAGGCTCTCTGGAAAACAGCATGGAGGGTCCTCAAAGAGTTAGGAAGAGAGCTACTACACAGGCCAGCAATGACACTACTGAGCGTTTGCCCGAGGAAAACAAAAGGCTAATTCAAAACCACCTCTGCACCCCCACGTTCACCCCAGCTTTATTTTCAATACCCAAGATAGGGAAGCAACGTAAGCGTCCATCAACAGATGCGTGCATACAGACATGCTATACACAACACAATACTGCTTTGGCCATAAAACAAATGAAATCTTGCCACTGGTGACAATACAGAGTGACCTACATGGTGTCATGCAAAGTCACAGTAAGACACAGAATCGACAGATTCCTTTACATGTGAAATTTCAAAGACAGAACAAAGAAAGTAAACAGTCTTTAACACAGAAAACAACGTGGTGGCCGCCAGAGGGGCGGCGGGGTGAGAGGATGGGTGACACAGATGAAGGGGACTCAGAAGTACAAGCTCCACTTATGAAATGAGTCTCGGGATAGAGAAGACAGCACGGGTAACAGAGTGAGTACGGCTGCGATAACTGTGCAGGGTCACCCAGGCCACCTGGCTGGGCCCTCCGTGGTGCACCTACACTAACTGGTCAGGCCCTGTACGTGGACACACACCAACTGGATGAGCCCCCATGGTGGATCAACACCAACTGACAGACCCTGCATGGTGGACATAGGTCAATCGGACGGGCCCCGCGTGGGGCCCCATGCCTACTGGACGGGCTCCGTGTGGTGGCCCCGTGCCAACTGGATGGCCCCGCGTGGTAGACCTGTGCCAACCAGACGGGACAAACGTGGAGGACCCGTGCCAACCGGATGGGACCCGTGTGGTGACCCGTGCCAATCGGACGGGACCCGCGTGGTGGAACCGTGCCAACCGGACAGGACCCGCGTGGTGGACCCGTGCCAACCAGACGGGACCCACGTGGTGGACCCGTGCCAACTGGACGGGCTCGTGAGGTAGACCCATGCCAACTGGATGGGACCCACGTGGTGGACCCTGCCAACTGGATGGGCTCGCGAGGTGGACCCGTGCCAACCGGACGGGACCCCGCGTGGTGTACTCATGCCAACCGGACGGGACCCACGTGGTGGACCCATGCCAACTGGACGGGACCCACGTGGTGGACCCATGCCAACCGGACGGGACCCGCGAGATGGACCCATGCCAACTGGACGGGACCCACATGGTGGACCCATGCCAACCGGACGGGACCCACGTGGTGGACCCATGCCAACTGGACGGGACCCACATGGTGGACCCATGCCAACCGGACGGGACCCACGTGGTGGACCCATGCCAACTGGACGGGACCCGCGAGGTGGACCCATGCCAACTGGACGGGACCCACATGGTGGACCCATGCCAACCGGACGGGACCCACGTGGTGGACCCATGCCAACCGGACGGGACCCACGTGGTGGACCCATGCCAACTGGAGGGTTCGCGAGGTGGACCCATGCCAACTGGATGGGACCCACGTGGTGGACCCTGCCAACTGGATGGGCTCGCGAGGTGGACCCGTGCCAACCGGACGGGACCCCGCGTGGTGTACTCATGCCAACCGGACGGGACCCACGTGGTGGACCCATGCCAACTGGACGGGACCCACGTGGTGGACCCATGCCAACCGGACGGGACCCACGTGGTGGACCCATGCCAACTGGACGGGACCCGCGAGGTGGACCCATGCCAACTGGACGGGACCCACATGGTGGACCCATGCCAACCGGACGGGACCCACGTGGTGGACCCATGCCAACCGGACGGGACCCGCGAGGTGGACCCATGCCAACTGGACGGGACCCACATGGTGGACCCATGCCAACTGGACGGGACCCACGTGGTGGACCCATGCCAACTGGACGGGACCCGCGAGGTGGACCCATGCCAACTGGACGGGACCCGCGTGGTGGACCCATGCCAACTGGACGGGACCCACGTGGTGGACCCATGCCATCTGGACGGGACCTGCATGGTGGACCCATGCCAACTGGACAGGATCCGCGTGGTGGACCCATGCCAACTGTACCCAAGCCGCCAGAGGGGCGGCGGGGTGAGAGGATGGGTGAGACAGATGAAGGGGACTCAGAAGTACAAGCTCCACTTATGAAATGAGTCTCGGGATAGAGAGGACAGCACGGGTAACAGAGTGAGTACGGCTGCGATAACTGTGCAGGGTCACCCAGGCCACCTGGCTGGGTCCCGTGAGGTGCATCTATGCTAACTGGTCAAGCCCTGTAGGTGGACACACACCAACTGGATGAGCCCCCATGGTGGACCAACGCCAACTGGACGGGACCTGCGAGGTGGACCTATGCCAACTGGATTGTTGTTGGGTCATTTAAATGGATAAAAATGTAAAAATCACTATGACATACACCTGAAAGATCAGTTCACTGAAAATGCAAACGTGGTGACACATGCTGGTGAGACCTGATGCACGTCTCCAAAGGCAAGCGTTTCCAGATCTGGGAAGCCACAGGGGGCTGAGTGCAGGTGCCCGAAGGAAGGCAGAAGGGCCGTGTCCGGAGGCGTACTCAGGGCCCCCGCCTCACTCTTGGTGGTGGCACCCACACGGGCACTCGGCGAAGCCAGGAGGTGACGGACGGGGGCTGCGCACACACGTCTGGCAAGACACACACCTCTCCCGTTCCGGCTGGTTTAGGAGGTAGACCAGCCCCTCTAATCTCAGCAGTAAGGGCCTCATGCAGTGCGTGAAGCCACAGAGACGCTGCACAGTCTAAACCGAACGTGTACAGTTGGGCCCGATAACAAGACCGCTTCCTGTGCGTGTGGCAACATCGCCGAGTCTGCAGACGGCAGGAGGCACGGCGCTGTCGCTCGGGAGCGTGGCTGTTCTGGTGTCACCTGTGTGTGCATCTGTCCCACGGCAGGTAAAGGGACACCTGGGCCGTACAGCACACCCGCCACCTCTGTGCCAAGCCCAAGACCCGAGGGCAAAGGGCAGCGAGTTCCCTTGCAAGTGAAGGCCTCCTATGGGTGGCACTACAGCCCACGCCCGAAGGGCTCTGCAGGCGGTGCCTCCTGTTCCAGTCTGCGCCACAGCTCCCTTGGCTTTGCTCCCGGGCTTGCTCATGGATTACCAACAGTTCTCTGGCCAGGGGCTCCGCGGATGGCACCACTCACGCATCCCTCTCCTGGGGCTCCCTGCACCTGCTGGGGGATGCCTGGTTCTTCGTGCTCAGACCTGAGCTGGACAGCTGCCCTCACCGCCTCTCCCGTGGACTCTGGGAATCGGCACCGACTGGCCCATGTAGCCCCAGCCCTCCTTTCAGCCATCAGCGTGGGTGACACCTGCTGAGGCACAACTCGCGAGAGCCGAGCATCAGGTGCCATTTCATCTTTGGCACTTGAACGACCTGGGACCTCTGCTTCTCTGGCACAGGCTGGATGTTCCTGCGGCACTGGAAAATGTGCAGAACAAACAGGTCCCCGGCGCCCCACCCCTGCAGGCACTTGAGACGGCTCCCATGTGACCTCTGTGTTAGGGAAATACCTGTTTTGGTTTGGTTTTCTTTTGCTGGCACAAAAGATGGTGAGGCTTTAAGGAAACATTTCTGGGGTCACTCAAGTGTAGAGAAGCCATGGTTTGGATAGCCAGCTGAGTGACTCGGGGTTTTCTAGAACCCACGCTGCACCTGTATATATTGTTCCTGAAGGTGGCAGACAATGGAGGGAGGGCTGGTTCCTCCCCATGAGCAGCAGCAGGAAGGTGCCCTCAAGCCTTCCGTGGCCAAGGGTCTCTGGTAACGAAAGCTCCTTTTATGTGCACCCCTCCACGGGGGTCAGAGCAAGGGCTCTGCGAGATGGGGAAGGACGGACAGGCCATAGTGCACATTTTTACTTTCCTCCCTGGTACTCAGACTAAGCCTCTAGGACTCCAAATGTCCAACAGGAGGAAACGACAGGCACTAAGTGAGAGCAAGAAACTAGTGTCGGGTCTAAAGAGCAAAGTCAAGCGTGGGAGTCAAGCGTGGGAAGCAGCAGAGGCCAGGGCGGTCGACGGAGGTGGCATTCGGGGACTCTTGGTAAGCCAACTGGACGACAAGGAAGAAAGGGGCGTGAAAGAAACACTAATCCCAAAGACAGAAACGTAGCGATGGCCTTTAAAACGCTTTAAACAGTGTTTATTTAAAGCCTCGTGTCAAGGCTTTTAATTTAAAAGACACTGAGCTGTGGGATTATGCATCTGCAGGAGACTGTGCAGACCACTTTTCTTCACAATGTAGATAAAATCATCCCAAATCCTCAGTGAATAAGCGAGGATCTAAACAAGTAATTAAAGTCCTCAGATCCAACGATGACTGCGCCAGCTCATGACAGCATGCTTAGAAATTAAAGGGACAGCGTTTTGAAAGGAAGAAGTTCCAAAGATGAGCACAAAAGAACCCCAGCAAGCTATCAGGGGCATGTGGTCCCCCTGTCCACAAGCGAGGCAGCGAGCTCCAAGCTCTGCAACTTGCTTCTGTGTCACTTCACACAAGAACATCACATGTTACAGGCCATATAAGGCACGACGGTCCGTAGGTGTTAGGAAAGCATTCCTCGTGAAGGAGAGCCTCCCTTCTTGCTGGAAGAGGGGAACCCATGCTGCAGTGGGGGAGCCGCTGCAGGTGAGCTGATGGGATGCAGGTGAACTGATGGGATACAGGTGAGCTGATGGGATGCAGGTGAGCTGATGGGATGCAGGTGAGTTGATCGGGTAAGTGGTGACACGGGGGTGTCAGACGGGAGATGAGCCCCCGGTCAAGTGGGTACAGTGGCCACAAGGTGGGTGTCATCATGGGTACAAGGCTGCCCTCCCAGGTGGGGAAATGAGACGCATTTAGGTTTAAGTTCATCGACGTGCTGCAGAAGGGCATCCCTGTACCCACAGGAAGGCTAGGCACGGCGGCCTCTCAGGCCCGGGTCCTACAATGCTGTTTTCTTGTCATTGAGGATGTAGTGAAATGCTTGCCGAGTCCATCCCTGCTCCCAGAGGACCGTGCCAGTTTGCATTTTACCCCATGAGGGGTAGGGGTGAGGGTGTTTTCCCACATCTCCTGTGCAGGAAGCTGTGCTCCTGCAAACAGGCAAACAGGCACCTAATTCCAGAGCAGTTGCTCTGCTTCAGAGCAGACAAGCACGCACGATAAGACCTGCTTTCTCTGCTCATTCCGGTTTCCGCTCCCAAGCCAGACCTGGAATGAGGTATTCGGAGAAAGAATGGGCATCAGGAGTCTGAAAGAAGAGCAGTCAATTCCCAGCTGGGCCACTGTGTAGCTGCCAGTCCTGGGTTGAGATTTCAACGTTCCTGACTTGTGGTTTGTTCCCCGGGCAGCAGTGGCACGTAGGCAGCACTGGCCTGCAGGGCTGGCTGTGACGAGATGCTGGCTGTAGGCGGCCACAGGAGCTCTGAAGGCGGGAACCTGGTTTGCGACCCTGCCCTGCCGCTTGCAAGCCACTGAAATCTGCCAGCAGGTGCTCAGCCCCTGGCGGGGCCTTGGATGACAGATCTGCAGAATGGGGACAGTAGCACGGATACCACACGCCTCCTGGCTGGCGTGTCATGTCGGTGAAGAGGAACAGTCTGTGCTGAGCTGTGAGTGCAGCGCCTGGCCAGGGGCAAGTCCTGCACCATCTTATGGAACCCTCGGCGGAGGGGGAGGAGGGAGGGTGCGAAGACACCTCCCTCGCGCCTGCTCTGTGGAAGGACTCGTAAGTACTAAGCATCCCTGACCTAGGAGACCTCAAGATCTGCCTGTCTCCGTACAGCAGTGCTCCAGTAAGGGCGAGACCCTGTTTAATATGACAAGTCATAGGGCCCTGCCAGACATATTTCACTTAGAAACAAAGACCAAACACCCATCACCTGCTTGGAATGTATTCACAAAAGTACGATACCTGCCAGGCATGTGGAAACAGCTTCACGACACTTGTTAACTCACTGCCCGGCCCCGTACAAGAACATGATCCCTCATTTCCAAATCCTTAATCCATAAACATCTGCAACCTGAAAAGTCTCTGATTCAGTGGCAACATCTGACCTGCACCGGCATGAGGAGGGCTTAATGCGGATTATTTGTTATTCCTTGTGTGAATTTTCATACTCTTGTCTGTAGGAATCCCCGTGGGTTTACACATGGGTGCTGCCCCAGACCCCACCCTACCTACTATATAGGTCCCATGCCACACGTGTTATAAAACATTTTAAGTTTAAATTGATGATGTAAAAATCTCAATACAACTAGCTCCATACGGTTTGGAAGAGAGACTCTGAACCCACCGCAGTGCTTGCTCGCCAGGCAGGCTACAGCTTGTGCACCTTGCACACCACGACAGACCAATTTAATGCTTCCTTCCAGAACTTAACGTCATCTCCAAAAGAGTCGTACTTTTATTATCTGCGATTACAAAAAAAAAAAAAAAGGGGTGGGGTGGGGTGGGGTGATCAAAAGCCAGAGTCTGTGTGACAGGTCAGTTTCTTGAAGACACAAACACATTTTCACATTGGAGAGCTCATCTTGAGTGAAAATCAAATTGTCAGAACCGGGCAGATCAGAAGACGATGCTGGAGCTGTCTGGCAGCTTTCTCTCACAAATACAGCAGTGTTTTGGGGTGGAGTGAGCACTCCGTATTTTAACTGTAAAATAGCTTTAATAATAAATACCCAGCGTTGAATACAGTTTGATAAAACTGGTGGTGTCGTTTTTCTAAGCTGATTTTTTTTTTTTTTTGACAGAGAGCACGGAAGCAGGGAGAGTGGCAGGCAGAGGAAGACGGAGAAGCAGACTCCCCGCCGAGCAGAGAGCCTGACGTGGGGCTCCATCCCAGCCACCCAGGCACCCCAGGTAACATCAGCACACACCCGACTCCCGTGCGGGTTCTTGATAGAACACACATGGCAGGGTCCCACTGCAGTTTCTGACTCTGCAGATCTCGGGTGGGACCAGGAATTTGCATTTCTGATGCTGCTCCTCTGGGGACCACACTTTGAGAATCAGAAACCAGTAGTAGACTGTATTAGGTGAAAGGAATCAACAAAGAAGAAATCAACAAAACTGTTTGGCAGCTACCAGGCACCTACCACATGCTATCAGAACAGCTTAGGGGCGCCTGGGGGGCTCAGTCGGCAAATCATCTGCCTTCAGCTCACGTCACGATCCTAGGGTCCTGGGATCGAGCCTCGCTAGGGCTCCCTGCTCAGGAAGGAGCCTGCTCCCTTTGCAATCTGCCCCCCACTTCCGGCTCATGCTCTCTCTCAAATAAATAAATGAAATCTTAAAAAAGCAAACAAACAACAAAAAAACCCACTTATCTGATGTGCTTACCAAAGCCCTGTGTTTTATAAAATCAGTAATTTGAAAAATGGATCAACTTTCAGAAAACCTTAATCTGAATAATGACATGTATAGATGTATGAATAGAAATTAAGGGGGAAAAAATCACCTATGACATAGATTCCAACGTCGATGTTTCTATTTCCTTTCTTTAACCCCAGATGAGATGCATGTTAATATGTTTTTCGTGGAGGAAACGTTTTTGAAGGTAAGTAATTCTGAATATGCCCCATTGTTTCTGAAGTTAATGGCCGCAGCAAACGACTTCTGTTAACTGGAGTTGTCGGTTAACTGGAGTCAACTGGGTGCCCCGGGGAGGAGATGAGGGGGCCAGGGGACACCCTGCACAGCAGGGTCACACCCGGCAAGGGCACACCTCCTCTGCAAAAACACCTCACACACTACGCTTTGTTTTAAGGAATAAAAACACAGGCGGGTTAATGGAACACGTTAACGGAACCCACGTTAATAAAACACACTGAAAGAATCAGTTAATTGGTTCATTCTTCTCTCAACTGGAAATTAAGAAAATACTTTCTAGCACTGAGACCAGAGAATCAAAGTCGTAGTTGCCATCGGTGGCCTTGTTTCGAGAACGAATACTCCACCCCTCGCATTTGGTATCTGCACACTCCTGTGTGGGGTTTGATTCCCCCTAGTGAAAGCACTTCCGGCCCTATGAAGGACATCACTGAAAAACATGAGTTCTTTTCCAAAAATGGACTATTGGGTCAGTGGCACAGCTATCTGAAACACTGAGCTCTGAATGTCATGGGCCTGGAAACCGGTGATTCACGGGAGACCTCACAGGAGACCGGAGCCGAGCCGTCGGAAAGCGCTAGATCTGATATCTAGGTCGCCTTGGGCTCTTCTTGACTTCTTAAGGCAGCCAAGCTTGCTTAATAATTGCTAGAACCCTAAAGGCAAAAGCTGTTGTGTAAGGTCACTGCAGGCAACAGCCGCTAAACGCTGTTCTTTCCACTCGCTCCCGGCACACAGCAGAGCCCAGATCCCGCTGGCGGAGCTATTATGTGGCTCCGAGTGGCTTCGGGGCATGCTCCTGCTGGGGCAGGTTGGCTCAGAGTGTCCGTGACCAGCCAGGGCCCCAGCAAGTGCCCCACCGGGCGTAGTAGGAAGGTGCTACACGACACCGGGACCCCGACAGAGGGAGGCTGAGCATCCTTGCTCCACCTCTGGACCAGGACCCAGCACGGGGAAGCATGAGCATGCAACCCAGGGGCAGAGGTCTGTATCCTAAGGACACGAGATGCCAACACGTAGAGCCACCTGGTGAGCTGGGAAGGGTGGAAACGGTGCTGGCTTGGCCCCACACATTCCAGTCCCATCAGAGGAAACCGTCAGTGACCAGTGAGAAGCCGAGGAGCGCGGGCCCTGTGTGGATGCTGCCGGCCGGCCACCCAGCAACCCGTAAGCACACCTGTATCACACCCCAGGCAGGCGCTGGGGCCCCAGGCGCTCGCCGCATGGTCCGCCGCCCGGCCCGAACACCTCTTCACACAGGCACACCTGCGTCCTCCGAGCCTTGCTGTGGCTGTGGCCGCTCGGAATGGAGTATCCCCCGGCACCTCCACAGCAAACAACCCTGGGTGAGGACGACAGGGTGCCTAGGAGGAACTGCAACAGTCAGGAAGCCTTACAGAGTCCTGGCACTACGGTGGGCACGGGCATGAACACGGCTGCATTTGGGTTCAACTCTCTGGCCCCAAGCTCCACGCCCGGGACTAACCCAGTCCACATCGTTTCCCTCATCTGATGCGGATCACGAGGATTCTGCTGCCCTCAGGAGGGTGGTTCGTGGGAAACGCTTCAAAGCCGGAGTGAAGCTGTGTGCCAACAAAAACCAGACGTAGTATGTCCCAAGGAAAGGAAGTCCCTGCCCTGCAAAGAGCTTTGTAAAAATCTAGTGCCGTGGAGGGGGGCACTTGACGGGATGAGCACTGGGTGTTATTCTGTATGTTGGTAAATTGAACACCAATAAAAAATAAATTTATTATTAAAAAAAAAAAATCTAGTGCCGTGGAAAGCCACAAACAGAAACCCTGTCCTTTCAGGATTGCTATAAATCTTTATCCAGATCTCCTTCCATTAACAAACAGCAGACGCGATAAACCACAACAAAAAATAAAGCTACCTTTAATTGTACTGTTAGCCCACTTTGCTTAAGTACCGGTGATGCAAAAATATCATCTGCTCACTGCTCTTCAATGCAATACAAATTATTTCATTTATGCCTTGGATACGGGAAACAACCAACCTGTCATGATATAAGCTAGAACCCAAACCAACATAAAATTGATTTCATTCCCCCAAAGTTAAACTTTAGGCCAAGTTTCAGATGACTGCTCTCAGAGACTCTTCTGAAACAGATATTTATGAATTAGAAACGTCTTGTATTACAGAAGTCACACTATGACATGCACCATGGAGCAGAGCTGAGATGAACGATCTTAAGAAGCAGACCCTGGGGTGCCAGGGCAGCTCAGTCAGTTAAGCATCTGCCTTTGGCTTAGGTCATGACTCTAAGGTCCTGAGATCGAGTCCTGTATCGGACTTCCTGCTCAGCAAAGAGTCTGTTTCTCCCTCTCCCTCTACCTGCTGCTCCCCTGCTTGTGCACAATCTCTCTGTCAAATGAATAAAACCTTAAAAAAAAAAAAAAAAAAAAGCAGACATTGACGATCTTGGGTACACGGCAATGGCACAAGGTACAAATATGGTAGATTCGATCAAATGAACATTGTGTACCTACTGTGTGATAGGCCCTGAGAAAAACCCAATAATTAAAGCTTATACAGGCGTTGCTGGAAGTGACATAAATCTCTGATCAGAATCAAACAGCCCAGGCATGTTTGTTGATAAAAATAAACACAGAAACAGCCAAATACATACAAGAATATGGGACACTTTTGCAAAGACTATGATTGAGAAATTGCCCACATATCAATCTACTTATCAGCATGTACCGAAATGTCACCATCCCCTAACCCCAATGACTGCATGGCAAGAAAGGTCCCTTTGGACAGTCAGGCAGAGAGGGAGGGTGTGTGAGGACATGGACTGCTGGCAGTACGGGTAGGAGAAAAAAGATAATAAGATGGTGAGCACATACGAGGAAAGGAAGGCCAGGCACGTGTTCTCCAGCAAACAGTGCAGGTTCCAGTCCACCACTGGCACTCAGGTGCTTTCTCCCACATGTCCACAGACACCCCACAAGCTCTATACCCATGGCATAAGGATGCTCGCATTGTCTCTGTGGTAGCTACTTAACCTTTACAAACAAAGTTGTATGGAAAAGGTACGCTTCCTTATGTTCAGGGACGTAAACAACGGAAATGAATAAATGACGAGCATGAAATGATGAGTCACGGGGATATTCGCTTCGAACTGGAAGCTTGCTTGCTCCAGCAGGCTGAGAGAGAAGTATTTAAGCATTTGATATATAGCTTCCCGTGGTGGTAAACTATCAGTTTTCAACTGTAGAGGAGTGATAATAAATGTGGCTGCTCAAAATAAGGACCAGTAATAGCTATTTGAGTCGTCCTTTGTAAAGTCAAGCTTCTCATTAGCAGTTGACGTGATTCGCTGGCATTATCAATCATTTCAGTTAGTACGAATGGGTGTCACTCTAAGGATTGTTTTTTCTGGTAATCCATACTCAATTTTGAAAACTAGGTTGGTTTTTTTTTTAAATTATTTATTTATTTTATTTATTTATTTTTTTATTTAATTATTTATTTTAAAGAAAGTGTGTGAGTGGAGGGAGCGCCAGACAGAGGGAAGCAGGCTCCCATTGAGCACGGAGTCTGACATAGGGCTCAAGTTCACAACCCGGAGATCATGACCTGGCCCAAAACCGAGAGTTGGCTACTTATCCAACTGAGGCACCCCGGTGCCCCCAAAAAGTCATTTAAAAGATGAACTGGTTCAAAAAATGTTGCTAGATCACACCTCTATGTAATGGAAATATACCCATATAAAGGGGGCAAAAAATGGACATTTTGGTGCTTAGGGCCATAGAGCTAAACATAAAATCAAAACTATCAAACTTGGAGAAGCAAACATGGGGCATCTTTGCAATGTTAGGTTCTATGAAGTTTTCATACCAGAACACAAGACGCAAGAGCCATAGGAGAACACACATATAAAGGGGCATCCGTTAAAGTTAAAGGAAACCATCAGTAAGAAAACAAAAGGCAAGTCATAACACAGGAAAAAACACAACACACACGACCTGCATCTAGAATATATAAAGAACCTAACATCACAAGTCAATGATGACACAAAAACCTCCACTATCTACAACCTAATCCCCAGAACCTATAATTATCGTACCTCACAAGGCAAAAGGAACTTTGCAGCGTGCTCCTGTGTCTGGGGATGGGGCGATGGTCCTTGATGATGCAGCAGGCACAAAGTCATCACATGGGTCTTTACGGGGGGGAGGGGGGTCAGAGTTAGAGGAGGGGTGAGCACAGACACACACGCTGGGAGTGAGATGACGGCAAGGCAAGGAAGGTCCTCAGAGGCAAGGAAAGGGATCCCATCCCGCACCAGAGCCTCCAGAAGGAAGGCAGCCCTGTCAGCACCTTGATTTTCGCCCACCAAGACGGATGTCGTACTTGTGGCCTCCACAACAGTACGGCAATCAATTCGTGCTATTTTGAGCCACGAGCCATGAGGCCATTTGCGAGAATTTGTGACAGCATCAATAAGAACGTAATACACAACCCAGCACAGAAACCGCTTCGGTAAACAGTCTGGTGGTTTCCTGCAAAGTTAAGTGTAGGCTGACCGTATAAGCAGAAGCAATAAAAACAAAAATACAACCTATCAGTCCACACAAGACATGAATGAGTTTCAAGCCAACTAGGGTCAGTGAAAGAAGTGGGAACCATTCTGTAGTTTGAGAAGCAGACTGCCGCCTACGTTGGGATGGAACGGAAAGAGGGAGGCTCTTTGGAGGGGCACGAGACTTTTGGGAGTTACGGAAACATCCCTGCTTTGAGTGTGGACACGGCGTCACACTACGGAGGATCCACCTGGACATTTTAAACCATCCTTGATGGGGATCCCTGGGTGGCGCAGCGGTTTGGCGCCTGCCTTTGGCCCAGGGCGCGATCCTGGAGACCCAGGATCGAATCCCACATCAGGCTCCCGGTGCATGGAGCCTGCTTCTCCCTCTGCCTATGTCTCTGCCTCTCTCTCTGTATGACTATCATAAATAAAATAAAAATTAAAAAAAAAAAAAAAACCATCCTTGAAGCTAAGCATGATGACAGTTTCCTGGGACTTGACTTTTCTATGTAAAATGTCATTTCTATGCCGTTGTAGAGGAAATTTGCCGATTCCATCCAAATTGTATAGTGATGTCCTCAAAACAGGGGCAGTCTTACACAAAACTGAGCCCTTCCAGGTTGGAGACGATCTGAAGCGAAAATCCTACAAGACTTTAAAACACTGCCCTTCCCATGGGTCTCTGAGCTGCCTTAAAAGCAGGGCCGTGGGAGGTCAGGACAGATGCATTAAGACAACGGCCACTGAGATCTAGTGTTTGCGGGACAAGGTCAGGAAGGGGGTGCGGAGCACAGCGTGGTGCTATGCTTGCTGTCCCTGGGTCAGCCCAGGGGTATGAGGACGAGAATGTGGACACACAACATGGTTCTCTGCCCACCAAAAACCAAGCTGTCTTTCAGAAATCCTGATGTTTGTAACCAAGGACAAAAGACATAGCAGTGTTGCCTCATACCATCAGCCTAGGAAGAAATAAAGGCTTTTTCAGGGTTTCAGGTGTGAGGGGAGCTTTCCCTAGGGACACCCCAGGTGCTCCTGGACACCTGCCAGCTCAAGGACAGGTGTCCCCAGACAGGCAAAAAGTGGATATTTACTGAGCCCCAGGAAACCGCCAGATTGGGGACAAATATTTTCTAAAACAGGAGGAAATTCAGGGAAATAACTGTGGAATTTGAAAGCGGTAAAAAAGTGCCATCCGAGTTAAACATCTCCCAAACTCAGCCTGGGACTCAGTTTACAAAGCGTTGCCTGCTCTTGATGTTTACTGGTATGTTACTGATACACAGATGCTATTAGGCCAGTTTAAAATCAAGAAAATTTAATGAGCGAATGAATGGATAAAATAAATAAGATGAGATTTTTGAGTCTGGATGGCTTCTTTCAGGTCTGGGGGTCATCTGGGATTGACACACACTGGCATCCCGTGCACAGTCTCTTCCACACGCGGCCCCTGTACAGACCCTGAGTTGTGGGCACCGGGACTCTGGCCGTGTGTGTCCAGGTGTGGAACCCAGACCGCAGCACCCGCACGACCTGGGCACTGGAGGGAAATGCAAATTCTCGGATCCATGCAGCCCCTCCCAACAGGAGGGCCTGGGACGCGGGCTACGTGGGTCGTAACGAGCCCTCAGGACGTATCTGACGCCTGCACAAGTGTGGGAACCACAGAGCTAACGTGTCGTCCATGTTCACAGGCCAGGACATGACGGAAAGTAATTGGGAGAAGAGGGGCAACCGGTGCTGGCACTTCTCACGGGGTGACAGGCACTGGAACCTGCACGACCATCCGCCGTATGTGCTAGGGGCACGCCAGAGCCGGCTGCCACATGGGCAGCCACACCATACGGGAGGCAGGGAGAGGGCCCCTTGGTCTCTCTGCTGCTCCCTGGGGCTCCCGGGCGCCACCCACACCTGCGTGTCCTAGGAACGGCACCCGGGTTCTCATGGGCGCTGGCGAGGTGCCTCTGAATTGCGGACACCGTCCCTTTGCAAACCCAGGCTCCAGGTCTCACACGTGCCGTGCTTCATCCACTCTCGTTGCAAAGACGGTTCTAGACGCTGGGAGAGGCAACACCGGGCCGTGGCACTCCCTGAATCTGGACACTTGGGCACGGAGCGCTGCAGGAGCCGAGTGCCACAGGGACGTTATCCTCTGCTTTTCCTACAGGGAACCTGTGCCTGAAAAGGCCCACCGTTATCCTTCACCTGCCCCGTGACAGGCTTACCTGGACAGCTAGGAGAGGAGCCTCAGCCGTCCGGGGGGTGCACTAACCGAGGCAACAGCGTCGAGGCATCCGTTACGGAGAAGCTAAGGTGACGGTCCGTGCCGTTTTCATGTCGGTAGAGTCGCGTGAGAAACAGATGACAAAGTGTCAGAGCCTGAAGGCTCTTGCGGTGTTGGAAAGGAGTGAGGTGGGCGTTGGGGGCGCCGTGTGGGGCCTGCCTGGGTGGCAAGGGGAGGTACCACTGCCCGCTAGGGAAGCATTGCTCTGGCATCCAGACACGGGGCAAGCTTGCTCAACGCCAGGGGCATCGTGTCCGCGTGGCCCGCACGGGGACGGCTGCACCATCCTCAGGGTGCGAAGCTACCTGTGCCAGCAGGGGCATCTGGTGCCAGAGGTGCAGAAGCTGCAGACATGGGTTCGCACGCCGCCTTGGCCCCTTCGTGGCGGTGTCACGCTGTCAGAGGAAAAGCCCGTTGGCAACGGCTTCCTCAACGGGGCAATGGGGAGGAGGCTCCCTGTCCCCTGAGGTGGTCTGAGGACGAACTATACCAGGAAGAAATCGGCCAGAGGAGAGCATGTGCTTTCCGTAAGGGGAGGGTGGAAGTCAAGGCGAAGGCGCTTTTCCTAATGGGCTCCCAGGAGGATGCACGTAAGAACATCAGGAGAGCAGCCCGTCACGAAGAGCCAAGGGCAGCAGGCAGGGAAGAGGACCGTCGGGGGCACCGTCGCCGGCCTCGTCTCTAGGAGGGCACGCCCCTGCTTCCCGATGTCTTCCACTGAGCTCTGTGGCTGGCGGGCACAGGGCGGCAGAAACCCTGACTGCATGCAACCTGGGGGGTCGTCTGCCCGCCCCCCACCGTCCTGGCTAAAAGCAGGTGCCAGTCCTCTCTGGCCTCTCACTGTGGGGCAGGCGGGCTGGCAGGGGGAACCGAAGAGAAGAGCGAGGCGCCGTGGCTCCCGGGCTGCCGGCCTGCTCCATCCGTGAAGCCGGGAGGCTCGGCGCACAGACAGGACCCACAGACAGGTGTGAGCGGGGAGGCGGGCGTGTGCGAGGCGCCGGGGCGGCTGCAGGTTCCAGGCTGGCAGCAGAAGCACGGCACGCAGGCCACGGGGAGGGCACCGAGTGCGGTGTGCCGTGTCGTGGTTTCCGCGCCACGGCCCGCGGCCACGGGATGGTGCTGAGAGCCCGGGCGTGCAGGCGGAGAATCGAGGGAGCTACGCGGCCAGTAAGTCAAGCTGCCCAAAGGAGCCGCACGCGAAGCCAACACGGCGCTTTTACATTCATTCGTACAAAGAGAATGAAGAGGAACGAGCCCGGAAGGCTGGAACTCCGGCATGCACTACACACAGGCGTCCTGTTCTCTGGCTTCTTAAAAGCGGACTTTTAGGGGCTCAGCGGGTTAAGCGTCTGCCTGCAGCTCATGATCCCGGGGCCCCACATTGGGCTCCCTGCTCACCAAGCAGCCTGCCTCTCCCTCTCCGTCTGCCCCATCCCATTTTCATTTTCTCTCTAAAATAACTAAAATGTATACTTTTAAAAATGCGTACTTTTAGCAGATCACATGTGGAATAAAAGGCTTTTCAGACGAGTTTTTTCTTCATGCCACAAATTGACAGACGCTCGCTGTCCTACATTCCCCACGTGCGTTTTTCAAAGCGGAATCTCAGACGGTGCAGACGCTGATTACAGCGTGCTCCCCTCTTTCCTGGGACAGCACGCTGATGTGCCCCTGCTTCCAAACGGGGGCTCCACCAGCAAGAGCCCCGGGCTGCAGCCTCTGCCCCCCGCCTGCAGCCATCCCCTGACCGCGGACGAGGCTCCACCTGCACCTGGGATGACTTAGGAAGCCTGCCCACGCAGCAGGATCACGTTCTGATCCTGCACTTGCAAACCAACCCCTATTTAGGACGTGTAAGGTAAGAGAGGCATTCTCTCAGCTTGCCATGCATGCCCCCTTACCCTGCAGCCTGCATAAAACCCAACCACTTTCTCCTCCCAGACTTCTCCCCAGCTCAAACTACTGCTAGAGTCCTTACAACGGTGCATATATGTGCCTTCTCCATCAACAGGTTTTGGATTTGAACGGAGCTTACCACACCAAGAAAAGTTCTCACTTGGAGGCGGTGTGTAACCCAACAATCATACATACCATTTTTTGCTTTGGAGAGTATCATCACGCGTGGTTTAGGAATACTTAAATGTGGGCAGCCCGGGTGGCTCAGCGGTTTACTGCCACCTTCAGCCCAGGGTGTGATCCTGGAGACCCGGGATCGACTCCCACATCAGGCTCCCTTCATGGAGCCTGCTTCTCCCTTTGCCTGGGTCTCTGCCTCTCTCTCTCTCTCTCTCTCGTCTCTCACGAATAAATAAAATCTTCAAAAAAAAGAAAAAGGAATACTTAAACGTGCAATACTGCTTATACACGAATGTTTGTTTCTTGGTTCATTATCCAATGACCAACTCAAACATTCCTTTGACAATCTTTGTAAATTATGCTCAATAGGGATGTTATAACACTATTTTCATGCCTTCAAGTAATGGTTCACAAACGGGGTGATTGTACTCACCGGGGGACATAAAAGACAAGATAAATGTGTTTCTGTTTGCAAATCTTTTTTCTTATCTGATTTAAAAGACAACTGCTTAGGCGATAATTATAAATCTCTATTTATGAGCACATAATGTACAAAGATGTAATCCTAATGACGGTAGCAGCCAAATGAGGGGGGGCTGAATGTAGCCATATCCTTGCAAAGTTTCCGTATACTTTTTAAATTATGTTGGCATTAATGCAAACTAGACGGTCACGTGTTCAGATGTTAACTGTGATCTTCAGAGTAACCACCAAGAAAATAACTAAAAACACATCGTAAAAGACACGCGAAGGGAATTAAAGTCGTGCACTAGAATATATCCAGTTAACGTGAGAAAAGGCAGTCTCGGGAAAATAAAGGAATGACAAGGAAATAACTTATATGGAAATCATGCCATACAGGAATCATATTTGATCAAGAATGGCATTTCATGTAAATGGCTAAGACCCCCAGTTAAAAAGTAAAGACTGCCACAATGGGCTTTAAGAAAAGAAAAAGAGGGACGCCTGGGTGGCTCAGCGGTTTGGCGCCTTCGGCCCAGGGCGTGATCCTGGGGACCTGGGATCGAGTCCCACGTCAGGCTCCCTGCATGGAGCCTGCTTCTCCCTCTGCCTGTATCTCTGCCTCTCTGTGTCTCTCATGAATAAATAAATAAAATCTTTTAAAAAAAAAAAAAAGAAAAACAATGTGACCCAGCCAGACCCAACGTGACTGGCGCCTAGAAAACACAATTAGATTGAAGGGTGCAGAAGGTTTAAAGGATGGCCAAGGTATCCAGTGCCAACAGTAAGAGAAGAGGCAGACACAAGACAGACTCAAGCAAATATCTCTTCTGCAAACAACACAGAGAAGTCTAATAGGAACATTTTATAGGGAGATCATTCCAGATTCCAAAGATGCAGGAATTATAAACCTGTATGCACTCAACAACAGAGCCCCAATTACATAAACCAGAAACTGAAAAAAATTAGAGGGAGAAACAGATAATTCACCAGTGGTGGTCGGAGATTTGGATATCACAGCTCTAATAATGGATAGAACTAGATTAAAAAGTAGTAAGGAAATGGAAGCCCAGATTTAATACCATTAACTACTTAAAACACTGCCAACCAGGGGCGCCTGGGTGGCTCACTCGGTGAGATGAGCGTCTGCCTTCAGCTCAGGTCATGAACCCAGCATCTTGGGATCACGCCCTGCATCACCCTCGGCCTCTCCCCCTGCGTGTGCGCTCTCTCTTTCTCTCTCTCTCCCAAAATCTTAAAACAAAACAAAACGCAACAAAAAAACAGCACCAACCAGCTGGACTTAGCAGACACCTACGGAACATTCCACCCAACTGTAAGCTGACACACCTTCTCCAGGAAAAGGCGGTGTCCTAGGTCATGACCCCATAAATTGGCAAAGGCTGGACTGAAATCATACAGCGTATCTCCCTAATCGGCGATGTGATGAAATTAGAAGTCAATCATAGAAAAAGATGGGGGAAATTCATAAGCACATGGAAAGTCAACGATGCACCTGTATGTTCAAGGCTCAAAGAAGAAATTAAAAGGGAACCCCGGAGACACTGTGGGATGAATGAGTGAAAACGAAAATACAACAGCCCCAAACCTACGGGGTGCAAGGAGAGCAGCGCTTGGAGGGAAGTGGATGGCTACACACGCCTATGTTAATGCAGAATGGTCGGAGATGTGGAGCGTGCCGATGGATCTGCAGAAGAGGAAGGGGCTGTGAGCCAAGGAACGGGCAGCGGTACGTGGCTGGGTAAGGGAAGGACATCGGTTCTCTCCCCTAGAGCCTCCAGAAAGGAATGCCACCCTGTACACACCTTGATTCTAGCCTGAGGAGACTGACAAGGGATTTGTGACCTCCACAACCACACGGTCCTAATACTCGCGTGGTCTTATACCACTTGGTTTGTGGCCCAGCGGTCAGTCCGGCAGCAAGAACCCAACACAGTAAGAAACTTTCTTGAGCGTCTATGCTCCTTTTTTCCTAATGGGACTACTGTACAACTTTTTTTTTTTTTTTTTTTTTTTAAGATTTACTTATTTGAGAGAAAGAGCGAGCACACAGGCAGGGGGAGGAGCAAGAGAGAGATTCTCAAGCAGACACCGTCCAGCACGGGAGCCGGTCTCAGAGCTCAAATCCTCAACCCACAGATGATGACCTGAGCCAAAATGAATATTCGAGTCTCGACCAACTGAGCCACCCGGGCACCCCCCGTACAAGGACTCTTAAGCACACCAAACACACAACGTAAGAATGATCCTTTCTGAACATCTCACCCACAAGGACTTGAACCACAGAAGGTCAACGGTGGCTACCGACAGTTCACAGAAGTCCGTGCAACAGCTTCCCCGAGGCTGCCCACCAGCCATTACGCAGCACCACGGCCTGGGCCCTTCTTACCGCTACATCATAATCACACATGTATAAACCTTATTAATCCCTGGTCCTTTTTTCTCATTTCCCACTGTCACATCCTGACACTTCCATTGAGTGAATGTCAATAATTTAAGTTCTTCTTGAATTTTAAGAGACAAATATATGACCGCGGTGTTGTAGATGGATGTGTCTTTCTCATGTCCTCGATGGATACACCCTGTTAAGAATTAGCTTCCCACCGCCCCGGGCTTTATGGCTTAATGGTGAATCTATATATTTTTATGCCTTTTGAATAAATGAAAACCAGCAGATGTCCTCCACATAATGCAAACTTTAAAGACGTCCTTCCCCCAATGCAAAGAACAGCTTCCATTCTTTTCAGCATCTACCTTCTAGCAGCCTATCCTGCCACTCCTCTGTGAAGGAAGCCCCTCCAGAGGGCCTGTTGGAACAGGACGTCAGCAGTGTAAGCACTGATATGGAGATAATGCCAAAAATACTTAGGGCGATGCAAATTATTCCAAAATCTAGGAATCGTGTTGAGCTGAAATCAGGGATATATAGTACCAACTGCTTCTCCTTCTATTTTTTTTAAAGGTTTTACTCATTTATTTGAGAGAGAGGGAGAGCACAAGGAGGCAGAGCGGCATGCAGAGGGAGAGGGAGAAGTGAAAGCGGACAAACTTCCACGGTAGTCCCGTGGGCGCGGCACTCAGCCAGCAGCCCTAAGCGTTCACTGTCCACCGCCCTGGTGCAGCCTGCCCCCTGGTTCAGTGGGAAGTGGTCCAGATGGCTTGGGATCACAGAACCTGGCTGCGCTGGTCTACTAGGGCTGCCACAGCAAAGGAACACATACCGGCCAGCTTCAACAGACACTTATCCGTCCCGGTTCTGGGGGCTGGGAGTCTGAGACCAGACAGGGCTGAGGCTGCTTCCTCCTGAGGCCTCTCTCCTGGGCGGGTAGACGCCGTGTGCTCCGGTGTCGGTGCATGTCTGTGTCCTCATCTCCTCTTCCCATAAGGACAGCAGCCCTATGGGGTGAAGGCCCATGCAACTGACCTCATTTTACTCTAATCCCTGCTTTAAAGACCCCACTTCCAAACACAGCCCCATTCTGAGGTCCTGGGGTGAGCGTTTCAACACGTGCATTTTGTAGGAGACACAATTCAGTCCACCCCACGGCGTTATAGATCTTCACGTGTTTGGTATTTGTGTCAAAGGCAAAGGCAACCAACCACTTAAAATTATCCTTGTCTATCTTGTTTTTCAGGGGAAGAGACAAAGAGAATAGTGAAGAATCAAGAATCAAGATCCTGGGCAACCCCGGTGGCTCAGCAGTTTAGTGCTGCCTTCAGCCCAGGGCGTGATCCTGGAGACCTGGGATCGAGTCCCACATCAGGCTCCCTGCATGGAGCCTGCTTCTCCCTCTGCCTGTGTTTCTGCCTCTCTCTGTGTCTCATGAATGAATAAATAAAACCTTAAAAAAAAAAAAAAAGAATCCAGATCCTTTTTAAAAGAATAGGCTTAGAGACTATAAACTGGTTTACGCACCTCAGGTTTTACTGAACCATACTCAGGATTTCTGCAGAGACCCAAAGAGCAGTAAGTTGCAGGTCCCTCCCTCCATGCAGAGTATACCGCTGGTGCTCACAAGGAGTGTTGTGCGAGCCATCTGGACCAAAGGGGACAAGCTTGGTATCTGATTTCCAGCTGCACAGTGGCAGCTGCTGAGAGGCCACCTCGGTGGGAACCCTAGAGGCTCCTTGGGCACAGAATGAAGGCTGGCTGCATGTTCATTTTCGGACTCACATTACTACATGCCTCATAAGCTGTGACTCTAACTCAAAGTAAATGGAAGACCCAGCGTTCCATCCGATGTCATCTTCACAGCCCTCCCCAGGATCTGCGTAAGCCTGGCAAGTATAGTGAGAATGTAGAATTCTTGTTGAGTTCAACAATTATTGGATTTAGGTGGAAAGACATCTTACGTAGATGCTAAAAAAAAAAGCAAAATCTAATCAGCTGAGTGGGAATGGAAAATACCTGTTAGAGGACCAGTTCTCCCTAATGCCCAGGTAGCTCATCCCGTGCCCAAAATATTAAGTGACATTTAGAAGAAGGAAGATCACTGAATAAATTCTTGCGTGCTATTGAATTACTTCTATTCTTTAAGTGAACTTGGCCTGTTGGAGCAATGGTGCTGTAAACACACTCTTAAATGCATACTCAGATTACTAATCTTCACTCACAATTTAAGATGACGTTATCTGAACGCAACGGGAACAAGTCACGTGAACTTCACATTCATCATTTTCATCAAGTTCACCTATTAGGCTAAAGTGATGATCGGCTCTCCCAAAAGGTTCCATTTGTTAATTCGGACAGGAGCAGCGCCGGCCAAAGAAATAAAACCTACTGGCTTTCTAAGTGTGCTTTGCTGACCATAAAGGTGTTGACGCTGATAAAAGAAACTGTAAATAGAATCAAGCAGTATCATGGCATCTGGACGGTGATGCTTTACATCTACTACATTTGTACCCAGAATAAGCCGAAATTAAATGTTTAAGCAACACGTACGTTTTGAACCGCTAACGTTAATAGTAACAGATCTTTAAAGCCAGGTGTACTGTGGCCATGTGTCCCTTGGCGCTAGCAGGGGCCTGTGATGGCCTGTGTCCGTCAGCTACATAGGAGCGGAGGCTGAGAACGGATGGGCATCCACCACCGGTGGGGAGAAATCACCACCTCGAGGCAGAGCTGTGGTCCTGGCACTCCAAGCTGATCCCGGAATGGAGTCGCCCACATTCAGTAAGGCTCGTGGACGGGGGCCTCTGGATTAAGTCAGCCCCTCATGTATGAGGCGGGTTTTGTCAACGTGAATCTGAGTACCCACTTCCCACCTAGAACATGTCTACCCCCGGGAAATGCATTCCCATCACCCACGTACCACACACCCAACTTGTTTTAGGGCCTTCGTGTACGGGCTAGTGTCAGCGCACACAAGTGATGCTGAAGGACAATATCCAGACAGCTATCAGATGAATGAGCGAGGCCCAAGGTGATTATTCCGTGAAGAATCGAGAATCCGTGCAATAGATTATAAGTTCCCAGCTCAAGCTCCCTTCATCTCTTTTTTGTAACTGGCAACTGTGTATTAAGTTTAATTGCATTTAAATGCAGGTGTACTATGAGTTCCTGCAGGTGAAATGACAAGGTGAACACGGTTCCTATGTGAGAAGGTAGGAAAGAAGAGTCCTTGGCCCTTGGCAGTCCTGGCAGCCAGGGCTTTGAACATAATTAGAGAAGGCGAGTATATACGAGAGAGGTGCCAGGATGTAATTAGTTACAGCCCAACATTTCATTAACAACAGTTAACAACACTGAAAGATCACAGGGCACACACCCAGGGATAGCCCAGGTTCTGTTCTAGTTTCTACTCTCATGCTCGCTGCATCGTACTGAAAATGGGAGTCTGGAGGCACCGGAGGGGTCTCGTGTGTGAGACCGAGCATGCCCCCCACCCCATCCCCAGTGTATATAAAGCGGCTATTCTCACAAACAGGTGGGTTTCTGCACCGATAACCACACCACGTCTGGGCACTGTTTGGAGAGCTCAGGGCCCAGAGAGTCCACACAAGTGACCTAGATCCAAACCTCCGTGGAGGGCACACGGTCTAGAAGCCGGTGTTTTGCCCACGGATTTGCCTCCGGCCTTCAGAGTCAGGTGGAGCTCTTGTGCGCCGTCGGAGGGCTGCAAGCATGCCGCCTGCCCCAAGTCCCCGCAGGAAAACACCAACTGCATGCAAACACCTCGGCCTGCAAGGAGCGCCCCTCTGGGCAGGACCACTCACTGAGCTCACCCGAGAACGGCCTGTGATTTCACCTCAGCCTACGATGATGCCCTGCCTGAGCCCCTCCATGTCCCTGCAAACCCCGCCATGAACTAAACAGCCTCTGAGTCAAGCCTCTCCTCTTCCTCCCACGCCAGCCGTTTGTGCCCTTGTCCTGCCCTGCTGGATGTACCCATGTCCTGTCCTCCTGGAACCTGGGCAGGGGACCTTGTTTGCTGTTGTGCTGACATCAAGAATCTCAAGATGTCATCCTGTATTAGCGGGGTGGGTCCCAAATTCAGTGACAGGTGTCCTTATAAAGGACACAAGAGGAGACCCAGAGTCAGGGAAGCCACGTGAAAGAGGGGCGCACACATGGGAGGGATGTGGCCCCCTGGGCAAGTGCAAGAGCCTCCTTAGCCAGTCTCCCTGGGCATATGCCTTCCTCATGCACGTCACCAAATACCCACGGCGCCCTGTGCTCCGGGAGGCTGGTGCTCTGACGGCAATGAGGGGAAATCTCAATGCTTGAGCTTGGCATGGGCTCAGTACGCTCTGTCCTGGGAGAGCCTTTGCAGAAGAACGTCTTCTCTGAGAGGGCACACGCAGCCACCTCTTGTCAAAGCCCTGCCCTGGTCTGTGTCCTCCTGGCTTGGGGTACTCGCGAGCGTCCTTCCTCCTCCGCCTATGATACTCCTTTCAGCCCTATGATGGAGCCCCCAGGATGAATGCTGTCTGGGCTGCTGGCCTGCTCCCTCTCCCTGGCTCCCAAGGAAAGTGGGTTAGCTCAGCAGATACGTGGCCATGCAGGGGGATGGCAACGTCTGCTTCCCCCAACGCTCAGCCCACTGCACCCTGACCGTGTCCCCGGAAGCAAGGGGTGGATCCACTCCCTGCTCTAGGTCGTGGTACCCGGCATCTGGTGGGCGGGTTATCAAGGCCTGTGGCATTCGTGAACTGAATAAATGCCCCGACCATCCATGTCTCCTTGAGAGCCCTTGTGGATCTGTCCTATCACGCTTTTCTGAAATTCCATTTGAACCTAAAACTCTACCCCCAGAGAAACTGTCAGCAGCAGGAAGTGCCACCTGTGTTCAGCCGTCTGGATGGACCCACCGACAGTCTGGCAGCGGGAAACCACCTTAACTGCTGCAGACGACTGGCTACCTATGTTGTTCAGATGACCCAGTGGGGCGACTTTAAATGCCTTCATCAGGCTGCTGGCAATCACGCAAGGTGATCACAACTGGTTTAACGAGATGGCTGCTGAGATAGGGCTGGGGCTGTCAGGAAGGGACCAGCTCGTCGGGCTGCAACCCGCAGACCCAGGGATGACTTCCATGTTTGTGTTAGGAGCACACACCCAAGCACGAAAAACACAGCCTACAGGAGAGGGCACCAGACACACCACGGGAAGAGCTGACGATCATTTTTATCTGTACGAACGCTCTTTCTCTTGGAAAGGTATCAGGGATGCGTCTGTGGCCAAATTCCTCAGACGAAGACAGGTAGGAACATTCTGGGGGAGAAGTGCCGGCCAGGGCTTCACTCTTCTCCACCAAAGCCTTCATCCAGATGCTCCCAGGTGCCAGGATCCCGCATGTTCACCCACGGGACCAGCAGGATACCAGCGTCACCAGCGGTGTTGGCGGGGGTGACACAATTGCCCTTGAGAAGACCTGCGATTGGTGAAATGTTGCTTCTTTTTCCAGCCGTGAGAGGAGGCACGAGGCTGAAACTGTCACGGTCACTGCCTGAGTCGCTGCCTGAGTCGCTGCCTGAGCTCCCGAGGCCTCCACTGCAGGAGGGACAGTGAGAGCACTAAGCACCTGCCGCCAGCTTGCAGAGCAACGTGAGGTAATGCTCGCAACTGCTCCCAAGAGCGCGGGGCACACAGGATAGGCTCTCGACAGGCACAGGTTTGGTGGGGAAGCCACTGAGAGCCTAGAAAGAGGCAGTAGCAGTGGGAAGGCCACAGAAATAGCTCTGAAGAATTTAGAAATAAGCAAGTATTGCACTGCTGTAGGGGTGGGCCAGTGGGTGAGGAAGGGACGATCTGAAGGTAAGCCGCACTCTTGGATGGCATCCCCTAAAAGCACTCAGAGAGATCACAGCCTGTGACCCACAGGAGACGTGATCCACATGAAGTGGAACCAGAAGCAGTATGGTCCGCAGGCCGCACACATACCCGCCCGGACACACCCATCCGAGGTTCCCACAGCGCCCTCTCTTCCTGGTGAGAGCCAGCAAGGCCTCCACATCCCCCGTAGCCATATCTCTGTGCCCAATGGTTCAGGCCTTCGAGACACACAGACACTATGGCCATCAACTATCCCCGGTCTCTCAGGCTCTGGACTTCTGCCCAAGAGGCCCCATGTGCCATCATGGAGGACAAGATGGGTTCGACAACTCTTCTGAGGACAAGACTGGTCAGCAGGCTGGGACTAGGGCGACAAAACTGACCACATGCAACATCTCCCCCAAACGGGCAACAGGGTGCTGCCGCACGTAATTGCCAAAAATGGCTGAGTCTAGCTAAGCACTGGGTATCACTTCTAGGTTAGAGGAAATAGAGGGGATAGAGGAACCGGTAAGGAGACACCAGGTGGAAACAACCAGACAAATCCTGGGTGTAGACCATTCCATAACATCACTGGCCTAGACTCTTTCAAAAAGTCACTATCGTGGGGGAAAACAAACATTATGTGATTGAGGGATGGGGGAAGTTTTCTGACTTAAAACAGGATAAAGGCACATAACTACCACAAGGAACCCACCTGGAAAACACTAGCGTATTTTCAGCTAGACACAGAAGCCATCCTTGCCTCCATGTTCCAATACAGTCATTACTGAGAATCTTTTTTTCTTTAAATTTAGATTCAATCACCCAACTTACAGTACATCATTAGTTTCAGAGGTAGAAACCAGTAATTCATCAATTGCATCGGTGCTCATCACATCATGTGCCTTCCTTAATGCCCGTCACCCACTTACCCCATCCAAAGTTGTCATCACCAAAACAGTACGGTACTGGCACAAAAACAGACATGTAGATCAATGGAACAGAACAGAGAACCCAGAAATAAACCCTCAGCTCTATAGTCAACTCATCTTTGACACAGCAAGAAAGAACATCTGCTGGAAGAGACAGTCTCTTCAACAAATCCTGTTGGGAAAATTAGACAGCCACATGCAGAATGAAACTAAACCTCTCTTAAACCACACACAAAGATAAACTGAAAGCGGATGAAAGACCTAAATGTAAGACAGGAATCTATCAAAACCCTAGAGGAGAACACAGGAAGTAACCTCTCGGGCCTTGGCCACATGTAGCCACTTCTTGCAAGACACGTCTCCAAAGGCAAGGAAAACAAAAGCAAAAGGAACTACTGGGACTTCCTCAATATAAAAGGCTTCTGCACAGCAAAGGAAACAGTCAACAAAACTACAAGACACTCTACAGAATGGGAGAAGATATCTGCAAATGACACATCAGATAAAGGGCTAGTTTCCAAGATCTATAAAGAACTTATCAAACTCAACACCCAAACCCCAAATAATCCAGCCAAGAAATGGGCAGAAGACACAGACATTTCTCCAAAGACCCACACATGGCCAACAGACACATGAAAAGATGCTCCACATCACTCATCATCAGGGAAACACAAATCCAAACCACAATGAGCTACCACCTCACAGCTGTCAGAGAGGCTAAAATTAACAAGGCCGGAAACAACAAACGTTGGTGAGGATGTGGAGAAAGGGGAATGAATCCCCCTGTGTTTTTTTTAATTCAAACACACTGCTTGATAAAAATACTCTCTTCTGCTTCAGAAAACATGTTTATTGCTCAGCCATTTCTTCTCCTGGTCTGGAATGTCCGTTTGTCTTCTTTGGTCCTTTCTGTACTCGACAAACATCCTCCAGGTGCTTTCAGTTGAAAGTACTGCTCTGTCCCTATTATGCCCTTGCCGTGTTCATTAGCAAGTTACGCACCGATTTCACTCACCATGTTTTATGTCCCATCTGGACTCTGAGACTAAGAGAAGAGACTTGTTTTGAATCCCGTACAGCACCTGCCGCCGCACATTTCTGAACAGACATGCGGAGTGGAATGCATGCCTCTGGAGCTGTGCTGTCCACCACGGTGGCTGGCAGCCACAGGAGGCTACTGAAATTTAAATTAAATACAAGGGAAAATTCCGTTTTCAGCTGCACTAGTCACATTTTACGGATGCGGGTACCAGGTGTCCTTCCTGTCTACAATGCAGATAGAGAACCTTCCCATATGGTAGGCAGATCTGCTAGATGGACAGTGCTGGTCTGGAGAGCAGAGGAACGGTTCTCATCAAGGACACCCCACTTCCCTTACATATACAGGCTGGGGAGACTCGGGATTTCAGGACATGAGAGGCAGGGAATCCTGCTGCTTGCTTTGGCTTTTGTCCCAAGACCTCAAATAAGCTCAGATGTGCAAACGACCACTGTGGTCTTGTTCTCATTTAGTGTAGAAATAGGATATTCTACTCGAGGTTGCACCAACTTTGGTTTGTTCCTGGATCTCTCCCTGACTAGCCACATCATTTGCAAGATTGTTAAGGAGACTACCATTGATCATAAAGAGGAACATACCTTGATTCAGCTCCTAAGCCCAGGAGAGGACAGTCAACGTAGCACAAGCAATGCCAATGAAAACGGTCCGCCAGGCAAGAGTATGTGGAGATGACCACCCTCCTCCCAGACAGGGGCCCTCTCTGCGTAGACACTTTTCCCACTGACACTTAGCTATTGAGTGTAGACATCACAGGAGAGGATGTGAGGGAGTCACAGCATAAAGGAAAGGAGTGACGTGCCTGCTAAAGGCTCAAAAGGTCTGCTAAACCATGCCAGAATGGCAGTCCACCTCTACAAAGCCAATGGGGAAATACTTCTTAACTCAGAAATGATGTGACAAATAACACTTTTTCTTTTTTTTTTTTTTTTTTTTTTTAAGAATTTATTTATTCATGACAGACACAGAGAGAGGCAGAGACACAAGCAGAGGGAGAAGCAGGCTCCATGCAGGGAGCCCGACGTGGGACTCGATCCCGGGACTCCAGGACCACGCCCTGGGCCGAAAGCAGCGCCAAACCAGCTGAGCCACCCGGGCTGCCCAAATAACACGTTTTCAAGAAAACTCTCCACACATGCCCTAGAGGCCATTTTAACCACAGATATCTGCAACAAACAGCCAAGACTGCCCCCACCCACTGTAACACAATTAAGTGAAGGTTTTCATAGATCAAACGCTCTGATTATTAGTCACTGGTACTCACATACGCTTGACAGTAGGAAATTTATCTTGAAATGTCATCTACTCTGGTATGACACTATTCTATTTTCCAGCTATGGGCTATGCCTGAATCCCTTTTCAAATGCCTCATCCCAAGGTGTGACCAGTCATCTCGGCATCTATGTAACAAGTGCCTGGAGTGGACATGTCTTGCGGGCATTACTTCCCTTACTCTTTTACAGTGCATTCAATCGGCACCTACCCTCGGAAAATGACAGAGTAACCGACATGTAAATCACAGAAGGCAAAAAAAAAAAAAAAAAAAAAAAAATCAGAGTAAATGGCAATTACTCAGAAAGACAAAAGGGACTAAAGAATCCCCAACACACTGCCTTTCCAGAAGAAAGGAGGAACAAAGTAAAAATCGATCATGAGAAAATACGAGGATGACAGGACAACAGTCCTCCCACGATTATAATCCCTGTGAATCCAAGGTGCCAAGCAAAGCACCCTGGGAGGTCGAGGGCTGCAGGAGAAAGCAAGGACGGGCACCACACCTGTACTGACAGGAATCTGCTGAACAGTTCAGCCTCTCGCCAGCTGGACAAAACTCTCGTTTATCAGCAGGATTATGCAAATTGGATCTCAATCCCTTCTCAAGCATTCTCGAAAGAGGAGCAGCTGTGGTGACCACTAGTCAAGCGACCAGTAACTACAAAGACGACCTTGAGGTGGGCAGAGTCCAGGTCAACCAGAAAGCATCACAAGGGGACACAGTTAACTAGGCTCGGTCCATACTTGGATTGCTTTGCTATTACCAAAGACTTTTCTCCAAGACACAAGAGTCCCTTCCTTCCTTCCTCCTGGGGGGGCCTTCCCCAGGCCCCCAGCAGCACGTTACTCCAAACGGAGAAAGTCGGAGTGAGGGCCGCCTGCGGTGGGGGCTCTCCTCCACCACCAGGCCTCCGACTGGCCTCCAAATTCCAGCAGATGTCTTTGCAAAGGTGGAAGGAACTTAAGTGTCACCTAGCAAGCCGAGCTCAAACCCAAGCACGTGCTGTTAGCTCCCGGGGGAGCAGGGTGGAAAAGAATGTGAATGCACCACGGCAAGGCTGCCCTGGCATCTGGCACGGAGACCCCAGCGCTCACAAAGGGGTTTCCAAGACGTAGAGCATAGAGGCAATGATCATCTCACGCCGAGGGGGATCTCGGCCAGCTCTCGGGGCAGGCGGTAACCGCATTCGGGCGTACCGCAACAATCCTTCACTAGGCTCTACCTTCCTGAGATGCTCCCAGGACCCTGGCAATGTAGGGATAGGGGGACACTCAGAAGAACCAATGCACACGAAAACCAATGCAGACGAAAAGCTCCTCGTCTGTGCTTAGAAAAATTCTCATACATCACGTGGGGGGTCAGATGACCACGTGTTTTGGTTCCTGTGAAAATTAATGTGGAGCAAGCGCTAACATTCTATAAGGAAATTCCATTTTTGTCATCAGCTTCACGGATGCTCCAGGGTGGAAAAATGGCCTAGACAAGGTGAACAAGACGACCATGGTGTCACAAGGATTCTGACCACAGCCCGGGCACGACGCGGAACCAGTCGACTCAAGCAGCAACTTCCTGAGCTCAGTGAGCACCACAAAGCTCCTGCCCCTCCAGGAGCTTACAGGGTGTCCTAGGCCCCAGGCAAACAGGCACCTCCCAGCAGTCTCGGGTGCTATTATCTGGCAGATGCGAAACTGAGGGAGCACAAAGAAGACCAACGTAGGTCATCTATTCTACTACATAGAGGACAGAGGGTAAATTATAATTAACAGTTGCAAATATTCTTCTTGTGTCCTCACGCGATCCCTCTCTTGTTATTTTCTGATTTTTAAGAATTTAAAAATAAGCTTATTTTCCTTTGGTAATTTTTATGGATGTTAAAAAATTGGACGCCTAGAATATACATTTTACGTGCACTGCATTTTACATATTCCGGTGGTCTCCGTATTCTTAACGTCCACCGTCCACTGGGCCCCGTTATCGATAACAGACATACGGGTTTCTTCCTAAAGCCCTGCATTGGACTGTCCAGTACGACAGGCATTCATTCGCCCAACGAGGCTACTGAACACTTGAAATGTGGCTGGCTCGAGCTGAGACCTGCTTGTATGCATAAAATACCCACGGATTTCAGGGACTAGGCCTCAAAAATGAAGGTCATAGATCTTGGAGAGTTTTACATTGATGTAAGGAAAGACGTATTTTATTTATTTATTTATTTATTTATTTATTTATTTATTTATTTATTTATTTATTTTTTGGAAAGACGCATTTTAGATGTGTCAGGATAGGGAAAAAAGTTTGTTTCATCTGTACCTTTTTGCTTTTACAGTGGAGCTGTGCAACATTTTTTATGCAGTCCCATCTCTATTAGCCAGCATGGCTCCGCACAGCAGACTTCTTGTGTCTTAAAGAGAATGGGCCCACCCCTTGTGCCCCTAATTTCAGTTATTTTGCAAACTAGATAATCTTCCCTATCCAGAAGCCGAGACTCTGTGGAATCGCTGTCATCTTCTACCTTCGAAAATATCTTGTCCTGGTTCACAAACAATCCCAGTCCCCTTTTCTCTTTCTCTAAATGGCATCTGGGAGCCAAAATCATAACCTGATCGTAGCTGATCGTTACCCCACCAACAAAACAGAATCCGAGAGCGTCTTTCCTATTTGGAAGGACGGCAGCCTCATACATTTCAAACTGGAAATGTACTGGAAAGTGCTCTGGCGTCATCAATGTTTCTGCAGAAATCTCCATTTACTTCCTCATTCCCGTCTGCTTAAACAAGCTTCTCCTGAATAGAAGCCTTCCCCCATGAAACTAATAGTTTTCGATTTTCACTGCCCTGAGAACACCAGTCCTGGGGGTGACGCTGACAAATGGAACTTCCAGAATTCACAATTCTCAAACTCCAACCTACTGCAAGAGGACTCATTATGAATGCATGGTGGAGTGTTCTGCACACAGCAGATACAGGGAATGAAGTCAGGTGCTGCAGAGCTACAGGAGGGTAGCAGCAGGAGAGACCGACTGAGATAAAGCAGCATGTTTTGGAAAGAAAACGGTGTTTTCTACAAGACATCCTGTGAAAGAATGGGATAAGTGCACTTCCGAGAAAGTTCTGCAAAGCCTTACTACCTCGGAGAAGCGTTAAAGCAGAAAGGAGAAAAGAGGGCAGAAAATAAGGAGGATATCTTCCCAAATGGCACGAACTCTTGGTTCTCTGACCATTTCACAGGATTGGGTAACAGCGCCAGGGGCTAAACTATTAATCTGGCCTTAGCTAGTGAGTAGAGCCCCCAGCGAGTAACTGCCCCTGCTGGAACCAGGTCACGTACGCCACATTCAGGCTTCAGGGAACAGCTGTGTCTGAATCTGGGTCTCAGAACTAAGAGTCCAGCTCATTTGGAAGTTTAATACATTTAATTTTAATGAGACTTCGGAGTTTGCATCCATATTCATGAGACACCCACTACAAGTTCTTTGGACCCTTCCCGAGAGGGGAAGGAGTTTCTTTGACAATTAACTTCCTGACCACCTGAGCAGGAACATTCATGTCTACAAACCAGCCTTATCCATCCCAAGAGGTTTCTGAAATTGAGTCCATTCAGATTTAGTACCTGCATACACTGTTTCTTGCAATTAGTGACCTCTACAGAGATTTAATTTTGTTTTTCTCTTCCTTAGGGATTCACCTGTTTCTATCTCTGGGTTTATAAAGTGACTGGGACGCCCAGGTGGCTCCGTGGGTGCGAGTCACTGCATGCAGCTCCCCGCAGGGAACCTGCTTCTCCGTTTGCCTGTGTCTGTCTCTCTTGGTCTGTCATGAACATATAAATAAAATCTTAAAAAAAAAGTGTTATTACTAGCAAACCACCTAGCAGGGGGCAAGGTCACCCTGGAAAGATGAACAGGTCATCTATATTTAGGATCCAATCGATGTGCAGTCACTCTTCAGCTCTGTTCCTGAGCTGTGCGACCTTGGGCAGGTGACTTAACATCTCTGAGCTGCAGCACTGTGTGTTCTCATTGGAATGCAAATACTTCCTCATCCTCTGCAGGGTTTTAAGGCAGTAGAGGCATAAAAGTCTCCAGCGGGTCAGGAGCGTCTGCAAAAAACACAGGCGTTTTCAGAGTTCTACAAGGCCTTCCGGAGGCTCTGAGGGTCGGAACCCTGTAAGAGGATGAAGCCATGAAGCTCGGTGCGCAGGGTCTGGGCAGCGCTCCGGTCCGTTCCGTGTTGATTCGTGCACTGAGTGTCATTCTGCTTCTTCAACAATTCTTGGCTGTGACCCTGCACAGGGGCGGTGCAGGGAGCAGCAGTGCGAGGACCCAGAGTCCCTCGGGTCCGTGGCAGGCGCAACCTGCTTCCCCAACTCTCCTGCACTTGGGTCAACTGTGTGGCCTAAGGCGGGGCCGGCAGGGGTGCAGCCCTGCAGTCTGCATCCACTCAGCCCCTTCCTGTGCAGAAGCAGCCCCAGCCTCAGGTCCCCACTCTCCTGCACTTGGGTCAAGAGTGCGGCCTGAGCCGGGGCGGGGACGGGTGCGGCCCCGCAATGTGTATCCGGCCCCGCAATGTGTATCCGGCAAGTCCCTTCCTGTGCAGGGGCAGCCCTAGCCTCAAAGTCCCAAGTTTCAGGTCCCAAGTCTCCAGCACCTGGGTCAAGACCGCGGCCTGAGCCTGGGCGGGGACGGGTGCGGCCCCGCAATGTGCATCCGCCGTGTCCCTCCCTGTGCAGGGGCAGCCTGAGCCTCAGGTCCCAACTCTCCGTGCACTTGGGTCAAGCGTGCGGCCTGAGCCGGGGCGCTGGAGGGGCGGGAAGGGGTGCGCCCCCCACCCCCGCCCCCCGCAGTGTGCATCCGCCCAGCCCGTCCCTCTGCAGGAGCAGCTGGAGCCTCAGGTCCCCAACCCTCCTGCACTTGGGTGAAGAGTGCAGCCTGAGCCTGAGCGGGGGTGTGGAGGGGTGCGGCCTCCGCAATGTGCATCCGCAAGCCCCTCTCTCCGCAGGGGCAGCCCCAGCCTCAGGTCCCAACCTTACTGCACTTGGGTCACGAGCGCAGCCTGAGCCAGGGCGCTGGAGGGGGCGGGGAGGGGTGAGGCCCCGCAATCTGCATCCACCCAGCCCCTTCCTGTGCAGGGGCAGCCGCAGCCTCAGGTCCCAACCGTCCTGCACTTGGGTCAAGAGTGCGCCCTGAGCCGGGGCGCTGGGGGAGCGGGGAGGGGTGCGGCCCCGCAATGTGCATCCGCTCAGCCCCTTCCTGTGCAGGGGCAGCCCCAGCCTCAGGTCCCCACTGTCCTGCAGTTGGGTCAAGAGTGCGGCCTGAGCCGGGGCGCTGGAGGGGCGGGGAGGGGTGCGGCCCCACAATGTGCATCGGCCCAGCCCCTTCCTGTGCAGGGGCAGCCCCAACCTCAGGTCCCAACCGTCCTGCACTTGGGTCAAGAGTGCGCCCTGAGCCGGGGCGCTGGGGGAGCGGGGAGGGGTGCGGCCCCGCAATGTGCATCCGCCCAGCCTCAGGTCCCAACCGTCCTGCACCTGGGTCAAGCGTGCGGCCGGAGCTGGGGCGCTGGGGGGGCGGGGAGGGGTGCGGCCCCGCAATGTGCATCCGCCCAGCCCCTTCCCGTGCAGGGGCAGCCCCAACCTCAGGTCCCAACCGTCCTGCACCTGGGTCAAGAGTGCGGCCTGAGCCGGGGTGGGGAAGGGTGCGGCCTGGCAATGTGCATCCGCCCAGCCCCTTCCCGTGCAGGCGCAGGGGTAGCCCCAGCCTCAGGTCCCAACCGTCCTGCACCTGGGTCAAGCGTGCGGCCCGAGCCGGGGCGCTGGGGGGCCGGGGAGGGGTGCGCACCCCCCGCCCCCCGCAGTGTGCATCCGCCCAGCCCCTCCCTGTGCAGGGGCAGCCCCAGCCTCAGGTCCCCACTGTCCTGCAGTTGGGTCAAGAGTGCGGCCTGAGCCGGGGCGCTGGAGGGGCGGGGAGGGGTGCGGCCCTGCAGGGTGCTTCCGCGAGCCCCTCCGTCCAAGCCCCTTCCTGTGCAGGGCCGCCGGAGCCTCGGATCCCAAGCCTCCGGCCCCGGGGTCAAGGCCCGTCCAGCCGCAGCCCCCCCCACCCCCGCCCGCAGCAGCGCCCCCGCCGGCGAGGTCACGACCCCGGCCCCCGCCGCGTAGGAGGCCGCGAGCAGGCTGCGTGCGCGGCGCGGCCAGGTGCGGGAAACTGAGTCCGCCGCGGCCCCCGAGCGCCGCCCCCGCCCCCCCCGCAGCCCGTCCCCACGCGCGGCGCGGCCGCCGGAAGTGCTGCCCCGGGCGGCGCCGACGCCAGCGCCCCGCGCGCCCCCGCCACTCGCCGCCGCCCGCGGGGGTCCCGGACGCCGCCCCGCCGCGCCGCGCCGCGCCGAGCCGAGCAGCGCGCCGTCCCCGGGCCGCGTGGCGCGCGGCGGCCGCAGGCTACGCACCGAGGAGGAGGCCGTCCATGTCGAACAGCAGGTGGGTGGCGGGCCGCGGCGGGGCCCCGGAGGCCGCCATGGCGCCGGCGGACGCGGGCGCGCGCACGCCGGGGACACGGCCGCGCGCTCGGGGGCTGCGCGCGCCGCCCGCGCCGCCTCTGCGCACGCGCGCCGCCCGCCGTGCACGCGCGCCCCGCGCCGACCCGCGGGGCCCGAGCCGCCTTGCGCACGCGCGCCGCGGGAGCGTCTCTCGAGAGCCGCGCGCTCCGCTCTGCGGGCGGGCTTGTCTCGCGCGGTCTCCGGTGCCGCCGCCGCCGCCGAGTGCGGATGCGGCCCCGCGCGGGCTCCCGTCTGCCCGCATGCACCGCGCTCCCCACGCACAGCGGACGTCCCGGTCCCGGCGGCGGCACATGCACAACTTGACCCTGGGGCGGGACGCACGGAGGAGGCCGAGCCTTTCTCCTCGGCCGGCCCGGTGCACCGGCTGCTTCCCACCGACGGGCCAAGGTGCTCAGGTCGGGAGCCCAGGGGCCGGGGCATGCGCCGGGCCGGGGCTGCCGTCCCGGGACCCTCGCTGCTTTCCCTTTCGGTTTCGCGGGCCCGCCGCCCCCGCGGAGCTGGCAGCGCGCATGCGCAGGGGGCCGCTCGGAGGGTCGGCGACCCGGGCTCCCGGGTCCCCGCGAGCATCCCGGGCTGCAGAGGCTCCACGCGCCTGGCCGCCTCATCTGCGTCCCTGCCGCCCAGCTTCCTTTCTTATTCAGCTCTCTTCTGCATGCACTCTGAATTTTGTTGTTCTTGGCTGCTCTCAAAAACTTTTTTTTTAGATTTTACGTATTTGAGACAGAGCATGAATGCAGGCGAGGAACAGAGGGACAACAAACTTGTCCCAGAGCAGGGAGCCTCCTGCAGGGCTGCATCCCAGCACCCTGACATCCTGAGCTCAGCAGAAGGCAGATGCTTCACCCACTGAGGCACCCGGGTGTGCCCAGAAACACCTTTTTTTGGTCTCCGTTTCTGTGTAGTGTGCGTCGATGTTGCATATGCATGTTTAAGCATAAGGATACAGCGACTTTAAAGAAGGTGATGTGAGAAAACTCCAGAAGCTTATTTCACGCCGTGGGGCTGTATTTCTGGCAAAATGCAAAAACCACAGTAGACGCAGCTTGGATGCTGCAAGGGCAGCAAAATAATAGGCGACGAACCCCTGTGCCTCGGTTTCCTTTTGTGTCAAATGTAAAGGAGACAGCGCAGGTCAAGCTCTTAGTCCTGGCACATAGTACGGCTTCAGGTAACTGATGTCTTTGGAGCTCTGGCTGTGACAAAATGCAATGATGATTTCTGTTTGAGGACCTCAGGGAAGGCAGTGTATCAGCCGATTAGTGAGGGGACTGTGACGCCAGGGTGCTCGGCTGCTGTGACACAGTTGCACAGACTCCGTGGCTTGCATCACAGATATGCTGGGTTTACAGTTCTGGAAGCCAGAAGTTGGAGAACAACAAGCTGTCAGGGTTAATGCTTCCCGAGGGCTGGGACGACGCGATCCTTCCAGGCCTGTCTCCTTGCTTGTACGTGGCCTTCTTACCTTAGCTCTTTATATTACCTTCTCTCTACGAGTCTATTTCTTTTAAGATTTTATTTATTCATGAGAGACACACAAACAGAGGCAGAGGACAAGCAGGCTCCATGCAGGGAGCACAATGCAGGACTCGATCCGGGAACCCCGGGGTCACGCCCTGAGCTGAAGGCAGATGCTCAACCGCTGAGCCCCCCCGGCGCCCCTCTGTGGGTCTATTTCTGCATCCAAGTTTCTTCTCTTTGTAGGACTCCAGTAAATCACCGACTGTAATGACCACGTTTTAATCTGATTCCCTGTGTGAAGACTCAATCTTTAAATCAAGTCACCTGAGCTACCTAGGAGTTAGCAGAGAGCACTATATATTGGGAGAGGGACACAATTGGGCGCATAGCAGATTTGTTCTAAGATGATTGGTGGGGTCCCTATAGCTGCCAGTGCACACCTGCTGCAGCCTATAGAATTCTCCTCCTCGGTTTCTCTACAGTGTCTGGAAACAGATGGGGATGTTTTTCCCCTTCCATTGTAACAACACTGCACTTGTCTTGATTCCTTAGATAAAAGGGCAGAAAGCCCCCAGGGCCAGGAGTAAGCATTCAGAACTGCGGGGGATAACCTAGATGTTATGGTTGATCTCCTTGTCCCGGGTTGTTGGCTCCTTAGAAGGAGTTTCAGGAGTTGTCTGGATTTCTGCAGATTGGGTGGAAAAATAAGCCAACACATAAACGCAGGTGAGGACCTAGGACGGAGACTTGTGGAGTGTGTCCCTTGCCCTGTTCCAGCCCCTGTGGCTCTGGGCATGGCTCTTGGCAGACAGTCCAGTTTGTTCACCTATAGGGAGCGAGGTGCCAGCTGGGAGTTTCCCCTTCACCTCCTCTGACCTGACAGTGCGATTGCAAAACAGATTCATTGGGGACTCTTGTGCACTTCTCTCTACAGACCTGAAAACATGGTCTCAGTAATTTTTTTTTAAGTTTTATTTATTTACTCATGAGAGACAGAGAGAGAGGGGCAGAGACACAGGCAGAGGGAGAAGCAGGCCTCCTGCGGGGAGCCCGATGCGGGACTCGATCCCGGACCCCAGGGTCACGCCCCGAGGCGAAGGCAGATGCTCGACCAGTGAGCCACCCAGGCGTCCCATCATTTTTTAAGTCTTGTTTTTCACACTCTTCAGAAACAGCTCTTGCCAATGATGGGAGACACTGCTTTGTGTTAAAAAAGCAAAATCCAGGGATCCCTGGGTGGCACAGTGGTTTAACGCCTGCCTTTGGCCCAGGGCGCGATCCTGGAGACCCGGGATCGAATCCCACGTCAGGCTCCCGGTGCATGGAGCCTGCTTCTCCCTCTGCCTACGTCTCTGCCCTCTCTCTCTCTCTCTCTCTCTCTCTCTCTGTGACTATTGTAAATAAAAAAAAAAAAAAAAGCAAAATCCAAATAAATGGTAGGAACCGTCATGCCTTTTTTTTTTTTTTTTTTTTGCAATAAACTAGATTGGGAAAATACTGGAAATGTATTCACAGTTGAAGTGGTTTCCATGCAAGTAACGAGATGCGCTTTAACTTTTGTTAATTCTCCTAACAGTGAAAGAAACAGTCAAAGCTTCTGTGGAGAGGGAGGATGGATTTCCTTACACGAAGTACAATTTATTTTTGCGCGATTGTGTTTTCCCCGTGGGATGATGGCTTACTTTTCCTGACAACTTAAAAACGCAGCAGACGATCCAGGAAACTCTGATACAGTGGTATCAAAAACACGCTCACAACCGATTGTACAGATTTAAAAACAGGATCCTTTCCCACTCAATGAATAAACTCAAACGTGCCATTCATTGTAAAATAAAAATAGATGCCTTAGCTTCCTTCAGCTTCTTTATCTTGTTCTGTTGGTTTTTGTGCCCATGTGTTTGCTTTCTGGGTTGTATTTGGAAAGCTGCTTGTAGCCCCAGCTATGAGCTGTAGGTTGGGGAGCAGACTCAGCTCTGCGGTCCCCCTGAGCAGCCCTAGCTGCAACCCCGGGCCCAGAGGGCTTGAGGCTGATGGAAGGCGCCCTTCCCGCAGGGGGCCCGTGTGGAGCCCTGCACCAGCTGCTTGCCAGGGCTGGGTCTCAGAGGGATGTGTGCGGGCCAGCCCTGAGGGACCCTCGAGGACGCCGCTGGCAGGACCAGTCAGGCTTTGTGGAGAGTTCGGAGAGCCCATGGTGCTCTCTCTGACGGCAAGGGTTCCTTGCATTGCTCAACCTTTCTTTAGCTGGAGCACTTGCAGGGGAGTGGCTTCAGGCTTAATGGTGCAGGGGTGGAGGGCATGCATCAAAGTATGCATACTTTTGCATATATATGTATATGCAACGTATACGTTCATGCTTTGTTTTGTAATAAGCGTACTTTATTCCTCATGGATGTGCACATACGCATAAGGAATCTCTACTTATATATATATATATATATATATTTTTCTATTTGATAAGGCTAAGCTATGAACAGCACACAATAATAAAACCTTAAGCACCCACGATCTCTTAAGTGAGTCTTAAGGATAGCGGACTGGCAATTTCAGAGACTTTTAAGTTCATTTCAGACGTTGCAGATGAGAGATGCGGAGTACATCAATGTGCCAGGGTGCTATGACAAAATATCACAGACTGGGGGGCTTGACCAGCAGGCAGTTATCTGTCACCGTTCAGAGGTGGCCGTTTGTGTCCTCGTGGGTGGGGCTGGGGGCTCTGATTCCTATTATTTTAAAGTCCATAATCCCATTATGAGGGGTCCATCATGACGTCATCTGAATCTAGTTAATTTTTTTATTAATATATCCTATCCCTCCACGCATACATTAGTACGTAGGTATGTTATTGTGCTGGTTACGTGAGTTGTACATTACACGTAGGACCGTGAGTGAAGAGCAAGATAAAGAGCTCTTACACTACCTTGAGGAGGTGACTTTCGGAATGCATTAGAGATGGTGGTTCATTGCCAGCCCTGTGACTAGAGGATTGGAACTTCTAGTCCCACCCCTGATCTGGGGGGAAGTTAGGAAGTTGAGTCAGTCCCCAGAGCTCAGTGATTTAATCAATCATGCCTGTGTGATGAAGCCTCCATAAAAAGCCTGAAAGGACGGGGCTCAAAGAGCTTGTAGGCTGGTGAACTCTTGGACGTGCCTAGAGAATGTTGCCTGGAACCTGCACACCTTTTCCCTACAACTTACCCTCTGCATCTGTTTCCTGTGAGGTCGCTCTGCATCCTTTGTCATAAGCCTTTTGTAATAAACCTGTGAGCAGTCAGTAAACTGCTTCTCTGAGCTCTGGGAGCCACTAGCAGATTAATGGAACCCAAGAGAGGGGGTCCCGGGAACATCTGATCTATAGCAGCTTGGTCAGAAGCAGAGGCGACAAGCCCGGCTTGCCGTTGGCATCTCACAGTGGGAGGAGCAGTCTCGTAGGCTGAGGCCTTCACCGGTGGGATCCGGTGCTGTCTCCAGGTAGATGTATCATAATTGAGTTTAATCGTAGGTCACCCAGCTGCTTTTGGAGCGTCGCTTCGTGCTGTCGGAAAATCCACAAAATGGGAATTGGTGTCAGAATCATGATCCCAAATGTCTTACCTCCATGTACCATCCCACTGAGGATCAGGGCTTCAACCTATGAATTTGCAGGGTGGGGGGCCAACAGTAAGTCCATTATGGAGTGTTATTTGTCCTTTGCCTGCCGGCTATTTTCAGGTTTGATAACACATGCCCTTAGTTACTTCTTTTCTACGTAGAGTGACTGGGTGTTCCCAGTGTGCCTGGGACTTTACCGGTGTCACCCTGAAATTCTGGCATCCTCAGAAACCCCTCAGCCACAGAGTCATGGCCAGCCTTCCCTTGGCTCCGCCCCAACATAAGGTACAGGTAGGTTATGACTGAACCAATAGTCTCAGCAAGGTAGCAAAGTAGCGATAGGATCCATATGTCCGGGCCTTTAAAGCAAGGGGAGGGTGTGGTTGGGAACAGGTGACTGAAATGCATGTGGCTCTAAATGATCATCCAGACGTGCCACTGAGGACTGGAAGGGCAGGTTGTTTTCTAGACCTCCATACCTCACTGTCCACGTGGGTCGGTATTCCCTCCACCATGGGCAGGAGCACGATGCCTCACAGTGCAACAGTGTGATATTCAAGGAGTCTTTACGGGTGACTCTACGGGCTTTGGCATGTGGGTAGAGATGCAAAACATACGTGCAGAAGCCCCACCCATCTGCATACCCCTAGTCCAGGGTTTTCCCTCTGCGCTGTTCATATTTTGGGCAAGAAAATTGATGTGGGCTGAGTTTTGTTTCCTAAAATTCATATATGGAAGCCCCAACTCTCAGAACTTGACAGTGTGTTGGGGAGGCCTGAGTGGGTCAGCAGTTGAACGTCTCAGGCGGTGACCCCGGGATCCTGCCATCGAGTCCCACATCGGGCTCCCTGCAGGGAGCCTGCTTCTCCCTCAGCTTGGGTCTCTGCCTCTCTCATGAATACATAAATGAAATAAATAAATAAATATATTTAAAAAAAGAACCTGAGAATATGGATGAATTTGGAGATGGAATCTTTAAACAGGTAACAAAGCTAAAAGTGACATCATTAGGAATGGGCCCTGATACAATGGGATGAGTGTCCTTATAAGAAGAGGAGATTAGGACACAGACTTACACAGGAGGACAACCACATGGAGGTGCACGGGAGACAGGGTGTCTGTCTACACACGGCGGAGGGAGGAGACCTCAGGAGAAACCAATCGTACCCATGCCTGGATCTTGGACTTCCAGCCTGTGATGTGTTGTTATGGCGGCCCTAACAGATTACCACAGTAACTCTCTGGGGTGGGGGCCGTCTTGTCCACTGGGCTGTTTAAGAGTATCTGTAGTCTCTACCTGGTAGATGCTGGTAGCACTTTTTTGGGTGGATGGGTGGACGGATGGATGCATAGAGGGATGGATGCATGGATGCATGGTTGGATTGATCTGTCTACATATCCATCCATCCATCCATCCACACACACGTATATGCACACACACTGGACTCGTATATTGGAATCCAGCAGCCTAATGAAGCAGGAGAGCAGGTTCAGACATTCAGAGGTTCTGGCCTGTGTGTGCAGTACCTTTTCCCAAAGCCCTTGACTCCGAGAAGTCATGACCCAGTTTGAAGAGCTCTCTGACTTAGATCCAAGAGGAAGACGACAAATACTCCCTGTGCAGCTAAAACATTTCACCAACTCATTTTTTTTTAACATTTCTCGGACAAACACGTGCTCACTGCTGCTCCGTGTGCCCTTCCATGCTTCTAAAAACAGATAAGTGTCCTGCTCGTGACTCTTCTGCTGAGAGACCGCAGGCGAGCAAGACCCCTGTAACTTGCGGAGGCCACTCGGCTCCGTGGAGACCTAGACTCTGTCGGAGGAAGCTCTGGCTTCCATTTGAAGCAACCCAATTTTCATTGCTAACTGTGGATTCACCTTTCTTCCCGCGTGGAGCTGGCCTAAAAGTAGGGACCTGGGGGGCCTTTGCTTGGGGAGCCTTGGATTTATTCTCCATTCTCCCTTCTTTCCCCCACATGCTCAGAAAGCCCTGGAAGGGAGCCTTGACACGTGTAAACGGATGACCTTGCCGCTCCAGGCATTTTCCTTGAGGATGTGGTTGATACTTTGTGGAGAGGGTCATTATTCTTGATCTTCTTTGCTATCAGGGTACAGTCTGGACGACTTGCCTCTAGCAGAGGAGCCAAGTTTGCTCCTTAGTATGGTAAACAACACGAGTCCACCACGTGGGGCATCATCATGTCACCTGTAGCCAGACATGGAGAACATGGGGCCCCACCCAGACCTATTGAATCAGCCAGGTGCCCCGGTGGCCTGGGCCACTCACCACCACCTGGGAGGTGCCAGGTACTCCATCAGGGTATGGTAGCATATGAGAACCTCTGCTGGTGATCATCTTTATGTAAAAGGGTAGGAAATAAGTTAGGCCTTAGCAGTGTTTATTATCTGCATGGGCACTGGCGGGTGATCTGCACGCTGGATGGTCGTGTGTCCCGATCAGCTTTCCCAGGATCGTGGGGGGACATATAGATGGGGCAGCATCCATGCCCTCTACTGTTTTATTTGATTTCAGGTTAATGCAATGTATGCTTCAGGGTTCAGTGTTTTTATAGGGGATTTATTTCATTTTTAAACCAACCCTCACAAAATGGATAAAGGGCTTAAAGAAACTCCTATGAAAAAAGTATAATGCAGGTCCAAGTTAATGACAAGGAAAGATAACTAGTGGCATGAACTGCAGAGCATTCACAGACCAGGAAAAACACACATTGCATCGGTAAATGAATAGATAGCGCTCATCCACCATCGCACGTATGGAGGGAGGATGAACATTCAGAAACTGGGGGGCTTGAGGTGCATGGTCTAGAGTCTCCTCTCTCTCCTTCGGATCCTTTGGTGACCAGACATCCGAGGTTCATTGTGCCCCCCCCATAGGAGCCCTGTTGACCACTGTGATACGTGGCACCAAACAAGGTCACCTGCCCCCCGCCCCAACCCTGCCTCCATCTCCCAACCTCCCTCTCGATTTAAAATCTTTCCCTCCTGATTTTTGGTTCAGGCTAAATTTACTCTGACAGAGTGCCCTCCCTCGAGGGCGTGTTACGGGTGGCCGTGCCCATGGCAGACAGGCAAGGGGATGTTGGCATCTTGCATCCTTCTGTCTCTTCCTTCCATCCCCAGGAGGGGTGCCCGGGCCCCGTGTGCTGCATCTCCTCCCTGTGGACAGACTCAGTGCTCAGCCTCACCTGCCAAAGCACATGCGGTTGGTCCATAGGACTTCCCTGATAAAACCGCTGCCTCGTTGGAAAGGCTTTGATCCCCTGCGGTAGTTTATACAAGATGCATGGGGCCCCACTCAGTTCTTGGAAATGCTTATGCAAGACAGGTGTTCAGAGTCCACATGAAAGAATCATTTGGTGTTTGTGGTTAAAACTGGCTTTCTGTTTCGTAACAACTGTAGTAAAAGCTGCCAGCCCTCCAATAACTAGGACATGCTCCCTACTTTATAAACCATGTCAACAACCTCGCTTGGGGAGGTAGTGTGATTATTCTTATATATAAATGAGTTAATGGAGCTTGAGAGACATTAACTGCCTTGCCTCAGGCCACACACCTGAGAAGGAGCAAGGTGGAGTCAAACCTAAATTGGTCTTGCTTCCTCAAAAAGAACCGACAAGCAGAACTGTGTGTTTTTATATTTTTCTACATACTCCTTAAGTGGCTTATATTGTGGGTAAGTAATCAAAGCCATAACCCTAATACAAGACTAATGTGAAAATCAAATACACTTATGATTGTAAAAAAAAAAAAAAGGAAAATAATGTTCTGGAGACCAACAGCAGAGAGAGAGAGAGAGAAGGAAAGGAAGGAAGGTAGGAAGGGGAAAGAAAGAAAGGAAGGAAGGAAGGAAGGAAGGAAGGAAGGAAGGAAGGAAGGAAGGAGAAAGAAAGAAGAAAGAAAAAAGAAAGGAAGAAAGAAAGAAAAAGAAAAGAAAGAAAGAAAAGAAAAGAAAGAAGAAACAGAAAGAAAGAAAAAAGAAAGGAAGAAGCACAGAAATAAAAATCAACTCACCCCCCCCCACCCCCCCACACTCCCTAACCCCTACTCCTCCATCCACTAAACCCCTACCTCCCCCACGCCCTAAAAAAAGCCCTCCCTCCCTCACCCCCCCCCCCCCCCCATACCTCTCCCTCCTACCCCCATATCACTCAAAGCCCTACATCAAAATTATGTATTCACTGACAAAGAAGAAAAGAAACATCCAAAAGAAAAGAAAGAAACATCCAAGCAACAAAAACATCCAGATAAAGAAACAAACTACAACACATCCAAGAAAGAAAAGAAGAGAAACATCCAAGAAAGAAAGAAAAGAGAGAAACGTCCAAGAAAGAAAGAAGAGAAACATCCAAGAAAGAAAGAGAAACATCCAAGAAAGAAAGAAAAGAAGAAAAACATCCAAGAAAGAAAGAAAAAGAAGAGAAACATCCAAGAAAGAAAGAAAAGAGAGAAACGTCCAAGAAAGAAAGAAAAGAAAGAAGAGAAACATCCAAAAAATAAACAAGAAACATTTTTTATTTATTTATTTTTTCTTGTGCACTTTGGGTATAAATCCATAATGGCAATGTTGGGGACGAGGAATTTTACTCAACCCTTCATAGAGTCTCTCAGTTGCTCAAAGAATTAACTCGACATGAGACAGACGAACAGGAGAAAAATCAGATTTTATTTCATAGGTACAGGAACCCCACACACATGAGAGATTCCAAGTCAGAAAGGTTACAATGAGGTATCTGTGCCGTCGTGAGCTAGGGAATGGGATGAGGGCCCAGGAGGGGAGGAGGGCCGTTCACAGGGCAATAAGAATATGATTGGTAATTAGATGTTTGCCCTGCCACACAGATGGGTCACTCAGATAATACTTATCTCCGATAATAACTCTCATTCTGAGAAAGATCCCCAGTTTAGATTCTTCTGGGTAGTTAAGGAGTGGACCACGGTTTCTCTTGAGCCTGCAGGATCTTGACTGTCTTCAGCTCAAAATGGTCTACGTGTCAACATGCTTGATTTGGGGGAGGCTTGCTCTGAGCCCCTCGAGCAGCATCTGCAGTGAGAGACGGCCTGACTGTATTAAAGCAGCAGCTCTTAACCCTAGTGAGACGCAGCAGGACAGGCGTTCCCCTTGGCCGAGCTCCACCCCACTCCTAGGCCAAGCACAGCAGGTGGGAGCACACAGCTGCCTGCTGGCCGCCTCCTGTCCCGACCCAGCAAGACATGAGCCTCGAGGGATCCCTGGGTGGCGCAGCGGTTTAGCGCCTGCCTTTGGCCCAGGGCGTGATCCTGGAGACCCGGGATCGAATCCCACATCAGGCTCCCGGTGCATGGAGCCTGCTTCTCTCTGCCTGTGTCTCTGCCTCTCTGCCTCCCTCTCTCTCTCTCTCTCTCTGTGTGACTATCATAAATAAATAAAAATTAAAAAAAAAAAAAAGACATGAGCCTCGAACGCGCATGTGCCAGACCATCGTCCCTAAATCCGCCAGCCACGCATTTGCTGGAAGCTCTGCTGGGCTTCTAATTTTTTATTTTTATTTTATTTTTTTTTTTAGCACAGCATTTCCCAAACACATCACACACACCATCTAAAAAATAAAAAATAAAAAATAAGTAGTAGTATCTGTTAACTTCCATGAGATTGAGTCCATCCCGGAACGCTTTTAGAAACGCCACACTGGCCCTTATGCTTAGAATCCAGCGAGACTCAAAAATTCCATCCAATCACAGCTGTCCTAAGGCAATCATTGGATATGAAATTTGGGATCTGAGCGCGTCATTGTGACACCCACACGTTGACAGAGCAGAGCACATTTACATAGTGAACTATGAAATGAGGATCTTTAGTACCTCGGATAGTGAAGATCGTAGGAATCTGAAGAGCAGTGGGACGTGTGCGTATACACATGTACATAGAGACAACATTTATGTCACGTATGTAAATAATCTAGTGTGTGTGTGTGGGGGGGTGTTTTCTTTTGTTTGTTTGTCTGTTTAAGTAATCTCTGTGCCCATCGTGGAGCTTGAACTCATGACCCCAAGATCAAGAGTCTCACGCTCTCCTGACCGAGCCAGCCAGGCGTCCTTAGTTGTGTGTGTTTTTAAGAAACTGGAGGATATCCACGTAAAATTTAAATACATTGATCTCACACATACACATTTATATGTCCTATAGCACGTATAAACCATACGTACGTTTGTGGTTTTCAGAGACCTGTGAATAGACGTCATCACATATCATTTCAGCGGACTTGATTAACGTGTACGTGTGTGTCATGTCTGTAAATAGATGCGTGGGAAGCCTTATAGGAAACTTAACAGTGTTCTGTGTATAATGTACGTGTGGGCATGTTTTTACATAATTGTACAGATTTGAGAGTCGTATACTAGTTTAAGTGAAGCAGGTGGATCAAACAGGTACAGGAAGTGCGTTTCGTTCTTTCATTGGCACATTTCAGTTGAATGTGTTTGTCAGCTGCCGCTCTATTTAACGTGGAATGAATAATATTTAAAAGGCGTGTATTTCAAGTGCTTTCCCCAGGGCCATTTCAAGTACTCTGAAGGAACCTCAGACCCAATCCTTCCTCCTGGAGTGGCCCACCGTGCCATTTAAGGGAAGGCGATGTACCAGGACTTGGTTTTGGGTTTAATGATGACGCTTCCCATCGCAACCAAAAGCACCTACCTGGACACAACTGAGGCATTTCCATGTGCCTGACCATGTTACGTAAGAATCGTTGGGACGGGAGGCTTTGCCCATGTGGGTTTCTTTGCTCCCCCAGGAGCATTCATTGTGCTCACCAGGGAGGGTCTCAAGGCAAGAGATGGTTTAGCATTTCTGGGCTTTACCAGGGTGGTGCGTGGCTTGCTGGAGAACAGCCAGGCCCATGCTCAGGTACACAGAGCTACGCACACCTAGTGCCGTGTCACTGTAGATAACACAATAGGGAGACTGCCTTGTGCATTCTGGAGCTCCACGCCCTCTCTTCCCACACACGGCTGAGAGAAGAGCCCTTCCGTGAGCGCCGTGTTGCTTATCTCAGTTGTCTGATTTGCATTGAGATGCTTGTTCCTTGATTCGAGGTCACAGTGACCAAGCCTTGGTCTTTGTGTTCAGTCTCAGAGAGTGAGTCTTTGCTTGCTAACCCCTGAATCACCGCATTGCGCACTAGTTCTGTGGGACTCGAGAATTTCCAGCAACAAACAGTGAGCTCTTCCTCTGTGGAGGCCAGAGTGAGAAGGCACATCCAGCCTTGGCTCCAGGCTTCCTGTGTAATGCCTCCGACGGTCAGCCCGGTTATAGGGCTGTCAGGCACCTCAACGCTGAACAACTTCCTTCAGTGGCTACGTGAATTAATACAACAAAGCCTCTTTTCATGACCCCAGAGCACAGTGCTTTACAGGGTGAAATATTTCCACTTCCACACACTAAAATCTTCCAACAAGGAGCATCTCTGAAACTGCCAGGCCTTACACCCTGGGCTGTTGTCCCTAATCAGTAAGCTTCTACCTGGAACATAATCCTCCCTTCCATACAGAAAAGAGGCCTGGTGCTCAGAGAGCTCAAGCGCTCTTCTGGGGTCACACAGCTAGCCAGTGCCAGAGTTGGAACTCAATTCACATCCATTGGCCTCCAAGTCTTTCTTGCATGAAAATAAATCATTCTGGGAGGGTATTGCAGTAACGTAGTACGTTGAAAACATCAGGAGAGGGGCAAAGAAATAAAGTGGAGAAGGGGAATCTTTGATGTCGGTAGCAGGGACCCCCATGAGATCGGAGGCCCTGCAGCAGGGGGACCAGATGAGGCCCAACCCGGGGGAAGGTTTGCCCTCATTGGTCTTCTGAGGAGGAGGATGACAACGATGGGGCTCCAACAGAGGAGATACCAGCACCCATGTCTCAGGGGTTATGGATGGGCGGGAGTCAGCTGGATGGCACCCAAGAACCCATGAAGATATCCTTCAGAGGGAGAGGCAGTCTCCAGCGTGCCTGAAGCCATCTCCCAATAGGACCCTCGAGAGGAGAACTTTCTGCCCTTTGGCCCCATCTTTCCATGCTCACTGCATGCTCTGGGACTGTAGCAGCTGCTGGGGGTGGGCTGGGCCATAGATGAGAAAGCCAGGAGCTGCTCCCCACATGCACCCACCCCACCCAGGACCTACAAAACCATGCTTTCGCTGGGGATGTCTCACCAGTAGAGTTGCAGTATTGCATTCTTTCATTTTTTTTTTAAGATTTGATTTATTTATTCATGAGAGAGAGAGAGAGAGAGGCAGAGACACAGGCAGAGGGAGAAGCAGGCTCCATGCAGGGAGCCCGATGCAGGTCTCGATCCCAGGTCTCCAGGATCACGCCCTGAGCCGAAGGTGGGTGCTCAACGGCTGGGCCACCCAGACGTCCCGCGTTCTGAGCTCTAAAGCATCCAGCAGCTGGAAGCCTCCTGGGGCGTGCTAGAGCATTGACCACTAGCTTGTAAAACATCTCTGCAACAGGTAAGTTTTATAGAGACCCCGGGATACCAGACATCCGCGGGGTGGTGATAGCCGGGTCCTGCTCGTTCATGATAAAATATTTCTTCAGGTCTCGGTACGCTGGCATCTTGGGTTCCTGGGAAGAATGGGAGCTATGTTAGCACCCACTACACCGTGGATTAATTATTCCAGTGCGGACCAGAGCCCGAGGCACGGGAAATAATTACAGCTGGGCAATGCTTTATTTATAGAGGTGGAATAATGGAATCAAAGCCCCAGCGTGTGGTTTTGCGATTCTTCTTTTCTTCTTCCAAATAAAACAGAGGGACGACAAAAAAGACTACTTCTCCTGGGAAGTTTTGTCTTTCTCGCCTGGGGTTTGAGCCCCTGTCTGTCCCCCCAGGACCTGGGAGCAAAGGGCTTGCCTGCCCGTCTGCCCCCCACGGGGTGTCCTTGCTCACCTCCCGGCCTCGGTGTCGCCCAGGAGTGTGGCTTCCTCGGGGCCCGCGGGCCGTGGGTCACCGATCAGGCAGCCGGCCTTGCGGGGCTGCACCCCCGGCCTCGGGGCGCCCGGCCCTTCCCCGCCGATGCCGCCCGCCGGCCGCTGCCCTCTGATGCGCGGCGAAAGCATGTGGCTGTGAGGGCAGCCCCGGCGGGGCCGGTGGGCGGTGCAATAGCCTCCTCCTGAGAGACGGCCAATCGGTGGCCAATTAGCCGGCGATGACTCGGGCCGGGCCGGCCGCGTATGGTGGCCGGGCCTGGGCGCCAGCCTCCGGGGCCTTGAAAAGCTGCGCGGCCCCGGGCCGAGGCGCACAGGGCCTGGGTCTCCCGGTGGCCTCGGCGTCCTCGGTCTCCTCGCCGGTGACCTGCCCGCAGCCGCACCACAGCTGGTGAGTCCCATCAGTTTTCTCTCGCTGCTTCTCTGCCGCTCACACATTGGGACAGACGACGTTGAGCCAAGGGCTACCGCTCCTTTGGTGTCGCTGCTTCAAATGAAATCTAAGAGTCGCTCTGTCGGCCCCTTTCTGGAATGCTCCGACCGCATGCAGGGTGAGAGTTAATTAAACACGTCGCAGAGCTAAGCCTGAGCCCCGGGAGATGGCCTTGTCCGTGATCTTCCGTGCGAATCGTGAAACTTTGTCCCTTCCTACCTGTTGTGTTAAGGTTTTAAAACCTGTAGAACCGCCTACAAGAATTCATCTGTTTTCATTTGTCCCTTTGCCCTGAAACTGGGAGGTCTTCGGGGAGAAAGCAAGCGATTGCCAAACACTTTTCCTTCCTTCCTTTCTGGATTAAAGTGGTGGTTTGAAAACACAGGCTGGATACAGAGAATAATGGAAAGGCCAGAGGCAAGAAACCCAAGAGGAAATGAGCGAACGGAGAGGTGCGTTGTGTGCTGTAGGTTCCTCCAAAGAGAAATCGAATTAACTTTGTGTATCAGAATATGAGCATCAGTGCTTCCGATCCGGATAGGATGAACGTGAGGGAGATGTACCTGCCGTCGGGCATCTGCCCTGAAACGTTGGGGTTATCCTAAGCTTACGACGTGCTGCTTTTCTAAAGAGGAAACAGAATTATAGCAGCTCTGCTCTCTCTTTTTTTTTTTTTTTTTGTAAGCTTTTTAAAAATGTTTTCTGAAATATTTATTTTTCATTCTAAGTGTCCGGATACACAGTCTGTCACGACTGAATGGTGTTCTCGAACACAAAAGCAGAACACGAGTGATCCCGGTTGGTAGATACGTGGCTCAACAGGCTTGTTTTTTGTTTTTTTTTTAACAGTTTTGTTGTCGGGTGCGGGGTTCCTTAGTCCGGTGTTGGAGGCCGTGTTTGGCTGCGTAGACCATCTTCACGAAGGGGCAGGGTTAAGTAAGCAGTGATAAGTGGCTCAGAAATCGACCGCTCTTTATTCTGAAATTTATATGAGATATAGGAGATAAGCATGCAGGACAGCTTGAGCTTTGTAACGCATGGCACCCGCAATCCGGGAATGTGAGCCAGCCACACGTACGGTGTTGCCCTCCACCCCAGATAAACCTTCCGTGCTGTCCTCCTGCAAGTGAACAATCCTAGTTAATCATGACGTCGAGTGCTTGCTTAGTTCTTATCTGGAATCAGCATTTTTCTATGGAGATTTATTTACTTATTTGAGAGTGAGAGAGAGACGCACGGCGGGAGGGGTGGAGGGAGAGGGAGAGAGACTCCCCAGCAGGCTCCCCGCCAGACACGGAGCCTGACAAAGGGTTTGACCCCATGGCCCTGAGATCGTGACCTGACCCGAAACCAAGAGTCAGACACTCAACCGACCGTGCCACCTAGGCGCCCTGCAATATTTTTTGTGTGTGCATTGACTCCATCCTCTGAGCTAGCCCTTGAGGATTGACTTGGAGGGGTGATAAAAAGAATTGTCTTTGGAGATGATGTCACTAAAAATGGTGAAACTCTTCTTGAGACATTATTCCATTCTGTGGTCAGATAGGCAGCGCGTGCCTTGACAAACGCGTGATAGTACCTGACAGATTTTCCCCAGGAATTGGTGTCTACAGTGACATTAATATTTACCAACTGAGAAATTGCCCCATTTTCATTTATAATGAGATTATAACATAACAACTGGTGATATCAGGATCCAGAAATGTAAAAGCTTTCAGTGCATGGAAGAAAGGAAAAAAAAAAAAAAAGATACAAGGACTCCTAATTTGCATTTAAAACTGAGTAATAAATGTCAGACGTCCCTTAAAAGGCTGATGTGAAGTAAGCATTAAAAGTTTGTGGGTAAAAACCTCAAGACCTGTCCTCCAGACCACTCTCCATCTCTGCTGTTTTGTTTGTGTCTTGTCCTCTCATTAACATTCCTACCTTGTTTGGAAATTAACCCTGTAAAACTTGGTGGCTGAGTCAACAAGCCCTTACCTGGCACCCTTGGGATTTAGGTAATGAAAGATTTTGCAATGATGACACAGAAGTCCAGTCTTCCCTCTGGAGTTGTCCAAGACGGAAAACAAACACTCAGTGTAAATACTGCAGGTGCCAATGTCAATAATAATTAGGTGCTTCTTACGAGGAGGAAGTGCAGGGCAGAGAGTCACACCGGGCTAATTCACTATAGCGCCCTTGACTTTCCACTCGGATAGAAAGCACGGAGGTAAGACGGAGGGGGCCCCGGGTCCGCTGTTCCTCTTGGTCGTTCCAGGGCTGGGGGGAAGTCGCGTGCAGAGATAGACGCAGGACTGGGACGTCCTCCTTCACAAGTGACTTGTCTGCCCTGGGGTTTCTCAGCTGTGGCAGTCAGCAGACTGAGCTGTGCTTGCAGGATGTTTAGACTCTAGGCACTAGATGCCATAGGACGCTGCCACCGCCCCCCTCCGCAATTGTCCGCAGACATTCCAAATGTTTCCTGGGGAGGAAGAGCCACCGTCGCTTGCTTAGAGGCCTGGAGACCAGCCTTGCAACGATTCTCAGCTGTTCCCCAAGGTTCCAGGAAGCTCTTGGGTTGTGCTGGAGGTTGTCCCGGCTGGTCTGACCTGGGTCGCCATTGGGCACGGGTGTCCTGTGTCTCTGATTGCCTCCTCTGTTGCAAGGGACGTGTGGGCTTATACAAGGTGGAGTGACTTGGCCAGCATCCTTTTCAGTATAGGCGGGCTTTCCAGTGTCTCGTGCGTTGACTTCTTTTTTGTTGTTTTTAAGATTTGATTTCTTTGTTAGAAAGAAAGAGAGCATGAGCAAGAGGAGGGGCAGAGGGAGAGAGAGAAGCAAGGGAGCCTGACTTGGGGCTCGATCCCAGGACCCCAAGATCGTGACCTGAGCTGAAGGCAGATGCTTAACTCACTGAGCCACCCAGGCACCCCTTGAATCCTTTCCAAGAGCTCCCTTCTGAGTTACACACCTACACCCCTTTGTCCATAACCAACAAGAACAAAAGAAAGAGGAGGATTGGAAACTAAGGTTTTGGGGTAGCTTATTTTTGTCAGTTCTGCAGCAACAAACAGGAAACTGATGTAAAATTGAACAGTCTGTATTCATCCCATGGAATGCAAATACTCATCCTGTTTTGCTGCAGAGGTATTTATATGTGTGACTGCAGGCGAGTGTCCAGGACGTCGTTTAGGGTGTGTTACGTGGCACATGCCTGCTCTGCCATTGTGTCTTTCCATATATGTGTGTCTGCATGTTGCGTGCTGCTCGTCACAGCGCAGTATGTATGGATATCAAATCATTACGTGGTGTGCCTTGAAGTTCTCCGTCATCTGTCAATTATATCACAGTAAACTGGAATATAGGTTTGTCATTCAGTAAAACCAGAGAACAGATGAACATATTTGGCAAAGTTTTACTGAGATGTAACTGACATACAGTGTCAGGTGGGTTTAGAGTATAAGATGGATGATTAGATACACATCGTGATGACTCAATCCATATTGCAAAGTAAGTTCCGATAACATCCACCACCTCACGTGGGTACAGATTTTTGTTTCTTGGAATTGTTAGGAGGTGTAATACAATGAGCACGGTTCTATACAAAACAGGGCCCATTAGGAGCATCAGAAAGCGTCCTAGGGGCAGCCCAACGTCGCAGCTGTCTTTTGCATACTTTTAATATATATATATTTTTTAATTACCTTCCAAAATCTAAAAAAAAGAAAAAAAGAAAACACTGAACTGTGAAAAACACGTGGCTCCAAGAGTCTGTGTTTTGAGCCTGGGCAGCTAGAGTTCTAAATTTAAGCATGGAAAAGTTCATTTTGAGCCTGTGTGTGACTTTGAACCATCATGTGATAGTTGCACCATGTGCGTTTGTTTGTTTTGTTTTCCCATTTATGGTATCAAACTATGTTGCAATCCCCTCAGGGGTACCCTCCACCACCTCAAACCTCAGGACTTTGGTAAGCTCTGCAAGCTTTGCAATAAGATGAGAATAGTCAGAAGCTTAAATTCAGCCAGAAAAGCGGGGCTGAACCTGTGTGTCTTCTGGTCGCCATGCCCATTGATAAGCAGCTTCCGACCGCTGCTCCCCAGCTACTCCCCAGCCTGTGCACCTGGGAGGCAAGGACTACTTACTCAAATCTATGGGGGGTCACGATGGCCCAATCTGGGATTCCATGGCCGGGATACTGAACTGAATAGCATGTCTTGACTTTTGAAAGGCCAGACGTTGGGTTCCATTAAGCGCAAATACAAAGTCATTGTTGGGTTAGCGAAGAAGTTAGTCGCTCTTCGGCGAGCACATGTTCTATAGGTCAGGGATTCTCAGCCCGAGCAGAGTCCATATTCAGGGTTGGATTATTCTTTGTTTTGGGTGGATTTTGCACATTGTGGGATATTTAGCTGAATCCTTGGATACTATCCAAGAGACACCAATAGCACCCTCCCAACTGTGACAAGCAAAATCACTCCAGACACTACCAAATATTTAAGGGGGGGGGGGGGTAGAGTCACCCTGGTTCACAACCACTGGTATGGAAAAACACCAGAAAAATTAGTAGCAGAGTTTTGACCTAAAGCAGGCTTCTCCGCCTGAACATGACTGATTGTTCAGGCCAGATCATTCTCTGGCATCATGGACTGTCTTGTGCATCGTTGGGTATTTAGTAGCATCCCTGGCCCCTCCCCAGTGGAGGCCAGGAGCACTGTCCACAAGCTGTGACAGCCACAAATGTCTGCAGATATTGTCCAATGTCCCCCGGAAGGCAGAGTCACCCCCCCCGTTGATAATCACTGGTTTGCCTGACGCGATACTGTGTGATGAGCCCTATTTTAAAGGCGGGAAAAACAAACCTGTGTTCTATAGATGTGTCAGGGTCAGGAGCTTTTGTGCCCCAGCACACACCGCATGTGTGACTCACCCGGGGGGTGTCAGAAGCCATCTGCTTCATGGGCATTCTGAGCCCTATCAAAGAATTCCCACATCACGAGGGCCGACTCACCATAGTCGGCATCATGAAGTGGATTCCTAGAGCTTCTGGTTGCAAAGTAGTCCCAAGTGACAAGCTCATTCATCAAGGAGGTTATAGTGGCAGGTGTCTAGAGCTGGGTGCGTGACTCAGGAGGTTTGGGGTTGACAGTGACAAACTCAATGCGGCCTTACTCATAAATAAACTTCAGTGTTGTTATCTCTTTTTAATGCTTTTATTAATCGGGGTGAAATTCACATAGCACACAAATAACCATTGGAAAGTGTATAGGTCAGAGGCATTTAGTGCCTTCTAGCCAGTGCCTCTCTAGTTCTAGAACTCTGTAAATCATTCCCCCAAAGCCTCCATTCCCCCTGCCCTCAGCCCTCAGTAACCACAGATGCTGTTATATTTGCTTATTCAGGACATTTCCTGTAAATGGAGTCCTACGCCGTGTGGCCTTTTGTGACTGCCGCCCTCTACTCCGTCTCATATTTTGAAGATTCATCCACGTAGTAACAGGTGTCACAACTTTGTTCTGCGTTATGCCAGTTGATATCCTATTTTATGGATAGAAAGGGATTTTCTAGTTGCACATGTGCCAAGGTCACAGAATCATGGGAAAAGCTGTAGGATCGAGGCCTGGTCTTTGTGAGGCTGATGGACATGATCCGTAGCTGCTGTTTCTGGCTGCTGATGGGGGCAGAGCACTGCATCTGAAAATAGTGGGGTTTGCATCCTGGGGAAAAGCCTGTAGTGTTGTCACTATTTTGCTGGAAGTCGATACCATAGTAGTTGCTATCCGTTGCAAATTAGCACAAATGTAAGGGCTCCGAATACCACCCACTGATTACCTCGCAGGATCTGGAGGTCAGGTGTGTGGACATGGCTTAACTAGGCCCTCTGCTCAAGATCTTACATGTCTGCATCAAAATGTAGCCTGGGTTGTTTGGTCATGTGGACCTTGGGATCTTCTTCCAACCTTACGCACTCATAGTGTGTGCAAGTCTAGTTCCTTGTGATTGGGACACGGAGGTTTTAGTTCCCTGGGATTGACCCACCCTGTAGACATTTCACATTGTGACTGTGTCATCAATGCCTGTGGGACAGCATCTCTTCTGTTTGGAATCTGCGTTTGGCGATGCACCTGATTAGGCCAGGCCCACCCGCGATTTGGTTAGCAAGGTCAGCTGATCAGAGATCTCAAGCACACATGCAACATCCCTTCGCGTCTCCCATATCCTGTTGCTGAGAAGCACATCACAGGTCCCCTCGCTCTCAAGACGAGAGGATCACACAAAGGTGTGGGTACCAGGGGCTGAAAGCCGAGAGGCTATGCTGAGAAACGTGTGCTGCACAGGTGCCTTCTCGTGGGTGGAGCTGGGAGCCTAAATAAGATGTAGAAAACGTGTGCCAGGAACCGAATGACCTGGTCACCAACACACATTTGGAGAAAGTGACGTTTGTGCCAAGGTTGTCGGCACTGGTGCTCACTACCTCCTGTTAGCATCATTTATTTTCATTTGCTAATAACGAGCGAATGGGGGACCCACCACAGAGGGAATATCTCACAGTATGAGGCCAGCATCTGCTCGGAGTCCTCACAGCCTGTCCTTGTCTTGCTCGGGCACACATCTGGGGAGCTGGCGACCCCTCTGAAAACGGGCAGCAACCAAGAAGCGCGCCTCCCAACCGGCAGGCTTGATGGGGTCGCCCAGGGACTGCCTCTCCCTTTGTGCACCCATGGGTGTGCGCCCCCCACCACGCTGCTCCTGGGTTCGCCCTGGAGCCTACGCGCTGTCCTACTAGGCCACGTAGCGGCACGGGCTCTCTCACTGATTGGGCGCCCACCCTGAACGTGTTCCGGAACACAGGCTCGTGTCCCTGCACCCCGACGGGGCGGGGGGTTCCCACCCCCACCAGCTGTGGCTGCGAGCCCTGCTTCCAGTCACACTAGGGGGTTAGCCCTTGTGCACACCTCGATGTCCGGTGTAGTATGTTCATGTGACTAGAATTGATGGCAGAAGGTGGGATGAACAACCTAAAAAATCAGTTTGGGCAACCGCGTGTCTTTAATGCTTTTTTTGTTGTTGGCCTGCAATTTCCATACAATACGATTAACCATCATGGAGAACAGGACTCAGAGGCATTAGCACATTCAACCACTGGCTGTCTAGCTCTAGATCTTGCTGAATCACTGCCCTTTCCCCCCATTTCCCTCTCCTCGGCCGATGGTAACCACAAATGTCACTTCTGTCTCTGGGCACTTGGATTCCGGACATCGTGTAAACAGTGCTCCGTGGCCTTGGGGACTGGCTCCTGTCACTGGGCACAGCGCGTCCAAGGTTCAGCCCTGGTGTAGCGCGTGTTGGTATTTTGTTCCATTTTGTGCTGAATCATACTCTGTTTCATGGATAGATTGTATTTTGTGTATCCATTTACGCGCTGTGGGACCCTCGGGTGCTTTCCACCTGCCGGGGGCTCTGAACGGAGCCGTGTGCGGGTGCACGGGCGTCTGCTCCCGGGCATAATCGCCAGGTCACGTCCTGGGGCTCTGCAACTCTTCGAGCTGCTTTGCACCACAGCTTTGAATACCTGCACATTTTCGGGGCGCCCGGGTGGCTCAGCGGTTCAGCATCTGCCTTGGGCCCAGGGTGTGACCCCGGGGTCCTGGGATCAAGTTCCGCATCGGGCTCCCTGCATGTGGGTGGCCTGCTTCTCCCTCTGCTTGTGTCTCTGCGTCTCTCTCTCTCTGGGTCTCTCAGGAATAAATAAATAAAGTCTTTTTTAAAGCTCCCTTCTCAGGCCTGGAAATCCCAGCTGGCCTCCCAGGACTGCGAGTTGGGAAGTCGAATTGCTTCCTGAGTTTGAATTGGGCCTGGGGCTGGGAGCAAACAGGCTGGCCGGGACCCATCCCCAGCCAGCAGCTCTCCCAGGGGGTCACCCCCGAATCTTTCGGCACCTGGCTCCTCCCCTGCGGTGTGTCACCGCCACCTGGGTCCGGGGACAGAACCATGGGCTCCGAGGTCTGGAGGACGGAGCAGTGCGCCGTCGCCTTAGGAGTATCCAAGTCCAGGCCTCTCAGGGGCCGTTACGTTTGGCTTTGCTGTGCTGCTTTCCATCGCGCTTCCGACGCCCGTGTCCTCGCCCTCGGTACAATTGCATCCAGCTGACAAATTATGAGATTAGGGATTTTATTAGACATAATAGAAGAGAAATGGCTGAGTAATTACAAATTATCCTCAGCAAAGAGTGCTCCTGGCCACTGCCCAGCCATTCATCAGGCCGCGGCACATCTCCTGGTACAGGGCGGGACGCGGCACCCACGGGCCACCTCATTATGTATTTGATCGGATCCATTGCACAGATCGACAATGCCGAGTCCTGGGGGCCTTCTGTCAAGACATACAGAAGTCCCCACGCTCCCAGCTGCCTGCAAACTACCTGCCAGGGAACGTCTCCTAGCGGAAGCTCTTCCTGTGACTTTAGTTTAGGTCACGCCTTTTGCATTTGCATCTTTCATGCCGAATGAACCTTGTGCATAAAGTTATACTCGGAGAATAATGTTTTGTGTTGCTTCAAGCCGGGACCTAAGGTGGAGAGGTGAACGCCGCTTCGATCTGTAACAGTTAAACGGTAGGGATATTTGGGATCACTCGTGCGGCCTTTTTATATTTTGCTACCAACGTCACGGTCGTTCGGCAGCCTGCTTGCAGTGGTGCCAACCATTACTTAACTATATGCATAGAATTAGGATTTTGTGTTTTTTATTTTTATTTTGCTTTTTTTAAGATTATTTATTCATGAAAGACACAGAGAGAGAATGAGGCGGATACACAGGCAGAGGGAGAAGCAGGCTCCATGCAAGGAACCCGATGCAGGACTCGATCCCAGGACCCCCAGGGTCCACACCCTGGGCCGAAGACGGGTGCTAAACCCAGGCATCCCGCAGATTTTGTGTTTTTTAACCAGACCTGTAGCCTCCCCCATGCAGGGATACTTCCCCGAGAGAGTTTTCCCTATGGCACATCGTTTATTATATTCCCACATCCATCATCGTGGCGTGCAGGAAACACAGCTCGTTTCCGGCAACGATGCGCAGTTGGTGCTTCTTCCAGGCACGTCACAAGAACGGAGATCCTGCAATGGACCTTCTCGCCACACGCTTGGAAGCCAAAGCCGACCGCTCCGGGCTGCATTCGTGGGAAGCTTGCTTAGAAATAGCGCTCTCTGTCCGTGCCTCCGTGTACAATATAGCGAAAATTGAATTTAAGTCGATTTGACTGGAGAGAACCGGCGCCGCTGGCAGCCTTTTGATAATAGAAATTAGACGGTGATCTGAAAACCTCCACCCTCGCAAGGAAGTAATCTTGAAGATACTGTTCTCTCTTTGGGTATCTTACTAATAGGCGTGACGTCGGGGTATCTGTGAACTCTGAGAGCGTCAGGTGTGCACATTTCCAACAGGGGTGATGCACGGCGCCCGGGGGGGCTCAGCGGTTGAGCGTCTGCGTTCAGCTCAGGGTGTGACCCCGGGGTCCTGGGTTCGAGTCTCGCATTGGGCTTCTCCGTCTGCCTGTGTCTTTGTGTCTCTCGCAAATAAACAACATCTTTAGAAAAAAAAAAAGAGGCGTGATGAACAACATCCTGCATGTCCCCGCCCCCCGAAATCTGCAGTCTCTCCAAGCCACCCTGTCCCCGAGTCTGCACAGCCTGCTGCTTCCCTGTCCTGGCTCCGCTGCCGAAAGAGACCCTGGTGAGGCTCCTTCCCAGTCGAGGCGTCCCGCAGCCGCCCGCCGTCCTGCTGGCGTTCCAGGAAGCTGCCTGCCCGGCTCGACGGCCCGGTGGGCAGAGCCTCGGCGCCTTCACCCGCCGCCCACGGAGACCACACGAAGCAGCCTGTGTGGACGCATCCGTCGTGAGGGCAAAGCTAGTTAGGGCAGCAGGGCCCACCGAATCCCCGTTGCCAGAGCAGGTCCCAGCAAGCCTGTGACATGCTACAGTGTAGACCCACAGGAGCCTGGGGAGAAAATTCCGTCCTGTCTGCACGTTCACATTCAGCAGAAAGGATAAGAATCAAACAAGGTGCAGCTCCTTATGCCGTGGACGGGGGCCCATGAGGACGCACTCTAGTCGAAGGGAATATATTTGTTTTAAAAAATGCAGTCGGAGTTGGTAAAAGGCATGTTTACAGCGCGGAGGCACATTTTCCACGTCATTTAATTCACCCGCTCGTATGATCCGGTGGTTTTTATCAGGTTACAGAGTCTTGGGAGCGCCCTAAGTGAGCGCGAGAGCACGTTGATCACCCCACAGAGAGCCTCACGCCCGCGTCCTCTTCCCCGTGATGTTCCCCTGCCTGAGCAGGCGTTCAAGAAGGCACATTTCTCGAGGGGTCACCCAGTTTCTTAGAACCCACGGCGCATGAGTAGTGCCCTCGGGTTGTTGACGGCCATCGGGTGACCTCCCTCTACGGCCGGACCCTATAATCATTGTCCTAGAAAGACCCAGATCTCAGTGGCTCGGGGAAGGGGCAAGGAAAGCTCTGCGTGCTGCGTGTCTCCGTGAGCCCTGCTTGTCTGCCTTCCTGCGCAGTCACGTCGCCCTTCTTGTACCGTGGCTCCTGCTTTGTCCCCCTCTCTGGTTCTTTCCCGGCAAAATGCCTCTGGCATTCTTTCCCACACGCGGGCCCTTAAGACTGATTTTCCCTGAAGCAAGTCAACGCCCCCGTCAAGGAATCCGCCGTCCCTCGTACATCTCCAGCTGCTATCATCTGGACAAATCTATGATTTTTCTCCCCAGAGACAGAGCTAAGAATCCGAGTAAGGGAAATGCACTGCACATAGGCAGATTGCAGCCTTGTAAATACAACCCCAAACTTTAGATGTGCACGTGGGAGGCCGCCGGGGGATTGTTTGGGTAGGGATTCTCGAGAGCAAACGTCCCAAATGCTGGGATTTGGGCACATACAGCGGAGCAGCAGGCCTGCCCCGGACGGCGAATAATGAGTTCCTGCCTAGAGCTAGCAGCTGGCAGAGAGGCCCGACCTGCGGGGATCCGGGACGGCAGCCATCGGACGTCCGCGGGGAGTCTTGCCCCGCGAAAGGCGGAGTATCTGCTGAACTCTTTTCTTTCCGGAAACTTCATCCCCCGGATACAAATATTGCTGTGAAACTGTGACAAACAAGGAAGAATGGGCTGGTGAAGGGCCACGGATGCGATCCTTGGGAAGAAGGGACCGTCCTCTTCTAAAACCTGTAATTAGTCAATGACCAGCGTCCTTGGGCAGGTGCCCTGGGGTGTAGAGTCGTTTCGATTAAAAAAAAAAAAAAATAGAGATGTTGTCCCCTGGCCAGTGACTCTGAAAAAGGGACGGCGCAAGCCGCAGGGTGTCCTCAAACGGGGACGGCCACGCGGCCCTACGGGGATCACTGGATCTCCGCGGAGAGCACAGGCATTCCGACCCGGAGTCTCTGGTTTCTAAACCCAGTGGAGGATGAAGCAGGAAAAGTCAGTGTTCCTACCTGTTAAAGTCCCTTCTGGACAAGCATATGGTACCAGAGATTAGTCACCTTGTGCTGTCATGACTGGCCAAGGCTCAGCGGGTCCTTAGGGCCAGGCAGGTGGTGTTGGTTGGATAGCAGAGACGTGGGGTTGTGCTGTACTTCCAGCTGCTGCATGTGCGACGTTGGGTGGGACACCCACCCTCCATGGGCTCCATCCAGGTCCTTGGGTGTTAACTCCCAATGTTACTGCAGTTCTAGATGTCAGTCCCCTGGGGGTCGAACCACAACACCCATGTCCCCCAAAGCTCCCAGGCTAAAATCTGAGATCCAGTGTCCTGAGTTTACAGCTGGCTGTAAATCCAGGTGTTAATTTAATGAATGGCACCGCACTTTTAGGGGGGTGGGGCGCAAATCAAGTATTAGGTAATTTATAAAAGTCTTCCCCCGAAAGAGCTGGCATGTGCCATAAATTCCCCCCAGCCACCCAAGATTGATAATTTTACACTGAAAGCAAGTAATTATGAATCTGCCTCTAAATCACTTTTTAAAACCCACACTCAAAAGTTGACAAACTGTCCTCATAAGTCAGACACCACTTATCAGCCCGGTACCAGCAAGCATAGCCCAAAGCTGGCGTCTGTCATGGATGGCGTGTCTGTCAAAGCCCTGATTCACCTGTGCCTGTAGAGAAGGGGGTGTTTGACGTCCGCCAAGGAAACCCTTCCTGTGTGAGTCAGCGGGGCGAGTATGTCTACCAACCAAAGAATATGGGACTCTATTCCATGGTAAAAGGCACAAAAATGGTATTTAACCATTTATACGTTCAAAGTCCTACAGGTATTAATTCAATATAACATCATGTGTAGCATCGAATGTTAAGATTATAGAGACCGGTCTCCCAACTGTTGGGTCCTCAAGGTAAAACGGAAACCTGTCTGGTGATGCTCTCCTCATGAAAACGCCCGTGAATAGAGTGATGTCAGGCCAGGAAAGGGTAAGGATGAAGAATGACAGGCACTGTTTTAGGGAGCCGTCTGGGAAGCTAGCTGTCCAGGAGGCGTTGACATGGGCAGCCACATGATGTGATCTGATAAAGGGCAGGAATTGGCAAAGATGTGCCCTGGTGTGCCCTGATGCAATTGCCTAACCCATGGCCTAGTCAGTGTCCACTGCCACACACCTGACCGTCACCACCAGACACCCAGTAGAACATGAGCACACACCAGCATCATGGCGTTTCGGGTTTATTGAGTTATCACCGGGCTTCCAAGCCAGCCAACAGCGGTGTCCGGAAGCTCGCCGTCATGGCTGAGATGAAGTTTGTCCTATGAGTTGATGACAGACGGATGACCTCTTAAGAAACCATTATAATTAATTGTGTTACACGTTGGTTCTGTGTTTTGATGATCTACTCAACTGTTGCGTACGGAGTTTTCCCCATTTATATGTCAGATGAAAGAATGAGCATTGGTGTATCCTTTGTAACTGGAAGGAGGGATATACCGGTGATCATAGATTTGGGAACTGCTGACATTTCGCCATATTGGCTTTATCTATCCAGCTGTAAAGTTGATGACTGTTTGACCCTGCCTTGCATGAGGCAGGTATTCAGCAGCGCATCCCCCACCGGGCCGCAGAAACCGTCGGGAACTAACTGAAAGGAAGCCAAGGACAACTGTTGTGCACAGGACGTGTTGACCAGTATTGATAATGTGCCCTCCAGTGCCCATTGCCCAGCATCCCCTCCCTGACCCCACCACGGGATGACTATTCCTTATATGGGGTAACTCCAACCTGAAGCTCCCTGCAGGCCTGCGGGATAGCTTTTGTACCAGTGTACATGACTACGGTCACGACTAGTGTTAGTTCTGGCCTTTGACCCGTCAGGTCTTTTTACCTTCACCAGGAGAGATTGTCTTCTCAGTCGCACCACCTGTTACCAGAGGGCTGGGTGGGATGCTGGATAGGAATGTGGTTGGAACAATAATGAATGCCTGTGGGTTGTATGAGCTCTCTGGGGTGTGTTGGTGGATGCTGGTTTGACAAACAGTAGAAATGAGGCCGTGAGACATGTGACAGCCTGCGGGCATGAGAAAAATAGGTAAATTCTGGGTCAGCTCCACTTGCCCTCCCTTCCCTTCCTCCCTGGGCTGTAGGAGGGAGAACTAGGGACACCCATCTATTCTTTTTTTCTTTTTCTTCTTTTTTTTTTGTATTATTATTATTTTAATGCAGTTAACCTACAGCATTATAATAGTTTCAGGTATAGAGTGAAGTGATTCAGCGCTCCCATCCAGCATCCAGTGCTCATCACAAGTGCACTCCTTCATCCCCATCACGTCTTTCACCCATCCCCCCGACCCGCCTCCCCTCTGATGAGCATTAGTTTCTTCTCTAGAGTTTAGAATCTGTTTCTTTTTTTTTTAATATTTTATTTATTTATTCATGAGAGATACACAGAGAGAGAGGCAGAGACATAGACAGAGAAAGAAGCAGGCTCCATGCAGGGAGCCCCATGTGGGACGCGATCCCAGGACTCCAGGATCAATCACACCTTGAGCCAAAGGCAGACTCTCAACCGCTGAGCTACATAGGCGTCCCTAGAATCTGTTTCTTATTCCACCATAGGCATGCACACGCACACACACACACTACATCTTCTTTATCCCTCATTCATCTACCAATGGGTAGTTGAGTTGCTTCTATAATTTAGCTGTTGTGAATAATGCTACAATAAACATTGAGGTGCATGTTGTCTTTTCAAATTAGTGTTTTAATATTTTTTGAGTAAATACCAAGTAATGGAATCACTAAATCACATGGTGATTCTATTTTTAATTTTTTGAGGAACCTCCGCAGTGGCCGCCCCAGGTTGCATTCCCACCAACAGTGTATAGGGTTTTTCTCCACATCTTCACCGACACTCCGTTCATGTGTTTCTGATTTTAGCCATCCTGATCAGGTGTGAGCTGATACCTCGCTGTGGTTTTGATACGCACTTCCCCGCTGATGAATGATGTTGAGCATCTTCCTGCGTGTGTGTTGGCCATCCGGATGTCATCTTTGGAGAAATGTCTATTCGTGTCTTGTGCCCATTTTATAAAGTTGGATTTTTTGTTTATTTGTGTGTTCAGTTGTATAAGTTCTTTATATATTTTGGATACTAACCGTTTATTGGACAAATCATTTATAATAATCTTTTCCCTTTCAGGAGGTTGCTTTTCGTTCTGTTGATGGTTTCCTTTGCTGAGCATAAGCTTTTTATTTTGATGTGGCGTTGAGACGTTATTTTGATAAACGTGTTGAGACTTTTCTTGTGGCATGATTTGTGATCTCTTCTGGAGAATGTTTTGTGTGCACTTGGAAAGATAGGTGTGTTCTGCTGTTTTAGGGTGAAATGTTGTGAATATGTCTCTTAGATCTATCTGGTTCAGCGTGTCATTCGAAGCTACTCTTTCCTTCTTGATTCGCAACTTGGATGACCTATCCATTAATGTAAGTGGGATGTTAAAGTTCCCTATTCTTATTGTATTACTATGGCTTACTTTCTTTATATTTGTTACTTTATATATATATTTAATATATATTTATATATATACTTTATATAGCTGCTTTATATACTTGGGTGCTCCCATGTTGGGTGCATGAATATTTAGAATTATTATATCCTTTCCTTGAATTATTCCCTTTACAATTGCACTTTCTTCGTCTCTTGTTATAGTCTTTGTCTTAAAGTGTATTTTTTTCTGGTATAACTACTGCTACCTTGGCTCTCCTTTCACTTCCGTTTGATAGATGCTTTTCCATCCTTCACTTTTGATGTGCTTCTATCTTTGGATCTGACATAAGTCTTGTAGGCAACATACAGATAGGTCTTGCTTTTTTATCCATTCCATCACCCTACCTCTTGATTGCAGCATTCGGTCCATTCACATTGCAAGTAATTATTGATAAGTATGTACTAATTACCATTTGTTGCTTGTTTTATAGTTCTGTTAATAGTTTTTGTCTGTTCCTTCTTTCTGAGAGTTCCTCTCAGGGCTTGGTGGCTCTCTTTAGTAATGTACTTAATTTTTTGTGTATCTATTCTGGTTTTGATTTGTGGTTATCATTAGGTTTATATATAACATCTTATGCATATATTAAATTGATGGATGTTTAGGTTTATATCTATTTTTTACTCTTCTGTCAGCCACATTTTAGGTATATGGTGTCATACTTTACATCCTTTTATTCTGTGAATCCCTTGACTGACTTTTATGGATATACTTAATTTTACAGCTTTTGTGCTTCCTACTCTTCTTACTTGTGGCCTTTCCTTTCTGCTCAAAGAGTCCCCTTTAACATATCTCACTCATATGGCTGGTTTAGTGGTGATGAATTCCTTTAACTTTTGTTTGCCTTAGTGTGTTTTCATTTTTTATTATTATTTTTCTCTCACTCACTCAGTTTGATTGCTTTCCATTACTCTGTCCACCAGCTCACTGATTCATTCTTCTGCTTCCTCTAGTCTAATATTTATTTCGTCTTGTGTGTTTCTAATTTCAGTTCTTGAGTTCTTCATCTCTGATTGGTTCATTTTTATATTTTCTGTCTCGTTGAGGGTGCTACCAAGATCACTTTTAATTCTCTACCAAGCATATTGCTTATCTCAGTTTTGCTTAGCTTTCTTGCTAGGATTTTGTGCTGTTCTTCATTTGTCTCCTCGGTTTCTCTAAGTCTCTGCACGTTTCTTGGTGTGTTAGGAAAGTCACCTGTGTCTCCTGCTCTTGAAAGTAGTCACCTTATGTAGAAGAGATCCTGTAGCACACCGTAGTGCAGTGTCCCCTGCTCACCAGAACCTGGTGCTTCAGGGGTATCTCCTATGTGTGTTCTGTGCACCCCGCTGTTGTGGCTGAGCTGTGTTTGCCTTCATGCCAATTGTGTGCAATGGCTCCTTTTGTCTCTGGGCAGGGTTTGATCCCTGTGTTGTTAGGGGCCAATCTGTGGTCACCTTGGACCTGAGCAGGTCAGACCATGCATTTTGCAGATATGCAATAACACCAAACTGCAGGACACTTTCCCCATGTTGTCCTGAGAAGCTTTCGTTGGTGGGTAGGGCCTGCAGTCAGACCAGATATCTGCCCCCAGCCTGCTGCCGACACGCCTCCATTCCTAAAGAAGGCTGCTTGTAGTAGGCTGAGTAGTGACTCCTCCAAACCATGTTATTCCTGGAACCTCAGCATATGACGTTATTTGGAAATAGAGTCATTGCAGATGTAAATAAATACTTGTGAAGTTATGGTGTGGTCATAGTGGAGTGAGACGGGCTCCAATCCAAGATGACTGGTGTCCTTATAATGAAAATACTAGACAGACATCTATGGAAGGAAGATGATGTGCAGACATATAGGGGGAAGTCCATGTGACAATGGAGACAGGATTTAGGGTCATGCATCTCCACGCCAAGGCATGGCAGGGATTGCTGACAACTGTATATATGCTATCTTACTGCCTTTTTTAAATAGGTTGATATTTATAAGAAATCCTTTCTCACAGCTCCTCATTTCCAGTTCTGTGTTGAACTTATGATTACCCAAAGACTACTATTCGTAGCTCCTCAAGAGTAATCTCCAAAGAAATGTGTGGGAAATATCAGAAAGGGAGACAGAACATAAAGACTCCTAACTCTGGGAAACAAACTAGGGGTGGTGGAAGGGGAGGAGGGCAGGGGGTGGGGGTGAATGGGTGACGGGCACTGAGGGGGGCACTTGACGGGATGAGCACTGGGTGTTATTCTGTATGTTGGCAAACTGAACACCAATAAAAATAAATTTATAGAAAGAAAAAGAAAGAAAGAAAGAAAGAAAGAAAGAAAGAAAGAAAGAAAGAAAGAAAGAAAGAAAGAAAGAAAATGGAAAAACTGCCAAAAAAAAGAGTAATCTCCAGACCTCATTATACAATGAATTTAAGATATAAGTCCAGCAAACATTTTATGAAACCCCCCTCTGTCTGCTGCTATACACAACCTTTAGAACAATGCAAATACAAAGATATGGAAAATCATATACTCAGTTTATGGAGAGGACATGTAACCGTCACCCCCATTGCCACCAAGTGCTGTGACTCAGAGGGACAAAATCACTCACCCAAGATCAGTTGACTTATTCCACAGTTAATAAAGTCATAGCCCTGGAATTGGTATCTTGCTAGGCTTGGTTTCCATAGTTGTGGTTTTTCTACGACCTGTGGTATACAGCATATTACAGGACCTGTTCATTGCATCTACAGTGGATTTTGGCTACTGGAGAAGTTTCCTTTATATAGTGCATGGATGAGAATAGTCGATTCCAATATTCTCCCATTTATTTTTTAGAAATGTCAAATTGCCAACTAAGCCTGTGAAAATTATAGTACCCTTTGTATAGATTGAAAACAATAGCAACTGTCCCATCCAGAGCAGGCCCGAAGGTGGCCTGACTAAAACTAAGGCAAGGCAAATCAAGTTGGTTGGCAAATTTAAAACCATCCCCATGGCACAAGAGACAATTCAGTGATTATAATTATTTTCCCCCATTGGGTCACCATTATTATGTTTATCTGATTTAAGGAATTTGTTTTGTGTCATAAATCTATAAAACTCAGCCCTATTTCAGGCATAAACGCTACTTTATAGTTTGACTCAAGTACTAAAAATCATAGGATTTTGGATTATGGACTTGAAATAAACCTAGCCTGCTAGCAATATGACTGAGTGTCCACCATGTGAAATGGGAAATACAACATAGTTTTTGTTGCTTTTTCATTGTACTTTGCCAGTTAAAAATTTGTGTCTGCAGGAAAGGGGCCTCTGAATTAGGAATGTAACTGTCTGATTTGGTTGGATAATCCAGATGTTCTTCATGTATAGAGTGATATCTTGATACTCTGATTAACTCCCAGTTTTTCCACAATCCCAGGTAACACAAGCTTTCAGCGTATGCTGAATATCGATATACATCTACAATTTCTTATCTGTAGCCCTGAGGGCCTGATGTATGTTAGAAATCATAATTATGCATATTTTATGAGGATAGTACATGCCTTTGCCGTATGTCACAGAACACCCTCATCAAGTGGGGACAGCACTCAGTAATCAAACACATTAGTATTCCTGCAGAAAAATGTATGACTATCCCTCCAAATGGGGTATATGAAGACAACAAGTGCTGTCATTGTTCACTGAAACTATATTTTTATAGTAATATAGTAATAATAAATGAAACTCTATGATAATAGAGTCTCAGTACTCTGAATAATTTTATTTCTAAGAAAAACATCAGATACAGCCAAGTCAAAATAAATCAATTATCTGTATGTGTCCCTGTAATGTATGTTCATGATCTCTGGATGCTTGATTACCTTTCATGAAGAGGGTAATCTAGGGCCACCATAGGGCTCTCATTAGGTGGTAGTTAGCCATGTGATCAAGGCTAGGGGATAAGAGTCTCCAGAGATGAATGGTATCGTGAAAGACAAGCCTCTAAAAGACATCTTTCATTGTCATCTGTCTTGTTAAACTACCATCATCTCTGGTTCCTGAGGCCAACAATCAACAGGTCACATTTCAACCGTATGTAGGTCAGGGGTTGGCAAGCACATTCCATATAGGGCCACATGGTAAGTATTGTCGGCTTTGAGCATCCCATTTGCTAGCAGTGGAAAAGTAGCCATAGACGGTATATGAAGGGATAGACGTGACTGTGTCCAGTAACACCTTATTTACAAGAATAGGCAGTGGGCTATGTTTAGCCCACAAGTCATACTTTGCCAAAACTTGTTCTGTGGGATTTTTTTTTCACTCTTGTTGAGAAGTTTATGATCATTAACACCACTATTATCCTTGTGCTTATTAGTGTAGCAAACAGTTGTAGAAAATGTTTATTTGCAAAATTCCTTGCTCAAAAGGCCATAGCATAGATTTCACATTAAAGAGCAAATAAGTACCTAAAGCGTTGTATTTCATAGGAACTATGTGAGCAGGAACACCAGAAACTCTTATTATTTCATGGTTTGCACCTAGCCCAGCATATTTCTTATTGGTATGCTGGTCCTTGGATTACTCAGAAAATATTCTCTGGAAAGTCCTTCTTCACATGATGATGAGACAAGAAATTGAGTCCACATAGCAATCATCTTGGCTGTTGGTTTTTCTAATCAATGAGTGCTCTATCCTGCCTTTGCCTGAGGCATTGACACACCTAGGGACCAGCAGGCTGAGCTTGAAGACCTCTCTCCCTCGTTTTTGAGGGTTTGCCTAGGGTTGTAGGTTGGCGGAAAGCTGGGGCGGTTTCATCATATTGTACATGTATTGAGGACTAAAGCTCTTATCAGCTCTTGTTTTGTGTTGAGACCCAGGAAATAGATTATGGGACAAGGCGAGTTTTGGTGGTGATGGTGGGAGTTCTTAGGATCCACACTTGTAAGGAAGATGAGGCAGAGGGAGAAGTTGGGTTGTCATGCCCTGACGACAAAGACCTCAGCCTGTTTGGGAGGGAGCTCTGGAGCTGGTAGGGCCCTCAGAGTTGTCTCAGTTTGAAGAAAGGAGGGTGCACATTTGGGCCCAGCCACGTTGAAGGTGGGGGAATGGCATCACCTTGGGGAAGTTCCCTGCTCTCTCTGGCTGAGAGCGTTTCCCAAAGACACACTTAGCTGAGAGCCATCCGTTCCCAACACGACGAGCAGCTGGCAGGGAAGGTGACCTCTGCCTTCACTTGCTGTCAGGATGCTTGCTGTGGCATCCCCAAGGGTCTTCTCCTTGCAGAGTCCTCAACGCCATATCCCACTCCTTCGTGTTCAGAAGATGGTTTTCACTGTGGGTTTCCATTAGGTTCTTAAACCCCTTCAGTCTGTCCTCTGAGTATTCACACTTGGCTTGTGTGTGTACAATACGACTATATTCTACATGGCCACCATCGCTGGTGAGAGACGCTTCCTCTCCTTCCCCTCACTGCTACTCATGGGGTGTCTTGAACTCTTCTGGACGGTTTCCCAGTGTAATTAAGCCTGGTGTCACAATAAAGCAGCTTCATCCTAGCCGGTAGCAGAGGCTGGTAGGTTAACATAACAATCGGATACCGCCAGTCTCTTCAGGTTGGGTTTTGCTGCCACGTACAACTTGGAGTTCTCAAACATTTTCTAATTTCCAGGGCTTTTTACATCTCAAAATCAAGGACAGGGGTTGGTGGATGCCGACTACATCCTTAGACCCCTGTTGTGGTTTGCAGTCTTAGACAACTGAATGGAGAGGGGCTGGAGAGTGATGGACCGATGACCGAGTACATGACAGTTACGATGGTGATAGATAAACAGAGACAGGAAGGGGTAATGAAGCATGCTTATGATTTGTGAATTCACCAACTCATCAGCGTACGGGTTCCTGATAATAAAGCAGATGTCACCTCTTGGTCTTCAGTGTTTTGTTCTGTGACTATAACTTGGATTGTAAGTTATGTCTAAATAGACGTATTTTTGTGTAACTTACCCTAACAACGGTGGGACCATCATTGATACATACCTTGTTGCTGCGTGTGATTGTTGGCAGAAACTGGACGTGACCCCTCGCTCCCCTCCCAGCTTCTTTTCCTACCTCTGTGATCACACCCACTTTAGTGATTATTGGACCAGTGGTCATGCAGTTTCCAAACCTTCACTTGATGGCTTTGGAGACCAGCACACTCTTTGTGGTGGAAGGCTGGGTGGGTGATTCTCTCTGTTGAGGGGCTGTCCGGTGCATCATACGATATTTAAGAGCATCTCTGGTCTCTACCCACTGGATGCCAGTAGTACCTACCCAATCGTGAGAACCAACAATGTCTATAGACATTGCCTAATGACCCCCGTGGGGCAGAATCACCACTGGGTGAGAACGATTCCACTACTGTTTTGAAAACTGTCCTTTGAGCCTGGGCCTTTAGATTTTCCTGTGCTGTTCCTCTTCTGCAGGTGGGGTTTCTTGCAGTAATACCGCTGTGATAGGCATTGTGACTTAATCTCCTTCTATCTATTTCTTCTTCTTCGTCACTCCCCAGGGGTAGTAAGCACAAAGTATCTAACATGGGTCAAAGGGTTTCCATGCTGTTACCTCAAAATCTATTTTCTGTAAATAAAAGGAGTGGGCAAGAGAAAGGAAAATGGTGATTTGGATCTCTCCTGCCTCGCAAGGGGGAGTCACCCGAATGTTCAAATCCTCATCCATACGATCATAGTCTTGCCGAACAATGTCATGGTGAGTGGGCTGAAGAGATGACCCTACCCGTTGGCTCTGTCATCCCAGCAGCGCGAGGTTAAGGATCAGTGTTGACAGCACAGCATCCCGTTTCAACAAGAATCCGCCATGAAATGCCATGCTGGAAGATTGATTACGGTTTCAAATGCCATCTCCGGGGGGGGTAGGGGGGTGGATAACATTTCTGGGACACTGATTGAACCTGAGAAATTGTTGTTGGAAGCTTAACTTCCATAAAGCATGATCGGTATTTACAAAAATCCACAGAATAGTGAGTTTTTTCCAGTGTGCTATTCTCTTGTGAATATGACTTAACGGGTGGGATTATACTTCACGTTTTAAAGCTTGAACAATGGATTTATAATTGTTTCAAGGCATATGCTAAATGCCAACGAACTAAAAATACATAGACTTGGGTAGATTCAAGTCCGCCTTCACGGGCAGGACTCGAGAGCACGGTCGAGGAACTCTGCGTGGAGAGTCAGACAGTAAATATATTCAGCTGTAGCCAGACACGCTCTTGTGCAGCTGGTGAACTCTGACGTGACCGCGTGGAAGCAGCCACTGATGATAAAGCCACCGCGAGTGGGGTGGTCGTGTTCTATCTAGCACACCGTCTTTGTGGACACCGAAATACGGATTTCATCCACTCCTCACACACCACAAAGTTTGCTTTTTTCAACCATTTAAAAATGTGAGAAACGTTCTCCCTTGGTTATGAAAACAGAGAAGGGATGGTCCCGCGAGTGAGCGTTTGCAAGCCCAGCTCTGTTCAGAAGATACTTGCTGAGAGCTGCCGCGGTGAACAAGTGGCCCCTGAGCTCTTGATCCTTAGAGCCTGCGGGAAGGACACATAGCAAATAAGAAGAAACCACCTACGTGCGTCATTACGCACCTAGTGATGAAGGCTCCCCAGGGGGAACCAGGTGCTGCGGCACCTAGCCATGGGGGGATACATTTGCTTGGTGTTTGTAATCAGGGGGGGCTTCTCGGAGGTGGTGGCTAGTCAGCCGAGGCCTGGAGGCAAGCGGGGGTTAGGCGGAGAGTGGAACGAGCCGTGCGAGAAGGGACATCCTCCTGGAAGAAGGGGCTTGTTGCACGGAAGCATTTCAGCGTGTGCCCTTGCAGCGTCTGATTCTTCTTCCTTTGAATGAACTCACAGGCTGAGCCCGGGGCCCCTCGATTGCGTCTGCTGAGAGCCTCTCCCGCCACTGTGCCCGCACTCGGTGGCCTCGGGACGCGACGATCTTTGAGGACAACTGCCGAGACGAGCTTGAGTCGGTACCAGTGTGAGTAGAGCAAGTACCCAAGAGGTCCCTCCACTGTGTTACCACTGCCTGTGGCCCTGGTGCTCACCTCCCCATGACCATTGCTTGAGTCACGTGTGAGTACCTGAGAGCACTAGGGTGGCGTCGTGGAGGATCTGGTGTGGTGGGGACGACGGGAACGTGGAGCCCGCCCGTCCCTTTTGTTCGGAAAGGACTTTCCCATGAGAGGTCCTGTCTGCCCAAGAGGAGCATCCGGTGGGGCACGCATGCTTTCTAGACAAGCAGGGTGCCCCGAAGGACGGCCGTGCACGCTCTCTGACAGCAGAAGTACATAGCACGTGTGGGGGACACGCAAGCAATGTGGGGTGGGGGTTTTATAAATGGAGTAAGGCATTTTTGAGACCTCTAGGTGACTCTAGAAGTGCCAGCCCTACAACTAGTGGCGGAGCGGTTCTGCTTATGGCTCTGCTTGTTGATCTCAACCGCTTTGCTTCCAACACCTGAGGGACAGACGGGTTCCCTCCTGCAGGAGGAGCGCCTCCCCCTGGTGGGGGTGAGTGAGAAGGGACAGGCCAGCTCCCTTCCTGCAGGAGGAGCACCTCCCCATGGTGGGGTGAGTAAGGAGGGACAGACGGGTTCCCTCCTGCAGGAGGAGCGCCTCCCCCTGGTGGGAGTGAGTGAGAAGGGACAGGCCAGCTCCCTGCCTGCAGGAGGAGCGCCTCCCCATGGTGGGGGTGAGTGAGGAGGGACAGACCAGCTCCCTTCCTGCAGGAGGAGCGCCTCCCCCTGGTGGGGTGAGTGAGAAGGGAGGGGCCAGCTCCCTTCCTGCAGGAGGAGCACCTCCCCCCTGGTGTGGGTGAGTGAGGAGGGACGGGCCAGCTCCCTTCCTGCAGGAGGAGCACCTCCCCTTAGTGGGGTGAGTGAGGAGGGACAGGCCAGTTCCCTTCCTGCAGGAGGAGCACCTCCCCCTGGTGGGGGTGAGTGAGGAGGGACGGGCCAGCTCCCTTCCTGCAGGAGGAGCACCTCCCCTTAGTGGGGTGAGTGAGGAGGGACAGGCCAGCTCCCTTCCTGCAGGAGGAGCACCTCCCCCTGGTGGGGGTGAGTGAGGAGGGACAGGCCAGCTCCCTTCCTGCAGGAGGAGCCCGTCCCCCTGGTGGAGGTGAGTGAGGAGGGACAGGCCAACTCGCTTTCTGCAGGAGGAGCATCTTCCCCTTGGTAGAGGTGCATGAGGAGGGACAGGCCAGCTCCCTTCCTGCAGGAGGAGCGCCTCCCCCTGGTGGGGGTGAGTGAGGAGGGACAGGGCGGCTCCGTCTGCAGGGTGGGTGCTGTTAGACACTCAGACCTTGTCACTGTCCCGTGGGGCACCGTGGGGGAGAAATGTGCACAGAGACGCTTTGAGAGAAGGTATGGGTTCACAGTGGCCTTGGGAGGGCTCCACAGACAGAGCCACCTCATGGGCTCACAGGTTCCTGGCATTGGGATCGCAGCTCTCGTCCCGCTGGCCTTGTGTCCCCGGAAAGCTGAGAAAGAGCTCTGTGTCCACGTTTCGTCCTGTAACATGGGGGTGCCCAGGGTGACTGAAAAGTAAAGGGTGATGTTGTTGGGAGGACAGAGCCGGTGATGACCAGGGTGATCCCGGCACCGAAGGTGACAGGCGCGGAAGGGAGGCTGGGAGGCCGAGAGATGTAACCATGTCCAGAACTGCAGTGTGGACGGTGGCAATGCTGGTGGCAGGCAGGCAGTCCTCCAGCAGGGTGACCTTGCCCTTGGGGGTGGCAGTCTGGCAAGTGGGGAGGTGTTTTTGGTCTCATACCCTGGAGGAGTTTTGCTGGTGGCATCTGGTGGGCGGAGGCCCGGGTGCTGCTCCGCAAGCTGCATCCTGCATCCCGCCGGCACAGCTCTGCACCGCCCCTGCTCCACTTAGCCCCCGGCCTCAGGTGCAGAACCTCCCCACCCCCCCATGGCTCACTTAATCTCTCTCTTCCTGCAACACTCAGTGGTGTTTTACTTTCAGGGATCTGCGTTAGAATAAGAATTAAAGAGAACAAAGAGAGAAAGACCTTTTAGGATTTTTTTTCTCTATTACATTGAAACCCCACAGCAGAGGATTCTCCTATTGGAGGAAACGTCCAAGGAGGCTTAAAGCCTTGGCTTGTGTTATGCTTAATGCTTAGCGGCTTAACAGATTCATTTTCTATTGTGATTTCTGTAATTTGTTCCTTAAAAGGCTCGTTTGTTCCTTTTCTCCGTTTCAGAAACAAACTTTTTCTGGGGCTTTGAAGAATCATTTATTTTCTCGACTTCTTGTTAACGCAGGAGCTGGCTCCCAGTTCCCACATAGCTTTCAAAGCCATAAGCACCTGCTAAGAAGAGTTTTATTTTTATTCCCCTAGAGAATAACTGTACATTTTGCAGGGAGATCGTTTGAGTACTTTTTTTTTTTCCTTTTCTTTTTTTTTTTTTTTTTTTTTTTTTGTGGTGCATGTGTCATTTTAGTCTGGAGGGGACATTCTTTGGACCCAGCTAGAAGAGCTCAGAAAAAATTGACAGACTCAGTAGCTAATTAGAAGTATGTAGCTGAAAAGGCTCATGATTAATTCATGATAAACTAATACAACATTCATTATTCTTTCTTAATGTTCTGATGTGGGAGTCTTTCAGTGGGGACTAAAATATCTGTGCCTAAATACCTAATAACAATATCCATTATGTCTTACCAACGAAAAGCCATCCTCACGGGGTACTTTAATGTACCTCACAATTTAAAATCCAGGGCTCAAAAAAAAAATAAATAAAACAAAATAAAATCCAGGGCTCTTGAATACAACATATTAAACTTTTCCCCTTTCCTTAAGTGGTTGTTGATCATCAATAAAATACTTTCATCGTATCTCTGATATTTTTCTTTCCCCCCCCTCTAAAAGAAAGGCTGAGTGAAATTAAACTTCTCTTATGAAACCCTAAGAAAAAATTTTCCTTTTCGTGAGACATCACGTCATTTGACAAGACCTGCCAGCAGTCTCTTGATTTATTCTGCTTTAAATATATACCAGGATAGTCATTCTTTTTAATCCTTTGGTGACAATGAAAAGATTTTTCAAGGGGACTGTACATCCTTAGGAAGGATATTTTGTGGCAGCAAATACTCATGATAATAAGCGGCGTTGAGGGTTAAGATCGTTCCAGCCCCCCCCAGAATTATGGAGACTGCGTGTCTCAGAAAAAGCGAATGAGAGATGGTTCATCATCAGATCCATCGTGAGAGAAGATCAAGCGGTGTGGAGATGGCACCTTTGACCGAGGGATCACCGGCCCTGGGCACCTTCGTGTCACGTGTCTTCTGATAAGCAGCTGCCGGGACATGAAATCGCCTGTGTGTCGTGTCCCTGCCCGAAGCCTTCTGCCGGAATCTGTGCACAAGGAAATGCGTCAACGAACCCAGGGTGTAGCACCTTGTAAAAGACGATTGACCTGGATTCTTCCAAAATAGTATCATGGGACGCCAAGAAAGGTCAGGGGCTGCTCCAGATTTACAAGGATGGAGGAACAGAACAGTGGTACCCGAATGTGGAATGGGTCCTGGATGGGGAAAAGGAGACCAGGTGGGACAGCTATCCGGGGACTGTGTCCTCGGTGAGTCGACGGATTGAGTGTTGGTGTGCGAGGTTGCTCTGACGGCGTGGTGCCTCTGGAGGAAATGTCCCTATTGTGGACGTGCGGCTGTTTAGAGCACCACGGGTATGATCTCTGCACGTCCCTGTGAAGCATCATGATACGCAAACACGTTTCGTGTGCTTTCTGAATCTCGTGATGCAGCCAAAGTGTACGCGTGTAGGTGCACGTGTGTCTACGTGCGTGTGTCCACACAGAGGCGAAGCAAAGCGTAAGCAGTTAGTAAAGCTAGGTGAACGAGTATACGTGCGTTCATTTGTACTTTCACTTGTTCTGCGATTTCGGAAGTTGGCGAAAATAAGTTTCCGGGCATAAACGTACGGAGTCCTATTTTCCTTCTCCTGTGCGAGGAGGGGCCTTGCCACCGTTGATCGCGTAGCTTCAGGTCTTGTAGAGGACCAGTGTTCAGGAGGCACGCGCGCTGGGAGCCCTCGGGTGTCGGAAGCACGGGTGCCTGTGTGGCCACGGCGCTCAGCATCTCCCGGGCCCGACTGCGAGCCATGGCTCATCACGTCGCGTGGTTGTGGGCTATACACGGCAAAATGTCGTCCCTGGGACTCTGAAGGTGGTGAGTCCCCGTTTCTTTGTTGGGTGATGTTTAGGGAACAACTGCAGATGCCGTCATCTCGCCTTTCTGTGTGGCTTCTCTCCGTGGTATGGAGTGCTCGGTGGGCTCTTGTCGGCGGCTCCACGCACAAGGTGTCATTGGCAAATTCGGGGGCCCCCCCTGAGTCCTGCTTCCTCGTCCCTGACACAGGGTGCACCAGAGAGCTTGATCACGAGCTCCCAGTACCCGGGGGGTAGACTCAGGATGCGTGCGAATGACCTGTGTTGTCGACCTCCCATCCTGCGCGGTGTGTGTGTGGTTGGCCGAAGCCGGCTCAGCTCACCTGCTGTGGGCCTGTGGGTGTTCGCATCAGGGCAGGAGCGTGAAAGCCCTGCTTGCCTCGCTTCGCAACTCAGAGCAATCATTTCATTGTATGTTTTTCTTATAACCGCACGTCACAGCCGCTAAGGAATGAAGCATTCCATTTTAAGAAGGCGTCTACAGATATACTCGAGCCAGACACTCAGCTTGTGGCCTTGACGTCCATCCTCCTGAAACCATGCGGGATGCTGGAGCCCATCGGCTGTGCTCGGCTCGCCGTTCCTGTCGGAAGCGTAAGGGCTGCCCATGTGGCCACTGGGAGCCTCGTCAGGGCTGGGGTCATGGTCCGCGTTGATCCCACCCACTTCTAGCCACATTGTAGTGCACGTGCTTTGGTTGTGAGGCTGGCAATATGGAAGAGGAATGACACTGCTTACGTCTACACTGCATGTCGGCTGTTCTGTTGATCAGGATTGTTTTCTTCCCTTAAAAAGCTCATATTAGAAAAAAATTAAAAAAAATAAAGCTCGTATTAGGCTCTTCAGTATCGGAGTGGGCTCTGTAGAAAGATAGTTGACTGCCCCGGAGTTCCGAGTATGATGTGGGAGATTGTTTGAAGTCAGGAAATAATCCACACCGTGACTTCAGATCCGTCATCATCTCTCCGTATGAGATGTTGGAAGACACCAATGAAATGCCTGCGATGAGACTGATTTTATCACGTGGAGGCACGGCCTTCTAATGTTAAGACAATTATGGGTTGATGAAGGGTGGTGAGTGAGCGTGGTAGTATTTCAGCCTGTAGGCTGCGCTGCTGTAGATCTCTGTGTTCAATCTGTGCTGTTCGCCTGGGCTGCTTAGTGTTTCTATTTTTATTGAGGTCAACTCGAATCTGACAACAGGATGGAAATCTACCATCGAGCATCATGTTTCCCTAATATCGTTCTTCTGTGATGTTCGACGTGCATCCTTCCGTTCAATCCTACGCCTTTACAGCCGTGCTTTAGTCCATGGGGGTCCTCAGCGTTTTATAGCTTGTTTCCAGGGCATGAGGGGATTTTCCGCGTGTGTTTAATCACGTTACGTTTCATACTACGTGAATGCGGAGCCAGTTGACTTCAATTACCTGTCAAGTTTGTGCATTTCAAGATCTCATCTTCGAGGTAGGGGCTGATGGAGTGCACGGCTAGTGTATATTCACGATAGTGGCTCAGAAGTCACTTCCTTGATGACTTACGGATGTTCTTGGTTTAGAAAAATGAGTGTCAGAGTAGTTTCTTCTGAGGGGGAAAGAAAAATCATTGAGTCCAGGATAAATTGGCCTCTGAAGGACGTTTCTCCTTGATAAAGATGAGAAATGGCGTCACGGCATCCTTCGGTTTTGGAGGCATCGCCATCCCAGTGCAAAGATAAGTGTGTTAAGCAGATGTAATAATGCCGAACGTCATACTGATGCCTAAAAGCACGTCATCTTCAACTCGGATTGACTTCACGTTTCAAATATCAGAGAACTTTGTGAACTTCAACTTCTCTTTTCAACGATAACTCGTCTTGATTCGACATACGATTCTAGGTCATCTTCATTAGAAAAGTCGAAAACGGGGTCCCACGGTCTTGCTTTCTTGTGAATAATTTGAAGACAGTATTAAAGTGATGTGTTCTTTTTCAACGTATTGAAGAGCACACGGGAGCCAGGAGGAAATGCCCATAAGAGGATTCTACGTCAGGCGTGCAGGAAATGTCGAGGTTGTATGTCATGACTCTAGACGCTCGCATCTCGAGCCCTCGCATGATGTATGTGACCTAGAAGACGAAATGCTTCAGTTCTTTCCCGGCCGTATGAATGCAATTAACACCCTCACGCTCTGATTTCCAGACGCAGGATGAGTGCAGTGGGGCCAGGCCGCATCTGAAAAGCACGTAAATGAGTTCCCTTCTTTCTCCTCCTCTTCTGTGTGGATGTTTTTTGGGTCCAACATGGAAAACAATGGATGAGGAGAGGGAAGAAGGAAGGTAAATTTGGTCTAGGTTTTTTTTTTTTTTTTTTTTTTTTTTAATGTAGTGATGGGAACAAGTCTGCAGGAATGAAAAGCCTCCATAGCACTGTGCTTAGTTAGCCCCTTTCCCTAGGGCCGCGTCTGAAGGACGTGGGGGACCTTCCATGGATCTGGCCAGGGGATGCAAGTCCTGGCCGCCTCTGCAGCCTCACACGCACCTGTCTGCACCATGCACCTCCTGGACGGGGACATGCTCCGAGTCAATGACAAGGATGCTCCTTCGAGAAGTTCTCAACGTGAAGACCCAGAGTCCGTGCTTTTTTTTAAAGATTGTATTTATTTAGGGATCCCAGGGTGGCTCAGTGGTTTAGTGCCTGCCTCTGGCCCAGGGTGTGATTCTGGAGACCTGGGATCGAGTCCCGCATCGGGCTCCCTGCTTCTCCCTCTGCCTGTGTCTCTGCCTCTGTGTCTCTCTGTGTCTCTCATAAATAAATAAATAAAATCTTTTTAAAAAAAAGATTTTACTTATTTCTTTGAGAGACACATGGAGCCTACGCTGGGGGAGGGGCAGATGAAGCGGGAGAAGCAGGCTGGCTGCTGACCGGGGAGCCCCTGCCGGGTCAGTCCCGGGACCCCAAGATGAGGACTGGAGCCGCAGGCAGAGGCATTAGGTGCTGCCCAGTTATGTGTCTTACTTAGCCTGCATCTTGGTCCCACGCACGCGCATGCGGCCGAGCTAAGGGGCCCATTGCTGCAGCTCAGACAGGGGGCACCACGGACTGGCAATGAAGCCACTTTATGTCCTGCCCGTGTCCTGCCCTTGGGTCCCGTCGGGGCCACTCTGGAGGTGTGGGCTTCTTGGTCCTGGCATTCCCGAGATGCCGGTGCTCCATGGCAGGTGTGTCCGTGGGCCCCCACCACTTGAGGGAGCTGCCCTGGAAACCTGGCATCTTTGCTCTGGCTTGTGGGTGTAGACGCTTCCCGTCCCACCGTGTGGGTTTGTGGGGCTGTGGAGCCACCGACGGTATAATGTGAGAGCGGCTAAGAGCCTTGAGATGTGGCTGGAGGCCTCTGCGGGCCCCTGGCCTTGTGGCTCGCTGGTGAGGACAAGCCCGGCCCGTCGTGGCCACCAATGTCCTGTTCTTGGCTGCCCTGGGTCAAATCCTCAGTTTCCCCCCTCTCCCCAAATCTGCAACAGCGTCTGTGCCTTTCTCCTCTCCCCCTGTCGTCCTCACTGTGGAGGTGGTTTTCTGCTTTTCCAGCTAAACAAACCGACAAAACTGCAACGCAGAAGCGCAGTGACCGCAGCAAATGCCAACAAGCCCCGGATGAAACGGGTTTAGAGCCACGGTGTCAGCCCTTGACATCCTCGCACGCTGCCCCGCTATGATCACAGCTTCTTCCACGAGCTGGAGAGCTCCAGAGATTAGAAATCTGTGGAAACTCAGTTCTCTGCGAGGACTGTTTATTAAGCATTTACCATGTGCTTGTGCTAAAAGAATACGCGCTTAAAACGAGGTCTCTAAAAAGAGAATCTTTTTTTTTTTTTTATGACTGCATGACAAGGGCCAGCTGCACAGCATTTGACAAAACATCATAATTTAAAAATCAGAGCTCATCACGTTGAAGTCGTTTCAATTAGGGTCTCTTTAGGCCACCTGGGAGCACAGGTTCATGGTCTTTTCGTTCCCATTAGTGGAAATTACCATATTTGAGGAGTTTTGTGAATTTAATTGTGATGTCGCATCCCTCGGCACAAAGGCGGTATGGTTACTGGTTACGTCCTGCTCAGCAGGCTTTTCTTTCTTTTCTTTTTTTTTTTTTTTTGGCTTTACTTTTTCTGATTTGAAAAGTAAGTAAACTATGTGATAAAATGCAAGAAAGTATTGAAAGAATATGTAAAAATCGGTTTGTCGCACTCCCTCAAAACCGGTTATAGATGGAGTCACACCGTCTTTCCCTCCCAGTACGTACGTGTGTGTCTGCATATGCATCGACCTGTAACATGTACGTGTCCAGGTAGAAATGTGAATCTTTCTTTTTAAAGATTTTATTTATTTATTCACGAGAGAGAAAGAGAAAGAGAGAGGCAGAGACACAGGCAGAGGGAGAAGCAGGCTTCCTGCAGGGAGCCTGATGCGGGACTCGATCCCAGAACCCCGGGATCACGACATAAGCCAAAGGCAGACACTCAACGGCTGAGCTACCCTGGTGCCCCTATATATATTTTTTTTTATTTTTAGCCAGTGGCTTGTAACATCCTTCTGCATCCTAACAGGACGGGTGACCATGACCTGTTTCCTCTGAACGGCTGTGTCCGCTCACCATGCTTCGCACCCTGCATTGCTCTGCCGGGTGGTCTCTGCTGTGCTGCCCGCTGTCACAGGGCACAGCCGTGGGCTTGCACGCGCCTAGTGCCCAGGCCTCACGGGAAGACGGAAAGCACATGCTTTCCCATCAAACAATCTCACGCCAAGCATGAGACCGTGCAGCCCAGCACAGGGGGCGGGGTGGATTTCGAGCCCTGAGAGGGAGCCCCATCCTCTTGAATTCCACTGGGCGTACAGAGCGATTTCTCACCGCCGAAACAGCAGCACCCTGATTTCACCATAAAAGAGAAGCAATGCAGCTGTAATTATTGGCGGTGTATTAATCCTGTGTCACTGTCCACCCCCCCAAGATTCACGTGACGTTGCTGTCCAGCTCTTGTTTGGGGAGGTCAGTGGAGCGCGTGACAGCCGGAGAGGCAGGCCGTGGCCGTGAACGCTCTCAGCTACACCAAGGCCGGAGGCCAGAGTTGCAGACGGTGGGCCCGGGCTGTGTGCACGGGCTCGGTTCCGGGCCTACCCGACTGGGGGCCCCGTGGTTTGCCTGGGGTACAGCTCCGGGTTGGAAATCATTTTTCCTTTGCATCTGGAGACCCTCATCTTACAGAATTCAGGGTGGCCATTGAAACACAAAAGCCACTCCGGGTCTTTCTCCTTCTGGATGTCGTGCATCTCTTCTTCGCACGCACGTGTGATCTTTCCTTTGGCCTCGATGTCCTCGGATTGGGTGATCCTGGCTATTCCTCTGGGTCTGTGCTCCATCATGGCATTGGGCCCGCGGTCATGTGCTCCACTATGCTGATGCTCATCCTTTAACTCCTGAAAGTCTTGTCTCGGGCTGCCGCTTGGTGACTTATCCCCGTACATGCTTTTCTGTTTCTTCTTTCCTCCAGTCGGATCTCTGCGTGTCATGTGCCGACTCCGTAGCTGCTCCCCAGTTATCGATCGCCTTGCTGTTCGGCTGCATCTTCCTTTGAGACACCCTCCACTTACTCTTCCCAGCTGAATTATTTCCCTTGTCATGTGCTGCATTTCCAAAACTTCTGTTTTGTTCTCCAAATGTGCTTTTCTCCAAGCATCTTTTATTGGTCTACTTATGGATGGATTGGTTGGTCGATGATTGAAAGATTTTACCCTTAGAACTCTCCTGTGCCACCACCCCCTCTGTAGAACAGCAGTATTCACACGTCCTTGACAGTGAGGACTCAAAACGGTTACGGAATTTCCCGAAAGCCGCGCAGGTAATGTGTTAAAGCTGAGGCTGGAACCCGTTTCCTTTGGCGCCAAGCTTCACGTTTAGTAATCTTCACCTACTGGTATCTGTTTGAGCCCGTACGATGCTGCTGAGGGTCATTTGTGACTCATAGGAATGGGTATTTCAAATGCTTTGTCCTCATATGTTGGTCAAAAAGATCTTGGCCCATTTATTGCTAATTGAGCCTGGGTCGCTCAGTCGGTTAATCATCCAGCCCTCGATTTCGGCTGTAGATAATGGCCTCAGGATGGTGGCATCAGCTCCCTTGTCCATCCCTGTGCCGGGCTCCATGCTCACCATAGTTACGATTCTCTCTCTCTCCCTCTGCCCTTTCCACTCCCGCGAGCAAACACTCTCAATCTATCTCTGAATGAATGAATGGATGAATAAATAAATAAAATCCTTGTCCCATTTATCAAGAATGAATGAATGAATGAATAAAATTCTTGTCCCATTTATCACGAATGAATGAATGAATGAATAAATAATAATAAATAAATAAATAAAATCCTTGCCCCATTTATCAAGAATTAAAGCTTTTCTTTTCCATGACCACGATAATAGCTTAACCCAAAGCATTAAAGAAAAGGCATGCGTACCTCCGTGTTGAATAAAGTCTATATCCTACACTGAAGGAACAGCTAACCAAAGTTATGCTGAAAAATCATGTTGCGCGTTTATTATTTGATAGATCGCACAGACCCAGTCGCTATCAGAGAAAATAATTTATTCGTTTAGGTTTGGCAAGCAAAGTGATGTTCGTTTCCTGTAATTTATTTCGAGAGCTTGCAAATTTTATTAAAAATCACCTCTGTCCCCTCATGTAAAGGAAACACATTTTTAAGAGGGTGCTGATTGATTTTTCTGCATTACTCAGGGCTTCGCGTTTTTCAGAAAACACCTAGGGCGCTGTCGTCATCCCCCCCTTTGCGCTGCACACATGGATTGTGTCGGCATTTCCTTCAAGCGTTTCCACGACCGGGGAGGCCGTTAGGACTAAGGCAGTCCTGACAAGTGGAAGGTTGCACAGTATTGGTCATCTCCAGCAATTCAGTCAAGAAAGCCTGTCTTTGTAGTTTCAGGCAGAGGAAGGACTGAATTGACAGTTGCCCCATTGCTTGAGCTCATGAATATTAATCACAAATTTTCATTTTTCTAAACGATGTGAGAAAAAGGCTTTGTGATTAATGCTGGGAAAAAAAAAAAGCCCAATTTAAGGTTTAACCATATAACACCAATCTAGTGGTTGGCAGGAAAACGTAGAGCTCAAGGTATTTCAACGTAGTCTTCCAAATTGGAGCTTTAAACCGAAGAACTATCGGTACCTACGAGTAAACTTGCATAGAACAGAAGAATTATTCTCGAACTCGGTGGAAAGAATCATTGACATGATTCTTGAATTCAGGAATCATAACTTGAGACAGCTCCAGGGTTACACGTATCTGTTAAAGATCCTGAGCTTTGCTCACATTAGTGCACGACCGATGTTTCTAAGTCCCCCTCCATTCCAGGAGGCAGAAGGAGAATGGTCCCCCGGCGTCTCGACGTCGCTAAGACAACGGGAAGAACAGCCGTTAGGTTGGAGGCTGCGGGAGCCAACAGAGTTTGAACTGCCCACTTCTGTGTTACAGGAAAGCCGGCTGTTTGCTTCTGAAGCCGCGATGGGAGGCAGCGGCCTGTGCTGCTCTACTTGCAAGAGAGTGTAAATGGGCTGAAACAGGAACGTGGGCATTTAGCTGTTTGTCTCCATGACGTCCTGAGTTTTCCTGATTCTTCACATCTTTGTGGGTTTCTATTTATTTATTTATTTATTTATTTATGATTTATTTATTTATTTATTCATGAGAGACACAGAGAGGAGAGAGAGAGGCAGAGACACAGGCAGAGGGAGAAGCAGGCTCCATGCAGGGAGCCCGATGTGGGATTCGATCCCAGGTCTCCAGGATCACGCCCTGGGCTGCAGGCAGCGCTAAACTGCTGAGCCACCCGGGCTGCCCAATGTCTGTTTTTTTTTTTTTTTTAGATGTTCTTGTTTGTTTTCATCGCAGTCATTAAAGGAGGACATGCTTGGGGCACCTGGGTGGTGCACTTGGTTAAGCATCCTGCTCTTGGTTTTGGCTCAGGTCGTGATCTCGGGGTCGTGGGATCAAGCTCTGCATGCAGCACAGACTCAGCTTGAGAGTCTCTGTCCCTCTCCCTCTCTCACTTGGAGCATGCTCTTTCTCTCGTGCTCTCTCAAATAAGTAAACAAATCTTTAAAACAAAAGTAGGGGCAGCCCGGGTGGCTCAGCGGTTTAGCGCCGCCTTCAGTTCAGGTCGTGATCCTGGAGACTTGGGATAGAGTCCCACGTCGGGCTCCCTGCATGGAGCCTGCTTCTCCCTCTGCCTGGGTCTCTACCTCTCTCTCTCTCTGTGGGTCTCTCATGAATAAATAAATAAAATCTAAATAAATAAATAAATAAATAAATAAAGGACATGCTCACTGTAAAAAAAAAAATCTAAAATCAGAAAAGCCTTTTTAAAAAGCTCCATAATTCCGTCCCCCACACTAAGGATTGTAATTGGATACGTGTGCGTCCTTCCAGAATTTCTTAGGGGTAATATATAGAAACGACAACATGCTATTTGTTCCGTTGTGTCCCTTCCATCTTGTAAGTTTTTATTTTAAAACAATTATAGATTCAGAGAGAGATACAAAACAGCAGTGCAGAGAGGAGTCTTGTGCACTTTGCTCAGCCTTTCAGTGGTAAAGGACTCTTGTTTCCGATGGACGTATTTTCTGTGCTTCCAGACCTGGATATTCCTGAATAATAAAAATAATTGCTATTTCCACCTCCTGCCCTCCTTCCCCTCCCTGTCTTCCTTTCTTTATGTTCTCATGTCCTCCCTACAATCCCCCCCCTTTTTTTTAAAGATTCTATTTATTTATTTATGAGACACACAGAGAGAGGCCGAGACATAGGCAGAGGGAGAAGCAGGCTCCATGCAGACAGTCCAGTGCGGGACTGAATCCCGGGGCTCCAGGATCACGCCCTGGGCCAAAGGCAGACGCTGAACCGCTGAGCCACCCATGTGTCCCAATTCCCTCTTTCCTTCTATTTCTTCCCTTAGCTTCTGCATTAACTTTCTAAGGCCACAACAGCAAATTGCTGCAAACCTGGTGACTTCACACAATATAAACTTATTATCAAAGGGTGGGTTCTGGAGGTCAGAAGTGCAAAGCAAGCATCAGCAAGCTGGAGTCAGGATGTCCTCATGGCCAGTGCCTCTGGGAGGCTCTAGGGGAGAATCTGCTTCTTTGCCATTTACAGCATCCGGAGGCACTTGCATTTCCTGGATCCTGACCCCTTCTTTTGTCTTCAGGGCCAGTGGAATGAGCATCTTCCCGTATCTCCCCATTGGACTTTATTTTCCCCCATTGGACTTTTATTAGACCCTGTGTGATGACATTGGGCCCGCCTGGTTAAGTCAGAATTCTCTCCCTATCACAAGGCCTTTAAATTAAACACACCTGCAAAGTCATTTGTTTCCTAAAGTAACATAGTCACAGGTCTGAGCATTAGCACATGGACATCTTCGGGGATTGGTTCTCCTGCCCACCACAGTTTCCCTTTGTTCTTTCTGGTCTGAGCTCGGTCCGCGCAGACCATGCATCCTGGGTCTTGGTCAGATGCCCTGGGCTGTGCTAAGCCTGGAAGAGCGCATAGCAGAGCATTGCAGCTCAGTACAGATGGTCCCCTGCTTACGACGGTTCAACTTAGGAGCTTCCCACATGTGATTTTTACGATGGTGCAAAAGCAGCCTGCAGTCAGTGGAAACTGTACTTGGGATCGGGAATTTGGATCTTTTTCCAGACTGGAGACATGCTGTCCTGTCCTGTCTCGTGACGCTGGGCAGCGGCTGCTCCCAGTCAATCATCCTGTCACGGGGGACCCAGAACCGACACAGTGACCACCATTCTGTTCCCCGACAGCCATGTGTTTGTCACTTCCAGTAGTCATGAGATGACATGAGATAGTCAACATGTTATCATAAAAAATGCCTGTGTGAGGTGATTTTACCCAACTGTAGGCTAATGGAAGTGTGTAAGCAAATGTAAGGGGAGACTCGGCTCATCTGGGATGCTCTAGATTGGTAGGTGTATTCGGTGCATTTTTGGCTTTTTGACATTTTTTTTTCACTTACAGTGTGTTTATTAGGGCATCACACCACCACAAGTTGAGGAATATCTGTATATTTCAAGATAGAATAGAGAAAAAGAATCGGATGCAAAGATAAAGGCTACAGAGTTGTTTTTTTATTTTTTTTCATTCAGTGGGACATGTATATGCATTTGTAACCCAAATACCCTTAGCCCGAGATCTTGCTAGGTGTTGATGTGAGCACATTTGCTCTAACACTGCTACCCATTGTATTTCTTTCTCTTGTTTCATAATAAACAGTAGCTTCAAGCAACAGCCCTGTATTATCTCCCTGTCTCTGTGGGTCCTGAGTCCAGGCCAGGCATAGATTGATTATCTGCTCAGGGTGTCACCCAGCTGACATCAAGGTGTCAGGGAGATTCCCTTCTCATCTGATGCTCAGGACCCTTGTCTAGAGTCAGAGGGTGTTGGCAGGATTCAACACCTTGCACTCTGGGTCTGAGCTCCCTGTTTCCTTGCTGGCTGCAGGTCCTGGCCCGCTTTCAGCTCCTAGAGGTGACCCTTGATTCCTAGGCGCACGGCCTCCACAGGCAGTTCGTGTCAGAGCTCCTTAGTGCTTCTTCAAGGCTGCCTGGAGCTCACCTGGCTTCCAAAAGAGCTCAGGACCTTTCAAGGCATCATCTGATTGGATCAGACCCACTCACCCAAGATAATACCCCTTTGAATGAATTGAAAGTCAACAGATGGGTCATCTCGTTACAGGAAAGGCATCGGTCATATTCCCAGGTCCTGTTTTCTCCTCAAGCAGAGGGAATTGAACAGAGCACGCATAGGGTGCGGGAATATTGCTGGCTGTCTCGGAGTTCTATCTGTCACACCCATATTTTTCTGGCTCCTGTCACATGGACCTCAACCCTCTACAGAAGGTTGTCTTCCATGCAAACAGCTGTCCTTCTCTTTCCAGGCACTCGTCCTTATATCCATTGTGTGGCATGCTCCAGCTGCCTGAGCCACCCCTCGTTTGCGGCAAGTGTCTGCTGGTGCGGTGCAGGGAGAAGGCTGGACTGCTCTTGGGCACCGTTCACACTGGCTGGCCTTTTTTTTTTTTTAAGTCTCAGGGCTGGAGTGGTACTTCCCTGCCCCCAAATGGGTAGAAGGTATGTCTCTGAGTCTAAAAGCAAGGCTGGCATTGAATCCAAACATCTGCAATGTCCTTTCCCCCTGCCCTGCCCCTTCTTGGGGCCTCCCCCATGCAGATCCATCTAGCAAATACTTAGGTTCCTGTCTGTCTGCCCATCCTCACGCCCATCAGAACCGTTCAGTACTGCAAGAGAAGTGTGATAAAGGTGTACTCACATCACAGCTGGAAGGGTTCAATTGAGAGGGGGGCATGGGGTGATACGTATTTAGAAGAGCATTATGTCTCAAGACGGAGACATAGACCCCAACCACATCCCGTGTCCTGTGGTCAGTTCTGGGTTTCAGTGATGGGACATCCCATGTCCTGTGGTCAGTTTTGGGTTTCAGTGATGGGACATCCCATGTCCTGTGGTCAGTTTTGGGTTTCAGTGATGGGATCCTATCTGCACACCTAACACAGACGGACTGGACGGTCTGTCAGACGATCTCACTGGGAGTGTGCTATTCGTAGGGGGGATTTTGTGTCCTGCTTCCATTGGGCTTTGTGCCTTCTTGCCCCAGGAGTGGGTTGTTTTAAAGAGAGAATTCTCCCAATGATCCTGAACATAATCCCTCTGAGCTCACCAGAATACCTGCTGATTTACATACACATACGTAAGCCACCGTTGTAACCTTTGGATGCCCGTGATCGGGACTTGCGCTAAATGCTTGTCTTGCTGACAAGGGGTCTGCTTTACTGAATGTGCACGACATAATTGTAATCAGCATCAAATGTAGTGCTTGCTACTTAAATATCCACACACCTCCTTGCTGTGGGGAATGATACAGTCTAAATCAACACGCAAGTTTGCTCCCGTTTCTTTTCTGCGTGTGAAAATTCTATCCATCTCTGACTTCAGGAAAGGAACCGTACGCAGCCATGCTCGCGGGCCAGCTATGTGCTTTATTATGTGTCCCATTGGGATTTTTGCTTTGCCCAACCCATCGCGGCGTATCTGCTCTAAAGAGTGTTACCTGCTTTTCTTGGAAGACTACGTGGGCTCTTGTAGACCTCCCTGCGTAAAGGACTTGCCTGTAATCCTACATCACAGAAGATACTGTGGATGAGCTTTGAGAGAGCTGCATGCAGACCTGAGTTTGGGAAAGTCACTGCTGGGCGTCCAGTCTGTCTGGGTTAGGTGTGCAGATAGGATCCCATCACTGATGGGGTGTCCCATCACTGAAACCCAGAACTGACCACAGGACACAGGATGTGTTGGGGTCTTGGCTTCAGAGGTGGGCACTCAGGCTGTGGAATAGGGTGGTCCTGGTAGACTTATCTTGTCAGCCCTGGGGAGCCAGACTCAACTCCAGCTTGCGTGTCCCATCACGTGTCTTCCATATTGGTCTTTTCGAGTTCAAGGGACATCCCACGACAGAGACTTCCATATCTAGGATAAATCGGAGGAGGCACTCGTCAGGGCCAGCCGGCGGGTTAAGGTGGCCGAGCCAACATTCTGGGCTCACGTTCTATTCCCACAGGATCACCAGGGTTTGGGACCTGAATTCTAGGATATTCCATATCTTTGAGGGGACACTTGGTGGGGTTTTTTTTTTCTTTTTTAAAAACTTTATTATGTTTTAGATGTTAGTTCCAAACAGACACTTATTTTTGTGCATTTCCTATGGGGTGGGGGTAGCAGAAGCACTTTCCCTTCTTAACTGGCTACGTTCTTCTGGCTGGTCTATTAATGAAATCGGTGTGAGACCGAGGAACAGAAACATTTAATCTCATTTGTACAAAGACGTGAGGGGCCCCAAGACCATCAGGCAGGTGAAGCTTATATGCCATCCTGAGCTAAACAGAAAGGGGGGTCAGGGTCTGGGTTTGGAGGGGGAGGAAGGGAATTCACAGGTGGATGGGATGAGCAGGTGTTTGATAAGGGTCACCGACGGGGATGTGAATCAGTGGTCCTGCCGCATGCCCCCAGCCTCCCCACCAGCCAGCCCAGACTCTGTAGTTGTCTCTGATGATTGCTATCTTCCTGGACCAGCCGCTCTGTCAAAATTCTCCCTGGCAATTAAGGGGGAGGTAAAAAGCTCTTCCTGAGTCTCTTGGGCGTTCATTGTCTTCAGCTCAAAATAATAATGCACGCGCCAAAGTGGCCCATTTTGGGAAGGCCTGTTCTGAACCCCTTCCCGGGAAATGGTGAGAGTAAAACACCTTATTTTCTGTATCCATGGGTTGAGTTTCCTACGGGAGTAATTTTATTTTTTATCAAAAATGTTCTTTCAACATTCTGCATCCCTGAGGAACCCATATAAAAATATGTATAAATGTGTAAGTATATAGGAATATCTCGTAGGCAGCCTCACATTGGAATTTGGGAGGGTTGTTTCCTGCAGCCTGGGGTTGTGTCTGTGACTTTAGTGCAAATTCTCCTTTGCAGTCACCGCTGAGGGCACTCATGCCAGACCTGCCACCACAGAGAGCAGGTTGTGCGGATGTTTTCTATCACAGGTGGGCGTGTCTGGAGACAGGTCCACAAGACCATGGAAAGTCCCCCCAGGCTCTTCCCTGGTCAGTCTGCCATCCAAACGAGACATTCTCTGATCTTAGTATCTGCAGTCCAGGGGCCTGGGAGGAATGAGTCGTTTATTGTGTCTGAATGCAAACCCTCACCCTGGACCAGCCTTGTCTTGCAGTCATGGCTTCTGAATTGATTAGCGGTGTGACCCCCTCCTAGCTCTTTAATCTGAGAGAAGGCGGATGATGACCGGGGTGTCCATGGTGAGAATTAGATGTGGGATGACCTTGTCACATGTTTGCACACGGGGCGTTTTTGAGAGTGAAAGGACCGCGGCTGGATGGCTCTGTGGGTTAAGCATCTCCCTTCTGCTCAAGTCATGATCTTGGGGTCCTGGGATTGAGCCCCATATTGGGCTCCCTGCTCACTGGGGAGTCTGCTTCTCCCTCTGTCCTTCCTCCCACTCATTCTGTCAATCTCTCTGAAATAAATCAATAGAATCTTTTTTTAGAAAAGAGAGGGAAAGGAGGTGTCGATGATGAGGACAAGCAGCACAGCACTTGGACCGGGGTCGTGTGTGTAATGCACTTGCACGGTGGCGTGGGCGCCACCGCAGGGTACTGGCCCCGCTCTCAGCTCCTCTTTGGCTATATCACCATCCTTGAACTGCAGCTGCAGGGCTGTGCCTGGTACAGCAGGTGCACGATAAATGCTATTGACATCCTTTGCACCTGAGCACGTTCGCTTTTTCAAGTCACATCGCTTCTGACGGATTGCGTGCGATGCAACATCAGAGCCTCGGGAAGACTTATCTAGATGGTCACTCTCTTCATCTTTCCCGAGAAGCAGCGCCCCCCCCCCCCCAAATCCTCCATGAAGTCCTGCGGCCTTACAGTCTCCGGGTGACTGTTGTCAAAACGTCGGCCTACAAAGGACGTGACGTCTGCATGCTGTACTGGAGATGCGGGCCGTACAGTCGTTCTCGGATCATCTCTCGTGGGTTCTCCTGGCTCGTGGAGTGAAGGCAGCTCACCTGTCAGTGGGTAGTGGTGAAGAGGGAAACAGGTGTTGTGCAGGCAGGCTCCCCAGGCCTGAGGTCCCCGTGTCGCCGCGTGGACTGCCGGCGGGCATGGAGAGCCCCGGCAGCTCACGTTCTCTGGGGCAGGGGTGCAGCAGTGGGAGACGACAGTGCCACCGTGGTGGGCCCTCACTGCCAGCTTGTTGCCCTTCACCCGTTGCGTGCCTGTCCCTGGGGAAGCCCCAAGGGAGCTCCAGCAGCAGGTGCCTCTGCTCTGGCGTGTAGGGCCGAGGAAGGCCATGACATCAGAACAGGAGGGGAGAGCTGGCTTTCTGGAGATACTGAAGAGCGAGGATGGTCCGCGGGGCGGCTGAGACTCTGGCGCCTTCTTCACGATCTGTCGTGAGACAGGAAGCTTGACTTGACGTGAGAGGCAAAGTCGGAAAGGGCTGCGGGCTGGCCAGTCCAAGACTGCTCCACCCAGGACAACCTGGTGTGCATGGTGGGACAAGCAGCCGAATCACTGCACACCCAGGGAGGAGAGACTTTCATGCAAAGGCATTATTTCAAGAGGAAAAACACTCCACCCATGGGTTCGGCATAATTTCAAAGCTTAGGCAAAACGGATTTTTGTTTTATAAGGAGAAGTAAACAAAGCCGGGGAACCGGGTGTGGGAAGCAGGGTGAGAGGGGACCGTAGATCCAAGAATGGTGTCCCCTGGGGCCAGGCTCCCCGGGGAGGGGCGACCTGATGACTCAGGCTGAGAGTGCGCCCAAGTGCAGGACCCTGGGGCAGGACGGAGGCCGAACCAAAGTCTTGACGAGCGTTTCCTTCTGATGGATGAGTGGAGGCGAGCCCTTCTGTGACTCATTGGAGGCAAAGAAAGGGATTTGGAGGGTCCGTGATGACTGGCCTTGTGCAGGGTTGTCTTGGGGGCACCTGGAAGTCTTATCTGAGTCATTCAGGGAGGGGACATTCCTTGAGGTCACTGCAAAACAGAGAGCGGGGCTATTTCTTACGCAGCTGTGTCTTCCCGGATCACAGGGATCGCACGAACCTGAACGTCCTCGGTGGCAGGGCTGGACCCGAGCTGCCCTTTGTTCTCTCCGCCGTGGTTGAGTTCTGAGGGAGGAAATGTGCCAGGGGTATGGCGGGAGAAGGCGTACCGGGGCATGCCTGCGTGCCGAGCCAGGCTGCACAGGATGCCGTGTTCAAGCGGGACGCCCAGGCTGGGCCGGGCACAGCCTGTTCCCAAGGCCAGGGCTCCCCCGGGGAACATCCTGGGCATGTAGGGGAACCTCCGGCCGTGCAGGAAGCAGTAGGGAAGGGCCAGCAGCCCCGTCCCCAGCAGCATGGGTGGCCGGCGGGCACACTTGTGGCTTTCCCTCGAAGCCCACCCCGCTGGGGGACACTGGGGTGCACTCGGCGGCGACGTGCTTTTATTGCGTGTTCTTTTTTTTTTTTTTTTTTATGATAGTCACACACAGAGAGAGAGACAGAGAGGAGCAGAGACATAGGCAGAGGGAGAAGCAGGCTCCATGCACTGGGAGCCCGACGTGGGACTCGATCCCGGGTCTCCAGGATGGCGCCCTGGGCCAAAGGCAGGCGCCAAACCTCTGTGCCACCCAGGGATCCCTATTGCGTGTTCTCTCAACACGTATTGTCCACACTGGTGTTTAAAATCCGTTGTTGCTTGGTGATTTCCATTGATTATAATGATTTTCTGTGATGCTTAGCCAGGGAAGGTTTAGAAGGGGTTATAAATGGGGCTAATTAGTGAGATGCAAATCGCTTTTATGGCTGTTTCCAAACATTTAAATGACCCGTAATTAAATTATGTTGCCAAATTATTTCTTAATTATCATCTTCCTATTGAGTTCACTGCATCAGGAGATCTCAGGCACGGTCTCTGGGCAGAGCAAGGAGCATCGTGCAGATGGATGCCTCGCAGAGAACAACGAGAATGCTCCTTTGCTTGGGTTTCTTTCTCAATGGGTAGACTTGTGTGTTCCGTTTCCGCTGCCGTCTAGCTGAGACGATGAGCCGGGGTATGGACCGACAGGACCAACGGGGTCGGGGAGGATTACGGCGGTCACGCTGTTCAAATCCCCTACTCCTCCACCATGTCAGCCTTTGCACAGTCTCCCCGCCAGATGGGGCGTCTCAGTCTCTGCCCGGTCGTGGCCGGGGAAGGATGCCATGTGACAGGCTGGTCATTTCGTGCTCTGGCGGCTGCTCTAAAGACTGCGCTCCTGGTTTTGGGCCCAGTCCTGGCTCTGGCCTCTGAGACAGCAGCTAAAGCCTTTCCGTCGTTTGCAGACGGGTCCTCAAGCAAGCGTAAAGGCGCTTCTACTGCCTCCTGTGCGCGCCGGGTGTGATGTTACCGATTGCTGAGCAGTGGAAGCATCCTGCAGAACCGTTTCTGTGCCCGTGAGCCTGTCATTTGCCCTCATCTCGATAAGCCTGTGTCTGCTTCTTCGATAGCAGAGATGCGGACTGAAAATGGTATTTCGACTATGGCGCGACGCGTGCAGACTTGGCTGGGACTCCTCTTCTTGGTCTCGGATGCATCGCCTCATGTGATGTGCCCTACAGGGGCGTTGATTTTAGCCTTAGGGACCGAGTCCCTTTGTCGCTTCCCTCGCGGACCCTTATGTTTTCATGGGCTACAATCCTCTTCCCGTGACTCGCACACAGTGAGATCACAGCTGCCCGGTATCGGCATCCTCCTGCCGTTGAGGAGACGCGTTCAGCTCATTGTGTCTCATCCGTGGATTTGGTCCTGCGAGTGTTTGTGTCTTGTTAGGCTTCGCTAACAAGTCTCCTTCTGAGACTGGAGACTTTCTTCTCTTCCCAGGCGCACGCTGTCCTCTACGTGTGGGATGCATGTTCTCGTGGCCCGGCCATACAGACCACTGGTACCAGTGATTACGGGAGGGACTCGTGCTGCACGTCCTGGGAACCTTCCGCATCTGCCGTGCCTCTTCTACAAGCCAGCACTCTTTTGCAATAGCTCTTCGCCCAGGGGTCCCGTAACGTGCGATGTCCAGATTCCTGGCTAGCGTCACTTTTCATGCTACTGCTGGTGTTACCGAGGCTGAAGAGGTCTGGTTGCATCACGTCCCAGGAGCACAGAGCTGGCCCGTTCCCAGCCGGCTCAGGACGGTACCAGACAAACACCACGTAGCTTCCTCGGTGCACACAGAGCATCTGCAGAAACACTGATTCTGCGATCTTGTGGCCGAGACACCTGGAGTTAGCCGGGTAGCTCGGGTCTGGCTTCCCACCTCCACCTTGTTCTCCTTACAGGCCAGATGTGGTTGTTTATGACAGGACACGGTTAGGCAGCATGGCCCTCTGATGAGTAAATGTATGTCTGTGGACATTTACCTAATGAGGTCGGCGTGCTGTAGGACCGCATTGGGCGTCCTTTGCTTGTGTTTGCATGGGCACCACTACGGAGTAAGGAAGTGGTAGTATTTGCTAATTAATTACGTAGACTTGTATCCTGTTGTCAAGGAGAATCATGTTGGTGTTCGAGCTTGGATCTTCTTGGCTTCCTGTGTCATCCCCCTCCACCAGAGAGTGGAAATAAGCTTGCAGCATAAGCACACTCAACACGGGAAGACCGTGGCCAAGGGCATGTTACTGTAGAGAAGACGGTCTTCAGTGTGGACCTCACCTGGTGGGTCTGAGCAGAGACAACACATTTGCTAGACGGGGGACATGTGCCCCGGGCTTCACATGGTATCTTGAATCTCGTACAAAATGGCGTTGAACCCAAAGACAGTTATCATCTTTAGGTGTCCAGGGGTACGAAGGCTTTCATGGTGTTGCTCGTCTGGGAGCAGAGGACGCTGCCCTGAATGGAGGACTTGCAGCTCACAGTTGCTGCACGCTTGCCGTCCCTTCTGCGTCACGGTGTGTGTCTGAACTTTGTATTCCAAAGATTGGATTTATTTATGTATTTATGTCAAGACCGACGTTTCAGCTGAAGGCGATTTTGAATGGCATCCATTGAATCTTGTGAAAGGCTTGACGGAGTCTATAGATCTTGTTTATCCAAACGCTACCATGGTGGGAGCTTTTGGTGGAAGATGGTGGACGTGGTTGAATTCTTTTATGAATCCTTTAGCGTACTTACTCATTATTACGGATGTTTTAGAGGCTGTGTCTAACCATCAAGCAACCGAGGGTCTCCTGTGTAGGAAGGGCCGTCCCATTCTGGATTCTAGCGTATGTGGCTTTCACTGTCTGATGGGTTTTTACAACCGTTTTGACTTTGGGGCACCCGGGTGGCTCAGTTGATGAAGCATCTGCCTTCGGCTCACGTCATGATCTCAGAATCTGAGATTGAGCCCCACATTGGGCTGCCTGATCTATGGAAGTCTGCTTCTGCCCCCCCCTCCCCGCTTGTTCCCTCTCTCTCTCTCTCTCTCTCTGTCAAATAAATAAAACCCTTAAAAAAAAGAAAAAGAACTGACACCACTACAACTTTAATGGAGAGCCTCATATGGTCTAGCTGGTGGGGAAGACCACCTGGCAGTTCGCCACTAAGCGAAACACAGAATCCCCAAGTGACAGAGCCATTGCACTCCTAGGAACACAGCCCAGAGATCTGTAAACGGCCGTCCAAACAAAACCCTGTACGTGAATGTTCATGGCAACACTAGTCAGAAAACTACGCCCAAAGTAGAAGCAACACAGACGTCCCTCAGCAGATGAACGGCTGAGCCAGACCTGATGCCACCCTACAAAGGAACGGTATCCCGCCGTGTGAAGGAGCAGAGTGCTAATGCGGAAACCTTTGAAAACTTTGTGCTCAATGAGAGAAGCCAGACGACCCGTGACCCCGAGGTCATGACCTGAGCCGAAATGAAGAGTTGGATGCTTAACTGCTTGAGCCACCCAGCTGCCCCGACTTCTGCATTTTAACCAGCTCTACAAGTGGATTGCCTTTTTCATATTTTTCACTTATTTTTTTTTCCATAAGCATTTTCAGCTGTCTCCATGCTCCTTGAGTGGACAGAGATGGGCTGCCAACATTTGCACCCTGGGGTGTCCCCTTTCAACGTATCTAGGATCTGATGGCAAAAAGACACAAAAGAGATTTGTGGTGATGCGTACTGAGGCCTGAGGGTCTACTCTGGGAAACCAGGTTCACACTCAGAGCCCAAGAGTCAGCAGCTGGTGGAACAGGTGTGAACAAGGAACTCTTGGGGCACTGGAGTAGAAGGGTGTGTGAGCTGGTCCCCAAAGCCACATGCTGTCTGTAGGATTCACAAGACGGGAAGGCTGGCCCTCGCTTCGTGTACTGCTAACATTTATGTGTGCGCTGTGCTCACAAACGATGCTCCCTGGACTTTATCCCATGTATGAGTCAGCCACCTTGAGACGCGGAGGAGGTTTTGGAGAAGGCAAAGCGGCATGCCATGAGCACTGGGAGCTTGTGTCCTCTTCTGTGGTTCAGGCGGTCATGCCCGGCCCCGATCCCTACTAGCTACGATCACGTTTTGGCTTGTGATCTTGAGTCATGGCTCATGCCGAACATTAGAAATGATAGAGGTTGGAAAAGCAAAGTGGGAGGAGTCGGAGGCTTCCTGGCCAGGGGATCCAGGAGCACGCCGGTGTCCCCAGTCTGTGTGGGTCCAGGCTCTCTCTCTCTTCCCATGGGGTCTCTGAGAAAGCTCCGTGGACAGCGATGACCTCCTTGGCCAGAGTTACATTTTATCATCTGCTTGAGTGCCGAACCCCAGACCATGCCAGCAGGTTAGACTGGGATGCACCCAGAGCTTCTGTCCTGGGTCAGCAAGTCCGACAACCAACATCCCCTCATCCCGTGGGGGCAAGGGCGCATGGCGTTCTGGAGCCTCCTTGATAAGGATGCAAATCGCCTCCTCTCCCCAAAGCCCTGCCTCCTGATAACATCACCTAGGATGTGTGTGTGTGTGTGTGTGTGTGTGTGTGTGTGTGTGTGTATGAGGATTTCAACATCTGATTTCTTTCCGGTGCAAGAAGGGGACGCATCATTGAGACCAAGACCGTTTCAGTTAATGTTTTTATTACAAAATCCTGCTGTGATTCACCATTGCCAATAAACGGGTCCCCTAAATGTGGCCCCCCTCACCTGCCACCGTAGTCTGTCCTAATGACACTTCTGTTCACTGCTCTTTGGTACCAAGAACTCTCCAGCCGTGGTGACCTCTACAAGCCAGGGACGAAGTTGTAGGATGTTCATCTTGCCCGCAGTTTTGAGGACCCCTTTGGTTCCTAAAATTTAGTACATTTTACGTAAATGAGCAGGTGAGCCATGATCACGAGTGGATGATGGCAGAGCATTTAGGTGTGGAGCTCACCGAGAAGTATCAGAAGGCCGAGCAGCAGATTTCTGTGTCCCCTACAGTTGCCTTACCCTGAGCATCGTTGACATCACCGCCCCGGCCGAGGCGCAAGGTTTCCACATCATGGACCTCCGGCATCTCGCTGGAGCAGTTACAAGTGAAATGGCAAAGGGGAGCATCCCATTTGTAAAGTCACCCAGAGGTCTTCCAGGTGGAAACGCACTAGCCTGGCGGTGGCGTGCGCCGTCGTGACAAGCGTCATCACGCTTCCTTGCAGGCGGCCTGGTGTCTGGTCGGCACGTCTTAATTACGGAGCTCCGAGGCCCCTGAAGAACAGCTGTTCTTAGACTACTCTTCCGAAGTGTAGGAAACTCCGTGCTAACAGCGACGTTCCTCGTGGGTTATTTGCCTTTGTGAATGCTACATGTTCTTGATGGCGCAGCTCCGTCTCACAACGCGCTGTGTTCTTTAATTTGGAGAGGAACGCAATTCACCATTAAGATAACCTCTTATCTTAAGGGCAATCCACTCATTACAAAACACACTTTTCACGAAATGACACTGTATCAAAGCTCCGTGGCGTTAAATGTTTTCTGGGGCCTGTGATACCATAAGTAAAATATTTGCTTATGATAATTACGAGTTACTACGCGCAGCGTGGGCGAGCTCATAATTCTCTTTTGTCTTAAAAGCCAGCCATCTGATGTAAACATCCAGATACAAAAGATTCAGCCATCGAGAGTGAAAATAATGAGTCAGGAGCAATGAAAATTTCTCTTGTAGCGCTTGAGATAACATTGGAATGGAGACTTTTATAAGACATTGATACTGCAGACATTTCAATGTACTCATGTAATGTGATATGTAGGATCTATCACCAGAGACAGGTATATATTTTGTCACGCTTTTTTGTCATTGTGTGAGTGTGTGTATAGTGTATATTTATACACAGACCATGTACGTCTATATACATATATGTGTATATAGAGGATACAGCACATGTGCTGTGCACATACACGTATATGATATGCCAAAAATGCGTTTAGGAATTTAACCCCAGGGGATCCCTGGGTGGCACAGCAGTTTAGCGCCTGCCTTTGGCCCAGGGCGCGATCCTGGAGACCCGGGATCGAGTCCCACATCAGGGCTCCCGGTGCATGGAGCCTGCTTCTCCCTCTGCCTATGTCTCTGCCTCTCTCTCTCTCTGTGACTATCATAAATAAATAAAAATTAAAAAAAAATAAAAAAAGGAATTTAACCCCAAAGTTATTTAAGAATTTAATGAGAAATCATATGATGCATAAAAATGTCCATTTGTGTTGTACATTAATGAAATGTCCTATACGCGGGGGTCCAGATAGCAACATACATGTTGATAGCATGTACATGATACAGTCGTTTCCAAATGCGTACATGTTCACAGATTTGTATCCTGCAAATAGCTGTGAAGGTGAATTCCACGACCAGGGTCAGGAATCCACGAGTGCAATTAATGCTGGTTAACTTTTCTCTAGATTTTGTGTTTTAAAAAAAAAAAAAAAATCACATAATTTAAAAAAAAAAAAAAGAATAAAAATTGCACAATCAGGGGCACCTGGCTGGCTCAGTGGGTGACGCGTTTGCTTTCGGCTCAGGTCATGATCCCAGGGTCCTGGGATGGAGCCCCTGCGTCTAGGCTCCCTGCTCACTGGGGAGTCTGCTTCTCTTTCTCCCTCTGAGCTCTCTCTTTACTCTTCTTCTTTCTCTCTCAAGTAAATAAATCTTAAAAAAAAAAAAAAAAAAGCATAATGACTCAAAATATTCAAACAGCCCAGCCATGTATAAAGTAGAATAGAATTCTCCTTCCATCTACAACTGGCCCCTGGGTGGAACCTTATGGCCGGGCCCTTCTCATCACGTTTCTCTTTGAATGGATTTGGGGTCCAGCAGTACTGGTCTGTCGATCCTGTTCCTATCAATCTGTTGCCACATCCTTTGAGCTGGTAATGTCACCTGTCAGGCTGACTGTCCCCATCTGTAAACTGGGAGTCATCGCAGAGCCTGCCACACTGGTGGGCGGTTGGAAGTGGATGGTGGTCTCTATAACACGAGTACCTGGAAGCTAAGGATCTGTTACAAAGTGAAGCGTGTGCGTTGTTCCTATTGCTTTGGCCATTCGCTCCTGCCGAGGCCACCGTGTCTCATTCTGAAACCTTGTCGTCTTGGCGTTGCTTTTCCCGCTGGGGTTGAGTTTGTGCTTGTAGTCCTCTGAACTCCAGGGGAGGGGCGCCCCATCACTGGCTGGCCTTGTTGGGTCTGGAGCAGACTACAGGACCACTGCTACCTTTGCCTGAGAAATTCCCCACCTCCTAGATGGAGCTTGGGGAGTGGGGGGTCTAATATGACAGAGTGAGTCCCGTCAGTGCCACAGAGCATCTACCTGCCTCTTAGCATTTCCCAATGTCAGGTGTTAGCCAGGGAACCTAACACAGGGTGAGGCAGCCAGGCTTTTACCTGAGCAATGGGGGCAATGCCTTTCAGCAGCTCAAATGTGCTGGAATGTTGAAAGCTCCTCAGACTCTGGTTTGCTTTTTTTTTACAGTTTTCATGGGATAGTTTGCTTTGTGCCGATGCTTTCAGAGGCTACCCCTGTCTTATCAACTTGAAAGAAAATACAGAGTCAGTCCCAGGGAGTCTTAGTCTCCTCCGTATTTACGGGAACATAAATCTTACAGGAGCTTGGTCATGGTAGGAGCCCGTGTGTTGTACAGCTGTAGACAGACGTGTGCAAGCATCCAGCCGCTCAGTCGCGTGTTGGCAGGTAAGGAATGTCAGCGGCAATTTGGGGAGCGTCATGCTTGGACTCATCGCGTGCTACCCTCCTCTTCGGCTTCCGGAGCGTAGGCCGTACCGGCAAAGGAGACACGGGAGTCCATGAGCACCACGGGGGTCTTCCAACTTTCCAAACTGAATGTTTCCCCAAACTTTCTAAAGATTTCAATTGTAAAGAAAGGGGCTCAGTAAGACTTAATTTTTCAAATTGCTTTCTTGATTAATACTATTAAATTAATGTGATTAACTTAATGGTGCTCTGCATACTTGAGTGTATTGAGAAATGCAAAGACCCGAGCACCGTCTACGGTGGCATAGACAATAAAAAATTGGGATTTGCTAAATAAGTAAAACATGAATATTTATTTTAGAAAAATTGCAAGCAATTTATTTTTTTTTATTAACGTATGCTTGGCACACAATGTCACGCTAGAAAAATCACAAACAATGTAAACAGGTATTTAAATCTATAGAAACGCCTGTTTTGAACCGATAATTCAGATAGGTTTTTGCGGTCTTCATGTCAATTTCTATGGTTTAAGAACAGGACATCTATTTAGGTGACACTTTGTTAACCAAATTTGTGGGTCAAGAAATTTCTTATATATAGTTTGAATAAGACCACATGTCTTCTAAAAATTTATGGTTGGTAATGTAGGGTTTTCTCTACTTTCAATGTGCCTTTTTCCCCCATTGAGCAAATAGATTAGGAACGTTTTTGTTGCCATGGTAAAGTTTCTGTTATGTAAGCGCAGTGTTAATTTTTCTTTAATGAGCTAATTTAATGTAATTACACCTCCAGTTACGAAAATGTTCTTTTGTCTCTCTCCTTCGTAATTGTGTTTTAGGAAGAGCTACTTCCTCATGAAAGTGTTCTCTTGCTTTTTTGCCAAATTAAGATTGTTCAGAAAAATAATTTAATTTTTAAGGAGGGAAATTATACAGTTTTTCAGAAGTTAATGTGCCATGCTCATATGTTAGAGTAGAGCACTTTCATTTATTTGTTAAGTACTTTTATCAACTAACTGTGTTTTAATAGTTTAAAACATCTAAAAAAAAAAAAACAAAAAAAAAAAAACAAAAAAAAAAAAATAGTTTAAAACATCTTTATAAACGCCCCTGAGTGTGGAGGAAAAACAAGGTCTGGTTATTTCAGACAATAATAATTTATATGCAGTGAAATTTTAAATGGCTATTAGCAAACTGACATTTTCTAACATTTTTAACTTCCTCACCTGATGCCTAACAATAGGTACCGCGGGCACATTTTGGAGGTGCCATTAATGACATAATGTCACATTGAGCCAACCAAACCCATTCTGAGATTCAGAAATTCATACTCTGTAGATATTAATAATTATTAAAGGGCTTTGATCCTATTGGGTTTAATTTTAATTTAAAAAAAAAAAAAAGGTCTGCACCTGAACTAAACCTCTCAGCAAGATGCATGGAAAATTGGTATGGATTTTTCTAAAGGAGGACACATGTACAACACATGTACAAAGGATCCTTATGGCAGCCACATCCCGGCATGCAGCAGATATAATCTGAGCCCTGGACATTTTGCGTCTTCATTGTTCTCTGCAAAGTTCAGTGGAGAGCAAGGTTGAAATCTCATTGACCACTCTCACTCTGTCTGAGTCATCACATCCAGTTAATTACCTGGTTGTATTAATTGCATCTCAGATCAATCCTGTTCTCTCCCGCCTGCCCCCACCTAGTGTGGGTACCAGCATCTCTGTGGCGTCACAGCCACTGTACGCACATTCCCTCCGGCCTCTGCCACATGCATCCGCCATGGAGCAGCAGGAACGATGGAGGATGCACATCACCCCCGGATTAAATTCTTCACTGCCTGCCCGTCCTGTCCCCTGTGGGCTGGCTTGTGCTTCTCACCTCTGAGCCCTTTTCTCCAACTCGTAGTGAGAGTGTTGCATGGAAAAACAAAGAAAACACAGAAACAGTGGCACTCGCACATAGGAATGCTGTGCCTTCAGCCATTTGCAGAAGCACAGGAAAAAGAACAAGGAGGGAAAGCTACCATCTGAGTGCTTCTCTGCATTGTGGCTTTATATATTTTCCTTCTGTACATTGAGAATAAAAGTGAACAATGAGACAAAGTTCATTTGAAAAAAAAAACAAATTATGGTTTTTGTGTATGTTAAAAGCAGGATAGGCAAAGTAATTCTCAGAATAGCTAGATTTGGGGTGAAACTTTACTAAGAGTCACATGGAGCCTAGATTTTGCTTCATTTAATCTCTAAGTGAACCATATCCCTCTGGCCTACCATAAGTACATTTTCCATTCCTGGTGTTTTCAATTTTCGATCGTAAAACAAAAATTCATTTTTCGCATCGTTTGCTGAGCTGAGCAATGTGTCTTTAAACGGCTTACATAAATTCTGACACCTCACTGCTAATGAAGCATGTTCTTAAAATAAGTTGAGCATGACCTCTGAGCCCTTGCCATGGAAAGTCTTTGCAGGCCCTTATTAATGCAACTGAACTTCCTATCGGAAGCTCTTGGACTTTGTTTTAGTTTTTTGCTTCTGTGTAACAGGCGAGTGCAAAACTTGGCAGCTCAAAGCAACATGCATTTGTTATCTCAGAGTGTCAGTGGGTCAGGAATCTGGCACAATGTAGCTGGTGCGTTGCAATCAAGGTGCCGGCCAGGGCGGTGGTCTCATCTGAAGGCTCCACTCCCAAGCTCAGCAGGATTCTGTTTCTTGTAGGCCGTCAGCATGAGGAGCTCGTGTCCTTGCTGCCTGTTGCCTGCAAGTCTCGCTCAGTTCCCCGTCACAGGGGGAGACGGGTTCTCTCCGGCATAGAATCTCACTTCATTAAAATCCAGCAGGAGGACGAGTCTGCTGGCCAGACTTTTTGTGTTTGCAGCCTAACCACAGACGTCACCTGCCACACATTTTCCACATTCTGTTCGTGAGAACCAGGTTGGGAGGCTCAGCAGCGCCCAACGAGAGGGGATGATACAAGATGGGAATACCAAAGGGGTGTCACTGGGGCCAGCCTGTAGTCAGCTGCCACATTTTGCTTGAAACTCTGTTGCTGTCCTTATTAAGGTCTACACAAAGTCATGATGACACCAACAACAACTCCTGGCCCCTAGTGACGAGTCCCTTATGCATTCATAGTGCTAAATGTATAATTTATCTCCTCCATGATACCTACAACATATTGTTAGTGTGATTGTCCCCATTTTACAAGAGAAAGTGCCAAGCCAACAGGGAGGCTGAATTCACGGTCCCGGGTTTCTCCACCTCACCTCACGACACCTGCAGAAGCCACGTTTGCCCCTCCAGTGCTTGCTGGAGTGGGCGCCGTGCTTGTGGATTCCCACGTTTGGCCAGCCGGGGGCATGCGGGGGCGTGCTGTGGCTCGTTCAACCGTGAAACCATCCCCAGGCTCTCACGATGTCTATGATCCGGGTTTTGCCTGGATAAGTGTGTAGAATTGGCATGGATTTGCGGGAACCGCCAGTGGATTGCTTGTGGTTGTAAAGGTGTAGGTAGATGGACTAAAGTCCTCCTAACAAGGGTTGTGTGTCTAGCACTTTATCATTTCGGAGGCTTTTGCCTTTTCGTTCCCTTGAGGGGAGGCAGGGCGATGTTTCTCCCCACCTACCCCCCAGCTTCATTGAGGTATAACTGACAAATACAATCGTCTGTATCTCAGGTGGCCACGTGATGATTTCATGGTATACGTTGTGCAGTGACTGTCACAGTGCAGCTCATTAGCGTCATCAACTCACATATCATTGCCCATTTTTTGGTGAATGGAGACAGTGCTCAGGATCTAGCGGTGAAGCCCAGAGCATGAGTTCCGTACAGTGTCGTTAGCTGCGGTGACCGTGCCATCCTGCAGGTCCCCAGACGTGTTCGTCGTTTAACCGTCGTCTAACCGGAAGCCTGTACCCTGGGACCAACATCTCCCCGAGCCAGTGTTCGTTCCAGCTGCAAGTTCAGCTTCCTGCATTTTGCTGCAGGTTCCCTGTGAGCGAGCTGGCCTCGGCCGGGGGCCTGGTGTCCTCCCGGCTCCCCCCTGGGCCACGACTGGTGGCTGCTCGTCACGCCCACTGTGTGGCCGAGGCCCGAGCCGGAGACAGGGGTCACGGCCATGGTGCAGGCGCGGCAGGTCGTGCCTCGCACCCCAGGCTCCGTGGCTGGTGCCGAGCCGTGACTGCGCACACGTGCCCTGTCTCCACAGGCAGAGGGGAGCAGCCGCCACGAGGGCAGGCAGGGCACGTTAGGGGTGAGCGAGCGGCTGTGGGCAGAGCCCAGCCCAGCCTGATCGTCCTGCGGGGGGGGGGGGGGGACAGCGCTGGCTCTCGGGCGGGAGGATGCCACAGGGTCGAGAGCGCAGGTGGGCGAGCACAGGGGAGGTGTGGGTCACCCAGGTCATGGGCACATGCGGCGGGCCAGGGGAGTGGGGGCGCGGGGGCTCCCAGGGAGCAGGGAGGGGGGTGCCCTGCACACGCACACACACGCACGTGTACCCACCCCAGTGGCAGACAGGAAGCAGCTGAACCCGGGCCAGGACGCCGCTCGGGGCCTGCTGTCTGCAGCACCTGCCGAGTGGCACCCATAGGTGCGAGGCTGCAAAGGCCCCTGTAAGTGGCGGTGCCACCCTGTCAACCTTCACACTGTGCCTGCGGGTGCGGGGCAGAAGTCGCGCAGCTGGTGCAGGCGGGCAGCCGCCTCCTCGGCCTCCCAGGCCTCCTGCGGGCACCGGCCGTGCACAGAGTCGAGGGGCGAGGTGCACCTGCAGAGGTGGCGCCCTCGGTGACCCGCGCCCCGGCTCTCGGCCCGTGGCCTGCGGCGGCGCCTCCCGCTCTGATAGGTCATTGCCGTCCTTGGAGAAAGACATGCTTGTTTGAGAGACAAGAGGGTAAAGTTCTCGGCCGGGCGATGTGTGTGCGTGGATGCGGAGCTCGCGTTGCCGGGGCATACGGGGTGGAAGAAGGTCCCAGCAAAGGGGCTGCTGCAGCGCCCCGGGCGCCCCTCACTGCCCTCTGTGTGCTTCCCTCTGCAGGAAGATGCAGCTCCGTCTGCTGCTCCTGTTGTTGCTGTGCGAGGCCCAGGGCCACGCGGCCCCCAGGCCCAACTTTGTCCTGCTGATGGCCGACGACCTCGGCATCGGAGACCCCTGGGTGCTACGGGAACACGACGCTCAGGTGCGGTGACGCGGTTGCTGTGTGAACACCGGGGCCCCCCTCGCAGGCCCCAGCCATGGGTGACGTGAACGCACAGAACGCCGACGGGTGTCAGAGCCCTTCACGGTGCTCGTGTCCGCCTGGGACTTTACGTGGATACAGACCGACTGGCGTCAGGAAGGCGGGTGGGATTCGATCTCATTGAACAGGGTAAACCCAGAGGGACCACTAGAAAGATCCTCGGGGTGACCCTTTCCTACCGAGCCGACTGTGCTGCGTCTCCCGCATCCTCACTTGGCTCTGCCCGTGGCCGCAGCTCTCCTGTGTTTGGTACCAGCTGCATTGCAGTGGGCCCCGCTACTCGAGCCACCGTCAGCTTGGGTGACCACAGAACCTCTCAGGGGCCACGGGCGCTGGTGATGGCAGAAGCACAGTGGGAACCAGACTTAGGGACGGAGGAGGACCTTCTGTTTCTCAGCCCCCCTGCCTAACCCCACGTTCATGTCAGATGTCTCGTAAGGGCCCCGTGATTGAAGAAGGAGAGTAGGTCCTTGTGTAACAGCGTATTGGCATCAATGCTGCACTTTCTCTTGATAATCATGAGGAGACGATGACATATAGTGCTTCTCAGCTTCCTCTTAGCAACAATCGGTACAAACTGAATCACATGAGGTGGGGAAAGAGATCACTGGCTTTTAGTAGAAGTTTCTCATAAGACCTATGAATAGTAATAATTACATGAAGCAGGGGGAGGGATGGACACACCTTAAGGGCCAAGGGATGCTAATTGGCTTCCCTCTGGCACCTCGTCTCCTTCTCAACACAACAGTGCAGCTTGGAAGAGTGTTTCGTTGCTTTGTGTCAGAGCAAACAAAAATTAGGAATTAAGTGGTTCTTTTGGGGAGAACCCGGCATCCAGATGTGTGTCAGTTCCACCTCTGAGCCTTTGCATCACGTGCTGCTTGTCATTTGTGAAGTGTGTGCTTACCTACGACATGTGTTAGAGCTTTAAACACATGGACACGGATGAGATTTCAGTTGACCACGTGTGTTTTCTGCCCCATGTTTGGCCTCATTTTGTATAACGTGTAGATGTTACTTTCGGATACTTGTCATACCTATTGCTGGTAATTTAGTTTTTCTTACCAGAATCATAGTGTCTACTCATTTCTTAAATTTTGCTCATGATTTTTTTCACTTTATTTTTAGATTACTGTTATTTATTGTCATTTAAAGTCAACTGAGTAACTTACCGTGTATTATTAGCTTCAGAGATAGAGTTTAGTGATTCATCAATCGCACATAATACCCACTGCTCGTCACATCACATGCCCTCCCTAATGCCCATCACCCAGTTACCCCATCCCCCACCCCCCTCCCCTCTAGCAGCCTTATTGGTTTTCTAGAGTTATGAGTCTCTTAAGGTTTGTCTCCTCGCTTTCATCTTATTTTATTTTTCCTTCCCTTCCTTTATGTTCATCTATTTTTCTCTTAAATCCCATAAGGGACTATTAATCAGCCATCAAAAAGAGCGGAATCTTGCCATCTGCAATGACGTGGATGGAACTAGATGGATGGCATTATGCTACGTGAAATAAGTCAGAGAAAGACAAACATCATATGATTTTTAATATTATATGTATTCCTGAACTTCACTGAGCTAACAGATAACCTTACCCAGTCAGGGGTTTTAATCAAAGAATTACAATCAAGCCTTAAGGTTCTATGTCTAACAGATCTCAAAAGGAAAGAAAAAATGTCTACAATCACAATATAGAATCTATGTCACAGCATATCCTACATCTGTCGTTTTCCATATTGGATTCCAGTTCTTTATGAATTACATATCTTTACATTATATTTTATTTTTTTAAGATTTTATTTACTTATTCATGAGACACACACTCACACATGGAGAATGGCAGAGACACAGGCAGAGGGAGAAGCAGGCTCCATGCAGGGAGCCTGACATGGGACTCAATACCAGGACTCCAGGATCATGCCCTGGGCTGAAGGCGGTGCCAAACGCTGAGCCAGCTGGGCTGCCCAACACATTATATTTTATAAGCTCATCTCCCCAAATAGATGTCTCAGTACACAGTCTAGGTATGAGGAAGTTTAAGTCAGATATGCAGATTCAGTCTTCTAAACCTTCTAAACCTTGCAATGGGAGGCAGAAACACAGTGGAAAGGTGGGTTGTAACGTGCATACGCTGAATTCATGGATGGGGGAGCAGGTTGAGCAATGCGATGAAATGACCTTCACCTTCAAGCTCTGCATCACCAAGGGCTCTCTGTGTGGGCACAGGAGCATGAGACTGTGGGCCACGAGAATAAGATGCACGCTCCTGTCTCTGTACATCCATGTAAGAGGGCAGTTGGCCGTGTTGTCCCTTTGTAGTGAGGAAGCTTCTGTGATGGGATCTGTGTCCTACACACAGGCCAGGCCCCCTCACAGGACAAGGATGGCCCTAGGAGGCTCACGAGAATCCTGTCTCTGCTAGGACCTGAAGAATAGAAGGTAGCCAGGCCGGTAGAGAGGCAGGGGCTGCATTCCCAGTGGAGGATGTGGAATGAAAGCTCAGCATGGCCCAGAACTGAACGAGGTTCATTTCTGAATGCCTAGCAAGTGTAGAATGACTCCTTGACAGGATCGGCCAGTCCATTCCCAGAGCAGAGGTACCGGGATGGCTTGTCCTGCATCACCCACACTTCTGGAAGTTTCCCTAGATTGCTGAGAAGTGATGCACTGTAAAAAGCCACAGTGGAAGCTGCATGTTTCAAGGTCATCATGAATGACATGAGTCTTCCGTTCTAGAACTCCTAATATTGACCGGTTGGCTGCAGAAGGAGTGAAGCTCACACAGCACCTGGCAGCGTCGCCCCTGTGCACACCAAGTAGGGCAGCCTTCATGACAGGCCGGTACCCCATCCGATCAGGTAACCCCCAGGCTCCATAGCCATGGCTCTTGTCCTCCTAGGGGCATCCCTGACCTCCTCTTTCAATGTTTCATTTCTCCTGTTTCAGGAATGGCCTCTCAGTCCTTCATAGGAGTGTTTATCTTCTCGGCCTCTTCTGGAGGACTTCCAACCAGTGAGATTACCTTTGCCAAGCTTCTCAAGAATCAAGGCTATTCAACAGCTCTGATAGGTAAGGGCAGGTGAGGAGTGGGAGTCGAGGGCCTGGGCAGGGTGAGTGGGGGAGGGCATGATAACTGGCTTTTTAAGGATGGCATCACTGATACAGTTTGCACAATTTCACATAATGAAGAAATGATTTCAATTGTAAATTAAAACACAATTCACCTATCTGGGCTATTTGAGTGTGTGTGTGTGTGTGTGTGTGTCTGTGTCTGGACAGGTAAATAGATGAGATAGATAGATGATAATGACAGATGGATGGACTGATGGATGTATGAATAAATGGAAAGGTAGATAACATAGCTGATGGAGCCAGGTATGGATAGGTAAATAGATGAAATGGGTGATGCATGGATGATGGATGGATGGATGGATGGATGGATGGATGGATGGATGGATTGTTAATGGTGGGATGCACAGATGGTGGATGGATGGATAACAGACGGATAATGGGTGGATGGATGGATGATTGGATGGACAGGTAGATGGTGAATGGATAATGGGTGGGAGGGTGGATGATGGTTGGATGAATAGATGGTGGATGGATGGATGATAATGGATGGATAGTAGGTAGATGGATGGATGGATAATGGGTGGATGGATGTATGAATGGATCATGGTTACATGCATGAGGAATGGATGAATAATGAGTGGTTGACTGGATGAATAATGAGTGGATGGATGATGGGTGGATGATGGATGCATGGATGATGGCTGCATGGATGGATGATGGGTAGATGGATGGATGGTGGATGGATGAATGGATGATGGGTAGTTGGATGAATGGATAATGGATGAATGGATAGATGAGATAAGTGAGACACATATAGCTAATAGATTGATAAATAGATAATTATGCACAGCCATACAGGGTACAAAACTACATATACACATTATGCTATTGAACACTTTATCTTTTACATTAATAGTGAAATTGTGTCAGAGTTTGTCTCAGTTGACGTTCCCATTGATTTTTGTTCAATTGATAGGAAAAATCCATTCTCCATTTTTACTTGGTAAGCATAGGTCTATGCAGGTCATCAGATGAATCATAAAATCTCTCACAGAAGCAAAATGACCATTCTCTTTCCTCCCACCTCTTGTCATAAAACCATCATCATGTTTTTCTTTTGTGAGCACTCACTAATTTAGTGGCATAATGTACATTTTATAAGAAATGTTCATAGATGTTTAAAATAATTGCTGAGCTATAAGCGTGATTTCATCATGCTTGCTTCAGGGGTAGTTTTTCGAGAAAGGATCCATTTTCACTTTTAATAGTTAAGGGACAAAAACCAAGTTGATCCTACGACTTAAGGAAATGTCCTTAAAAAATTCTTGTGTTTTTCTGTGTATTTTTGTCACCTACCTATTAAATATGTCAGGTGGTTGTCTTTTGTTTTGTTTTATTTTGCTGTTTTCGGTGCTCAAGCAGTTGTTGTTTTCTGGTAGAGTGAGTAGTTAATGCCCTGTTGTTTGTGGAAAAGGCAGTGAGACACTGTGGGGTTCTCCAGAGTAGGAGGAGTTTGGCTAACAAATGTGCAGAGCGATCCCGCTTTTCAGTGTGTGGGAATCAGAGGCTGACATCCAGGTCACAGTGTTCATTGCATATCAACGTATCACCCATCTGTCTTCTCAGGCAAGTGGCACCTTGGGACCAACTGTCACAACAAGACAGACTTTTGCCACCACCCCTTGAGCCATGGCTTTGACTATTTCCACGGGATCCCCGTGACCAACCTGAGGGATTGCAAGCCCGGAGAAGGCAGCGTCTTCACCAGGGGCATCAGGGTGCTGGTCTTCATCCCCCTTCAGATCATTGCCATCACGCTCCTCACCCTGGCGGTGCTCAAGTGCCTGGGGCTGCTCCACGTGCCCCCTGTGGTCTTCTTCTGCCTTCTGTGTCTCGCCGCCATGATCCTCGGCCTTCTGCTGTGCTTCCTGCATTACTTCCGACCCCTGAACTGCTTCCTGATGCGGAACCATGAGATCACTCAGCAGCCCCTGTCCTATGACAGCCTCACGCAGAGGCTGACGGCGGACGCGGCCCAGTTCATACGACGGTGGGTATCGCCTCTTATCCTGATGCTGCCTGTTGCAGCGTGTGCTTGGTTATTGCCATGGAGGTTGGAGAAACAAGGTGGTCCTTCTAGCCACGTTTCCCCTTCCCTACTGAGGAGGTTCCTCCAGCCAGGCTCTCGGGAGGAGGAGGCGGGTGGACAGTGGAATGACACGTGAAGGGAGGTGCAACCCAGTAGGCTCTCATCAGGTGGCTCTGCCAGTGTCCCTCACATCCTCTGCTTCTGAAGTCCTGCCAAAAAATGTCTCCCAGGTGACAAAAGGGGCCTTAGGTATCACCATGGTCATTATTCTTCGTGTGTGTGTTGTTTGTAGACTAGAGCACATGTGTCGTCCTTGCAACAGAAAAGCCACAGGGAAGTCCAAGATATTCTATGCAAATTTCTGAGCAGAACAGCTGTGTGAGGAACCTGGGTGAAGCGCATTATTTTGTGCAGGTCTGTTAGGATGCCTTGAGTGCATAGTGTTGAGGGTTGCCGTCAGCAAAGGGAATGACCCATCCATGGACTGGTTGATGGCGGGTCTGAGTAGAGACTATATTCCTTTTTTAAAATTTCTTTTTATTAGAGTTCAATTTGCCAACATATAGCATAAAACCCAGTGCTCATCCCATCAAGTGCCCCCCTCAGTGCCCGTCACCCAGTCACCCCCACCCACCTCCCCTTCCACTACCCCTTGTTCGTTTCCCAGAGTTAGGAGAGAGACTATTTTCCAAACACCTGCTATCAAAACCAGACAAAACCATTTTGTTCCATTCGGAACTTTAGAGAAAAGTGGAAATGTCATGTGAAAACCAGACATCTGGTCTGTGCGGTCACTTGCCATGAGCATGCTGAGAACATGTGTTGTTTAGGCACCAAAGACTGGAGAAACCAGTTGGTCCCAGCTAAAATGGCGGGAGGAAAGATGTAATGCGGTTCTTGACAGAAGGAGGAAGATTTTAAGCTGGTGGTCATGCTCCTGAGCATCTGTTGTCATTACTTGCATGTGGATGTACCGTTGAGTTAGTGATGCCTACGTAAGCTTAACGGTTGGCCCACACAGCTGAGTAGCGACTGCTCAGGCTTTGGTTTGCAGAACCTTAGTGTGCTCTGAAAACCGAAGATCACCAGTCTTCTCCTCTTACTGTGGAGTGCTGAGGCCAAGCTGCACATCTCCATTGAACCAGCTCCTGAGAGAGTATAGCCCAGATGTTGCCTAGCACACCCCAAGAATACTGGAGCATAGATGGGGTTTGCCAGAAAAATCCACAACCATTGTTAGATCCATACATATTTTCAGAAGGGGATGCTGACTTGGGATCTGGTGCAACAGTTTTAGAACTTTATAAGGTATACATTTTACATCACTGCCCAGTAAGATACATATATTTTGTTTTTTAGTAGACTTTCTTTCTTTCGTTGAGAGAGAGCGCATGAGCACATGAGCACAGGGGAGGACCAGAGGAAGAGGAACAAGAAGATTCCCCACTGAGCCGAGAGCCAGACTTGGGGCTCAATCCCAGAACCCTGGGATCATAACCTGAGCTGAAGGCAGACACATAACCGACTGAGCCACCCAGGCGCCCCAGATACACATAGATTATTAATAGAAACAAGGTTCCTGAAGTGATCTCTCTCCCTCTCTCTTTTTTTTTTTTTTTAGCAGAGCGATCACTTCTGACACTTTCCATCTTATTGTGTTGTGTTTTATTTTTAAAAAGCTCTCTGGCTGTGACACTAAATTAATGTCATACCTCAACAATGAGGCACAGTCTGCATGGTTGACAAAGCTCTTACCTCGCGGGTTAACCTCGCTGCGTTCATAAGCAGGGGGACAGCCGTTCCGAGATAGGATGGCGCCCCACTGGATTGCAGACCTGGCCATTGAAGCTCAAAACCCAGCAGTGTGCTGGTTTGCCAAATTTGCTGTAACAGCTGAACACTCACCTATCGGTCTGCATCGACCAGCAATCTCTCAGAAACATATGGGAGGAGATTAATAATACAGTGCCCCCTGCAAAATCACAGGGTTCGGGAATCATACTCGGCTTCCAGATGATTCACTTCTCTCCCACATGTGCTATTTTGACAGGAATGATTGAATCTATAGAGAGTATGAATATTCAGATGATTACAAGGCATCTTAAATGGGCTCCTCGGCACGTGACTTTGGGAGACGACCAAAAGCAATTTGATCGTAAAGGCACTGAAGCCTGTGCAGTTGATCTTGATGATATGCAGGTTTCTGCAATTTTGGGGCAGAATGAGAGATTTAAGATGCTCTAGCAACTCCACAGTTGAGGGTTGGGGTTATTGGGTTTGTACAAGAGGGTTCATGCTTCACGACAGATGGGTCCAGTGGAAAGGCCTGTTGGCCGCGTTGGCGCAGTGCATGCATGGTCAGCGTTAGTGCAAACACGGCGTTTGTATACCATGATGCTATTCACAGAAAGCTTCCCCCATACATCACCTGAAGACACAGAGATGGAAGGTGTCTGGGTAAAACTAGACTTGGCTACAGTTGTCCTCGTGTGTGATGTGTGATGTCTGATTCACCATGTGTGATGGCCGAGCGTCTTGAGAATCACCTCACTAGGTAACCAAAGAAACATAACAGTATTTGTTTTTTCTTTTCTTTTTTTTACATAGCAGTATTTGTAAAGAAAAAAATATTATATATATATATATATTTCAAGGATCTGAATATCCTTGAATATTCATATATATATATAATATTCTATATATACATATACAAGGATCTGAAGACACACTTATATGTGTTATCTGTGTTATCTCACTGGCCAGCACATCCTGAAGAACGTAGGCAGGCCTTTACCACCTTGGTGTGAGAAATGGATTCAGACTTAGGAGGAGCAGAAGGAAATTATCCAAAGCAATGATGGTGTTTGTGAAATTCATCCAAACGCATGTGACTTGAGAACTTCACAATGGAAGCCAGTGCCTACTTTTGATGTATTGACCTAAAAGACCGTGTGGGGAGGTGCATACTTCCCATGCAATGAATACGTCAAAAGAAGTGAAGAAAGTGATTTAAAACTCTCATTTCTAAAATTTATTCTCTATCTCTGAGATAGAGAATATCTCGTAACGATGTAGACTAAAGATGTCTGAAACGATGTAGACTTGTGTCTGAAACGATGTAGACTAAAGATGCTCACTTGAGGTGTGGAGCTGTGGATGGCAGGGGCGTGAGGCGGAGATGGCTGTGTTGGTTTATGGTGCTCTCACATGAGGTCCCCTTGGCCAGATTTGCTACCAACGTGCCCCCAGATTAAAGCACACACTTCTGTGTTGAGGAGAGTGATAGTTTGGAATACACAACCGTACTCTCCATGGTGCCCCATCCTAATTTACTGTGAGGGATGAATTCCTCTTGGGGAGATGCTTCTATTGGGAAGCTAGATAATCAGGCTCACCACACACCATATGTTGTAAGCTCTATAGTAATGCAGGAGGCAGGTCATCCTTAATGCAATCTAATTAGCAGGAAGTCCCTGTTGCTCTTACAGGCAGGAATGAACTGTAGATTTCTTAGACATTCGCAAGCCCCTTTTCGTGCCCTGAGCAAAGGATCGTGCAGTCGTCCGGCTCATTCCCTTGGCCGTTGGTCTCTTCAGGGCCCTATAAATCAGTCGGGTTGAGTGCACAGTGCAAATGGTGGTGCAGCATGGGTTGTGTTCAGGTGTAAGCCACCCTTGCTGAGCAGTTGTCTGTGACCTGCCAGGCACTGGGGATACACGCGTCACCCCAGGCACATTTCACACATGTCCCGTCTTTCACGCTACAAAACTTCCACCTGAGATGGGAAGAAGAGATGTCCTCTCGTGGAGGAGCTTGACGCTGGGCGCTTTGGAGTGGATAGTGAAAGCGCTCCGGGCCATGGTAGACACCGGCTCAGCCCCTGCAGCAGGGAATCTGAGAGATGTCAACCGAAGAGTCCGTCTCACGCCCTGGAAGTAGAAGGCATCCTGGTGGGTTTTAAAGGAGCTCTGATGTCCCCGCAGTCATCACCATGGTGATGGAGACGCATTTGCGTGTTCTGAAAAGGCTTCGGAGGCTGCACAGTGACAGGTGAATTCAGTGAGTTAATTTTATGCACAAAGTAGTTTTGTTTGGTTAAGTCAAGGCTACATTTAAGAAGGTTACTGGCAGTGGGTAGAAGGAGACCCGCGTTTCTCATCGTCCTCCACACAGTGAGGTGAACCTTGGTCACTCTGCAGCGGGAGGGGCCAGATACGTCGGCCCCTTTGCCCCCCAGATACATTGAAAGCAGCGCTCCGTTGCTAGGAAAGACACGTATGCTGAAGGAAAGGGCCGTTTTTCTCTGCGAACATACAGATGTTCAGGCTGAAGAGGATGTTTTCGAGAAGGACGATGGCTTTATACACACCCACGTGACTTGTACAGTTGATGAGCTCCAGGGCCCGGATTCATCAATTCAAATGACATTGACCGCGAGCGTTGTGTGTCCAGGCCCCCGTGTTGAACACATACTGAACCAACTCGGGACGTATTGAATCTGGGTGGAACACGTTCAGTGTCGGCGTGTGCGTGTTTTAAGAGGCCGTCGTTAGAAGTGAAATACCAGTGGTTTCCAGTTATGTTTAGTGGGGGGACCTCTGTTGTATCCTCGGCATGGGGTCTACTGGAGAACGAATCCAAAATTTGGAAAAGATAAGAGTTTCGTTTTCAATCTGTTGATTTCCCCGAGTGATAAGATCCCATTTTTGATCCTTTAACAAACCCCAATTCCTGACCAGTCCACAAAGGGAAGCGACCGTGCCGTCGGGATGATGGGAAGTATGTGTGACCGGGCAGGTCGCATTGCCTTACGGGAGGGTCGTGGGGGAAGAGCTTCCCCCGCCATCTCCTGTGGTCTGTAGTCCTACAGGAGGTAGAGGCTTCCTCCTGCAAACATTGTCGGCGTCCTCACAATGCCCTGAAACTGGGACGGCTGATAAATGTATCATCAGGAAGACCTAACCTTTTGTCCCGTTCTCCTGCCATCGATATCTGGCACGGTCGAAACCCTGAAATGCATTTACAGGGTACCTTCGACCCAGCCTTTGACATTTCCATCCAGACCGGGGCGTAAGTGGCCATAATGAATGGCTGTGATTTGGCACAGAGCATCTTCTTTTTTTTATTTTTTTTTAATTAATTAATTTTTTTTTTTCACAGAGCATCTTCTGAAGAAAGGGATCGTGGGGTGACTTTATTAGCCTAAGTAAGAGATTAAGCCAGAAAGGAATAGCGGTGATACTGATCCTTGATTCGTGGTGAGAAAAGTGCATCAGATTAGCGAGAAAGGGCAACACGCAGGGAGACACACGCACATATGTGTTCACCAGTGGAAAGGTTGAGTCATTAAAGAATTGTCTTCTCGGTAAGGGTGGATGCCCCTTGATTGGTGTCTGTCATTGCATAGGCCACTGAGAGACAGCTTTCGGGACGGAGGGGATCTTTGGCTCTTTGGATGAGCCTCCTCTCCAGGCCGAGCATGCCGCAAGCTTCTCACCCATCCAGAGAAAGCAGGAGGGCCTATTTCTGAGGTGGAACTATCTGGGGGAAAGTTCTTTTTTTTTTTCTCTCTTTTTAATGGGAAACTTCCCAATGTTTTAGATACTAGCTTGTTTTTTTGTTTTTTTCCATTTTCAGCACTGAGAACCACTGTGGAATAAATGAATTGCTATATTCTCTGCAGCACTGAGTGGACCCCAATTTTACTCAGTTCCCAGAGGCCATCCGTTGATGTCCCCATGTCCTTCATGGACTTCTCTCCTCGTTCCCAGGCTGAGCGTGAACGTGGGGAACAGACGATCGATCTGTCTTATGTGGCCTGTCTGAATCAGAACAGCTATCCCCTAGCAGGGCGGACGTACCCCGAGGGGGTGAATATACTCTCCTGTCCTCCTTTTTTCCCTTGGAGGCTCCATCTAAGGAGGCGCTCTCCTTCCTTCTAGTGGCTGCAAAGAAATGTGATTGGTTTCACAAAGGGAAAATCCATCTCCTTCCTCCGAATCTCATTTCCTATTACAACCGTTCCAATTGTTTCTTAGTTCATATTATCTAAAGTACAGGGAAATTATCTTTTCAGGTGGTTGTTTTGTAGGTTTTGTAGGTTTTTCTTGCACTGTCTGGGTTAGGATAATGAAGGATGCATTCCAGGGAATTTACAACCTGTATCAGATCAGCAAAGCGTCTTTCCTGTATCTGTTGTCTGCTGGGGCGTGGGGGTGACCTTAGGTACTTGCACTCAGGTCACCGCGGGTCTCGGGGAGGAGCATCGCCGGTGGCGATGGATGGCTTGAGAGTCCAGCATCCATATGTTGGCAAATTGAACTCCAATAAGAAAAATTAAAAAAAAAAAAAAAAAGTAACGCCTTCACCATCCCCTTGGATACATTTTAGTCCACCTTTATAAGAAATCAGCCTTTTGATTCTTGGATTGAAATGATCGCCGGCTGCTGGGAAGGCGCGGAGCCCCCTTCTGTATCTTTTGCAAATAGAGCAAAGGCGTGTAGCCGCCGAAAATTCTTTCTTTCCACCCAGCGAGCAACACACTGGCAGTAAACTTTCAAAAGTTTTACTTTATTTACTGGAGTGGCCCCGCGAATGACACAGGACTGAGGCCCACGAAGGCGATGGAGCGCCCTGGAGTTGTCAGGGTCGTGGGGAAGGGAGATGCAGACGTCCCCTGTGGGCCTGCCGTGGCCCCTCCGTCCGGAAGGGACTGCACAGCGAGGGTTCCCTCCCGGCCCGGGGGCCGTGTCGCCGGGCTTGGCCAGGCGGGCCCGGCTGCCATGTGCGCGGCGCGGCCGCTGTCAGTAGTAGGTCTCGGGTGTCCCCTCCTCGGAGCGACAGCGCCTTGGGCCCGGCTCCCTAGTTGGCCTGCGGCCCAGTGGGTCACCTGCTTGTCCGTTCCGGGCGCACATTTCAAAACGCCCCCACCTTGACATCGTGCCGGTGATGCGGACAGCCGGCTCTCCGTCATGTTTGATGTATTTATTATTCTTTCTGAAGCCGATGGGCACACGCCACGGGTCTGTCCTCAGCACGTTGTGCCAGCCACATCCCGTATCGGCAGCTCTGATCACGTACGTGCTCGGGGGCCGGCTTTGTAAGCTGCCTCGGCTCTATTATTTTTTTTAAATATTTTATTTATTTATTTCACAAAGAGAGCTTGAGCACAAGCAGACAGACAGGCAGACGAGAAGAGCAGCAGATTTTCCACTGAGCGTGGAGCCCGTTGTGGGACTCGATCCCAGGACCTTGGGATCATGCCCTGAGCTGAAGGCAGACAGTTAGCCGACCGAGCCACCCGGGCGCCGCGCGGGTTTGCATTCTCATGCTAGTTCCACTTGTGGGCACAGGTGGCAGGGACCCCTGGGAGCTTTTTGCTTGTTTGCTGCTTGGGTTTTTGTGATTTTTGTTGTTGTCATTTATTAATTTAGTCAGTTGGTTAGCTAAGTTGTGAAATAGTAACTGTTGCGTCATTTTATACTCTCGTAAAAAGGAAAAGAGATAGATTGCAACCCCAAACCCTAGAACTCCAAAGCACGATGCGGATGATTAACAGTAACGGGCTCAATTTGATCTTGAGGCAGGAGGGCCCTGGGACCTCAGAGTCCGAGGTTTTATGCTTCCTTTGGTTTCCAAAGTCCAGAGGAACATGAGTGTAAAGTGTGATAAGCAGCAGATCTGAGGGGTGATCCCACCCCACCCCATGTGGGCTGGATGGCCCCAAGCTCTCTGCAACCTGAGGAAATTTTTAAAACGCATTTGGCAAAGTGTGTATTCGTTTCTTTATCAGAGGTGAACTGGTTAGCGAGCATTGTGATACCCAGTTCTAAATTTGAGATGTTTTTGGTTACCATGAGGACTCAAGGTGCTAAATAAATATACACAAGCCTCATTGATTTCATTAAATACCAGTGTTTCTTGAGCGCTCTTTTGGGTGGCAGAGATGATGAACAAGAAGGGACCGTCCCGTCGAAACCATCAGAGATTTCTGAGTTAGAGTTTACATATTGTGTACGTATATGCCTGTAGCCAGTAGGTGTATATTTGTACGTGTGTATATACACCTGTACTAATAACATATAGGTGTGTATGTGTGCTGATACAGCTATACTGCTGTGAATGTGTGGGTTTATGTGTGTGTGGCTATATACACCCATACTCATGATACATGTGTAGTTGTATACATGTACGTACATATACTAATAATGTACATAGGTACATAGGTGCATGTGTGTACAGCTGTACTGATATGTGTGTAGGTGCATAATGCATCTGCATATTAATATATATAGATACATATGTGCATATATGCACAGCTATACAAAGCATATATACATTCATAGATGTGCTTGCGTGTGTGTATATATGTATCTATACACCGATATCACTAATATATGTATTAGTGTGTGTGCACGCACATATACAGGTGTATATCTATGTATTTATATATATGTACCTATATTAAAATCATATACGGGTGGGATCCCTGGGTGGCGCAGCGGTTTGGCGCCTGCCTTTGGCCCAGGGCGCGATCCTGGAGACCCAGGATCGAATCCCACGTCGGGCTCCCGATACATGGAGCCTGCTTCTCCCTCTGCCTATGTCTCTGCCTCTCTCTCTCTCTCTCTCTCTGTGACTATCATAAATAAATAAAAATTAAAAAAAAAATCATATACGGGTATGTGTGTCTGTGTGTGTGTATACACACAGCCCTATAGTGATAGACGTAGGTGTGCAGTATATGTGGGTGTGTATGTGTGTGTATACTAATAATAATATACATATAGGTGTATGTGTGTACATATATAGATATACATACTATTAACATACATAAGTATATATGTATATATTTGAACGTGTATATCTATATCAAAACTCGTATATGTATATATGTGCGTATATATTTATATACAGAGCCCTATGCTAATAATATGTATGTAGGTGCATAGTATATATATATGTGTGTGTGTATAGGTGTATGTGTGTACAGGTATATATATATACATACACAGTAATAACATGTAGGTATATATGTACATATTTGTATGTATACCTATGTTAATAACGTACATAGGTAAATGTGTATGTATAGGTCTGTATGTATACATATAGATGTATATATACACACAGCCCTAACTAATAATATATTTGTAGGTGCATAGTATATATATATATGTGTGTGTGTGTGTGTGTGTATACATACAGAGTCCATATACATACAGAGTAATAACATGTAGGTATACATGTACTTATTTGTATGTACACCTATGTTAATAACTACGTAGGTAAATGTGTATGTATTTGTATGTATATACATATAGATCTATATATACACAGCCCTACACTAATAATGTATACATAGGTGCATAATATGTGTGTATAATATATGTATATCCATGTATGTGTAATATATGTATAAACATGTGTCTACATGTACATATACACGCTTATACTAATAACACATACGGGTGTCTATGTATGTATTTGTAGAGATATATACCTTTATCAAAAACATATGGGTGTGTGTGTATATGTATATATACTAATGATCTATGTATGTACATGTATATATACACACATACTAATACATATATAGGTGTATATGTTTATGTTTATCTGTATAATCCTATATTAATATATATCAGTAAGTGTGTATGTATATGTGCTATATATATATAAAAAAAAGAAATGCACTACGTTATCTTGAAGTTAAAATTAGTGTTTTTGCCACCTATTTGGCAGTCTTCAAAGCATTGCAAATCATTGAGGGTCATTGCTTATGTAGTCCAGGTGACTGCTACACTTTTGATTTCCAGGAGGAACATATTATTTGAATACTTGGAACAAAAAGTGTAGCGTGCACTTCTGTCCAAAGTGAAATAAAAAATGTAATGCAATGTTATAAAAAAATATGTACACACACGTATATGTATATATATATTATAATATATACATAGGTGCATAGTGTATATATATATGTGTTTAGGTATATGTGTGTACAGGTATAATATGCATATATATCTATCTATACAGCTATATACTAATAATATATACAGAGGTGCACAGTATATATGTGTGCATCTATAGCTATACTAATAATATATGTATAGGCATATGTGTGGACATGTATATATACACATGTATACTAATAACATGCATAGGTGTGTGTGTATATGTACAGCTATATGACTAATGTGTACAGGTGTATGTCTGTAAATATGTACGCACAGCCCTCTACTAATAATATGCATGTAGGTACATAGTATACACGTGTGTGAGTCTATCTAGGTATATACATAAATATAGGTATATAGAGATGCATGTAATCCATATGTAGATATACACATATATCACGTAGGTGTCTATAACGGTACCTAGTCTAGAGCACCTTTTGCACCAACCGTGTTGCACTGATGCACCCCTGCAGTGCCCGGGGGTCCTGGGTGGACCCATGGAAGCTCAGAGTGCTCATGTAGGATTTCATCCACGAACACAGGTGTCCTGAGCTTACACTACTTGCCAGTCACCATGCTGGTGCCGGCGGCACAGGGCTGTCCGTGACACGCCCCAGCTCGTCGTATGGTGGGACGAGGAAGCACATGAGGGCTTCTTGGGGAGTGCACTGGACGCTCTAGTAGAAACTGCATTTGGCCACGAATCTGTTCCTTGATTCACTCCATTTGTGACCGCACAGCCTTCAAAAGGGCATTTATTCACTAGTCCCTTTTAGCCGGAAGGGAATTTCTGTGACTTTCCTGGACAAGGGTAAAATCTAAACTGGTTACATAAAACCAAAATGCATCAAGCAAGTGCATTCCTCCGAGATCAGAGGGCTGTCAAGAGCAGGTGCTGGGATGCCTTGACCCCTCTCAGCAGAGCTGGGCATAGCTCCCCGTCCCCCTTTGCACCCTCCCCAGGCTCATGAGCGCTGTCACAAGGGCCACATGTTGGCAGCCACTCACAGGTCTCCAGCAGCCCTGTGTTCCCACCAGGTCCAATGCCAGAGGTCCTGACCCATTCTGAATTGACACCTGCTTTTGAAGTGACCCAAGACTGTCGATTTGGGCCAGTTTCCAAGGCTGGTCCATGTAGCTTCCCAGACTTCAGGGCTGACCCTTGAGCGTTTGTCGCAGACACTTGTTTAGCAGCGGGAGGCGGGCAACACGCAGATCGGAGAGCCCAGCTGGCCTTAGACGGGCACGTGGTGTGGCCGTGAGCCGTGGGCAGGCCCGCAGATGCTGTCACCAGGAGGCAGCCCCAGGGGGTGGGCCTGGCCCGGGGGACACAGTCCCCAAGGGCCCTGAGCTCGTAGCAGTCACTGGGTGGAGAGGGCGCAGCGGGCCTGGCACACGGCCTCTCGTGCACAGCCGGGCTGGGGCTGCACCGGGCAGGCCGCACTTGCACCTGCGAAGCCGTCAGGGGGTGCCGGGCCCTTCCAGGCCACGTCGGGGGGTGCTTTGCGGCCTCTTGGGCGGCCCACGTGCCCGCGAGGCCCGGCGCTGACTTGCCCTGGGCCCTTCCTCCCACAGAAACGCCGGGACGCCCTTCCTGCTGCTGCTGTCCTACCTGCACGTGCACACGGCCCTGTTCTCGTCCCCGGACTTCGCGGGCCGCAGCCAGCACGGCGCCTACGGGGACGCTGCCGAGGAGCTGGACTGGAGCGTGGGTACGTGCGCGCCGCCCCACCGCGTCCCCTGCCCTGGCACAGCGCACGGGCCTCGGGCTCCCAAGGCTGGGACAGCAGGCCAGGGAGCCCGCGGACGCTGAGCAGCACCCTGAGTCCCGCGGGCACCCCGAGGCGCCCTTCCCGCCTCCCCTGCACTCGTGCAGGTGGCCCTCGGGCTGCGGGCACCCGGACGCTGCTAGGGCCTCGGCGCCCCTTCTCCTTCCTCCTGAGCACAGGACTCTCGTCCTGAAAAGCCTGCCGCCTTCTTCACGGGTGCTGGGAGGACGCCTTATTTAAAAAAAAAAAAAAAAAAAAATTTAAAAGGGAAGTGTGCCCTCCACCTCGTGAGATCACCACGACCTCGCTGCCTTTGCTTTCTCGGCAGAGCCGGGCGGGGTCTACGCCGTCGCAGGCAGGGGAAGCCGGGAGCCCTGAACTCCGCACTCAGTGCCCGGCCTTTCCGGTGACGCCGTCTCTGGTGCGGACGTCGCACAATCCCCGTGGTCACAACGGGACACAGTTGTCCAAATGCCACCAGTCAGCAGGCTGCTTAGGATTCCCACGTGTTTGTTTTCTTTCCCCCGTTTTTCCCTCCTTCTCTCATTGTTCCTCCTTCTCGTTGTGCACGGAACGGACAGCTCTGGACTCTTCCATGTAGATGTTTTCGAACTCCCTGCACATTGCCGAGGACTACAGCTTTGTGTTTCTTGGTGGTTTGTTTTTTGTTTTTTTGGGTTTTTTTGATCGGTTTGTTTCCAGCAGCACATTGAACGTGATGTCGGTTGCCTCCTGTGCCGATCACGAGAACAAGTCTTGGTTTGTCTTGTTTTGTTAAATCTCGGAAGGAGCACGGTCTTGAGAAACAAGAGGACTGGACCCTTCTAGCTGTCCATCTACAGTCTCTGGGAATTTGAGGGATGTCTTAACTTTCTAGGGTTCATCTGTCTCCTCTTTACACGAGGAAACCAGAGCACGTCCTCAGTTGCTTCTCTGAGGGTCTGTGATCGTATAAAGTAACAGAGAGTCCGTAGGATGTGTGCTGAGACCCCGAAGCGGAACGAACACTGCCCTTTGTGAGATTTTCGAGACAAATCCATCGTCCTAGGGCTTTTCCACACGGCGGGACAAGCGTCACTTTTTTCATTGCTGCTTCTTTAAATGTTGCAGGTGAATCAGCTTGCACTTTGCACACGTTAGCCGTGTGAATCAGACTATTTCATCTCTTTGACAGCCGTTACGTGGCGAGGAATGGGTTTCTTACGCGACTCTAAGCCGTGTGTGGGCTAGCAGGTGAGCTCATGCTGCTTACCATCAAGTGGACTGATTTTTATCTCATTATAAGGCCACATCTGCATCCCCGGACTCATTAGGAAGTGTGACTTTCAGTGTTTCCCTAGTACTGGTGCCGTCTAGGAGGAAACAGAGAGTGTTTCGGTTTCTGAGATCTGCATGAGAACCTGACGTCACATTTGTAGATGATCCTGTTCTTTTCTTTTTGCCAAAGAGTGAAATCGTCCCGCTACGGCGTGAGTTGATTACTCGGGATGTCTTTGCCGTTTTACCAATCCAGTCCACACGAGTGTTTCGAGGAGCATTCCATCGTCCCAAGAAAAAAGCCTTTCCTTTTGATGCTGACGGGGCTGCAGCACTCTGAATAATTATGGAGTAAAATAAAATGGGAATATTTGCCTAAAGATGATGCATCCTGCATGAGAGCTCTATGAGAGAAGACCAGAAAGCTGCAGAGGGTGCACATCTGTCATCCAGAGCATTTTCTTCCAACATTTTTGGGTGCAGCCTAGCTGCATGGAGCCTCACCTTCTCCACTGCAGGGTTCTTTATACCTGGAAAGGCACATACACAACGAAAGCACCTTTATTACTTAATTACGCTCCATGGCGACTTGCACGCCGCCTCACCATGTTTATTGCCTTATTGTTAGCTGTGTGATGGTGCCGTGCTGCATGGTTATAGTCAGCGATGCACGTGAGCTCACAGATGCACTGCGAGGACCACAGAAGGGGCCCTGCCGAGATACCTGGTGGCTGGCTCACAGCCTGACCCTAGAATCCCTCTAAGTAACCCCAGGGGTGGCTGGCCTTCTGTAATCATCTCAGCTACGGCCTCCTCTGGGCGTGCTCTACACCCAGCCCTGGACTTGGCCCACGTGCCCTCCTTTGTGCCGTGGGCCGTCTGTGCACCACGAGGTAGGGTCATCATCCCCATTCTGCAGGTAAGGCAGGTGAGGGTTGGTGGAGACGAATACAGCTGCGTCAGCTGTATTAATTACAGAATTAATATGACAGATGAGCAGGAACCGGAATCCAGCAGAGCATGAAGTCCCTTGCACCTGGTTCCACTGCCTTCCCTGTAATGAGAAAGGCCGCCTCATAAGCACAGTAAATCACAGGGAAAGGGCGCATTCCTTCATTACTCACATTTATTGAATGCTATGTGCCTAATTTTTTTTTCCTTTTTTTTTTTTAAAGATTTTATTTATTTATTCATGAGACTCAGGGAGAGGCAGAGACACAGGCAGAGGGAGAAGCAGGCTCCATGCAGGGAGCCTGACGTGGGACTCGATTCCGGGTCTCCAGGATCACGCCGCCCTGGGCGAAAGGCAGTGCTAAACCACTCAGCCACCTGGGCTGCCCATTTTTTTTCTTTCTTAGAGGGAGAGTGTAATAATGATAAGTCCCTTGACATAAGGGAAGTTAAAAGCCACTGAGGGATTTAACATTCCTCCAGGAGATCTTAAGATAACACAGAGTGGAAACTGATGAACGAGTTTCCCAACAAAGTTGTGGAGAAATTGCTTGAGAGTTTGGAGAGCAGAAGGGTAGGTGTATGGGGCCAGACCATCATCTCATTTCAGCAGGATACCCCCACAGTCGAATCCTGTGGGTCGTCAGGGCACCGTCGCAAAGCACAGTTTTTAATCTCAAGTAATTCTGAAGCTGCAGAGCTTTGGGGAGGGACAAATGGGCAAAATCACAGTGTGTTCACATGTGCGTCGAGTATCTTGGGGCTGTGCCATTGTAGCTGTTTCTCTTCCCCCAGAAATGGAGTGATATTTACTGGAGAGCTGTGAAGGGGAACGGGGCCTAGGGAGCCAGTAGAGGGACAGAGGTGGTTCCCGCCACTGGTTTCTTACCTGTGGCTTGTACCGTTCCAGATGACACCTCCAGTCTGTCGGGTGGGATTTGCATGCACTCAGCATTTATTTAGAGCCCTGTGCTATTAATAGAGGTACAGGACGGAATCATAAATCAGCACTGGCTCAAGATTCAACTAGCAAATTCTATATCCTACAAAGAGAAATGCACATTGAGAGCAATGAGGTGAACGCTAATATAATCCTCTGCCTTCCGGTCAAACCTTTCAATTAAAAAAAAAAAAAATCCGTGCCACTTCAAGGGTTGGTATCCCGTGGCTTAGATGGGACTTTTTTTTTTCTTTTAAACAAAAAACGTGAGCCTTTTTCTTTAGTAGAAGAATTACCAACCATCCTGGTGGCATGGAGAAGTCTTCAGGAGTCACCTAGTTGCTCGGTCTCTGTGATGTGGTTCCCCTAGTGGCTGTGCCTGATACAGTGATCCTCAGTTTCCCCCTGCCTTGGCCTCTGTGGGGCTGAACACTGCCACCTTCTGTGGGTGCAGGGATGGAACACACAGACAATTGGAAGGACAAATATCAGACAGGTTCATACAAGACAAGGTGGGGGTATGGTACAGAGTGAATTCCTCTCTTCCATGCCTGATGTGTAGTTAAGCACGTGGCATGCACTATCGATGGCCACGCATCAAACCCATCGTCAGGAATGGAGGATACATTGCAAGATCTCATTTAGTGGATCAGGAAAGGGACAAGAACCTGAAGTCACGCAGTGAGGGCCCTTGGATGTCAGTCAACACCCCCTCAAACCTATGAAAGGATCCTAACCAGAGTTTGGCTTATTGGGCATGAGTCTCATGGATTATCCGTTTAAAAACGGACTCTTTCTCAGAGACTTGTGAGACTCTGAAATGCAGTGTGTAATGGATAACCCCTCACGTAGTAGGTCCGTTTGGCCGGGCCATAGTGCTCTGGTGGGGTTCACGTAGAAGACATTTGCTTCTAGGATGCTGCAGACCAGGAGCAGAGCAGGGGCTCAATAAGTCATATTTAGAGGCGAGATGATAGGGGTGAGGTGCGGAGAGTTGCAAGGCCCTATCCGAGGTGCTGAAACTGCTAGGGGAGGTGGATAATTGTCCACCTGTGGGATCTTACCTGTGGGTCACACTGCTTTGTGAGGATTTTGAAAGCGGTTGAGTAACTCATGACTCTAGGTTTTCTTGGATTGAAATCTGAGGTAAAAGTTCAGAAATGGGGACACCGGGTGGCTCAGTGGTTGGGCGCCTGCTTTCGGCTCAGGTCGTGATTCCAGGATCCGGGATCGAGTCCCGCATCGGGCTCCCGGTGAGGAGCCTGCTTCTCCCTCTGCCTATGTCTCTGCCTCTCTCTCTCACTCTGTGTCTCTCATGAATAAATAAATAAAACTTTATGAAAAAAGTTCAGAAGTGAGGTTCCATGCTTCTACTTCTCATCCACTGGCATCACAGGGTCTAAAAAAAAAAAAGTAATGGCAATTTTCTCTTTGTGATTCTTTTGTTGTCTAAGGAATGTAATCTGGGCCATAAGGCTGTGTATTTCCTCTGGGATTCAATACATCAGTTTTCTATCTTGAATTTTTAAATGCTCCTTTTCTTGATAAATGGGGCCTCCTCTAAAGCGTGAAAATAACATGTTCGCTTCTGATGCATACTGAAAATGGAATGGCCAGATAGAATGTTCGAGGGAAGGGCAAAATAGAAACAGTCCCCAAAAGGAAAGCAAAAGAACCCCTGGACTGAGAAGAGGAGAAGTGGGGGTATCAGAATTCAGGGGTAAAGAGCACTTCAAAACACAATCAGTTCCAAATAGGAAGACATGAAAAGACACAAGTCGATTTATAAACTTTAGGGTTGTAGGAGATTGCTGACCTAGCAATATTTGAGGAGCTTTGGGGTCAGTGAGGCTGGATATTACTTCGAGAAGCATGGAGGGACGTGGGCAGAGGGATGACTTATTGGACTGTGTCTGAGCTCTGTTCTGCTTGGAGGGAGACCAGGAGTCAGGTGTTGGCTCAGGATGTGGAATTGGGTGATTTTCAGTCCTATGCAGAGGCAGGGAGATGGATCATTGAATTGATTGATGATTGAAATTTTGTCCGGGAGTATCACAAAAGACAACTCGACATTGGAGTTTGGGGCATTAGGGAATGACCGCAGTATCTGACCACGGCAGGGTGGGGGCTGGTAGCTTGGGAGGTGATGGGTTGCAGGTCCAAACAAGATGGCAGGGAAGGTATTGGAAGCCTGGGAGGAGGTGAAAGCGTTTACATGGCAAAGGTAGCACCATGACGGGTGTGCGTACAAATGTGGAGTGCTTTTAGGTGTTTGGATAAAGGACAAGAAGTCAAGCCTCTTGTGTCAAGCACATCAAGGGACTGGAAAGCCACAGCACTCAGCTGGCTCCTTCATTGTGAGTGCACACACGTGAAAGACCCCAAGCTCCATTCCCCTATGGCTGGGATAGCTGATTAGCTTCATTCAATTTCAGAGTGGACGTTTATGGCTGGGCAGCACATGGGATGAGTGATAGGTGTAGTTCATAGGGAGCGATCGTGGACCACACATTCATTAACTGGGCCTCCAGTTTTATCAAACACCCAATGGAGACTTGAGAATTATTTCAAGAGTTGGTCACCAGCCAAAGTTCCAGGTTTTTAGTAGGTTTCAGGGAATAAGGGAGGTGGTCTTTGCACACTAAAGCATGCTGGCTTCCAGCTCTGCACAGCAGAGCCCCATCTGTCAGCTCCATGGCATGAAGGCAGGACTAAGAGGGAAATGCTAGTAATAGATGACTCATTGTCCCCTTGTAGTTGTGGTGCACATCACAGGGAACTGTGCTCAGGACAGTTCTACTCTGAGGCAGTGGGAAGCGGAACATGGAAGCATTTTGTCATAAAACTCTTAAACTTCTCAAGTAGAACAAGTATATCCTCCAGTCTTGTGCAGCCAAGATCGAATGTGTTGTGAATTTTTAAATGTGTTTTTAATTTGCATTGTGTTTAAAAGTGTGCTCTGTGGAGCTGAAATACAAATAAATGCAGCTAGGACTCACTGACTCTAGAATAGACAGAATGATGGAGAAGAACAGGAAGCCCAGAAAGAGACTCTCGTGTCAATATAAAGGTGGCCTTTCAAGGCAGACAACTAAGAATAGATGATACGTTAATTGCATTAGGATGATTAAACTTTTGGAGACATTATAATTACCTTACTGGTCCCTGGCACTGTGGAAAGTGTTTTGCATGCACTTAAAAGAGATAGTGATGGTGGTTGTAATGATGATGATGATGATGGTCATGGTAGTGATGGTGACGGTGATGATGGGAGGTGATGGTGATGATGAAGATGATGATGATAATGAGGATGATAGTGATGGTGATAGTGATGAAGGTGTTGATGATTTTGAAGAGGAGGATGGTGATGGTGATAAGGTGATGATTTTGAAGAAGATGAGGGAGATGAAACATTACTTGTTTCACAGAAGTAATGATGATAATGTTAATAATGACGGTGATGACAGTGACGATCATGATGAAGGTGATAATTTTGACTAAGATGAGGCTGATGGTGGTGATGATAATGATGGTGATGGTGATGATGACAGTGATGATGGTGGTGATGGTGGTGATGGCGATCATGATGAAGAACAGGCTGAGGGTGATGATGATGATGATGATTGAGGTGATGGTGATGATGAGGTTGGTGATGATGAGGTTGGTGATGATGGTGATGATTTTGCTGATGTTGCTGCTGGTGATGATGATGGGGTTGGTGATGATGGTGATGGTGGCGATGGTGATGGTAATAATGCTGATGGTGATGATGATGGGGTTGGTGATGAACATGACGATGCTGGTGATGATGGCGATGGTGATGGTGGTGAAGGTGATGGTGATAATGCTGATGGTGATGATGATGGGGTTGGTGATGATGGTTGTGGTGAAGAAAATGATGATGAATGAAAATGATGAAGATGATAATGATGAAAATAATGAAGATGAAGAGAAGAGAAAAGAAGTGATGGTAATACAGACAAGGAAGGCAGTTTCTTGAGGAGCTGTAGTTTAGGAAACTAGAGTGACTTACCCAAGCTCACTGAGGTGGCATATGACGCCTAGAATGTTAATCTTGTTCTGTGCTATGCTGCTATTCCCCATTCCTCTAAATGAATTCCGCACGCAGATTGAATTTGGAAAATTGACCCACAAAATAATACAAGAACGTATAATTGGACCTTATTTATCCAGTATATCCTTGAGCAAGCTCTTTCTAAGAAGCGAAGAAATAAGTAAGGAGAAGATTGTTAGATGTATATAAAATCTAAAATCTCCAGTTGTCAAAAAAGATAACTCAAAGTACCAGTGACAAACCACTTTAAAAGCACATGCACGGTTCACATAAAATAAAGAGAAAATCCCTTAGCTTAGAAGAAATTTATACAAAGAAATTGATTAAAAGAGAAATACTGGAAGAGGGACTTAGTTGTGCCAGTGTACTGTGTTGGTTCACTACGCAGTTGGTTGCATTGAGCATTATGATTTCTAAAATAATAATAATAATAACAGTAGTGATAATTTCTCTCCCCAGAAATCTTGCGTAACATGATGAGTGACACACGAAACCTGTTAAAATGATAGATGCCACATTATATTGATTGCTAAAAAGGGCAGAGATTTCTCTTGACCTTTTTTTTTTTTTTTTAATTCAACAATAACAACGATCTGTTGCCCTTTATCCGGCAGGGTCAGCACATTTCCTTAAGCCCCTACTCGCAGGATGACCTGATGAAGAGCTAAGTCTTCCCGGTCTCTTCCAAGTCGCTGCCACCAGCCGTACCTACCACCCGGTTAACTTACAAAGTATATTTTAAATATTCATCCAGCACTTGCTATTTCTGAATCCCAAGGCATCTATGACACAATTATTAAAACTCAACTCAAGCAACAAATTGGATTTTATTTTCACACTGGTGCTTCTCTTCATTGAAAATTCCCTTTTGGAATTTTTCAGAGGATTTGAAGTTGCTTGGGAGCCGTGTGTGTGTGTGTGTGTGTGTGTGTGTGTGTGTTTACATGGGGTCCTTTGGCATAATGTTTCTCCTAAATGGCGCACTTTTTTTGGCAGAGTTTCTAAAATCTGCTTAATTCAATAACTTAAGTGTGACGCTAATTCCCCAAAGTGGAAACTGATGTTTAAAAAACAAAAAAAATTAAAAAAAAAAAAGGAACTCTCCCAGTGTTCCCACACTATCAAATCTTGGGTATATGCTGAGAGTTGGCACCTTGGCTTTGCATCAGCTAAAATACGACCTCTAGTCTTGTCTCCGCAAGCACTTCTCACCGAGATAATCATGACATAGAGCCTGGCACCCAGTATCTTCCTAGGGACTTTTGACAGGACCTGGTATTACACTACCTCTGCCTACTGGACAGATTTTTTTTATTCCAGCAGATCTAGGCAGGAGAGAAATGAAATAGTTCTCCTTTCCAGACCACTGTTTACCTGCATGCGACATACATAACGAGGTCGTTGGAACTTGAGGAAGACGTCTCAGAAGTGGAGAGAACCCATAAATTGTAAAGGGATGTCTAATACAGACCTACATATATATAATTTCTCTCTCCACGGTTGTCAGACTGATTTAATCAAAAGACAGTATAAAAAAAATCACATGTTTGATCTGCAAAGGTATACACGAGGCTTCAGGACACGTGCAAAACAATTCAGTAGGCCATGTCGGAGCACTTGTTGTAGACGTTCAAAACACAGGGCTTCCTCGAAACCGTGCGTGTGATGTTGTTCCTAGAATGTCCTTTTATTTAGGTTCATACAACTTCCAGCCTTGGAGAAAAAACAAGTGAATTTATGATAAATGAAAATAAGATCACCGGTGCCAAGATCTTCCATTATTGTCGTTTTCTGAGATGTATGTCTGAGGACCCCTTTGTGCGTCATGGTTTGGAGGACACAGCAGTCATGGGATGACACTGACCGACTTGGAGTCTTGCTTCCTCCCGTGCTTCCTCATCAGGGTGGTTTTCCGGCCATGCAGGGGCTATCCTGTATCCGGACACGCCAACAGCTGAGTCCTGGGTACACGTAGTTGAAGAGCAGAGCTTGGAGGTACCCATCCATCGACATCTCATCTTTGCAAGATGGCGTTGCCATCTGTATTTTTCGTTTAATTTGAAAGTTTTCCTCATTGTGTGTCATTGTTTTGCTAATTGCAAAGCAATCAGTCACGAGCAAAACCAAGGAACACAGACACAGGGGAGAGAAAGGAGGTGTCGCAGGTGACCCTACCCCCGATGGGCAGCCTCACTGATGACCTAAGACAAAGGTTTCATTGCCTCTGTGTTGCCAATATTATGCCATAATATTATGACGTGGTTTTTATTATTAAGAGTATTTTTTTTTTGCAAACTCTGCACGCAGTTTTTGCAGTTTTCCTTGTTTCACAGAAGTAAATTCTGGGATATTTTTCAATTGTGGCATTTGGATTTCCACTTCATGTTTCTTAGACTTCAGCTTACTGAACCGTACCTCTGGGAGAGACTGCTCGGTTGCCACTGAGTCTTTGTTTTTCTGTTTCAAGCAGTGCTGCTTGAACAGGTGAATACTCTGAATTTGTGTGAACATACGTGAAAGAAATGTTTCCCGAAATTGAAATGTTGAATCAAAGGATCTTTAAAAATTAAGTATTAGTAAATATTTCCTAAAACATCTTATTTTCCCCCAGTATGGTGGGACATTCACTGATGATTTGTACGAATGCTAATTTTTTCACGACCTCAACAACTCTAGATATTATGATTCTGAAAAGATGTTTACTTTTAGATTTCTCAGGTGAAACATGCTATTTCACTATTTCAGTTTTACTTCCTGTTGCACCTGCAGTTAAAACTATACATTTTCATCCAGTGTTGTGCTTTCTCTCTTTATTTTTGTATCCCTAGACTTCTTTTCTGTTGGATTGTCCATCTGTATTCTTATTGATTTAAATGGGCTCTTTACATATTAAGGATATTAATAGTTTGTTGTATATTACAGATAGTTTTCTTGTTTGTGTTTGTATTCTATTTATAGACTTTTTGTGGTAAATTTCTGCGGTCAGAAATTCCTTTGTGACTTTGGGGATTCATGATGTGCTTCGAAAAGGGTCTCTCCACCTACCAAATTGTGTGTGCCTTTTCTCTCGTGTTTCTTCCAAATATGTTTATAGGTCTCCTGTTTTATAGTTAGATACTTAAATTATGGGAAGGAACGTGTTTGTGACCGTTGCCATGTGTTGTTACTATGGCTGTTGGTTTCGGGTAGGTGTAGTCCAGGGGTCATGTTCCACAGTGAGCAGCCCCAGATGACTCATCAGGCAAGGTCTACTCTGTGAGTGAGCACTGGTGATGGGTTCATACCTGTGTCATCACCCGTGGATGTGGTGCTAAAGCATATTAGGGCGTGCAGGGATGGCTGTCCACACCCCCAGCAACTACCTGTTCCTCTTGGGTGTTATTGTTCCTCATAGGCCAGGGGCACAAAACCTTGAGACCACGTAGGGGAGAGGCTGTCTCCAAATGCCCCCAAAGGGACATTCCCGCTCTGCTCCCCAACCTCTTCCTGGGCAGCAAGGAGGGAGTCAGGTGGCTGATGCCAGGTGGCATCCTGACCTCATTGGCGATCCCACCTGCACCCCAAGTCTCCAGGTGTGCTTCTGGGATCTCTGCTCTGCTTCCCCTTGATGGTCTCGAATCTTATTTCTTCTGGATTTGTTGTTTCATTTTCAAAGAGAGTTAGGCATAGGGAGGGAGACAGAAATAGCATATGCCCACCTTGTTTCCAGGATATTCAACAAGCAGTGTTAAAGTTACATTTCAGGAACAGAACTCAGACCTGAGACCACATCTCTATGCCCCATGTGGTCTTAACTGGAGAGGGTGGCCCCATGACATGTGGCTTGTGCATGTTGGCGGCAGTAGGGGTGCTGGGGAAGGGTGTAGACTTTGGGGCCAGATGCATGAGGTTCAGCTGCACTCCCAGCACCCCCCATCTTCCAAGCTGGGACAGGTCACCATTCTCACTGGGCCTATCTTTCCTCATCCATAAATGGGGGTCATACCATTGCCTGTGTCGCTGGGCTGTCTTGGAGCATGCTCCCGGATGCATGAAGAGCTCCACAAAGCGTGCTGATATCGTGATGGCCACACACACACCTTCCACTGACTCACTGCTGTCATTATGTGTCTCTGCTTTGCCATTTCTCTCCGTATACTTCCCTGTGCTTGTTTGGTGGAGATGGGAAGCACGTGGCCATAGATGTTCAAACACAGTTTCATGGGTTAGCGTCTTGTGAGCTTTTGTTGCTTTGATATCTGTCCGTGAGAAAATGGACTGAATGGCCCCTTTCCATGGACTATCCTCTGAGATCATTGGCACATAAGTGTCTGCCTGCAATCTGTTGGGGCTGCATCTCCAAGAAGCCTTGTGGGGTGGGAAATCAGGTTTGCCCAGAGTCTGGGGGTTGCTACCCAGAGTCTGTGTGTGTTCTGAGCTGAGGGCCGGGCTCAGACACCGGAGCCGTGTCTCTCAACATGGCGGCCAGAGCTCTATGTTGGAGACGATGATGGCTCAGGGCTCATCTGTTTGCTTAGGGTTGCAAGTATTTGGGAAGGAACATTTCTTTATGGCAGGACTCTGTACACCGTTTTATTTGCTCCCAAGCAATAGGAAAAAAAAAAAAAAAGTAAAGGCAGATTATAAAGTAGCAGATTTCCAAAAATGACTCCTTCTCAATGCAAAAAAGATCCTGTCCACGGGGGACCGCAGACGCCGTCGATGCAAAGAATGGGAACAAATGTTTGTCATTTCTGGAGTTAACTGGGACCTCACATCCGATGTCATTCATTTAAGCTCACTAACAGCAGGGGCCCCCGTTGGCTTCTGACCTTTACCAGCTCCTGAAATCGTGAAGCAAATACCCGGTGACATTCACCTGTAAAGTCTCCGGTGAGTCGGTCGTGGCAAAGTGTAACTTCTGCACACGTTCACATCTCTGGTTCATAGCAAGTGGTTATCGAAAGAACACTGTTGTCATAATATTTTTTCATTCTGAAGTAAGACAATACTCGGGAGAGAACAAATATGACCAAATTACAGCATTTTAAGTATTTTAACTTTACGGAACGGAAGGTACAATTGCCTGTCAGATGCCTTTGTCAGCACGGCTGTATGTTTCCTGCCAAGTTTCATCAGTAACAACCGTCTCATAAATGCATTTATGCATCTGAATTTTAGCAAGTAAATAAGCCGTACTTTCAGCAGAAGAAAGCCTGCAGTCAATAAGCTTCTCTGACGGTCTGTGAAGCTTCAAGGACCGAGTTCGAGAAAAAAAAAAAACATTTCACCTTGTTGACACGGGTTGACATTGTGGTTTTGTTTCATGCTGCCTGGCAGCCAAGCAAAGGAGAGAAAAGTCAGAGGACATTACGATGTATTTTGAAATGGAAGGAATTACCATATTCACAAAGAGGAGTGGACGCGTCCATCTCAGCAATGCTTCTTCATTTTATCCTCAGAGGTCTTCTGGGAGGGCATCCCGGGAGGGGGATGCTTCTCTGCAAAACCCAGGAGAGAGAGGAGCGAGTGTTGCTCGTACACTGTTGGCCAAGGAGGGGCTGCAGTCTAGGATTGGGAGAAGAGAAAGGGAATCCTTGACCACCACAGTATAAAGTAGGCTCAGGGTAGGACCCGTGCTTGAGCGTCTGCACTCATCTACACGTGGATTGGCACAAGCACGCCTGCACAGAAGTGTGAGCAGTATACTGCACACATACCGCCTGTCTCACCAAAAGCCAAGAAATCCCCTAGCTAGCTGTGGCTCCACAGGTGGGATCTCCTTGCTCTTGCCCACGGCTTTGTGTTTCATGACCTCACTCTGCATTTCATGCATGTGCCATGGTGACCGTCCCCAGAAAGCCATTTCCTGGAGTTGGGTCTTGCTTCTCCTGGAAGGAAGCATTTATCCCTCCCCCTGCAATTGCTTCAGAGTCCCACCTAAAGTATTTCTTAATGAGGAGGTGGGCTCTTCTTCTTTTGCTGCTACCCGGGTCTCCGTGGCACTGGAAATGCAAGTCACTGGCCAGGGCCATCTCTTCTCAAGCTCAATGTTTGAAATGCCATTTGCCTGCTATTCGGTATGGGTTTGTCTTTCTGCTCTGAGAGCAACCATGGGAGAGGTCACAGGGCTTGCCCTTGTTTTAGGAGGAAGCATGACATCCAGGTCTGGGATGGTCAGCTCTGCAAATGCCATTGGCAAATGCATTTGCCCTGCAAATCCCATGGCTCTCTGGAGGTCAGCCCTGCAAATCCCATGGGCCCTGCAAATTCCATGGGCTCTCTGGAGGTCAGCCCTGCAAATCCCATGGGCCCTGCAAATTCCATGGGCTGTCTGGAGGTCAGCGCTGCAACTCCCGTGAGCCCTCTAAGGGTCAGCGCTGCAACTCCCGTGAGCCCTCTGGGGGTCAGCTCTGCAAATCCCATGAGCCCTCTGGAAGTCAGCCCTGCAACTCCCATGAGCTCTTTGGAGGTCAGCTCTGCAAATCCCATGGGCTCTCTCTGGAGGTCAGCCCTGCAAATCCCATGAGCCCTCTGGAGGTCAGCCCTGCAAATCCCATGGGCCCTCTGGAGGTCAGCCCTGCAAATCCCATGGGCTCTCTCTGGAGGTCAGCCCTGCAAATCCCATGAGCCCTCTGGAGGTCAGCCCTGCAAATCCCATGAGCCCTCTGGAGGTCAGCCCTGCAAATCCCATGGGCCGTCTGGAGGTCAGCCCTGCAAATCCCATGGGCTCTCTCTGGAGGTCAGCCCTGCAAATCCCATGAGCCCTCTGGAGGTCAGCCCTGTAAATCCCATGGGCCCTCTGGAGGTCAGCCCTGCAAATCCCATGGGCCCTCTGGAGGTCAGCCCTGCAAATCCCATGGGCCCTCTGGAGGTCAGCTCTGCAAGTCCCATGGGCCCTCTGGAGGTCAGCTCTGCCTGGCAGGATCAGACATCTGTGCCCTTGGGCAGCCTCTGGCTTTGGAGAGTGGAGCCCCTCATGCCCACTGGACATGAGCCCCTCAAGCATGACCATCAGGCTTCTTGCTCAGTAATTTTTAAAGAGTAAAGATTGGAATTCCTAACGCCGAGCCAATACGAGGACTCCTGTGTGGCTAAAGACACAGGCACCTTATGGCCACTGGGGACTTGAAGTCAGAACCCTGTAATCGTCCGGCCTCCCCTGTCTTGTATGGGTGACGCTATTAAAGTTACCTATTGTCTGTACCTCCATGACTCCAGCTGACCCATTTGCCCACCAGTTGGACACGCTGCACACTTGCTGTGGTCGGCCCTGGACTCTGCTCTCAGCTATCTTCCTTTTAATTGCTTTGCTCTTACAGAGTCACCCTTATCTTCAACAATGCATTTTTAATTGTCCCTTAAGCGGATCTTGATTTTATGTGTGTGCTGCAGGTGTGCACATCTGGAAAGCCTGATGTAAATCACTGTTTCAGAAAAATCCAGTGATGGGGCAGCAAGCGTAAAAGAAAAATGTGCACCGTGCATGTTTTCCCTTCTCTTTGGCTCCTATGTGAGTTTCCAGTAAAACCGAAATTGTGACAAAGTAGTCCGTTTTCTGCAAAAATGAGTTTTTGCATCCTTAGCCCGTAGGTGTAAAGACTACAGAGTAGGGGATGGAGAAGCATTAGTGGGGGGAGGTCACCAGAGCAGGAACAAGGCACGTCTGGTGATTCAAACAAACGTTTTGCTGTAATATTTAGTTGGAAATGCATTGTGTAGAATATTGATTCTGGTTCTCCAAATTAATTTAGTTCATAAATCATTAACCTCTGGGTTTCATAAACTCTGTAGCAGCGTTACCGTCTTTAGAGAGCCCAAAGCCTAATTTCACGTTCTCGGGCTTGGATGGATATTATGTTACCTTGAATTTACATCTCAAATTAAAATGAATCGATTGTAACGCTGTTTTATAAATCATTTTCATAAAGAAAATAACATCATCCATTATCAAGGAAATCAAGTCTCAATTAATTCAAACAGGATTAATAAAACATGTGGGTGCATTTTAATAAAACGAATGATAGCCACAACCACCAGCTGGCGAGTGAGAAACCTTGATCCGCCAACGGCAGCTAACCCGTGAAATCATTTGGTGATATTCTGGCCACTTACTGAAATGTTTTACGCGGATGGATGAGTTTGCTGGGAGGCATTTTTATGATGTGTCGTTTACAGGTGAGAAAGTGAGGTTCGGGGAGGTTGGGTGGCTTGGTGTGTGATTGCCAGCAGCCAGGGTGCCGCAGCCCCGCCACGGAGCCTGCAGGGAAAGGTACCGCTGAATTAGTCGGGCGGTGGACTGTGCGCTCCCCTCTACTGCACATGGTCCACGAGACAGGCCCGCGTGATGGTGTAACTTCCGGCTCCTTGATTCTAAGATGCCACCAAATCCCATGCTCCCGAGTCGGCCTCTGATACCATAAAGACATCTCTGTTCAAAATAAGACTCCAGATGCAGAAAACATGCAGCTGAATGTCGACGTGGACAGTACAGGAGTGTTGCGGGTGGTACTTGCTCTGCCTTCGGTTAACCGGTTTAACACATTTAATCTGCTCCTTAAATATTTCCTGGCAGGAAAAGAAGAGATGTATCAGGACTCAGGATGGTGAGTTAGAGCGGTGTTCAGACCTGATTGCGCTGAATACCAATGTGTGTATTTGAGAGCTGAGGTCAGGATTCGGGTCAGGAATATACCTGAACACCTGTTGCTTGTAGGTCAGGACCCCGTTAGGGCTCGTCCGAAGATCAGGTGCGATGGCCCCGCTGCAGGGGTCGATCCTTCGACCTGCTTGAATTAGTGGGATTAATGAATCAGATTCCGTGAAGTCATGAGTTTAGAGCACGGAGCCTGGTGCCTGGCACACCCAAAGTGCTCCACGAATACTGCTTGCTATGATTATTATCATTTCCCAGATATGTCAAACATCTTTCTTGCAATGGGCATATGATGCCTCGTAGTCAACGCGACCTTCAGTTTGCCTGGGTGCAACTCCCCTGCAATGTCTGCATGACTCTAGGGCGAAGCGTTGGTTTGACGGGGAGATAGATCTCAAGCTCTTAGGAATAGCTCATGGATGAGAAAAAGGTCTGTGATGGAAAAAAAAACATGAATTCACAGGATCTTGTGTATTCTCTCAATGTCATGATTGATGCTCTACCTCATATTCGAGATGATCCTCACAGCCCCCAGAAGAGCCCGTCTGCCCAGAGCCTCGGTAGGAACCATTGAGCTACCCCTAAGAGCTTGAGCTGGCCCCGTAAGGAGGTGCGTGGTGCAGTGTTAGCCCAGGAGGGCTTGAATCTCTGATTAACGTGCAGGATCAGTGAAAGGAAACATAATTTGTAATTTTGCACCTTCGTTTTTATAGATGGTGGAACCCAGTGTCACCTCCCCCCCCCCAAAAAAAAACACAAAACAACCAACCTACAACCTCGTGCTAAAATAAAAGTGAGTGTGGATGGTGTGGTTGAGCATCACAAATAAGAATTCTGAAAGGTTTAGTTTTCTTGAAACTTGTCCTTCAGCTCTGCAGGTTGTCTGCACACAGCCCAGCTCACAGAGGGATTTCAGGGCAGCGCCCCCTCTCGTGAGATTTTGCAGAAGTCCTGGCTGCTGTATTTCCAGAGCATTGTGTTGACTTTGATCCGAGGGCGGGCCATGGGGGCATCTGGGCAAGCTTGCACGCCACGGCAAAGCCTGGGTGACCCCCCAGGGCAGGTTCAGCGGGTGGCCGGTGGCTGTTCAAAAGAGCAGAGGACTTCCCCAGAATCCCCAAACCTGATTTTGCAGCAGTCGGTAGAGTGCAGGCAGGACGATGGCATCGCTGGGTCAAGAGGGGCAAGGCCGTGTGCTCACGTTGAGCGGAGCCCATCAGAGGCTGCCCGGGTCAGCCCGTGCACCTGCGATGCGTAGCACCCTCGTGGAGCAGTGACCTCAGGCGCTCACTCGGAGTGGCCTCCTCTGGGCTCACAGGCACGCCAGCCTTGGGTTTCCTCTCACAGACGTGCGTGACTCCACTGAATGGACGCAGCGACACCGTCGTCGTACGTGCCTGTGCCTCGTCGATGCAGCAGAACACCGGTGAGGTCTCTGAGAATGAGAACTGGCTGGAATCATCCAGATCATTTCCAGCAAATGCGATACCCTGGGGAAAAAAATTAAAAAATTAAAAAATAAAAGAAAACAAAACAGCAACACGGGTTATTATTAACCCGGGGAGATAGCGGAGTAGAACCGTGAAGGCACCCCAGATGGTGGGAGCAGATGCAGGTGCAGGGGATAAATCACACGTGACGACTGTGATGAGGGCAAGGACAGGTTTAATGGAGGGAATCACAACATTATCACAACAACCAGGTACAGCTCAAAATAAGGCTGCGTTTCCGGGAATCGGTGTGAGCTCAGGCAGGAAGTAACTGGAGCGAGAAGCGCCGGCAACGCGGACCGAGAAGGGGTCACCTGTGCAAAAGCGGCATTAAAATCCCAAGGCTTTTCCGTTTCTGAGCTGCCCTGATCATCCTGAGTCCACGTTATTAAGTTTATTTCCTGGGAGGAAAAGTCAGGTGTTAAATTGAAAATGTACCCAAATCTCATTCTTGTTGGCAGTTCTTGCAATCCCTAAAATGCTAAGCACGTCCTTTTATTATACATCGGCATTCATTTAACGTTCAGTCACACATGCACGTTCTTCTAAAAGTATGGTCTTCGGACAGGTGTCATTTAGGAGCGTTTTAGAAATTCCGAGTCCCACCGATATACTGAATCGGAGGCTTCCTGTTAGCGTGGTTCCCAAGGTGATAAATCAACCCATTAAAATTGGAAGAACACTGACGTGTGATATGAATGCGCTAGGGAACCTGTGTCCTGCGTACAAGGTCTTGATTATTATGTGGGCGATGACCCAGAAGAAGGAAGAACAAAAGACCTACATGCGTGCCTGAAGCAGCCCAACCAGTGCCTCGGTCTCACGTTGGCCTACCTTGCCAAAGCTCTTTGCAACACGGGTAGGCATGTCTTCTAAACATGTTTGGAGTGAAATCGTCTTGTAACCCTAGGAGACGTGAAAGTCCGCGAGGTAATTAAAGGGTGATCCCCAACTTAATGGATATGGTGAGTCGGATTGAATCGAAATCAGACAAGATCTGGCATTGGATGCGTCCGTGTAGATCTCACCGGTGGCCAGGGAGAGCGTCCTCCTTGGATTAAAAGCCACCAGAAAAAATAAATAAATAAATAAATAAATAAATAAATAAATAAATAAATAAATAAATAAAATAAAAAGTAAAAATAAAAATAAAAAAATAAAAGCCGCCAGAGGGATCGTTCCGTGGCTCCTCCATCACGCGCGTGTGGCAGGCATCCTCAGCATCACTTGCTGGGGATGACGTGTGGGCCCCCTTTCTCTGGCCCCGTTGGTAGCACAGACGGGGAGCCAGCCTTGTCTCATCACTCAGGCATGGGTATGCAACACCGGCTCGAGTTCACCCGCTCGCCCCGTTTCCTCGGTGTCCGAAATCATCCTGCACGTTCAGGACTTCCTCGGACCTCGTGCCGGTGCCATGTGAGTCATGGAGACCCAGGCAGCATTTCAGGCAATACCCGAGTTAGATCTGATTCTAAGGCAAAATGCTACAACTTCTATTTAACTGTTACAGTGTTTCACTAGCTTCTCTCTAAAAATACCCCTAACTAACAAGTGATAGGTCATAAGAAAAAACATCGAGTCCTCCCCCGCCCCACCCTTGCCCCACACACACACTCCACAAAAGCCAACACATCATATTCGTATCTCTGGTGAGTTAAGGAGAGCAGATTAATAATCCAATCTCAGAAATTTTATTTTTGGTCATATACTGTTTTTTTATAGGTAAGCTTTTGAAGTTGATTGTTTTTTGTTTGGTTTTTTTTTTGTTGTTTTTTTTTTACTTTTTTTGTTTGTTTGTTTTTGAAGTTGATTTTATACTGTAGGTAAGTAAGCCATAGGTGTTCTTCAGATGCTTCATCTGTGCGGTCTCTTGAGCTCCATGTCATGGAGAAGTTGAGGCCCGAAGTGTTGGAAATCTTGACCATTTGTTTCGGATGGAAGTACTAGGTCAAGTTTACCTGCATTCGATGGGCACTGCTTCCAGTTGGAGACAGTAAATCTATTTGCACATTGACCGATCATGTCCTGACGTATGGGATGTTGGCTGTGCTTCTGATCTTACATAAGCTAACAAAGAATTGCCTTTCTATGGCCACTGACCGCCAGATTTCTCTGTGCCAGCCAAGAACAGGTTCAGGAGAGCACGAGGACACAGGTTAAAGCTAGCTTTCTAGAACAAGGCCAAGCATTGCGCAGTCCTAGCCGCCACCAGGTGCTACAATTAGGTGCTCTCATTTATCTTCAGATTCTGACCTCAGCGGGACGATCGAGTCCCATTAACCTGTTGATCAGATAAAAGACTTACTAAAATAGTTTTATGGGGACTCTTTAGGGTTTCCTCATGTTCCCTGGAGCCATATTGAGAAGGTGGAAATTTTAATTATTCATGTGTGGCTGCTTGAGACCATTTTTTTCCTTAATGAGCACGATGCCTCCAAAAGGGTAAAATAGTTTGTTCACAGCGCTTTTTCTCCAGTATTTCATCTGAGCTGAGCTACCTTGTGGAAGAGAAAGCCAAAGCAGCTGAAATCACGAGTCTTCAATTAGGCAAGCCCATTTTTTTTAAACTCCGTTTTAAGAGCTAAGGTGCATTGAGCCGTCATAGTGTGGCCAGTCCTGGGCTGTGTTGGATGCAGTTCTCCTCCTTTGTGCTTCCTGGCAACACATTCACTATTTTACATGATCATCTGGGACGTAGAAGCAAAAAACGCCACTGAGCAAGCTGGGAAAATAGGATTCGAACCAAATTGGCTCCTACTGGGAGCCAGGAGACAGAGCCTGAGCACTTAGTTCTCCATGGGAGCTGCTCTCTGGGGCAAGACCTGGAATCTGGCGTGTGCATTGGGAAGTTTTCAGTGTCCTGCGTGGAAGATCACTGCCTGATTCCCAACAGTGGTTTCACACTCGTTTGTGCAGTGAATAAATGGAACGAAGGGACGCTGCTGGATCTAGGCTTCCTCTGGAAGCCACGTTCACACCTGGAGAAGGAAGGGGCCAGGTTTCTGCGTTTCCAAGGTGTGTCCTTTCCGCTGACAAAAGTCTGAAGTTCTTCTTTTTGATAAGCCCCCTCTGTTGTCCACAGTTAAAATAACAAAGTGCTCTTGGAATGGCTTATTTCCTGTATTTGTTTCATTCAGGGAACAATGTGAGAAAGCTTTGGGAAGAACACATTTCATTTATAAGCTCTCCTGCAGCCCACCGTCGGTAATTCAAAACTATCATCCTGGACGAATTGGTATCATTACACCTTGAGAACCTGCCGGAAAAATCATATTTGTGGACCTCTGACTCGCGATGTACCGCGCAGAAAACAAAAAAAAAAAAAAAAGAAAGAAATAATACACCAGCATTTGTTCTCACGGGAGATTTCCATTTGGAATTTTTAGGAGAGAAATAGGTTAGACCTTCCTGGGATCAATCTTATGAAAACTTAAACAGTTAATGGGCTTGAGGCCTTATAAATGAGATTCTGACATAAGACCTAAACTGTATGGGATCGAGAGTGCTTTTTTTCCCAAGGAGGAAAGAACTCAAAGGAAATCAGAAACCTGACAGTTTCTGCACAGATTCGGCCAAATATTCCACAGTTTGTGCATGCCTAACGGCCTCAGCTAAATTCCCTTGTATCAATCCCAGCCTGGCTGTATGGGGAACATTTGATCAAAAAGATGAAGTCATGACTCTAGGCAACGAATGAGAAAAATTGAGGGGGACTAAGTGAGTATCTTATGACGATCGTTTGGAGTGCCGGGATTTGGAGGAAATCCCCAGGGCGGGTGGCGAGCTGAGATGGGGAAAGACGTAACATGCATCTCAGTAGAAGGAGTCTGGGTAGCAAGTGCACCTGCAGGCTCATCCGGAGATGGGAAGAGCCAGCCGGGGAATCGGTAGGCAGGGGCTGCAGCTGGCTTGAACAAAGAAGACGGGTCTCCAGGAAGCTCTGAGGGCTTGGCTGCTCAGCCATGCCCCAGCCTGTTCCCTAATCTCTTTACGGTTTCCATAGCTCGGCCTTTTCCAGAACATCATGTGGTTGGAATCGTATAGGAACTACCTTTTCAGATTGGCTTCTCCCACTTGACAACATGCATCTCGAGTTCCCCCCATGTCTTTCACGGCTGGATGGCTCGTTTCTCATTAGTATGGATAACATTCCATTATCTGGTGTGTTAATACCTCATCCCATCACCTCCTGAAGGGACGCCTTGGTTGTTTCCAAGGTTGTGGCAATTATCAATCAAACTGCCATAGATATTTGCGTGCAGGTCTTGTGTCCACAAAAGTTATCATGGATGGCACGTTAAAAAAAAACTTTCTTCTGAATAAATGAAAGGTGAATTATATTTGAAGTGAAGGTGCACGGTTGCACACCCTATTGCAAAGTACTAATTACAACACAAGGGAGTAAAACCTTCAATCGTCTGCTAACTGCTTAATCTGTATCATTTTACTTAGAACTTGTATGAGTCAAAAGGGCATTTTTTCCTTCAAAGTATAAGTGCGGGTTATATCGTCTTATTTCTTCCATCTATTTCAACTCATTAAGTTAATTACCATATTCAAAATGATACAGCTGAAATTAGTGTTAGAGCCAAATATCCCCAAGCACACAGGTGATTTGCTTTGCTGTACCAAGTAACACCACAATCAGTGTCTGACTGATAATGATTTATCATGGGAGACAAATCTAAAATGGCCCTCATGCATCTTTTTCCTTGGTTCTGAGTATGACATTTATGTATATGGTGTGGCTTCTTGGAATGTTTATTATATGAGTTAAAAAATTGAGAACGATTGAACATACCATAGCCGGTGGCATTTGCAATCAAATAGCAAAAATATGTCTTGTAACAAATGACTTGGGTTTTGCTTTTGCTCCGGAAATCGTCTGTGCCACCTCCATGGAGGGTTGAGTCTGCAGCCCAATGCCCCCTCTTCTGGACCACATTGGTGAAGTTGCAGCCCCAAAGTAGAGGCCCTGTCCCAACTGGGACGTGACCTACGTGCTTGGTAGGATGTTCCCATATCCATGTATCATTCCTGCTGCAAGGGATACCTGGCATCCTTGTAAATTGTCAGTTGCTGGGGTTATCCTGCAGTAATGAGGTGGGTTCCCACCCCACACCAAATCGGGTTCCTGTGTCCAAACTAATGATGCCACACCTACAGCAAGAGTCTGCAAAATGTGACTCACATAATGAGGCTTTCTGAGGGCGAGTACAGTAGCTCCCAGGCTGGTCTGAAAATAGCTTGCGGGCAGCAGGAAAGGAGACCGACCTTTCATGGTGGGAGGAGGCAGGAATGGGGTGGAGCATTGAGGGGGAGGCTGCTATAGCTTGAATCTCCCTCTCACAGGTGCTGCAGCGGGCAGCACCCGGGCTTTCTTATTAGCTTGTCGGGCACAAGTCAGTTGAGGACTGGTGAGGCTTGAGAACTCTTAGCAGTCCAACATGAAAAGCGGAGTCAGACCCTAGCACCTCAACCAGAGTGTAACTGTACGCCTTAGCTGATGAAATTAAACCAGCGGCATACGAATATATGGGTCTCTGTGGAGATCACGAATTGTATTTTTTTCTGGATTGACCGTCATTTACTTCTGATCTGACAGCTGACAACAGCTTCCCAATCAGACAGTCCATATTTCAGCCTCTTCTGTCTTCAACCGACTTCTATTTTTTTTTCTAATGGAAAATTCAAGCATAAATCGAAGTAGACAGAAAAGCACAATAAAATTGCACTTGTCGTTGATGTGCAATTACTAGCCACGAACTCATGCCCAGTCTTGTTTGGTCTGTACCCCCATCCTCTCTTTCTTTCTTCCTGTACTAATTTGAAGACAAGCGGTTATTGTATGGTTTTGTTCAGGAATATTTCAGTGCATGTCTCTAGTCCCCCCACCCCATGTCTTGTTTACTCCTCTGTGATTCTCATTGAGTCTGTCCACCTAACTGTATCAGATTTGAGAGCCTGACATTTGGAATAACCTTTAACCCTTACTTCTTGGGCCTTCAACTTCCTAATATGGGAGTTTGAGCAAGTGACCATTCTTACACTGTTGCTCCCAGCTGAGAAACGAAGCCTACACTGTTTACTCATGGGGTTCCATGTGGTCTAAATAAGAGAGTGTGTAATAAACTCCTTTGCAGGCAGAGTGCTCAGTAGACGGGACCTTTACTCTTACTGCTTTTGTTGAAACTGGGATTGTGGGGCAGCCTGGGTGGCTCAGCTGTTAACGCGTCTGCCTTCAGTCCAGGGCGTGATTCTGGAGACCCGGGATCGAGTCCCACGTCAGGCTTCCTGCATGGAGCCTGGTTCTCCCTCTGCCTGTGTCTCTGCCCCTCTCTCTCCTCTGTCTCTCTCTGTGTCTCTCATGAGTAAATAAATAAAAAATCTTTAAAAGGGCAGCCCCGGTGGTGCAGCGGTTTAGCGCCGCCTGCAGCCCGGGGAGTGATCCTGGAGACTCGGGATCGAGTCCCACATCGGGCTTGCTGCATGGAGCCTGCTTCTCCCTCTGCCTGTGTCTCTGCCTTTCTCTCTCACTCTCTCTGAATGAATAAATAAATAAAATAAAAATCTTAAAAAAAATCTTTAAAAAAAATTGGTATTATGTTAAAATGTTGCTATGTGGTGTGGTACACAGTGTTGAGTATGGGGAATATGATGAGGACAAGAAAAAGGAAACAATAATGAAGATTGTTATTCAGAATGGTAGCTCTACTATATCTGGTAGTATCTACTATAAGTATTAAAAGAGGGCATTCATTGTAAAATATTTGTAGACCTGTTCACATAAGAAGAGCGAGGGTGCCTGGGTGGCACAGGTGGTTAAGCATCTGACTCTTGGTTTTGGCTCAGGTCATGATCTCAGGGATTGAGTGCTGCATCAGGCTCTCTGCTCAGCATGGAGTCTGCTGGGATTTTCTCTCTCCCTGTCCCCACCACCTGCTTGTGCTCTTTCTCTCTCTAATAAATACATGAATCTTTTTTTTTTTTTTTAAATAACATTGATGGTTTGGTGTTTTGCACTGAATAAGAGAAACTGATAGGCTTCTCTACATCCTCAGGACCATAGGGCCTTCTTCTAAGTGGCTCATGATCTATGGGCCTGATTCTTCCAGAATGCCTTCTCATGTCTCTGTACAGAATCACTGCATGATGCCTAGAGTTTCAAAGGATGCTTGTAGATGACACTTGGTTCAATGACTAAACCTTCTAGGCTTTCTGATTACATCGCATCCCCTGTTGGGATCAGTGTGGGGAGAGCTGTGACATACGAGACCATTTCCTTCCTATCTTAAGACAAGTCGAGGAGAGCAAATGATCATCCTTTCTTTTGTAAATATGGACCTATGTTAAAATTGAACATTTCTCCCCTTCAGGGCAGATCCTGAACGTCCTAGATGAATTGAAACTGGCCAATAACACCCTTGTCTACTTCACCTCGGATCAAGGAGCGCACGTAGAAGAGGTGACCACCAAAGGAGAAGTTCATGGAGGAAGTAATGGAATCTATAAAGGTGAGGAATCTGTGAAGCAGGGAAATGCCGACATTAGTAAGCTCTGGCCTCCCAGCTCACCCGTTGGTCACCTTGGCCTTGACCCTTGAGTTTTGATGTTGTCCTCCTGCCACTTTCTGATATATAAGACATCACTGTGCGCCAGGCATTGAGCAGGGAATGACCATGTTGCCATTTCTGTTAGGTTCCCGAGGAAATTAAAAGCATGCATTCTATGTCCAGACATTAGAATAAGGCCATTTTCACCCAGTGTAAATGCGACCTCACATTGGATAGCTGGTTAAAACAGTAAATCCACATGTATTAGTTTCTTGTTGCTGCTATAACAAAATAATACCGACTTCTGCTTCAATCAACACAGTTTGTTAACATATTATTCTGGAGGTCTAAGCTCTGAGAAGGGTCTCACTGGTCTAAAACCAGGGTGACACCTGAGCTACATCCTCCTGCAGGCTATGGGGAAGCATTGGTTTCCTTGTCTTTCCTGCTTCTGGAGGCCACCTGCATTCTTTGGCTAATGACCTCTTCTTGCATCTTTAAGCCAACAGTGCAAACTCTCCAGACCTCCCTCTGTCTCTCTGACCTCTGTTTCTATAACCCTGTGTCCTCCACTCACTCTAACATATGCCTCCGTAAGGACTACTATGATTCTATCTATCCTACCCAGATTTGCCCATTTCAGAGCTGTTAATCCTATGTGCATAGTCCCGTAGACACTGGTTCTCAGGGATGAGGATGTGGCTCAGGTCGAGGCTTGCCTACCTCAGTGTGCAGCAGCGTTTTTGGCTCATGCTTCATTCCTAACACAGCCTCAGCAAAGCCACCACCATGACCAATCAGCCTAGTCATTGAGGATATTAGATGATCAAAAGTAGATCAGATCTGGCTACTGACCGCTGGTTGCTTATAGCACGTACACAGTGTGAATACAAGACATACGTAACAACTAATCATGATAGAATGTGACCCATTTCAGAGACTTAGATGAGAGGGCCAAAGGGTCATATCAGTGCTAAGGGTTAGGCCACCCACCTAAATGTGCGGTGGGTGTGGGTTTTTGTACCATGGGGCAGGAGAAGTGGAGGTGACCGTCGTGAACCTTGGCGTCCCAGCTGGTGGGAGCCACCTGCATAAGGCAATGATAGGCATAAAACATAGAAAAGCAGGTGACTCTAAAATTTTCCTAGCATAAGGTGATAAAGTGCTTTATTGCCCCTTTATAGTCTCTCATATGGGTGTTTCAGAGATTCCCAGGGATGCAGGGAATCCGACCTTATCTCCAAAGATATGAAAGGATAATAAATGGGATATTTCCATCCGTTAACTGGTTTAGAAATATTGATTGGGGTGTGTATCGAACCCTGGGCCTGAGGCAAAAATAAATACAAAATATGGTCTCATAAATATACGATAAATATAAAACTCAAGGTCAACCGGTGGGTGGGTGGTTGGGTGAGTGAGTGGGTGGGAGCAGAAGCCTAGACCAGGCAATTTAATATTTACAGGCACAAGACATAGTGATGCATACAGCAAGGAGAGCCCCTGGAGGCCCCGGGGGCCCCGGAAATGTTTCCAAAGTGGGCACGGCTGGAAGCAGGCAGCCACGTGCGTGCTTGCTCTCCTGCTCTGCCTCTAGCTCTTTATGCCCTGCCAGCACTCCCCCACGTTAGTGCTGGGACTGAGAAGCAGCACATGGGTCACACGGTGTCAGAGAGCAGCAGGGGCCGAGAGGGCAGCGTGTTCTCTATCCCGAGGGTGGCATAGCTTGGACCTCAGGTTTACGCCTTCGTACGCGTGTCTGCCTGCTTGTAACTTCTGGGCACCTCGGGGTAGGGACCTTTCTTACCCTTTTGGCTCCCCAGAAGCTAGGACAGAAGGGTTCCTGGCCCGCAGCGGCCCAGATGACCCTGCAGGGATGTGCTACCTCGCGGGGTGGGCATGCGAATGCTGTTTGTCGCGGGTCAGGCGAAGGAACCAGCGTGTGTCACCTGCGCAGGGTTAACCGTCCCGGGCAGCCGCCCTGTCGGCCAGCCGTCCCTCTGCTTACCGCCTTATTTTAGCCTAGGGAGAAAACTTACAGTCCCATATAGTAAGATTAGCTGTATCCGCTGTATTTCAGGGAGGTTATGGCCTGTGCCGAGAGAGCTGTTGTTCTTTTATTGTAGAGATGACAACGTCTCTAAAGACGGAGTTACAGGTCGCATTGCATGCATGCGGTCACCTTTTCATTTATTCTTCTGCTGAAGGCCTGTGACGTTCCCAAGTAGGTCAGCAGCTGCCGACCAGACACATTCGTAAATCACAGTAATGGAAGCGGTTACAAAGCGATACGTTATTTAAGAAAGTCACACCTATGACTGCTGTGGGGCCTCGTTCGGGGAGATGACCAGATGACCGCCTGCTGAGGGATCTCGGGATGCCTTATGAGCAAGAGGAGGAGGTGCTGTTAGCATTTTGCTTCGACAGTGGACTCTCGAAGATATCAGCGGTGTGGGTCAGAAAGAGCGTGTCAAGGGTCCCAAACGATGGTCGCAAACCAAGGTCATCCTACAGTCCCAGCAGCATGTCAGGAGCTACTGTGTGATTTTCTTTTTTAAAAGAAACATATTGGATGTGTTAGCGATGTTTCACTATTTTGCTTGAGTGCTAGAAATACCACCAGTGTGTGACACTGTATTAATATCTCGGCCGCTACTCTGTTGCAAAGCATTATCCCTTTGTCAGATTTAGTTGAAATCAGGCTCACAGTGCAGCATCGTTAAAATGCGCTGCCCCTAAAGAAAGATGCGGTTTCCTTCTAGCAGCAGGAAATGACCCAAGACTCTTCTCAATGTCACATCTCGTTTTGTAAAGCTGCAGACTCCCAGCACACTGGCACATAGAGGAATCACGCTGTTTAAACTCCCTGATCAAAAAGAGCATCTTTTTCTGAGCAGTTAATGATTTTTACTCTCCATCAAAACCTCTCGAAAAGATGTGTCACGTCTAAGCTGGTGCTTGTGCCGTGTCACCCAGTCAAATCTGCTTCCCTAATGAAATCTGCGGGTGAATTTGATAGAATGGCTACAGTTAAATCACCCTTATCCGGGACTCCACACGATCTTCCTTTTAATCACAGGGACAGAAGATCCCTGTGGTAGTGTTCATTTGAAAAAAAAAAAACAAGAATTTAAGATTACAGGGGTGAGGGAATAGTGACACCATTAATACCGTCTCTCATTTTTTTAAAAAAAGGAAATGTGTTTGCAGCATGAATTTCTTGTTTAGATCTAGAGGTGGGTAAACTGTGCCGGTCAAAAGGCTGTTGCATAAAAGGAAAGGGAGAGATAGAAGTAGGGTCCGGCGTGGACTTTGAATATGACTCTAGTGAATTTGTAGCAATCTTGGCAGTGTCTTCATCCTCACGGCTCCTGAAATATTTACTTCTGAGAACCTCCTAAGTCAATTTTCGTTCCACTGACCACATGTCAACCTAATACAACTAGTCTACCAAGAAATAATCCGTGTTTGCACATAAAAATTCAAGAAGCATGGGCTCCATGAGCGTGTTTAGTTAACCTGACAGTGTTCCCATACTGAGGTATTAGGATTTTCACCAAGAGCAAGATAAATAAATGAACAACAAAACACCATAACGTTTACATTGGCCTGTGACCGCTTATAGCTGTTAAATGTAAAAATTTCACCAGGGCTGTTAAAATATTGAAACTGTGCACGTTGCTAATTTGAGAGTGGGGATTAGGCATCAGTGCTTTAGGGGAACAGGGGGTTTAGGATCTCCGTGTGATCCTCAGCTGTCTCCAGGAAGCACAGACTGTGGCTCTCAGCTTCTGTGACTGGACCCCGGGCAGGTGTCGGGTCTGCTCACATGAGACAGGAGGAGGAGTCCTGAAAAGGCCGTCTTCATTCTACACCCCCCACCCCCGGATCAAGGCAGTTTAACCGGAGCTCAAAGCAATAGTCCTACAAATTGCGGTTCTCGTGTGGAAGCTGCAACTGGCCCCACTCAACCTCAGCTGATGTCTAAGTCAAGGTTTGAAGCCCTTGGGGTGCTTCTTGCAGAGATAGGTGTAAGCAAACTCATGGAAGCTTCCTCTCAACCTGCCGGTTCTGGCTCTTTTTCCTTCTTTGACCTGCCTCTCAAAGGTGGGGACCTCTGGGGCTCTGTCCTGCACCCCCTTCTTTACCTATACATACACCCTACATGATCGCATCCAATCCCACAACCTCAGGCAGCATTTGAGTGCTGGTAACATGCACAGCCAGCCTCGACCCTGGCTGCGAACCCCAGACTCCTCCATCCAGCTGCCCGCATGATGCGGGATATGTAGGTAGATCTATCCTGATGAACGATCCACGGTAGAGATCATTTTCCCCAAGACCACATGTCTCATGGACTAACCGATCTCATTGATGTGCACCAGTCTTCACTCAGGGATTGAACCCCCAAAGCTGAGTTCTTTGAGCCCCCAGAGCCTCTTTCTTTGACCTGCCCTGGATCTTCTATTCCAACAGCATGTCCTATCAACCTTTCCTTCTGAGCATACCTGACATTGACCCACTTGTCTCATCTCTAGCCATTACAGCCTCCTCTAGGGCAGCATCACCTCCAAGTCATCTCCCCAGTGGGTTTCCAGGTGGTCTTCCAGGTGATCCTTCCTTATTGTCAAGCCGTTCTCGCCCAGGCACCTGGATGAGCTTGATAATCTCACGCTCACTGTACTGTATTGAGATTCCCAGAGCTGCCACAAGATGCATGCCTTACAAACAACACAGGGTTATTCCCTCTCTCACTTCTGGAGAGCATAAGTCCTAAATCAAGGGGTCAGCAGGACCGTGCTCCTTCTGAAGGTCTTCCAGGAGGATCTTTCCTTGCCTCCTGGGGGTCGTTAGCAATCCTTGGCTTTCTTTATCCTACAAACGCGTCACCCCAATCTCTGCCTCCTCTGTCTTCACAAGGCTTTTCTTCCTTTCTTAAGACACTCTGCTGTATTCCCATCCACTGAGAATAAAATATGAATCCTGCACCTTGGTGGTACATGGTCCCACCATGACCTAGAAGTGCTCTATATTCCCCGTGCCTTTCTGGTTTGTTTTGGGGTTCCAAGACACTTTAATCCTATTCCCACCATAGGGCCTTTCCATTGGGCAGTTCCTTCTGGTAAGAAGCTCATCCCCTGGTGTTTGCTTACATGTGAGCCTTCCTTCACATGCTGTGTCTGTAGGATCTCCCTGGACCACTCAATTCAAAACTTCTTGTCCCTGCCACCAGATACTCAGCACAGCACCTTATTATCATTTCTTGTGCATCTGGTATGTTGTCTGATTATTAATCTGTGTGCTCATGATCTGTCTCCCTTCTTATAGTGTAAATCCTGGGGGAGCAGGGATGTGGGGTACCTTAGTCACCTCTCTCTTTCCTACGATAACCACACCATAGATGTTCCATAGACACTTGCTCAGTCAATAAGCCATGTCCCAGATTTCTCTTCCTTCTGCTCTCAGTACCACACCAAAGCATCTTCCACTCCCCTCGCCCCACAAAAATACCCTTCTTGAGCTGGGACCAGAATAACTTCCCGAATATTTTCTTATAGTTAAGCTTAGAGCTTTCTGCTTCTTTCTCAGAGCAGAAGAGTCTCTGTAGTGTTGGGAAGAGATCAGTTAGATTCTCTCTGGCTTCATTTCCATTCCTCTCTCCAACCAAGGTCACCCTGAAGGAGACTCTCCCCCTACCTCCCTTTCACTCTGACTAAAGGCAAGTCATAAATGTCAATGGAATGGATAAATTAACTCTATCAACGGTGTCTGCAGAAGCATATTTTTCCGAGCTGTTCAAGAATGTAGACTTTCCCCATGTGCAGAAAAACACTCAAAATTCCCTGACACCTGCGTGCCTGTCTGTACCTCTTATGAGTTGCTTCCTAGATTTGCTGGATTTGGCGTGTCTTTTCCTCGTGCAGTAACACAACTTTCAGAGAGTAGTTGATGCGTTTGTTGCGGGAGGGAGAAAAAATAAATAGCAAGAGGGTCTGCTGGTTTATTAGAAGGTGGTTGTCTAATGTTCAGGTTCTGTCTTCAGATTTTGACAGGTGTTTTCTTCAGCTTCCCCAGAGTAGGCACAGATGCCCGGCCTTGCTGGTATGGGATTTAGTGTGCCGGGAGGCATCTGTGGCCTTTTCACCTTTGAAAGAAGATCGCGTGGTATCTTCATTTATGAGTGCCCTAGTTCAGTTATGTCCGACAATAAGCACTCATGTATTGACTCCATACATTATACCAGACATAGGGGCTGGCTTCTAGGGCATAAAGGCCAAGGTTTAGGGTCTCTGACCTCTTGTAGCTCATAGGTCTGATGTTGACGTGCGGATCTACAGAGAGAATTTCTGAATAACGAACTGCTAGGGGAACGCTCAGGAATGGACGGTGAAAAGTCGTCAGCCCAACCTGGACTTCGGAGAGCCTCCCAGGGGCAGATGACCTTTTGCAGGCTGATGTTTGTAAGTCTTGGCGAGGAGAGGAAAAGTGAGCAATTCATTTTAGGTGGGAGTGAGATGCTTACAGTGAGCACAGAAGCAGCTCGATGTTGCTGGAGACGAAAGAGTAAACAAGGAGTTTCAGGTGCTGAGGCTGATGAGGTATCCCGCATCCAAGTTAACATGTGCGATAGGGATGTGTTAAAAATAACCATTGCCATTCGGGTAGTGCTTAAAATTGCATGTGAATTTCACCCAAATGCAGTATAAGAAAAGAGTAGAGTCGTGCAAACAAGACTGCGTACCCGCTCCCTCATGTTTAGAGCTAGAATAATATGATTGTTATTAGAAGAATATCATGAAGAAATGTTGCAAGGATTAACAACTCAGTGCATATGCAGAGTGTTTGCAAGTGCACCTAGTACATGCAAGGTATTACTGTCATCCATGAGAGCACAAGATCTGTGATGGCGCAGGCGTTGTTTCACTCTCTATCCACAGGACCTACAACACTGCCTCATATTTTCTGACTGAATACATACTTGAGCTTGGATTTGAAGGTTATATAGTTTGAGTACATGGAGACAGGAATGGGAGAACATGGCTACGTTGGTAAATCCAGTGGTGTTGGCTGCCGATTGGATATTGGGTTAGAGAAAAGAGAAGACATTCAAGATGTGTCTTGTGCTTTTGGCTTGCATGGTTGTGTAGATAGATACAGATTGTCTTTATGAATTTAGATTCAAGGGCAGAGAGCTGTGTTTTGTTGGGTTGTGGAGAGGTGTAGGAGATCGTTTGGTGTAGGAAGAGAAGACGATGTAGGACCAAGCTCCGAGGAACTTGAGATGGACAGTGATGATATCATAAAGACAACGTTGACAGAGAGATTTGTGAAATAAGAAAAACACCAGGAAAAGAAAAGATTCGGGAAGGGCATGCTCAGCTGACATGAGTGCTGCTAAAAAGCCCAGTAAGATGAGCACACACAGTCTATTGCATTTATCACCCACATGATGCTCACAGGTATGTTTTTGGTGGAGAGGCAAGGGGTAGTGGCCGATGGACGGAAGGGTGGGAAAGGAGGAAACTGTATCATGTTCTTTTGAGAAATTTGTGCAGGGAGGCAGGCTGTAGTAAGCAGGGCCTCGTCATGGGAGAGGTTGGAGCATATGTGATGATCTGGGGTAAACTTACATGGAGAACTTAGCATCAAGGGATGAGTAAGAAGGTCAAATTGCTGAGAAGATCAAGATTTATGGAAAACAGATACATTTCTCATTGAGGGCTGGTGTCTTCCTGGGGAGATGTCAACTCACATCAGAGTTTGCACAGGTCCAGTATGTGGGCAAGAGTGTGATGGACAATAGTGTGTCCGTGATCTGAGTCAACCAGTCAGGAGCACATAGATGGGGTGAGATTATTAAGCACCCGGGACACTGCAGTGCCATTCGGAATGATTGAGACGACCCACCTGAGCAGAGAAAGAGAGCTGCAGAACGAGCAAAGCCTCACTGCTGAGACGGAAGGATTCCATTGCTCTGCTTTCATTTGGCAGAATGTATGGCCGTGATACCACAATGTTAAATACCGCAGTGTGGACACATGGTTGCAAAAGCTGTATCGGGGGCAAGGTTCGTGATTGAATGACAGGTGTTTGATTTACTCACTTTTGAGCCAGAGCCAGTGGTAGTGATGCGGTGTAGTGTGGTCCATGCAGAGGGAGGCTGAGGTTGCGTGGCAGAAAAGTGGGAGAACAGTGGGAAGGACGTGGTGGTGGTGCACATCCTGAACTCTGGGCCGGCAGAGAGTTGAGGTATTTCACGGTGATGAGCTCATTGTCCTGGATGACATGCAAGGTGAGGGTCTCCTCTGAGTTTGGTAAGACTCTGGAGGACACAACTTCAGGAATGCAGTTGACAAGGGAAGTGAAAAGTCCTAGCAAAGTCGAAGGACAAAAAGAAGGTTGGAAATACGAATTTCTCAGCACGCTCATCTACAGGATAGTATTTTATTTTCCCCACCCATTCTGTTCATTGTTTAATCCATTATTCGGGGAGTCTGGGTGGCTCAGTGGGTTAAGCATCTGCCCTCAGCTTGGGTCATGGTCCCAGGGTAACTGCAATCGGGTCCTGCGTCGGACTCCCTGTTTGGCAGGGAATCTGCTTCTCCTTCTCCCTCAGCCCCACCCCTCTCTTCATGCTTTCTCTATCTCAAATAAATTTTTAAAAATCCATAATTTCATTCATTCAAGAACTATATTGGCCGCTGTAATTTGGACAGGATTATGCTGTGGCCGTCAGTTGATTAAGCAGTGAATTACAGTTTGTTTTCAAGCACCAGTGGTCCCGCTGGGATGATACGATGTGCACAGAATTGATTGTCAGGCATCCCATAAACAAGGGACTGGAAACATACCAAGGAAATGGACGGTAGGAAAACATCTCCTGCGGTGGTGGTGGTAGGAGGCTTCATTAAATAAGGAGGAACATCATGTTGTCCAGGCTTTCAAGGATGTGTAAAGCCATTTGGCGGTGGGGGAAAACCCTGGCAAAGCAGACATCCAGACACGGAACTTTCTAGAAGGCAAGAGGGGATGAGCTGTTTCCAGAGGACACTTGAGACTTGGCTCTACGAAGGTGTGATGTTATAGAGGTGGATCAGACCCAGGACGCAGTTTGCTATATGTTCTTGGCCAAGACGCATATTTCAGTTCTTCATCTTGCAAGAGATATTATAAGAACGTGTTCAGTTGAGTGAAAAAAATATGTTGTTAGTAGAAGCCTCGTCGACATCTCCCCTCAACGGTGTAGGAGTGAGTGTCATGGAATAATATTTGGTTGCTGCGCTCACTGGACTGCACAATCTAAATTCGGTAACTCAGGGCAGGGCTTGGCGAACTGTCACTTGAGGACTCCACAAGTGGAGCCCAATGCCTGATTTTACAAATAAAGTTTTATTGAAACACAGCGGCACTCATTCTTTGATGTCTGAACACAGGACAACAGAGATGAGTATTGGGAAAGCAACCTCCAAACTAAGCTATTTCCGACGTGGCACTTGAGAGAAGTCTCCACCAACCCCTTCGCAGAGGGGTTGGTGGTTTGAGGTCGTCCTTAAGGACTTACGCTTGACTCCTCAAGCTGTGTCAGGTTTTTTTGTTTTTTTTTTTTTTTTTTTTTTTTTTTGTGTGTGTGTGTGTGTGTGTCAGTTCATTTTAAGAGTGTTTTCCTATGCTTTGCCCCTCTTTGGAGCCCTGACACCAGCAGACTGGTGCTCTTTATTTTGGCCTCACATTAGGCTAATAGAACCCAGATCCTTCCATCATATCTCCCATCTGTAATTTGTAGGGTTTAGTGCCGTGAATGAATAAATCAAGAAAAGTGCAAAATATAGAATGTTGGACAAGAAAGTACTGAGTGCAAATTGCACTCCTCGCACGCACCACCGTGGTTTGCGCGGATGGGGGGAGCCCGTGTTTTGTGGGCATGGAGACGCCCAAGGGGAGACACATGGTGAAGAGAGTATTTCATAAAACTCTGTGCCCGGATCGTGCATAAGAAACGCTGGCATGAGCTCTTGCCACTGAAAGTGACTTGACCTGCCGGGTGGCTGCTTTCGAGGGGGTAAAGTTAGAATCCTGGCTTGGAAGCAGCTGTTCCTGACAAGAGTCTCGTAGTAAACGGTCGAATTTTCTCTGCACTTTCCTAGACGAACTCTGCCGTCGTTGTCTATGACTTCTCATCGTGGCAAAGCACCATCTAGGCGTTAAACATGTGACTTTGACAATTACTTGACCAAGTTTTAAACCGAGACCTTGCTTTTTGTTCTCTGCTCATATATTTTCAGGGGAAAAGAAGCAGGTTTCTTACCGTATGTTTGTTTTTTCTCCTGGAAGCCACCTCCAACTTTTCTGCACTTCCTTCTCCTTTGTGTCCCAAATCAAGATGCTGTTGAGTCAGGGCCGGTGTTCCCAGGTACCCACCCTGTGCTGTTGGTTCCCAGTCAGAGGGATTGGTGGGGTCCTGTTGTTGGTGATTGTGCTGTGCTGTTGGTTCCCAGTCAGAGGGATTGGTGGGAGCTGTCGTTGGACACCTGGACTTTCTGTGTTCCCTCTGGGATTCTGAGAATCGGGAAAACCTAGCGTTCAGTAGCCCAGATTCTGGAGCTCCACCTGCTGTTATCGCTTGCTTGTGGTGTCATCTTGGCCAGAGATGCCCTCGCCGTGATGTAGGGCACCTACCTTGCAGAAGGTTCATGGGGAAGGAATGAGAATAAAAACATAACTACCCTGTGATCCAGCAATCGCACTTCTGAGTGCATATCCATAGGAAATGAAGTCAGAATCTTGAAGAGACATGTATGCCCCATGTTCACTGTAGTGCTTTTCCAAGGAATGGAAACTCTAGCCAATACATGGAAAGGTTGGGACTTCTCAGTCCCACTCACATGTGGACTTTCAGCCAGGTGAGCCCCAGTAGACCTTGGACTTGCCTTTTTCCTTGAAAAAGATACATCTGTTAACTCCTGGGGCGATAAAGGAACATGGCCACTGTCATAGTTCTTCTAATCCCATGGTTTGGATTTGTCTGAGTTACTAAATCCAGCCCACCTGTGGTCTTCTTCCAGCAGTTTACAGGCAAGCCAGCTCCAGCTCTCTCCTGCACCAGAGATGAAGTGGTATTGAGGAATTGTGCACATTCACCAGCTTTGGTGTTGCACAGAGCTGCATTTGTATCTGCGCTCTAGCTCACTAGATCAGTGACACTAGAATCACACTAGGTCACACTAGATCAGTGACCTTCTGTGCGCAACTTAGCTCAGCCCCTTCAGGTGTAGCTATAGAGAGCCCACATCTGTCAATTGAACAGCGATGGTACCACCACTGTGGGTAGGTGTAAAGGTTCAATGAGATGAAATGCATATTATAGGCCATCAGATTTGGCTTCTGTAGATGGGGAGTCATAGTAGTACCCTTGTGAGATGTAAGGATTTAGTGATGAAATGCATATCATCGTCCACATCACATAGTACAGGATCAATTAAATTTAGCCATTAGAAACAGTACCTACAGGGCGCTTGGGTGGCTCAGCTGGCTAAGCGTCAGCCTTTGGCTCAGGTCATGATCTCCGAGTCCTGGAATTGAGCTCCGTATCAGGCTCTCTACTCAATGGGGAGTCTGCTTCTCCCTCGCCCTCCGCTCATCCTCACCACTTGCACATTTTCTCCCTCTCAAATAAATAAATATTTTTTAAAAACTTTAAAAACAGTACATATAAAACCATGTAAAGTAATTCAGATTGTCTTCTCTGATGTGATCTAGACAATGCCAAGTACTTAGTCAACTGGGGGAACACACATATACTTATCTACATGTGTGTATTTAGTAGAATCTTTACTTTGGAATCAGCGTAGACAGTATTACAAAGGTATTAAAGATAGTTATTGCTTTCCCTGCACCCGGCCTCCTCTGGTGTTAACTTTCTGCATAACCAGTTATTTGTCAAGAAATTAACCTCCGTTGGGGATCCCTGGGTGGCGCAGCGGTTTGGTGCCTGCCTTTGGCCCAGGGCGCGATCCTGGAGACCCGGGATCGAATCCCACGTCGGGCTCCCGGTGCATGGAGCCTGCTTCTCCCTCTGCCTGTGTCTCTGCCTCTCTCTCTCTCACTGTGTGCCTATCATAAATAAATAAATAAATAAAATTAAAAAAAAAAAAAAAAGAAATTAACCTCCGTGCACCACTGGTAACTGAACTATATACATTTTCCACTAACGCACTTTTTCATTTCAAGATCCAATCTGCAGTGCCACATTGCATGTAGAAGATACATTTTTAAAGGATTCTTTTTGTGGTATTTTGATCTACCTTCTGATTTATTTATTTTATTTTATGTTAACCAGTGGCACAATAAATACATACACCACCCATTAATTAAATAAGATGTTTTGTTATATAGCAAACTTATAAAAATATATATTTATTCATTTCTGAGAGAGACAGAGACAGAGGTAGTGACAGAGAGCCAAAGTGGGGAGGAGAGGGAGGAGCAGACTCCCCACTGAGCAGGGAGCCCAACGTGGGGACCCTGGGATCATGACCTGAGCTAAAGGCAGACGCTTAGCCAACTGGGCCACCCAGATGCCCCTACTTTGTTGTTCTTAAGTTTAGAGTGAAATTATAGGAGACTGATCTAGTAGAAGGTAAGCATACAAATACCCTGAATTTTTATCTAGAAGGATAACCATGAAGATTCTATAAGCTTGATCTAGTAGGATAGTCATGTGCATATTCTATGAGCTTGATTCCATAGAAGGGTAAATGTGAAAATTATATGAGGTTCATCTAGAAGGATAGTCCTTCTAGATGAAGGATAGTGCATATTCTGAGCTTCATCTCCTAGAAGGATAAACAAATGAAAATCTGAGTTCGATCTCATAGAAGGATAAACAAATGAAAATCCTATGAGGTTCATCTAGAAGGATAGCAGGTGCACAGTCTTTGAGTTTGAACTCGAAGAAGAATAAGATTGAAGTCTAGGAGTTTGATCAAGTAGAAGAATAGATTTTTTTAAACATCCCACGAGCTTGATCTAATGGAATAACAGACGGGTGAAAATTTTATGAGGTTCATGTAAAAGGAGAGCATGTGCATATCCTGTGAGCTAAATCGTACAGAAGGATAAACAGATGAAAAATCTGTGAGTTTAATGCAGTAGGATAAGCAGGTGAAAATACTCTGAGGTTCATCTAATGGAAGGATAAGCAAGTGAAAATTGTATGAGGTTCATCTAGTAGAAGGATTCGCATGTGCATCATCTGTGAGATTGATCTCGAAGAATAAACAGATGGAAGTCTTTGAGCTTGATCTCGTAGATGGATAAGCAAGTTTAAATTCTGTGAGCTTGATCTAGTACAAGGACACAGAGAGGAAAAGTGTATGAGCTTGATCTAGCAGATGGATAAGCAAGTTTAAATTCTATGAGTTTGGATAAGCAGGGTGAAAATCCCATTATCTTGTTCTGGTGGAAAGGTAAACAGGTGCATATTCTAAGTTTCATCGAGTAGAAGGCTAAGCAGGTGAAATGCCGTGAGCCTGATTCAAATAAGCAGGTGAAAGTTCTGTGATTGATCTCACAGGAGGGTAATCAGACTAATTCACATGTTGAGATTCCCCCTGTAGCTCACTCAGCTATCGACAGCTGGAATAAATTATGGCAGATGATTTGAACTTCCCTATTCTTTGATGTGGTATCTGTGATGCAAGGGTAGCAGTATTTGTCACATAATTCCTTAAGATCATGTTGAAAAGATGTACTGTGATACTTCTAACTTCTCATGGAGGCCGTTATAGAAACCGCCAACTATGATATGAATTTATTTGTGGATTTTCCCTGGTGTCTGTGCGCACAAGATATTCACTGCCTGAAGCTTAAAGATCTTGCTTATGAGAGGTGTTCAGTCTATAGTCATCAGCTCCCATTTTGGTCAGAATTCAGCGTGCCGTCATCAAAAACCAGCAGGACCAAGTGAAGCTTTGCCGCAAGATCCCTTAAACCTCTATCTCCTGCAATCCATTTTTAAAGTTTAAACAAGCATTTGCATCCTTTGTTAATTAAGCAGGTGTCGTTTGCATGCATTCTGTACCTGCCATTTGCATCAGGGTTCTCTTTCAGTTCTTCAACTCTGTAATTTTTCTTCTAAAGTTTGAAAAGGTATTTTTTTTATTTTATTTATTTATTCATGAGAGACACAGAGAGAGGCAGAGACACAGGCAGAGGGAGAAGCAGGCTCCATGCACATGGAGGGAGCCTGATGTGGAACTCGATCCCAGGACCCCAGGATCACACCCTGGGCCAAAGGCAGGCGCTAAACTGCTGAGCCACCCAGGATCCCTGGAAATGTATTTTCAAGCAGCTGAACGTCCATCCTCCCTTCTTTCCTGCCTGTGACATCCAGTGGTTATTGTTCCTGTGGTACTGAGCTGTGCCCAGCTCATTTTAACGCTGTGGGGAGCTACTTTAGGGGAAACCACACATCTGGTTTTGCATCTGTCCGTGTGCGACCTGCATGGCTTGGGGAATCTGGCCCTGGCTCCTCTGAGCCCCGTGCTGGCATTGCCGCTGCCTATGTCCCTTCAGACACACTAGGTGCAGGCCTTGGAGAGCGTCTTCTCTGCAGAGCCACTCGCAGTGGAGCTTACCTTACACACCATCCGCTCCCCACACCCCTGTCGTGCTCTACCTGGTTATGGTCACGTCAGCTCATGTGGACAAAGCTCATTTCTTCAACTAAACAGTAAGAGCTGTCCTGCTAGTAAGGTCTCACATTGATGAAAATGGCCATTTTTGGTTCTCTTCTGTCCCAGGCCCTTGGAATAAGTCCACATTAATACTCAACTGGATGTGTTGGGGGTGCGAGGCTCAGATGGCTGAGCCGCAGAGCTGGTGTTTTCCTTTTCTAACAAATTATCACAAATCCGGTTGCTCAGAACAATACAGATTGAACATCTCACACTTCCGGAGGGCAGGCACTAAAGTCAAGGTGGGCGCGGCTGTATTCCTTTGCGAAGGCTCCTGGGGAGAATGTGTTTCCATGCCTTTTCCAGCATTCAGAGGCAGCCATGGGGCAACTTCCTCCATCATCAGGGCCAGCAGCGTAGCATCAGCCAGCCTCTGTCTGCCTGGATTCTGAACCTCCTGCTTCCCTACTTCCCTCACGAGGATGCTTGTGATCACATTGGAGCAACTTAGATAATCCCTGTCTGCCACATTAGGTGCTGTAGCCCCAGATTTTGAGGAGTCAGACATGGACGTTTTGGGGTACATTGCTTTGCCTACTACAGCTGGAGAGAAATAGAAATGGAATTTCAGCTTTGTGACTCCATACTCATTGATCTGAGAAATGAGCATCCCTGGTCATAGCCATGGACCATGACCACCAGGCATTGCTGGCGTGTGTCCTGCATAGTAGTGACCATGTCATAATTTTTTTTCACGACAACGTATGCAATATTGCTTACAAAATTTTCATTGAATCCGTGTCATTAGAACACTTGGTCCTTCCAAATCCCCCGCCCCATGTTGACTGTTAATGAGTGTGTTGAAATGAGCCTTGAATCAAGCTTTGAAAAGACATACATCTCCTTGTTGCCTCTTTTCTGGGCCTTTTAGGGGGGAAAGCAAACAACTGGGAAGGAGGTATCCGGATCCCGGGTATTCTTCGGTGGCCGGGAGTGATCCAGGCTGGACTAGTGATAGACGAGCCGACAAGCAACATGGACATCTTTCCTACAGGTGGCCAAACTCGCAGGGATCGCCATTGCCCGAGGACAGGTACGGCGACTCAGGGGCACTCAGGTATTGTGTCGTTGGGATCTCACAGGCGAGTGTGCCTCCGCTTTGCCTGCATGATGGCATGCTGCCACCAGCTGGACTCGTCATTCAGGTCCGGTTATGGGACTTACTGGTGGGGCCGCGGACGTAGAAACACCACCAATCCCATTATCCCAGTGGGAACTCAGCTCCGTGGGATGGTGTGCATGCGTGGTCTTTGGCTTCCATGAGCCCTTCCGCTCTCAATGTCCCACTGATCCTGCCTCTCCCGGCTGTGCCCTCCACGGGCTTGTCACCAGGCAGCCGGCCAGCCTCCTCTTTGACCCACCGTGTTTTGCTGCCTTCCCTTTCCCTGCAGCCCCATTCAGCTGCTCTTCGCTGCAGCAGCGAGAAAGGCAGCTGGCTCCCCAGTTAACGGCCCTCCCTCCCAGCATGTCTTCATTTAGCAAGTTCTAAATGAAACGTCTTTCTCTTAAATTTAAATACAACTTCATATGACATCGCCAATGGTTTCTTCTTAAGTGTTATTACCAATCTGAAGAGTTTTAAGTGAAGCACGCTGACTAATTGTTTTCATTAGTTTGGTGGCAGGCCAGGCTAATGTCATGCAGGCGGGCTGCAAATCTTGTTTAAATTCAGCTGCCAGCGGAATGAGGAGGAAATGGGAAAGCAGACAGACAAGTACAGCTCAGCCCGAGTGGAGTCCCGGATAGGTTTGCTCATCTCCCGTTGCTTTTAGGCTTGTTTCTTTGTTTATTGTTTCCTTCTTGTTTTCAAGTTTGTTCTTCAGGTGTATCTCCCCACACACACATACACACACGCCAGAGCATTGGACAGCTCAGCCCTTCACAAACTTTGTGGTCTCAACACCCACGTCGTACACTCCTCAGTGACTGAGGACCCAAAGACCTTTTGTATATGTAGATTATGTCTGTCAACATTCATCACAGAAACCATAAAGCCTGAAAAAACTTGGAACACACGAGAGCACCCCAGCGCACATTCCATTGGTGGACAGTGATGGTGTCAACACCCACCACGAATCCACGGGCACAGTGCCCTGTGGCCAAAAGGTGGAGAGCAATTGGTATTATCGTGAGAACATTCGTGGCCTCCTGGACCCCCTGAATGGGGTCCCCAAGGCTCTTTGAGCCACACTCTGACAGCATCCGGTGCTGTGCCTAGGAGCAGGGACCCTGCTTGGGATCCAGTCTTGACTGCTGTGCCGGGTAAGTGTTTAACTTCGTGGACCTTCATGCCTCGCCAGGAGCACCGGTTCAGTAACAGCGCTGCCCTTGGAGGCTCAATGGGAGGAGAGAAAGCACGAGAGCACGCCGAGTATGTGAGTGAATACTGGCTGGTTTTGGTGATCCTGCCACACTGTACAGGGAAGAAGTACCTCAGGGCTGCTCCTTCTTCTACATTTATTGTTCATCCGGGATCATAGAACCATCAGGTGACAGGGCTGAAGGGGACTTGTGAGATATACTCTGCTCAAACAACTCCTTGGCTGCCTTGATGAGAGAAGATGTGGTAACAGAAAATCATGGGAAGAGTTGCCCTATGTGAAGCTGGAAATCTCACTCCATGTCTCATCTACTCGGTCTTTGTTCTTACACTTGGAGAAAAACTTAGTCTTTCCTTCAGTAGCTCACACACAGTGTTCACTTTGATTAATTACATTTTTCTCTCACGGCTCATCATACGAAAATCAGCAGTGCGTTGGCTTTCACGGCATCTTTCAATGGGCTTCCGTGCAATCGGGGAAAAATACAGGAAGGGAAAGATGAGAGCAAAGAGGAAGATCCTTTAAGGGAAATGTTGCTGCTCGCATCTCCTGACCACCGCAATCTGAGGCTCATGGAGGCCAGCCTGTGTTCTTTGTGCCCATGGAAGAAGGAAGCAGCCTCCGTCTTTGGCAGGCCCAAAGTATTTCATGTGTGAGCCATAACATTGGGAAGACCCCCTTTGCAATATTGGGGATTCTTTTCATGGATCTCACTGATGCTTGTTGACCAAGGTCAATGCAAGGACGCTGCCTCTGGGTTGGGATGTAAGGCCCCATGAGATGCCACCGTCATCCTAGAGACTGTGCCGATGAGAAAATGGAAATCTACTTCCAGATCCTTCACGGACATAACAGTTACTCACACACGTCTTACTTAGACCATGTTACCAATGAGATCCAGAGAACAACCTTATATATCTGCCCTGGAGACTTGGATCATCTAACGCTGTCGTTCTCACTGGGTTGACTCTTTCCCCTCGGGGCCATTTAACAATGTCTGGAGATGTTTTTCATTGTCTTGACTCAGTGTTACTGGGATCTAGTGGCATCCAAAGACCAGGGATGCAATTAAACATTCCTACAAGGCTCAAGATGGCTTCACAGAACAAAGAACCCAGAAATATGTTAGTGGTGCTGCTGTGAAAAATTCTGCTCTGAGGTTCATTATGGCTCTTTTACCAAAAATATTGTTACAATGGATTAATGTCGTCGGAAATCCTCAGCGAAAGCATCTGGACCATATCTCCATAGGTATATCCATCCATAAACAATTCACAAATATCTGTTCTTCAGAAAATAGTCTTTACTCTCTTCCCCAGAGATTGGTGGAAATCAGCTTCCCCAATTTCTTGCTTGAACAGTATTAGATTTACATTTCTCAGGAGAATAAACTCATTTCAAGGGTCGAATGCAAGCTGTCTGATGAGGACTTAATGAGGTGCCCTCACGTGTTTCTGTGTGTTTTGTTGGAACAGGAGGATTTCTGTTCAGAAGACCTGTAGCCCTCAGATACAACCTTGTCGTTCCCAAGAAGCGTTTGGTGTCTGGTGGGTGGCCGTCCTGACCAATCAGAGCTTGGTGGGAGATGAGAAGCTCTTCCATGCAGGGTTTCTACTTAGGTCAAAAGAGCAGTGCTTCGGGGATACACAGAGGAGATTTTCGCTTTGCAGAGTCTCAGCGCTACTGTGAGAATAATTCTCTAATTCCACCCCGTGGCGTGCCCGTATGAGATTCCTCTCCACGGTGAATTTTTCATTCACACGTACTTCAGTGATCCATTTGCATTCAACAGCACGGTTGATCAAAAGAACTTGTGGTGGCCATTACCCTAAGGCATGTTCAGAAAAATCATTCCCCCTGTGTCTCCAAATGAGCTGATTCTGGAAATAAATGGAGGGCAACCTTCTTGTGGGTGTGATATAGAACATCAGGAACAAGCACATACATAAGAAGGATGTATGATGAAATGTATTAATTCCCGAAAATGAAAAACATTTCATCACATTTTTGCAAGCGGATAGAATATTGCCATAGGAAGTCTGTGACCATGCTCTTTGTTCACAGATGCTGGTGATAAAGAATTGCAGCATGCCCTAATTGGTTAAACCTTTGGAAACCATCTAAATTCTGGCCATCGGCCGTTCCGCTCGGTGGGAAGGAGAGGGGGCACCGACATCCTTGAGAATCAGATTTTACAGGTGACATACCTAGGTCTCCTATCCCATAAACAGAATAAAATAAAAATTCGTGTTTTTTTTCAACTTAAGGAGACACTTGAATGCTTGATACCGTTTTTGTCCAATGAAGACATTTAATTTAATAAATTAATTTTGCTGCCCGATAGCTAGGCAACCGCAGGAGAATATTTCTATAGAGTCCTACAAATAAAACGAGTTCCTTTGTGTTTTGCTGAATAAAAGGTGAAACTCTTCATGGGGAGACATTAGATGTTTATGTGGCTTTCTTCCCAAAGGGTCACAGGCGGCAGATCATGAGCTAGATTTAGATCTTCAAACCTCAAACGTCTCGATGTCATCATATGCCCCAAACTGGGTGTTCTTTAAATTGTGCACTCTACCCAAAATGGGATAGAATTTAGGATTTCCTTTACGTTACGAAGGATGCATGTACTTTCTCCTAAAAATGTCTTCTTCACTGTCTTCTTTCTACATTGAAGAAATCCCTTGATTTTGAATACCGCGCAGCCTAACTCTACAAACACGGGTCCAAGATTCTGTGTCAGTGTGCCAAAAATGGTGTCTTCTCTCACCCGCAAAGCTTTCGCTTGTTGTATGATCCCCAAATCCTTTTGCGAGCCAACCAGGCCGAGGAAGGAACATCCAGGCAGATGGTTCACTGGCTCAGAGCTCAGAGAGAGGCCAGGATGTCCAGGGCGGAACGAGCTTCACTTTAGCCCAAGGAACATTCCTAAAAACATGCTCTTTGCCGTGATGTGGGAGGCATCCCCATGGGATTTGATCTGACCAGACATTCCGAAATCACCATGCATGGAAACGAATGCTTGAAATCGTCACCCTTGTTGTGGGGCAGGAACCCGTGGAGAATATTCCTACCCCACCCTCCAAATTAAACACGACCCCCGATGAACACAGTTCTCACAGGACCAAGCGGACGCTGTGAAACAACCCATCCGGTTTCATAGCAGCAGCTGTGTGCGCACATTTGCTATGAACACTTGAGTTTGCCGACACCAAAGGCCGATTAAGGAGACTCAGGATACCAAACAGCAGTACTTCGTGTCATTTTCAGAGGGCCTCGGCCCCGGTCCCCCAGGTCGTGACGTTACGGCAACATCTCCCTAGGGCCACGTCAGGGGACACATGTTGTCTCTGGGTTATGGCCGTCGCTAAGTGTGACTCGCACACGCGGTTTAGAACAATCCCGGGTATTGTGATAGCTTAGACACCGTTTAAAAGTTGAGTGCAGTAGGGTCACTGTCAATTTTTCATGGCAGAAATGAGCCTCGTTTTGACAGGCCATATTTCTGTCGCTCTCTTAAACGGTGAGCTTTCCATAGCAGCGTGATTTATTGCCCGCTTCTAGGAATGAGCACATTAGGTGTAGGATATTAAAGAAAAGAAAAAAACCGCCTCTATGTCTACATCCAAAGCACAAGCAAGTAGAGGTAGGTAGAGATTGTGTCCTGGGAATGGAGTCGCGTTCTCCGTCCTGAGTGCTACCTGGAAAGGTCTGCTGTGCACTTGAGTTGGGGGTCCTGGGAGCACAGGTGTGTCCTTCTGTCCCCACCTCTAGGCCATGTTTCACCACGGCGGGGGCTTCTCCTGTTGCAGCTCTTACACCTACCCACTCTAGCACATCCTTCCGTTCTTTCCACCCATGCAGCTTTGCATATTCGTAAGGACTGAGCGCTTCTCAAAAGGGATTTGAAAGGACCAAGGCACAATGACTGCCATTTCAGCATAGAAATCGTGTTTCAGAGAGTGCTCGCCACTTCTCAATAGAACTGTCTGTCTACGGCGCTTCCTTCTCCTCCTCTCATGGCCAACGGGAACATGGGCTTGGGAAGGGGGCCAAGTCTGCCTTTTGTTCTTATTTTTAACTCACAATAATAGAATATTTTCATTCCAAAGGCTTCCGCGGAACTCGTGATTAATAACAAGGGTTGAGGCTGGAGCAGTGCTAAGCAACAGGGCTATAATTACATGACGGGGGTTTTTAGTGACACCAAAATAAACCACACACAAAGCTCAGGGGATGGGGACCTCTCAAGAACGCTAACCCAAATTATACAGCCAAGTCTGACTTCCAGTTTCTAAATTCCTCATCATAAGGGATCACAGGGATGGACGGTTTTTAATCAGAGAAAGATAATCTTCAGGGGAAACCATCTAATTCTTTCAAAGTGGGTCTCTGTCCCTCTTTTCGATAACAGAGCCTAAAGGTATCAATGATACCTTTGGCCATTGGTCTAGTGGCTGTTAATGAATATTTAACTCAAAACAAAATGATTCGCTTCTCGGCCTTTTGGCTAAGATCAAGTGTGGTATCAAAACAATATGTTTGGCTTTTTTTTTTTTTTTTCATTCTTTAACTGCCAGATCATCTTTTTTTGCTCATGACCGATTGGATATTATCAGTTGTTTGCAGTCCGGAAAGTTCCCCTTGGTCTGCGTACACACCCAGGCCTAGGAGACATGTTTGCATCTGGCAACAATGCAATCAGAGGGTGTTTACTATCGTCATCATTACTATTCATTCACAAATTAATTCTCATTGAGAAATGTGGTTCCGCTGACATCTTTCCAATCCAAGATGCTCCCACGCTAAGTCTTACCTTTTTGTCACCCAAATTGTTAGATGTTCTTATTTTTCATAGAGCTATACTTTGTGAATAAAGCTTCCTGCATGCTGAGGTAATAGGCGGAAATTGAGTCTAGGACGAGCAGCAGGGAGAGCAGTTGAGAGCACAGATGCCCAGTAATCAGCTGGGTTTCCATCCCATGGGCTGGTCCTCATCCCATGACCTTGGGTAAGTCATTGACGCTTTCTGGTTGATGTTCCTCCACCTCATCGCCATGGGATGATAATGGCCCCAACTCATGGTGCAGCTTATAGGGTTAAAGGAGTTCATACAAGAGCAGAACTGGCTCCGTGAAGTTGCATGTGGCACCCGAGGACGTCAGTGAGTGTTCTCTCTATTGGTTGCTGAATGATAACGAGGTGGCTCCATCACGGTCTCATTTGCTGGAGGGACGACTCAAAGGTTGGGATGATTTAGCCCAAGGATGGTGTGGCCATTCACCATCTGATGCCTGCTTGATTTGTCCCACAGAATCATCGATGGCCATGACCTGATGCCGCTACTTCAGGGGAAGACCCAGCACTCGGATCACGAGTTTCTCTTCCATTACTGCAACTTCTACTTAAATGCTGTGCGCTGGCATCCTCGGAACAGTGAGTAACACAGAGCTCTCCACGCTTCTAGTACATTCACAACCAATGCCTTGCAAGGAGATGAAGCGGCAAGTGGGCTTTGCTTTGTAAAGGCCGAGGGGTGCCTCCAAGGGTCACGGTGCTTTGTTTTGAGCTCCTCCTGGTCCTGTCTTTTCCTGTTCCTTCTGGTGCTGTTGCTGTCCAGGCACATCACCGGACCCTGGAAGTCCTTCCTGTCAGGCAGAGGAAGCTCCAGGTTGCAGCCTCCTTCCTTCGTGCCCTGCAGGCTGCCCAGCTTCACGCCCCTGGCACAGCCTCCTTCTCAATAATGACTTGGAGCCACAGCATCCTCCCCTGCTGTGTGCAGCATCCTCTGCCTGAAAGGATTTTCCCTCTTTTGCCTTTTGGGTCATGCTTAGCAGCTGATGAGCACCGCCAAGGTTCCCCTGAAACGTTCCCCTTGTGCCTGCTGTCTAGCGCTTTCTGCACTCCTGTAGCTTTGCGCTGTCCCGCAGAACAGCATCTAGGATGTGTGTGTGCCTTTCTCACCAAAGCCCAGAGGTGGCGGGGTCGTGGGCTAGAGTCAGACCTTCAAGCTCAGTTCAGACGCTTCCCTGTCCTCGTTTGTCTGAAAACAGGTGTTCTTTCTGTGGGGCACTCTGCCCCAAAGGGGAAAGAATTTGGGTTTTCCGATGCCAGTTTTGGAACTGTGTTTGTAACAGGTGTAAAGGGACAGATGCGAGCAAGCCATAATCCTAGGTATTAGGGATAGGCTCCAGAATTCTTTGTATTGGAACTTAGAAGTGCAGCGACATTGAGGTGACTAAGATGCACGGGAGCATGTGGAGCACCGTCTCCGCCAGCACTGTGTGTGCAGCAGGTGGATACGGAGCACGGATTTCCTTCTTCATCTTCAGCAGTGAAGGAGACCTCCCTGTCTCTCTGTCTCTCTGTCTCTGTCTCTCTCTCTGTCATGCTTTGGGTCTTGATCCTGGAGGCTACGCTCTGCTGGACCTCCCATCTGACGGTCATTGTTGAGCTCGGGGTGGCGATCGTACTGGGTTTCAACACCTCCCGCTCCCCACCCCACGCACCCCGCCAGTTTACCAAAGGCTTCTTTAAGGAGCAGCCTCTCTATTATGTTTCAAGTGCAAAATCACAACTCTTCCATTAGCCGCAGAAATCACAGCAGGTGTACCCTTCAGAGCTGCTCCTTCAAATCTGGGCGGCTTGCCCGCAGTGTTTTCTGGAAGATAAATAGGAGACAAGCACGGGTTTCGGATTCTGGACCTGGAAGCGTTCTATTTGCTGTATCTCATCAGTGTGTCTTGTAATTCCAAATGTCCGTAGGGACATGCTTTTTTTTTTTTTTTTTTTTCCAGATTAATTGACACAGTGAGGTCTGAGTCATCCAGAGAATGGGAAGCATCCCCCTTCATGCTTGTTTTTATATGGGGCCTGCTGGAAACGTCCAGAATGAGGTGTCTGTGACTCGTGCCTAGTGAAGGAAATGTGATTATCACGTCCTGAACCTCACAGAATTGCATTTCTGTAAAGCCACCCTCCACCCCTACCCCCACCCCACTGTACCCACTGCTGCCATCACCCCCACCACCACCCCATTCAGAGAAGATGGAAGGAACATATTGGATCAGGGGCTGGAGAGGCACACAAAAAGGAACAGAGAGAGAGAAAATAGGAGTACGTGAGAAAAGCAAGACCCAGATTCCCATAGTCTGCTGGCCCTTGGGTAAAATTTGCTTCTCAGACGCGCACACAAGTGACATTCCGTCCTGTGCGACTGTCGAACGTCTGCGGCCTTGACCCGGCAGCAGGAAAGGAGACAGGGCAGTATTTTGGGGCCTGGCTCAGGGGTCTCCACACCAGGGGTTTTACGGCTTATTATTGACTTGCCTCATTGTTGTCGCTGGAACTGGTTAGCAGTGCTCGTTGGCCAGCGCCCATGGTTTTGTGGCTGCTTATCCAATACTTCATCTATCCGTTTATTCCACAAATGTGTTTGAGTGCCTAGTAGGTGGCACCCTCCGTGCTAGGATGAGTGCCTGTCAGTGAGCAAAACACCACAAACGCCGTACCCAGTGGTCGCTTATGACCTAGACCATGATGCATGGGCCCAAGACTGGGAATGCGGAGGTGCGTGGGGAAGCGTGACTGTCATCCGTGTGGGGCTGCGTGTCAGCCAGTACTCGGGTGGGTGGGCTGCCTCATCGCAGACCTACTTTGAGAGGAGTTTGCCACTGATTGCTGTACTATGTGCAGGGACGTTGTCCATAATTTTTTTTAACGTAAATTCAGTGAGCCCACATATTCAGTTTGCGATGTAGCGTTCCTCGACTTGTCAGCTGTACACAACACCCATTGCTTGTCACGTCACGTGCCCTCCTTAATGCTTTTTTAAAAAAGATTTAATTTATTTATTCACGAGAGACACAGAGAGAGAGAGGCAGAAATTCAGGCAGAGGGAGAAGCAGGCTCCATGCAGGGAGCCCGACGTGGGACTCCATCCCGGGTCTCGAGGGCTGAACCACCCGGGCTGCCCTCCTTAATGCTCAAAGATAAGGAGCTTGCAGCCTGAGCTCACAATACTTTATTAGAGAAAAAAACAGAAATTTAGGGTCAGGATGTAGTCGCAGGGAGGCCGCCCCTGCTTGCTCAGGAATCTTCCCCATGTGCCGTTAAAATGTGGTTGACGTGACGGGAGTCCGCGGGCGCCGCAGATCCAGGCTGTGTTGCTCCGTGAGAGCAGCTGGCTCAGCAGCAGGTCACCGGCCCCAGGGAATTAGCACTGACCGCGAGTGTTCTCAGGGGTCCAATTACCGCTTGTTCTGATTAGTGGGAGGCCCGCGTCCCGCAATCCCAGCCTTATTAAACACTTACTTGTCCAAACACTGGGAGCTACAGTTCTGTTTCCGCCCTTCTGAAACACGAGATCCCTTTTCACTGTTAATCTGCAGTGTCTCCTCTATAATTTAATAATTCCGTGATTATAATAATTACCTACTTGCGTTGTCTCAGCAAGTTGAATGACATAATCTAATCAGGAGCTGATATCACCACTCCCATTACATTGTGGGAGAAATCACAAAAGCGTTATGATAGCCCGCATGAAGTGTGTCGCGTTTCGGTGGGAATCTTGAGCTTCAATGTACTGTGCAATGTGCGTTGGAAGCCTCGGCGTTACGTCGGGGCCGATGAGGCGGTGCTGTTAAAAATTCAGCGTGACGGCAGCTTGATTCTGGGGATAAAAATCTATCTTAGAAAGCAGGTGGATACTTGGCTCTAGGATTCCGTTACCGATTTTCAAGCCTGTGAACACAGCGTGTAAGATAAATGCTCGCGTTAAGGCGAGAGCCCCCAGCCCAGCGGGTCACGCGAAAATCCACGGCACGCGGCTATCGCCTGACGCTGAACCCAAGCCGCCTCACAAATCCGGCTATGTTTTCACTTCGACTTTGCTGGAAACTTTTCTACTGTGATTTAAAGAAAAAAAAAAAAAAGCATTAAAAAAAATTTAAAAATTTAAAAACTTAAAAAATTAAAAAAAACAAAACCAGAACAAAAAGCTGTAGGATAATAGAATTCATCGCAAAAAATGTATTCGTGTCCAACTTTTTCAAAGGTGCCTTCTTTGCGAAACAGGAGTTAAGGAAGGTTTATTCTTTGTTTGGTGACGTAATCTTGGCTATTATTAGAATTTCCGTGATGCATACGCAGATCTTTGTTAGCTCCTCTCTGTTCCCCGTGGCTGCGCGAGAGGTTAAATGAGGTTCCAAATAAAAAAAGCGGGGCGCCCAGGTGGCTCAGCGGTTGAGCATCTGCCTTTAGCTCAGGCTGTGACCCCAGAGCCCCGAGATCGAGTCTCACGTCGGGCTCCCTGCGTGGAGCCTGCTTCTCCCTCTGCCTGTGTCTCTGCCTCTCTCTCTCTCTCTCTGTGTCTCTCATGAATAAATAATAACTTAAAAAAAAAAAGACATCATTTACTGTAAAATTCCAGTTCCACGATTTTTAGCAAACGTGTGCAGCTCAGCACAGCCAATCGCAGTCCCAGTCGGGCATCAGGACATTTCCAGCTACCGCCCATCTGTGGTCGCTCCCCATCCTCACGACCAGGCTCATTTCATTCTTGAGTTGCTCCTTTTAGGTGTTCTCGGTTTAGAGAGCATAAGATGTTATCTGAGGCCTTAGCGTGTGGAAGACCATCGTGATGGCTGCGTGCATGCATGTGCATGAGTGTGCGTGCACTTTTAGCGTCTCTCCTGTTGCAGTTAGCAGGGAACCTCGGTCGTCCGGAAGGCCTTAGAGAGAAACACAGGCCGCAGGCTGAAAAGCTCAGAGAGCGGGAGGCAGCAGAGCTGGGAGCCCAGAATGAGTTGGTCCGAGGACGCTGTCCGGGAGGCCGCTGTGCCCCTCCAAGCCGCAGCGGTGGTCCCGGGCACAGAAAGTTCCTTGTCCTCTTGTCTGCACAGCATCCCTGAGACTTCGGGGGTTGGGGAAAAGGAAGAGGAAGGAGAGAGACTGAGACAGAGAGAGACATGCAAGGAGGGGGCAGATTGTGAGCACCCAAGGCAACGCACGGGCACCCGCAGGTGTGCCACGGAGCACTGCTTGAGCACTGCTTCCTCGCAGCCCCGCTTCGTGCATGCCCCGCTCTGCGTGTGTGAGCCCTGGGCCTCCTGTCCCGCGGGGCGCTCGGTGACACCAGGGCCTGGCACCCCGCCCGCGGCCACACCTACCCCCCCCTCCCCGTGCTGACGTGTCCCCAGCCCGCCAACCTGTGTCCTTGTGAACCGCAGGCACGTCCGTCTGGAAGGCGTTCTTCTTCACGCCCAAGTTCAGCCCCGAGGGCGCCAACGGCTGCTTCTCCACGCACGTGTGCTTCTGCCACGGGCACTTCGTCAGCCGCCATCACCCGCCGCTGCTCTTCGATGTTGCCAAGGACCCCGGGGAGAGGACCCCGCTGTCGCCGGCGACCGAGCCCCGGTTCCGCGAGATCCTCGCAGTCATGCAGCAGGCGGCCGACCGCCACGCCGAGACCCTGCAGGCCGTCCCCAATCAGTTGTCGCTGGGCAACGTTCTCTGGAAGCCGTGGCTTCAGATGTGTTGCTCGTCCTCCGGCCTCTTCCTGCCAGTGTGACCGGGAAAACCAGGCCAAGGGCGCGAGCCGCTAGCGGTGCAGGCGGGGACACGACGCAGGCCCGGAGCCCGCCTCGCCTGCTGCATTGCACACGTGCACGGGGCACGTGGGGGGGGGGGGGCACCGGGCAAAGCCGGCCCTGTGGGCATCTCAGACTGGGAGCCTGTGTCCCTCTTACCGCCCCAATGGTCCATCGAGAGCCCCCCGGTGACCCCAGGGGACAAACGACCGGTAAGACACACAGGGTCAAAGCCACACTTGGGGCTTCCGTGGCCCAAATTCGTGGAGGCCTGTAAACGTGATACGAGAGGCTCGGCGGGCACGGGCGGCTCCAGGGCACACGGATCGGAAGGGGCGCCGGGTACCCCCCGTGCACCACTCCGCAGATGCGCGTGAGCCGCGGGCTGACGTGCCATCGTATCAGCGTGTGACGCGGTGCCCGCCACCACGATCCCCGGCACGCCAGCGGGAGCGCAAACGGCGCTCAAGAGCATTTGCTAGATCTTAACGTCTGCAGCTGATGACGAGTAAAGGAGCATCTTCTTCGCCAACGGCAGAGGACGCTACGTCGCGCGTTGGGTGGGAAGGCAGTTCTGGCCCGTGTCGTTGAGGACGCACACGGAAAGCTCGGCGGGAGACGTGCATTGCTGCAAACGCACTTTAATTCTTCCCTCGAGACGCCACAGGGATTTAGACCATAAAATAGAAGCTTTCTGCAACTTAGGCAAAAGCAAGCGATTCACCTGTAGTTTTTTTTTGTGCAGCAGACTTTGTGAAGTCCTCCGGGAACTACGAACTCCTGAGACCAATCTCCCCCGAGCACATTTCCGTCTCAGAACATACTACATTTGGGTTTTCCGGGTTTTTTGTTTTTTTTTTTTTTTTAGGGGTGGGGGATGGATGTTGTCAGAGAAAGGCTGCCCCGGGCCTGGGAATGCTGCAGCCCGAGGGATCCCTCCCCACGCGGAGCAGAGAGTGACCTGGTGGGGAGACCCGTCACCCGCCCCCCACGACGCGTGTCGTTCCTGCAGGATGTGCCGATGGCAGCGCAGCAGCTCATGCGGACACTTGTAGGCCGAGGCCACGGGACACCGCGCCCTGCGTCCTCGCCGACACGTACCGTTTTACGTGTGCTTGTGGTGGCATCAGGGGGTGCAGCCCCGGACCCGCCCAGGATGCACCGAGCTGAGCCGAGGCTGCTCCTGTCACTCGCCGACACGGCTCAGCGCCCAGCGGCAGCGTCTGGATCCCTTCCGGGGCCCGCGCGGACGGCCCAGTGCTGCCTGTCTTGCTGCGTGTGTGCACGTCCCGAGCTGGCCCGCTGCTCTCTGGGTTGCAGGACACGGCCAGGCCCGCGTGGCCGCGTGCAGGGAAGGCGCGTGCTCCGGCGTGTCCCCCGCAGGCGACCTCGGGGACCCAGCAGGGCGACTTCACGCCTTCCATCCTTGTTCCCGCTCTCATCAAACCTGCAAGTGCTATTTCTGCACGCCCCCCACCCCTGGACGCGGCTGCAAGCACACAGAAGCCTCCCTTTCCACGTGCGTGTCTCCAGAAATCGCGCCGAGTGCGTCCTGTGGCTTCAGGAGCCGCGGGAGAGCGAGCCGGCGAGCCCGAGCCCGTCGCGGGTGAGGCCGCTGACTCTTGCTACACAGGAACCATTGCAAACCACTCTTACAACCTTGGGTTTGAAGCGGATCGTGTTCGCTCGACGTTTAGCGCACTCAGTGCGGCTGGACTTTCGGACAACGTGGCAGGGTGGGGAGCGTGTGCTGGGGACTAGGTAAACGGAGGCGCTTTGACACGTCACACGGAGGTATATTATATCGACAGTCGTTCAGCGTGTACAATGGCAGCTGCAAACGAAGGACACTTACACCTCTAGAAATAAAATCAGCTTTAAAATATTTGCCTCCGGGGGCGCCTGCGGGGCTCAGTCAGTACAGCGTCTGCCTTCAGCTCCGATCATGACCCCGGGGTCCTGGGATCGAGTCCCGCATCGGGCTCGCTCCTCAAGCGGGGAACCTGCTTCTCCCTCTGCGTCTGCCCCTCGCCCCGCTCGTGCGCGCTGTCCCTCTCACGTACATAAATAAAATCTTAAAAAGTGTATTTGCCTGCAAAGAACTGAGATGACTGTTTTGAATCAGGGTATTTGGAAATCACGTTTATTCGTAATAAGCAAAACTCCTAGGTCTTCCGAAAGTCTCGCCTGGGACGCACGGCAGGAAATTTGAATTCTTTTGTTCAGAAGACACGCAGCCAACCTTCTTCATGACCCAGTTGGCTTAGCGATGTTGTATTTTTGCAAAGCTGTGCCAGGCTGCTTGTTTTCAAAACGTCTCACGGGTGCTACCTCCTGGGTTATACGTCCAAACTTTAGTACGTTGTGAAGCTTTGAACAAATTCTTTTAAAAGGAAGCCTGTGGAGTCGCAGCATGTGACAAGCCAAGCAAACGGGCGCGTGTGCACAGGCATCATTTTCCGGGGCCGGTAACGCGGCGTGGGAAAGCAGAACCGCGGCCCACGTCGTCCCGGATTCAAGGAAGGGGAGCAGACGTCAGGACGCCGTGGGACGTACAGACAAGGGTGGAGAAGAGATGCGGGCAAGGTACCTGGTCCACGTCTGCAAAACGCTGTCTGCAACGTGACGCCCCGATACGGGTTTCTCAAAACCTTGTTCTAAAGTCCACGCAAAGCTAAAATAAAACTTGCATTGGCGACAAAACGTGTGCTGGTGCTTTGTGCTTTGCCGAGTGACTCATTTCAGCAACTCATTTGCCGAGTGACTCATTTCAGCAATGTTGGGACCGTGAGATGCTCAGGGCTGCTCACAAAGGTCCCTGCATGTCACCTCTTCTTGTGGAGGGTTTGCTGTGCTAGGAGAGGAGGGCTACAGGGTTCAGCTCGGCAAATACCGATTGCATCCCTAAGCGTCAGGCGGGCTTTAGGAGCAAGGTTTAAATTTTGTGGGTTTGTAAGATTTTATTTATTTACTCAATGAGAGACACAGAGAGAGGCTCCATGCAGGGAGCCCGACGTGGGACTCGATCCTGGGTCTCCAGGATCACGCCCTGGGCCGAAGGCGGCGTTAAACCGCTGAGCCACCCAGGCTGCCCAAAGTCCAAATTCCGAAACAGAAAATGTCGACCTCTCTGGTCTGGACTTGAGGCTGGATTCCTTTGCAAAACCCAAGCAGAAAAAAAAAAAAAAAAAAAAAACAAGGAGAGTCCCAGTAAACCCGAGCCGCGGAAACAAGGTCAAGGGAGAGGTGCAGCAACAGTGGGCACTAGGGGGGGTGCACATGTGACCCAACGCCTCTGCACAAACCCTACAGTAGGTGCTGAGGGCGAGGTCCGTGTGCACCGAGCGCCCCCCCCCCCGCCCCCCCAGCAGCCCTGGAACCACGAACTTCTGTCCTGCCAGCGCCTCCTCCAGTGGACCGTCACGTAATCCCATAGGCGCTTTGTTTCACGGGCTCTCAGTAAAGCAGTCGTCGTATTTGCCAATACTTAACAGCGACAAATAGTATGTCAGAGGAGCCTTTTCAATTAGGGAAATGTCAGCTTCTCCTCATTAGGATCCTAGAACAGGTGTTCGATATTCCTTGAAACGTACCCACCTGTTCATGCAGAGGAAACATTGTGCACAGGGCGATGGATCCATCCTTTTTTTTTTTTTTTTTTTTTTTTTTTAAGAAGAAAACCACACTGGAGACCCTCAGATGTTTCTCCTAAAAGTGCTTCTACTCATGAGGTTCAAGTGTTCTGAATGGCTTTGCAGGGTCGCGCTGTGTATGTTACTCGGCAGACACATCACATCTTCGTAGAGGCGGATTGCACAAGGCCTAGATATGCTTTACCCAATAAGCAAACTGTCGCTGTCGTATTAAATTCTAGGACATAAAAATTGGCCTCACTGGGGCACCCGGGTAGCTTAGCGGTTGAGCATCCACTTTTGGCTCAGGACGTGATCCTGGGGTCCCAGAATCGAGTCCCACATCGGGCTCCCTGCAGGGAGCCTGCTTCTCCCTCTGCCTGTGTCTCTGCCTCTCTCTCTCTGTGTGTGTGTGTGTCTCTCATGAATAAATAAGTAAAATCTTTTAAAATAAAATTAAATAAATAAATGAATGAATAAATAAATAATAAAATCTTCCAAAAATAAAAATTGGCTTCATCGATCACGTGAGAGTCTCGGGTTACAAACTATATTGTCTACGGTGGTGTTTTTCTGAAGGCAAAAATGTCCAGTGAATGTATTTTTATGACTATACACTTTGAGTTGACTATCAAACCGGATTTGATAGTCTGGATTTACTGTCTGGATTTAATTACGGGGTCAACATTGACGTAAAGTGGCGTATTTACAAAGGTATGGCGTGCTTCCTCGTGGGCAGGGTCTCTTTGGGGCCCAAACTTTCTCCTGGAGCAAATGGAGGGTTTTTCATGAATGCGTACCAGGCAGGGAGGCATTTCCCACTGCTCTCATTGTCATGTTGGGACTATGAGATGCTCAGGGCTGCTCACAAAGGTCCCTGCATGTCACCTCTTCTTGTGGCCGCCGAATGCAGAACATGCAGGTAAGGAGGACTCGCAGAAGACCCTGAGGAATGAGAATGGGGTTGGTTACAAGAGCCTGGACCCCTGAGCCATGCACATCACCACCTGGGAGCAGCCACGGAGGGCTGGCTGTGTGGCCGCCCGGTGATCGCCACCTGACCAAGATCCAAACTTTGCTCTTCTGAGCCACTGAGATTCAGAGCTTGTTCATCTCGTAGCAGCTGGACCGACGACCTTGACTGATCCAGTAGGTTGGCCCCTCTGTATAAGCGTGACATGTCGTGATAGCTCTTTGGATTGCAAACGATTTGTTCTGATTGGTGCTGCTTTAAAAGGAAGCTGCATGCGTTAATTCTTGTGTGTCTGTGTTGTTCTTTTATATTTTCATTTTCATGTTTTTGTTGTTGCGACACTTAACCTGAGAGCTAGATTTTTAAGTGTGCGATGCACACTGGTAACCGCAGACACCACACTACACAGCATACCTGCAAGATTCACGTGACGTAACTGGCAATATAAACCCGTTGGTTTGCAACCCCCTCTCTTTCTTTTCCCCCAGACCCTAGCCACCAGCATTCCGCTGTTTGCTTCTGTAAGGTAGACTATTTTAGATGCCTCCTGTGGATGGAATTTTGCAGTATTTGTCCTCTTGTGATGGACGTCATTCACGTAACATAGCATCCCTAAGGTTCAACGTGTTGTTGAACGTTGCGGGATTCTGTCCCTTTTTAAGATTGAAGGATGGTGGCTGCTATCTGGAAAAACAAAAACAACGCAGGCGTTGACAAGGACGTAGGGAAAAGGGAACCCTCATGCACTGGGGAAGTGCAAAATGGTGCAGCCACTGGGGAAAACATTATGCAGGGTCCTCAACAAATTAAAACCAGAATTACCATGCAACCCAGCAATCCCACTTCTAGATGTTCATCCAGAAGAACTGCAGTCAGGATCTTGAAGACATCTGTGCTCTCCTGTGTTCGTCGCAGCACTGGTCACAATGGCCAAGATGTGGAAACGACATAAGTGGGTGGATGGTGGACAAAGGAAATGTGGTCCGTGCATTAATTCCTTGAATTTTTCCTACGATGCGAAGATGCCGATCAGGTAAACCTCAGCACTGACGTTGGCCAGCAATTGGCGGGGGCCCAGAATTGAGGATAAATGATCCCACTGTAGAGGGAGCGAGTGAGTGGGCAACGTCAACTACGTTGCTCAAGCAACACATCGATGATGCCTTCCACGCCGACCTCCTTCCTCCAAGTGGAATCGTAAATTGTGCTTCGTTGGCTGGATGAGGATGGCAGATTTCAAAGTATGTTGCACATATTGAGGGCTGATGGTCTGTATAAAAGCACATTTTTCCAAAGAACATATTTTTATAAAATATTCTTTGAAATCCCTATAAATTCTGTAACCTTCGAAATCCTTAAAAATGCATTTCCTGGGCATACGTAAATGCGCTCTTGGTGACTGGGGTGCGTTAGTTTTGTTGATCAGATTGTAGTCTTAGAGATCAAAAGACAACGTAATGCCTTAAAGCCAACTTCTTTCAGCACGCTTTGAAATAACACCGCATAACTCCTGTTTAATATTTACAATTAATTCATGGGATTCATGCTTTTTGTGCTTTTCTTTAAAAGGCAGGGTGGAACACGTTCTGTTACTGGCAAGCCGCAGGACGCTCTACAGCAAGATCTGAAAGTTGCCTCTCAGGTTGAAGGCAACATGCGACGGGGTTGGGAGAAGTCAGCGTTTCAGATAATTCAAGAAAGGACACGTGTGGCGTTGTGTCAGACAAGGGAGATGCACGAGGTGTGGAACCGCTGGGCGAGAGGGGGATCGGGCAGGCCATCTGTTGGAGCTTGTATCAGGGAGATCTGGCCCCAGCCATCCTATCTGCAGTGGAGATAAAGCTAGTTTCTACAGCACATTGCACTGCCCTGCAAATGAGGCAGGAACTGGTCCCAGGAGCCGCCCCGTTGGGAGAGGCTGGAATATGGGGTAGTTTTCAGTTAGGCTCCTTCGTCCCCAGCTTGATTGCAAGTACTTCTATGCATTCATCTACTTAATCCTCACTACACACCAGTTGGATTGATGTTATGATAGTCCTGTTGCAGATGGAGAAACAGGTACAGGAAACAGGTTGCTTTAGTCTTAGATTTATGTAGTGATCTCTTGGTTTAAAAAAACTAAAAAAAAAAAAAAAAAAAAAAAGGATTTTTAAGTAAAAAAAATCTGAAAAAATAATTTAGAAAAATAAGTTAAATGGGGCACTTGGCTGGCTCAGACTGTAGAGCACATGATTCTCTTTTTTCCCTTTTTTAAAATTTATTTTTATTTTATTTTCCTTTTTTTAAATTTAAATTCAGTTTTGCCGAACACACAACTCGTGACCTCAGGGTTATATATCTGAGCTCCATGTTGGGTGTACAGATTACTTAAAATCCTTAATCTTCTTTTTAAAGTAGGTTCCAAGGCATCCCCGGTGGCTCAGCAGTTTAGCACCACACCTGGGGTGTGATCCTGGAGATCCGGGGATCAAGTCCCGCATAGGGCTCCCTGCTTGGAGCCTGCTTCTCCCTCTGCCTGTGTCTCTGACTCTCTCTCTCTCTGTGTCTCTTATGAATGAATAAATAAAATCTATAAAAAAAAATAATAAAGTAGGTTCCATGCCTAGCACGGAGCGCAATGTGAGGCTCAAACTCAGGACCCTCAGATCAAGACCAGAGCTGAGATCAAGAGTCAAATGCTCAACTAGAAAATAAACACACACACACACACACACACACACACACACAAATGCTCAACTAACTGAGTTGCCCCAGGCACCCCAAGAATAAAATCTTAAAAAAAAGGAAACGTGGATGGAATTTCATGATCTCCATATATGACTGCACATGTTGTATAGCACACAACTCTAGGGGACACTGGCGTGGGAAGAGTGCTTCCTAAATTTGTTCAGTGCACAACCCGTGCCACTGTATGTAGTATGGATTAGACTGTGACACTGTATAAGTAGATGGTCATAGGGGTCGGCGGTAGCACTTGTTACATTGATTTGCCTGGCAAGGAGCACAGAAGGATCGTGTATGAGTTAAAACGGTGTGTTGAACCCACAAGCATATAGATTTGAGATATTTTCAGAATGATATAAGCAATCTGAGCATCCCAATCACGAAAATACAGTTCACATTAATAGTTGATTTATTTAAAAAAATAATTGACTTATTTCATTCAAAGTGAAAGATGGGCCCCTGGGTGGCTCAGCGAATGAGCGTCTGCCTTCAGCTCAGGTCGTGACCCGGGGATCGTGGGATCGGGTCCCACATCGGGCTCCCCTTGGGGAGCCCTACTTCTCCCTCTGCCTGTGTCTCTGTGTCTTTCTGTGTTTCATGAATGAATAAATAAAATTTAAAAAGAAAAAGGCACTTGTTTTTGCATGTGTCTGTTCACCGTCCTCCACCGTGTCGTCCCTGGATTGCTACGGATGTCCAGCTTGCTCGACTGTCCAGGCGCGTAGGACGGTGGTACCTCTGGCTGCTAGCGAGCCGTGAGGAGACATGGCACCTGCTACTTCGGGCCTAGGGCCTATCAGTTGCCAGGATAAAAATCCCGCAGCACCTTCCCAACACCCCAGGTGGAGACGCCTCACCCAGGCTGGTGTCAGAGCGAAGGGGACACCACCCAGAGCCCCCGAGGACAGTTGCTGAGTGCCAGGGTGACCACAAGCTAGTCCTTTGTGGCTTTAGTGAGTGCGATCTGCATGTTGTCCGTGCAGAGCAAGCACATCCCATTCACCTCGGGGAGCTCGTGTTACCACCCTGTTCCTGCTTAGGGAATAATTATTAAATCTGGAAAACACTTTGTCGCTCCTTTTTCTCCCATTTAGAGAATTTCTCTTAAGCCATCCTGCGACGTTGTGGACGCTGGAAGATTGGAGGTTTCATGGACGTAGACATCAGAAGTAGCTGGAGGAGAGGAAAGATGAGGACGGCTTCGGGCCTGTGTAAAATGAAGCAAAGAAACAGAAGTGAAGGTTTAGGGTGACCGTATCTTCAGAAATAGACACATCTGCTAACCTTCCCAGAGTGGGAACTGGGGAGACTGCATCACACGGAAATTCAGGAGCCGTTCTGCAAATTTCATGGTTTTGCTTTAACAACAGACACTATGTTTAAAAAAAAAAAATTAAGATTTTATTTATTTATTTGAGAGCGAGAACGGATTAGGGGAGGGCAGAGGGAGAGGGAGAAGCAGACGCCCTGCTGAGCTCAGAACCGGACATGGGGCTCGATCCCACAACCCTGGGATCATGACCTGAGCCGACGGCAGATGCTCGGCGGACTGAGCCACCCGGGCGCCCAAACCCTACATTTTAATACCATTTTAAGTGTGTTTAAAATGTTCCATCCCATTTGTTAAAAGTTGGAGAAAACAGATTTTAAGTAAAAAACAATAAATAAGAACACGAACACTTATTTGCATCCTGCGTTTAGCCTTTGAACGCACGTAAAGCATCTTTCGGCCTTTTCATCATTTGAATTATTTTTGCCCTCCCCCCCACCCCAGCGATGTCTAGCTGAAGAAACCAAAACCAAAAGCGAGACAGTACAGCGCCGTTGTCCTCCGTGGCAACTGAAACGTGCCTTGCGTGACCTCTGGCCCGGCGAGGCCGCGTGCAAGGGCCTCGGGAGCCGTGACGCTGCCCGTCGAGGACGGTGACCAGCCGCAGCCCCGGGCAGCCGCGTGTGGCTGTGTCCCCGCGTCCCCTGCTGCCCGCGGGGAACTGCAGGCGGGAGGCCCGGGGCTCCCATGACGCACCCTCGACGCCTGCGGCTGCTTGTGCACCTGCCGCTCCAGGCCGAGGAGCAGCCCGACTGGAAGCCCCGGCCCGTGCCGCCCTGGACGTCAGCTTTCCGGGCCGGGAGGCACACGCGGCTTGCACACGCGGCTTGCACACGCGGCCTCTGGGCTCTGTCCGCATGCACGTTCCCTGGAGACACAGGAGACGAGGCGGGCATGGACTCCAGCAACTGACCGTGCTCTTGGCTTATCTCTTCATGACATCTGGCCGCGAGCCGTGCCCCTAACAGCTGCATGGCATGTTGCCCCTTCTAGAATTAATGGCAATGACAAAACTACTTTCAGCGCTGCCGAGGCAGCTACGAGCACGCTCAGCCTGGGAGGGCCACGGGTGATGAGCGTTGCCCACCGCCCACCGCCCGCACACGCTCCCCGACGGCTCGGAGCTGGCCACACCGCCTTCCGTCCATTTGTTGCTCACGCAGACCGACCCCTTGGCTAGCCAGCCTTCCCAGTTCTCCTTTTTCGCGATCCGAGCACAGAAAGTTGCAAACTATGGAAGGAAAAAGATTTGACCCAGCCACTTAGTAATACCCCACATCACTAATTTTGAGGATTGAATTTCAACATAAGGTAATTCAAACTCTGTGACGGGAGTAATGCTAGTGCCCGAAAAGGCAGGAGGGTGAAGATAGAGGCAGCTGAAGTGTAAGGCATCATTGTGATTAAACATGATTACTTTATTTTTAAAAAAATTTTTTTAAGATTTTATTTATTCATGAGAGAGGCAGAGACACAGGCAGAGGGAGAAGCAGGCTCCACGCAGGGAGCCCGAGGTGGGACTCGATCCTGGGACTCCAGGATCACACCCTAGGCCGAAGGCAGGTGCCAAACGAGCCACCTGGGGATCCCAACACGATTACTTTATAGAACATATTTTAATTATCCTAATAAGAGACCATTACCCGATTAGGAAATGTTTTCAGCTGTACCATATTAAGACCTGTTTGGGTATTTGTGTCCTACCGTTTTAATTGTAGTATTTAAGGACAAATGCAAAACGAAATAGTACTCTAAACCATTTCCTATTCAGTCGATGAATATTTTCCTCGGCCATACAGCAGGGATTTGCCAATGGAGAGACTTAATCACATTGCCCCAGATTTTCTTTTATCTTGGCAGAGAAATAGAGACTTCTTTCCAGCATGAACTCGGCTGTCTGACTACTTTGTGGTTCATTTTAGCTGCCAGTAATGTAGGGGTTACGAAAGCAGCACATCTTCATCAAACCCTGAAAGACGGGGATCCCTGGGTGGCGCAGTGGTTTGGCGCCTGCCTTTGGCCCAGGGCGCGATCCTGGAGACCCGGGATCGAATCCCACGTCAGGCTCCCGGTGCATGGAGCCTGCTTCTCCCTCTGCCTGTGTCTCTGCCTCTCTCTCTCTCTCTCTCTGTGACTATCCTAAATAAATAAATAAAATATTTAAAAAAAAAAAAAAAAAAAAAAAAAAACCCTGAAAGACGATGTGAACCTGTAGAGTCGACTCCGTGCACGTTGCATTTTCATATATTGCAGGCGTCGTTAGCGAAGACCCTCTATTTGCGATTTGCACTGCGTTGCGTTGTGTTTATGCTGTAAGGAACGTGCTTTCAATCTGCCCATTGTAGCCTCAGCAATTTGGAACGAAAGCTTAGAACACGATGACGGCATTGCGTTTCGTGAGAGAGGCACAGATGAAAATTTTAATTTCAACATCCACTCACAAAATAAAATAAAATAAATAAAATGAAATAGAATAAAATAATAAAATAAAATAAAAATAAATAAATGAATAATAAAATTAAATTAAATAAAATGAAATAGAATAAAATAATAAAATAAAATAAAATAAAAATAAATAAATAAATAAATAATAAAATAAAATAAAAAAATGAAATAGAATAAAATAATAAAATAAAATAAAATAAATAAAATAATAAAATAAATAAAATGAAATAGAATAAAATAATAAAATAAAATAAAATAAAATAAAATAAAATAAATAAAATAAAATAAAACAAAACACTCGCATCTATACTTTTCCAGATAAGAAGGCAGGGTAGAAAGAGTGCCTCGCAGTTGCTAAAGATAATTTAAAAACAAAACAGAGTGACGTATTGTGGGAAATTTCACACACACACAAAAGCAGAGACTGTAGTATGGAGCCCTCCGTGACCTCGCCCCCCACGCTTCAAAAGTTCTCACCGCTGTGTCCATCTTCAAACACACTTGTGTTACAGTATTTTAAGATTTTTGCATCCATCATCCACGAGTAGAACATAGACATTTTCACCTTTCAAGATACACTGCACAAATCGCTATGATGACATATGTCTCCGGAGTGTATGTATTTTCTTGCGCTTCCTCCGTGCGATCCAACGCCATTGGAAAGAAAGTTCCTTCATAGATCGGGGTGCTTGCATGCTCTTTCAAAGAAGCATGCACTTTTGGGACCATCTCCACCTCTGGGGCACCCAGAAGGTGTGGATCACTTGAGAGACCCACATTGGCTCAGCTGCATTCACGATCGTCCAGATTCCCTAAGAGAATTGGCTCTCTTGCAAGTAGTGTTCCCATGAGAATCGTAATGATTTAAATTTATATATCCAACGCATTTATTTAATTTCTCACTAGCCTAAAAATCTCAACTCAATGCTTTTGTGTCATTTGGATGCTCTTATCCCTTTCGACGACAACTTCTTGATTTTCTTTAGGCTACTTTGGTTTTGGGTTTTTTTTTAAAGATGTTATTTATTCACGAGACACACACAGAGAAAGGTAGAGACACAGGCAGAGGGAGAAGCAGGCTCTGTGCAGGGAGCCCGACGTGGGACTCGATCCTGGGTCTGCAGGATCACACCCTGGGCTGAAGGCAGGCGCTAAACCACTGAGCCACCCAGGGATCCCCCTCTTTAGGCTACTTTGAAATGAACCAAACATCTCATGAAATAATCCTAGAACGGCAGATTCCAAACATTTTCTGGGTGGTGTCAAATCCACAATGATACTGTGGTGTATTTGGAAAAGTTAAATTTTTAGCAATAAACTATAAGAATGTAAACTCACCTAACTCTAGGAATAAAAATACCAGAGCCATGAAACAAATATTAATTTTTTTTACAGATAATATAGGCTTAAAATAGTTTGGATGGATGTTTGAAGATAATAGGAGGAATATGGCGCGGGATTAAGATCATTCCTAATGAGATGTAACAATTCAGCAGTCTGAGAGATCACATACTAAGGGTTTGGTGATGAGAATTAAACTTTAGTCTTGGAATTAAAACCTTAAGACAGCGTTAAACAACTTGTCTGTTGTTTGTTATACCCTATCCATCAAATTGATTGCTAAATTAATTTCTGCATTTTGGGGATTAAAGACATGAAACTGTTTTCCTAAGTCCTGATGTTCTGAAGATGGCGTGGATTTTCCAAAGGCAAAACGGAAAGAATCTGATTGAACACGCAGATGCTAGCACCCAGAGTTAAGTGACTCACATACTGCAGTCCAGACAAATCACAGAAGGACTCAACTTTGTCTAGATCGTTAATGCATCAACTGTGCCATTCGGAGACTTAAAATACCGAAATGTCTTAGGCATTTATGACGCGGTTAATTTGTGTAAACATTTACATGCTTTGAGAGAATGTGGCACTCAGCGGATCTGGGTCAGAACAGGCCTGTGCTTGCATGGGTTTATTTTTGTTCTCAGTTTCTTGGTTTTGAGCCTGTTTGGTAACGATCTTTGGTCTTCAGATCTAGTGCCTCATTCTGTATAAGTCTGTGTAGTAGAAAACCATGTTTGGAGGGGCGCCCGGGGGGGCTCAGCGGTTGAGCATCTGCTTCTGGCTCAGGGCGTGACCCCGGGGTCCTGGGATTGAGTCCCACATCGGGCTCCCTGCATGGAGCCTGCTTCTCCCTCTGCCTGTGTCTCTGCCTCTCTCTCACTCTCTGTGTGACTATCATAAATAAATAAATAAATAATTTTAAAAAAAAAGAAAAAACAAAACCATGGTTCTAGATTGGCCAAAGTATATCAGCAAAGTATATCACTGTGACCCAGGCTTTGGCTTGGAAGTGGTCATGGATTCGTTAGCTATTTCCATAGCGATGCTGTGTAATAAGCCACGCCAACTCAACGGCACATAAATATGCATTTATTCGTATGCTTATGGGTCTGCAGGTTATCTGATGTGGCTCTGCTCTGTATTGCATTCAGGACCCAGGGGTAGAGGACAGAAGCCCCCAAAGGGCAAGAAGAGACAGCTGCTGCTCTTCAGATCTATGCCTATAACTGCCATTTCTGTCCACATTTCTTTAGCCAGCGCATGTGGCGGGGAAGTCTGTGCCTCCCACAGATGGTGAGAGGACTGTGTTAGATACTTTGCATTACTGTGTCAGGAATAACACAAAATTAGCAGCATGCAGTGAAACCTGTTTGTGGTCTCATGCTCCCGTAAGCCGCAGTCCAGTGCATGTCGGCTGAGTTCTATTATTTTTTTTTTAAGATTGATTGATTGATTTATTTATTTATTTATTTATTTATTTATTTATTTATTTATTATAGACGTAGAGAGAGAGGGGCAGAGACACAGGAAGAGGGAGAAGCAGGCTCATGCCGGGAGCCTGATGTGGGACTTGATCCCGGGTCTCCAGGATGGCGCCCTGGGCCAAAGGCAGGTGCTAAACCGCTGAACCACCCAGGGATCCCCCTCGGCTGGGTTCTATACTGTAGGTCTCACCAGGCTGAAGTCAGGGTATCAGCTAGGATGGACTACAGTTGTCACCTGGGGCTTGAGAGCCTCTTCCAAGCTCAATGGTAATTCAAAGAATCAATTTCCTTCGCACACTTTCTGCAGAGGTTCCCTGTTGTTTAAACTGGCAACAGCAGGTGAAGTCCTGCTCTCCCGTTTTGTTCTGTTCAGCCCCTCAGTGGATTGCATGGGGTCCACTCATACCGCGGAGAACAATCTGCTTTGCTCGGTGTACTGATTCACATGCTAATCTCCTCCAGAAACACTGTCAAAGACACACCCAAAACACGATGTTTTGCTAAATATCTTGGCGCCTCCTGGCCCAGTCACGTTGACACGTAATAAAATTAACCGTCACAGAGCATGCCAAGTTCATGAGCATTGTTGAAACACGTAGGGAGATGGAGCTGGAAGAGGGCAGGCACCAGGGGTGGAAACTCTCACTCGAGATCTCAGCCTGTAGTCAAGAATGTTGGAGGATTTTAAGCAGGGGAGAGTGCTGATCACATTTGAAAGATCGCTGTTAGCACCTTGTGGGGGAGAACGGAGCCACGTGTTGAGGGGTGAGGGCTCTCTGGGTAGATGGTCTTGGTGAGAGATGATGGTGGCCTGGCCTTGGATGTAGCATTGTAGAATGTCAAAAACGGGCATATTCAAGGGTTCTTGAGAAGGCGAAGCGGACAGGAGTTGGCAGTTGACCCGACATAGAAGTTGAGGCAAAAGAAAGGATAACCCCTAGCAGGGGACCGAGGACAATTGTAAAGATCGTCCATATACTTTGGGGCAAGGATTCCCAGTTGTAGTCTACAGATTGCCAGAGAGCGAGTTCTCTACAGAAGTATTTATGTTGCTTTATCATTTTACTGATATTCCAAGACCAAACACAACCCCCTAAACCTTGTGGGTGATGTGGGCCACTGCCCCATGCCTGAGCACTGCCATGTTATTTCAGAGTCTCCATTGGAATTTGCATGAACAGTTACGTCGGTGTTGTGTGGGCCCCACATGGTGACACAGAGAGCAGCTGGAGGAGAGGTTTGGTGGTAAAAGTCTTGATGGAATGGAGCCAGCACCAGGCCTGATAAGGACAACAAATCCAGAAAATCTGTCCATCGGAAATAAACGTCAGGAGGAGGAAGGATTCTTTCTTGCAGTGATATATACTAACGCTATAGTCAAAGACACTTGCTCTCAGAACGTGGCACTAAATCAGAGACCATGTCCTGGAGGTGACACAGCAAGGTGGGCACAGTATGGCCAGGAAGGGTCCACACAGCGGGTGTGCCTAAATCTTCCAGTAGAAATGCTGCTGCCCACTGCCTGGTGTCTGTGATACCCGAGATGGGCGCCAGAAGCAAACCCGTCTGCCCTTCCCAGCGTGGGCAACACTCCCTAGGAAATTGGAGCTGCCTTAGAGCTCCCACAGCCCCTCCCGAGTGTGAGGCCTTGGTGGAACCAGGTCCTTGGCTCCGTCTCTTCAGGTCTTTGCTCAAATGTGGCCTGCTCCGAGAACCCTGAACTGACTGAGCCGCCTTTCTTCTTCAAATTGAGGCTCCAGCACCTTCCTAGGGCTAGTCAGCACCTGGATGGTGGTGGTGGTGGTGGTGGTGGCTCGCCGTCCTTCCCACCCCCAAGCTGGAATGCCAGTTCCATGTGGTCAAGGACTTGCTGTGTTACGGTCACTGCTGATCCCCAGTGCCGAGCACAGAGTGGAGCCTAAAAGGTCACCAGTCAGGCTGCGTGATAACCAAGGCCTAGTTCATATAAAGCAGATTCATTAACAAATAGAAAAACAGGAGAGCAGGAATATGAATATGTGTGGAGGGTAGCTGGGGCCCCCCATGACCATCCCCAGGGTCTGAAGGAAGGCTTCTGTGGGAAGGACGGGTGTGCGGGATTGTCTCAGGGTCGAACTGAGGGTCGAAGGACATGGGTGCAAGCTCTGCTTCGCCATCTCATGCAAGCAAGCATCCGGGCGAGGTGTTAGCAGATGGGAAGAGCGGGGCCGGGAAGATGTGGGTGCAGAGAAGAGAGACGGTACTCTCAATGCACTTCGGCTTTTTCGCCATTCACGTGAGCCATGATTACTGCAGATAGTGCTGGGATCGAGGGCTTTGAGGGCCATGCATAGTGATTATGGTCAAGGGCTTTGCACTAGTAGCAGAGACCCTGATTCGATGTGACTTCCACAATCCTGGACATTTCTCCGCCCCATAAAGTTGGGTGCCTTTCTGTTCAGACTTGGTCAGGGGCTCGTAGTCCTTGCAGCTTGTTCTTTTGTCGTCGTCGGGGTGCTGCTTTCCAAGACGGTTCACTGACCTGCGATACCACAGTCACTGGGGAAAGGGAAGAGGAGCCGGGAAGCAAGCCTCTTCTGTGCAGCACTTTGCCCTGGAAGCTGGACAGCGGCTGGCTCTTATCTCTCATTGGCTGCACCATGGTCAGGGGACCCAGCCGAGCCACAGAGGGAGATGTAGTCCTTCGCAGAGAGCTAGGGGCTCGGGTGATTCCGGAATTGTGTGCAAGATGCACAGAATAGATTCCGATGCCGCTGGCCCTTCGGGATGACGTGCATCCCCGCGTGTCATCACTCCTGCCTACGTTTGTCGTTTTATTTTCACACTGATCCAGGAGGGAGGAAGCCTTTTCTCAATTTACAAGTGAGAAAGGGTGCTTCGGGGAAGGACATAGTTTCCCATGGGCAGGTAAGGAATTTGAGGCAGAAGGTGGGACAGAGCCAGGGAAGGGAGGGTGAAATGGTGCTCTACATTCTAGCGATCATGAGCCCTTGAATATGCTCGTGCTTGCGTGTCTGTGCGCGTGCATACCTGGGCGGGTCTGAATTCCCGCATGTGTGTGTGCCTCAGTGTTCAGGTCTGTGTGTGTGTGCGTTCATCACGAGGGCTGAAAGAGAGCTTCGGTAGGAGACGGACGCATTCAAGGTTTTAAGACAGCTGCAGGGTTCCTGAGAGCTGACTACACAGGGGCCTGTCCGCATGCTTTGATGGCACCTTCCGAGCCCACGTGGGCCAGGCAGGCAAAGGGCGACGGCTGAACGCATCCCAGGTTTTGTATTTGTGGCAAGTTGGGCCCCGTACCTCGGGCTCCAGGCTGTTGGAAGGCAGCGGACAGGACACCTGGCCACGAGCAGCCCTCTCATCCGCTCAGACTAGTCCTCGGGTTTCTGTGAGCTGGGCTCGGGGCTTGGAAGGCCCTGCAGGAGGGACATCGTCGTCTCCACGGGCTCATGCTCCCCTTGGGATGCAGCAGGAACGGACTGTCATGCACAGGTGCTGGGCCCTGGTGTCCCCCCAGTGCCCGTGGAGCCCCCTCTCCCTTAACTGCCCTCTGCACCGAGAGTCTTTGCAAGAGCCTCGGATGTCATGTCACAGGCAAAGTCAAATCACATTAGGATTGTAAATGAATTCGAGCAGTGGCAGATGCAGCAAACTGGTTGCCGTCTTCAGCCGTGACATCTCTGCCAGCCTGTATGTGTCGGAGGGAAGACAGCCCTTCCTCCCTTCTCCTTACTGACTGTGAGGTGCCCTATAAGATGCTTCACCATCAGATAAGCAGTGGCAGGCCAGGGGCGGAGGTAGGTGCTATAAATTCCACGCACAGCAGCCTGCACTAGATGTATTTCAAGGTAAAGAGGCCACCTAGAACTCTCTTCTAGAGCAACCCCTGCCCGCTAGGAGGCCAAGCCTGCTTCGGAACTAGGTAATCCCCTTCTTAGCTCACTGCGGTGTCGCCCAGACATGCACACAGCCAGCTGGCAAGACATTATGAATGCATCTGTTGGCCAGTAAGACATGGATGATCTAGTGGAGCTGCAGGTGAGGATGGCAGTGGGGGCAAATTTCTTACTGGAATATGAATCAGTGACCGTGGAGACAGGCACCTGTCTGGAAGAGCTCCAGCCAACACACTGATGATGAGTCTTATCTCGGGGTGAAATTCAGAGCCACCTGATGGTGGGAGTCATGGAGAGAAGCAGGTAAATAGGGGGACATGAGTCTTACCTTGGGTGACATTGGGAGCCACCTGATGGTGGAGTCATGGAGACAAGCATTAAATAGGGGGAGATGAGTCTACCTCGGGGTGACATTGGGAGCCACCTGATGGCGGAGTCATGGAGAGAAGCAGGTAAATAGGGGAATGTCTAGGTTGAGAGACAAGATGGAGTCGGTAAGAACCGAGAGATGAAGAAGGAAGAAAAGCTCAATGTGAGACCGAGGGAGGGAAATGATGTCTTTTATGCAACCAGAACCCCTGGTGGTTGGCTATTTTTGGTTTCCTCTCTCGTATGCTACATGAGCTTTCTGTGAATTCTTTCTAAATATTTTATTTATTTGAGGGGTGCAGAGAGTACGAGCTGAGGGAGAGGGAGAAGCAGGTTCCCCGTTGAGCAGGGAGCCCGAAGTGGGGCTCCATCCCAGGACCCCGGGATCATGACCTGAGCCCAAGGCAGACATAGGTGATGCAGGGCCCGACGGGGGGCTCCAACCCCATCCCACAGCTCCATCCTGATCCCACAACCCTGACAGCATGACCCATGCAGAAACCAAGAGTCAGATGCTCAAGCCAGGCACCCCAAGAAATGTGGATTTTATACGTAGTATATTTTGCGTGTTCATTGGTCCGTGTATGACGGAAGAGTCCCGATCGTCCAGAGATAGCCCTTGGACTGACATTTCAGGATGACATACATTGACGCCGAGCCAGGGCTTTCCAGTTTTTCAGCTGATGACCCCTGGAGGATCATGAGGGGGCAGGGGGAGCTCTAGATGGAAAAGGGGGAAAAAAACTAGAGCTTCCCCGTGAACAGCTACAAGAGTTGGAGCCTTATTAGGTGACTCACCAGGAAGGCTGTTCCACTGAGTAGAGCAGAGCCGTCCATTGGGTGGTCGTGAGCAAGTTGAGGAGGGTGATGGTGAGGGAGGGGACAAGCACCGAATCCTGCCCGGCCTTGTGGCCATGTTCCCCTGCAGGCATCCTGCTTCCCCGGCAGGCTCTCCCCTTGCATGTTGTCACGTGCCATGGCCGAGAACATGGGCTTGCTCGCTCCCAGACCCACTCTGGAAGTCCTTGGTGGCTGGCCAGGTGCCCGTGCACTCAGTCGCCATCCTGGGGGTGGCCGTGCTGACCACCCCGTCACCGTGGACGGCTGTCGTGTGCTGTGATGCGTCGGCGTGTGCGCGGTATGTAGACCGTATGGCTAACACGCGTTTCCTGGCACTCGTTGGCCATCCACGGACACCCCACAGCGCTGGCCACTGTCTGGCAGGGTGGCATCCCCTCTGCAGAACCTGTCCCCACATAGCTGCTGAGCTGCAGCCCCCGCCCACGTCTCTAGCCCTGTGCGCCCTAGGCCCACCCTCTGGACTCCAGGGCTCAGACCAGTTGCAGGTCACGTTATGAATTCCTCCCCAGACAATGGAAACTCAGCACACCCCACGCAGAATCAATAACGCTCCCCTTCCCCCAGTAATTAAAAAAAAAAAATGTAGCCTCACTCTTGCTCTTGTTTAATTACATTCCCATCTTCTGGTTCATTTGAAACACCGAAGTCACCTTTTCGTCTTTGGCAACTCTTCATTTAATTTTATCAAGTTCTGTTGACTCCACTTTAGAACCGTCTCTTGAACTTGTACACTCGTATCGATTCCAAATGCCACGCTCTGGGTTTAGGGTCTTGTCATCTCTTATCTGGGTTATTTCTGATTGATCATCTTTCCCACTATGGTTTTGTGCCCGTTCTAATCTGTTCTGCAGATAAACGCCACAACTGTCTTCCTGGACGCTCGATCCCTAACCTTATCTTCCTTCCTGCGTTTGCTCATCTCTTCGTATTTATTATGTTCTACGTACATCAGATAACTTGCCATTTCCCCTCCTTGGTCATGGCCACGAATCTTGGCTCACGCTAACAGACCCTGCTGTCTGGAATGACTTTCCTCCGTCCCTCTCCCCCGTGCATGTCTTGGCTTAGTGATCTATTGCTGCCTTAAGAAAATTATCACAGACTTAGCAGCATAGGACATCCCACATTTATTATCTCACAGTTATGTCGGGCAGAAGCTTTCTATGGGTCTGGTTGGTTGGTTTCTCTGCTTTGGGGTTCATAAGGCTAAAATCAAGGTGGTGGCTGGCCTGAGATCTTATCTGGAGAGTCTGAGGGAGAATCTGCTTGTAGACTCAATCAGGTGGTTGGAAGAATTCAGTTCCTTCCAGCTGTAGGGATGTGCGTCGTCAGCCAGTGGCCATGCTCAGCTCCTCATGGCCAGCTGTGTTCCCTGCCATGTTGTCCCCCTGCCCCCCTGCCCTTTATACAAGCAGCAGATGCACCAAGTCCTTCCGTGCATCATGCTTCAGATCTCTCTGACTTCTTTTAGTGGCACATCTTTTCTATTCCAGGAAGAAAAATTTCCCTGCATTTTATGTTCATGTGATGGGATTGGGCCAACCTGTATAATTCAGGATGATCTCTGTATCTGGAGATCCATAACCTTGATGACATCTTCACAATAGTCATCATGTGACTTTACATAACCACAAATTCAAGGGATTAGGCTGTGGAGCTCTTTTTTGGGGAGGCATTCTACTTATACAAAAGCCCATTGATTTTGGGAAATGCAAACTCTCCATAAAGTGATTTTGTTTGGTTATGTTGCACTTAATAATGTCCTCCGTGGGGTGCCTGGGTGGCTCAGTTGGTGAAGCATCTGCCTTAGGGTCAGGTCATGATCTCATAGGTTATGGGATTGAGCCCTGTAATGAGGTCCATGCTCAATGGGGAGTCTGCTTCTCCCTCTCCCACTGCCTCTCCCCCCACTCATGTGTTCTCTCTCTCTAATCAATTTTTTTAAAACGTCCTCTTTGTGCATTGTCTTCCTTTATGTAATATATTATTACAGGAACTTACAAGTGTGCCTCCCACTCTCAGTGATAAATTGCATGAGTTCAGAAAATCCACCTGGATCATCTTGATATTCACGTGCGGCATCCAGCACACTGTGTTACATGCATTTGTCAATTGAAATGGATTTGTTTAGAATAATTTGGCGAATATGTATGAAGTACTTGACATGTCTGAGACACTGACCTCCCAATCATGAGCCATTTGAAGCCATCAATTAATAGAAAGGTAAATAAATGTTGGGGCACCTGGGTGGCTCCGTCGGTTGAGCATCTGACTCTTGATCTCAGCTCAGGTCATGATTGGAAGGTCATAAGATTGAGCTCTGCATAAGGCTCTGTGCTCATTGGGGAGTCTGCTTGAGAGTCTCTCTCTCTCTCTCTCTTTCTCTCTTTCCCTGTGCCTGTCCCCCCACTTATACATACATACTCTCTCAAATAAATAAAAAATCTGGGGATCCCTGGGTGGCTCAGCAGTTTGGCGCCTGTCTTCGGCCCAGGGCATGGTCCGAGAGTCCCAGGATTGAGTCCTGCATCAGGCTCCCTGCATGGAGCCTGCATCTCTGCCTCTCTCTCTCTCTCAAATAAATAAAATCTTAAAAACAAAAAAATAAAATAATCTATAAAAAACTTTATTTAAAAAATGTGCAGAGGTAAATGCATGCTACATAAATCATCCTTGGTGTTCCTCACATCACAGTATACTCTGGCTTATGTGGAAGGAGAAATATGCCCCATACTTGTTGTCTGAGTTGTGTGTTGCTGACTAAGCAAGCATCACAGACTCAGAGATTTGGAATAGGTTCGTCATCTCACACTCACCTTGGATCAGCCATGCAGCCACAGCCTAAGTGGGTCCGCAGCTCTGGCTGTCTCACATGACTGCCATCCACATGTCAGCCCAGGCTGGGGTCTTATCTGAAGGTTTGACTGGGGAATGGGTGTCCTCTAAGCTTGTGTGGTTGTTGGCAGATTCAGTTCCTTCCCAGTTCCTTCCCAACTGGGAGGCCTCTCTCAGTTCCTTACCATGTGGGCAACTCCATCCTGGCATCTTGCTTCTTGTACATGTTTGAGCTGAGAAGGCAGGAGAGACCAGAAGCAAGGTGAAATTATAATGATGGAAGCTAATGATGGAAGCAACCTCCCACCTATTTGCTAGAAGCAGGTCAGCCACCACTCCAGGGCAGGTGGTAACACAAAGATGTGGATTATCAGAAGGTGGGATTGCTGGGGGTCAGTGAAGCATGTGTGGGCCACGTCCGTCCTTACAGAGACAGGGCTGTTGAACCACATGCAGTCACTCAGTAGGTTTAGGAGCAGGTGTTCCAGGGTGACAGAACAAGAGCAGCTGCTGGTAGAGCTTGGTGATGGGGGAGCGGGTACTTCCAGGAAAGTGACTTGGTACATGGAGAGAAAATGAATGGAGGTTAAGAGCAGCGTTCATAGCCTTGAATAAATAAGCAGGGCATAGTCTAGCAGTTAACAACCCCGCCTGCCCACTTCCAAGCATAGGGCAACACAATAGAGCATGCATCTGCATGTCAGAACCAGGATGCTCCCAGGACAATTGTTCTCAGACGCTTTGGTCTCAGAAACTAGCTTTTCGATCTTAAAAAAATTTTGAGGACCCCACAGAGATATTTAAACAGGCTATAGCTATGGATGTGTGCTAAATCGGAAGTAAAAATGAAGACAGTTAAAAATATTTAAAAGTAACAGTAGTGAACCTATTTCATGTTCGTATAAAAATGCATTTTCTAAAGTAAGACAAAATGATGAACTCTGTAGCGTGACATTTTTTCCCCATTTTTGCCAGTCTTTTTTTTTATGTCCTGATTTCAACAACAGGTGGATTGTCATGGCTGCTAATGTACTCATTCTGTTGCAGTGTATTGTGTTGGTTGGTGTGTACTCAGAAAATTGGGCTCTCCACAATTATGTAGTTGGGAAAAAAAAATGGGATAATTAATAGATATAGATATTTTTTTCTGGTACTCCAGCAAACCTGAACACTGGTAGATTCTTGCAAGTTAATAAATGTCCTGTGAAGCCATATCCCTAAATGTTTTGTTCTCTGTAACATTAAAATTCATTGTTTGCATATTCTACCGGTGCATGATTTTGTGACATTATGCATTAGTTCATTCAGGAAACACCGGGTCACTAAGTTGTGTGGGTCTTCCGCATGGTCACACATTTCACCTTACGACCTGGAAAAATCACATTTATTAATATTGCCAGCAATTTTTATTAGGAGGGAATTTAAGAAAAAAAAAAGGAGAGAATTTAAGTTTGGGGAGGCCATCAAGTTTATGGTGGCAGATAGAAGATTTCTAAAAAAAACCTAATCTTTCCTGAAATCTCGAATTTTGTCATTGGCAGCAAAGGCTTGTCAGTTGTTTTCCATTAAGTGACAGTCACTTTGTTCATTTTTGAGGACGTGTCTGCCAAAATAGCCAAGTCTGAATTGCCACAGACACGCATCAGCCGTTCTATCACGGAAAAATGGTAGTTGACTAAGTCACGTCGCTAAGTCCAACAATGCCATTCTTTCTTTCTTTTTGTTTTCCTGGAGACAACCATCAAACTTCCTCGTGAAGGGGAACGATGCTGTGACCACTCCCCACTTTATCATGCAGAATATTAAAAAGGCCTGTGCTCAAGAGATAGTGGAGAATGTTCATGATTCTTACAGCTTAGCCAACACCGTTAAGTGAAAGTGGCTTCCTTTTAATCAGAGCGCGGTGGTGATGGATGTTGGCCCCTCCTGGGATCCCTGCCTCGATGAGGCATCAGGTGACAGCACCTTCACGTGCCCCTGCTCCTGCTCCCCGAGTGAGTTGCCTGCACGCTGGAAACGATCAGTGCATGTCTGTGTTATTAGAAAGATGTGTCCCAGGGCCCCAGGGACAAATGTCTCCCAGGCTCCCAGGGGATGGAGGTTGACACTCTGAAAACCAGTCAAGCGGAATCTAGCAGGTGGCACCCTTGAGTGAGGCGTTGGGAGACCCCGGAAGTCAGGCTGGACTTTCCACAGAGCTCCTGCTCGCCCTGCCATCAGCTCTGTGGCTAGGCCTCCGCTGGGCGCCCTCTTTCTCTGACATCGCTTCTCTGGTCCCCAGAACACAACGAAGCTTCTCAACCGAGAAAGAAACTCATTACTGGCTATTTCTACCATAGCCAGAGCCGGGATCTTCGGGACCTCCTGGGTCCTCCTTGTTGCGGTTGTTAATGAATTTAATTGTCATGTCTTCCCTTGCAGCTTTGACTCCTCTACTGAGAGCACCACTCATGTGAGTATTGTTTACTCGTGTGCTTGTTTTTGCAAATGTCCAACTAGACTCGATAGCTCTTTGCAGATTCTCTGCCTTTCCTGGCAAAGCACGCCGCACTTGGAAATATGAAACCCCTCAAAGACTGCTGTTAAATAAAGAAATGTGCACCATCTAATCAGACTCTCAAGAAAATAGTGATACAGTTCAGCGTATCAACCCTGTGGAGAACGCAGCTGTCCGTGGCTATGAAAGAACTGAAGAGCGGATTGGAGAGAAAAAGAAACGGAGGCGATCTTTTCATTCTGTTCTGCTTCAAGCTCACCTCGAAAGGCTCAGAGACACAGACACCACAGGCAACGCACACCACCAGGGCGACTACAAACAGAGCCGTGCTCGGAGAGACAAACAGGAGCTAAAATGAATATTGACTGAACAACAGCGTACCTCTAAAAGCAAGTGTTTTTTAATTGCCGTTCTATCAATTGAGTTTGCATGAGGCCGCGATCTTAAGATTTAGTTGCGACTCTTAAGGCTCATGCCCCAGCGGCTTTCCCGTTGTCAAGCTCGCTTTGTGTGCCACAGAGAGAGATTTGTATAAATTCCTGATGGAGGACCCCGCGCTATTCCTGCTGTTACCACGGCGTGTCTCATGCCCCACGTGGAACCCGGAGAGCCTTGTGGTCACGAAGCAGCCACCTGTGTGTCTTCTTCTGAGCGTGGCGCTGTCGGGGCGGCTTTGGAATCCCGTTAACAAGACCGATGGGTCATGGGGGCAGTGCCTTGACATCCCTCTGAGCCTCGGTTCCCTTTTCTGCAAAATGGGAGCAGAAGCGTCTGCTGTTCATTAGCGTTGTCAAAGTTAGGCATAGCGTACGTCCGACACTTGGCGCATCTGTGCAGTGGGTGTGATTTGTTCTCATAAGGCCCGTTCGGAATGCTCACGTGATGATTTCTCCGATCCACTGCTCTCTGAGAAGTGGGTTTTTAAAGAGTACTGAATTATCCCCATCACTCACCTGCTGAAGACACATTCTCAGGGGGATTTCTCTGATCACGAATGAGACTAAGAGACACACACACCTGTGCCCTGACCTCACTGGCTCACATGCCCTGAGTTTCCATCCATCGTGTGGGCTTCATGTGCATGAAGGTACTGCTTCTTGAAAAACTTCTAGGAAAAGTCCCTACGTGTCTGGTGTCTTTTTTTTTTTTGCCAACCTTCTGTGGTGTGCAGGTGTGGAACGCTCAGCAAAAGGGACACCACTTGCAAATATGGCTACTGTAATTTATTCATCTGTACTGTTAATAGCACATCTCGAGTTCCAAGATAAATGGGCCGTGATTGGCCGACCCTGTTGGGAATCTGTCTTGAATATTCATTACGAAGGTTGGCTTCAAAAGTATCAGCCCCTCCTTGCCTTTGCTTTGTGCACAGCGCTCGGGACGAGATGAAAGAGATGGCAGGAAGACGGCTTTGGTTGGTTTCTGTAATTCTGATGCATTATTAATTTTCTTAACCAAAAAAAAAAAAAAAGTGCCTGTCAAGATTGATTAGAATCCTTAATGGATATGTAGTTTAAGGATTGTCAAGCCATGACTTCTACCCAGTAGAACTGATGATGAGAAGGAATGAGTCACTGTCTGATAGTTATACTAATAGTTACGCACGGATATCGCAGCTAATGATCTCAGACAAGCTGCCTGGTGACTGTATGTCTACACATCCATTTGCACTTGTTTTTCCTAATTGAAATTAATTGGAATAAATATGTGTCAAATAGTTAAACTCCGTAATCTAATTTTAATGAAATGATTGAGCTCTTTTTTTTCATACTGATGAGCCTGAATACGTTTTTTTTTTTTTTTCCTCTTTCTTATAAAGGTATTCCTTGTTGCACCTTTTTATCACAATGTGTTTTTCTTGGCCAGGTTCTCAGATTTCTCAGGAGTAGGATAAAAAAGCATTCAGGATCCGGCTGCCAGGGCGAAAAGAGGTGGTCAGTTCAGTCATGTCACAAAAACAACGAAGAGAAAAGCGGAATCCAGTCCTTCAAACTAATCGGCAAAACATGGCTCTCACATGGAGTAATTTACTCCGTAGGTGCTAAATAAGTAGATCTGAAGTGAACACAAGTATTGGATGAGAATTTTATGACCTTGGCACTCAGCACTCACACGAACACAGCCGTAGACTCGGGATGTTTTGGGGAGTTCCTGGGCAGGAAAGATTTATGCGCAGGCAAGCCTGTGGGATGCTACCATTGCAAAGTCTGCATCGGCAATGACTTTCAAAATTGTCCTTACATACAAGGCACTTAAAAGTCCTAAGCACAAGCCACATGTGCTCTTAGTGCCGCGTATTACTAATGTCACGTGGATCTATGCAGAATTTGGAACGCATTACGTGGGATGGATCCCACTGCTGTTCTGTGCTGTTGTGCTCTCACATTAAACCAAAGGACCCTGGGCAGCCCGGGTGGCTCAGCGGTTTGGCGCCACCTTCAGCCCGGGGTGTGATCCTGGAGATCCGGGATCGAGTCCCACGTCGGGCTCCCTGCGTGGAGCCTGCTTCTCCCCCTGCCTATGTCTCTGTCTCTGTCTCTCTCTGTCTCTCAGGAATAAATAAATAAATAAAATCTTAAAAAAATAAATAAATAAAAATAAACCAAAGGACCCCCTCCGTATTGGTACCTGACGTTCCGACTGTCGATCACCGAGGAGCTTGAAGGTAAGCTGTGCGTGCACCAGGGGAAGCCGTGCTGAAACCGACGCTTCCGCCACATGAAGCGTTCGTGTTGATCAACCCCGAGCATGTCACACGCAGCTTGATGATCATTTTTATTTTTTTTTATTTAAACCCAATTTGCTGGGGATCCCTGGGTGGCTCAGAGGTTTGGTGCCTGCCTTCAGCCCAGGGCGTGATCCTGGAGTCCCAGGATCGACTCCTACGTTGGGCTCCCTCTGTCTACGTCTCTGCCTCTCTCTTTCTCTGTGTCTCTCATGAATAAATAAATAAAATCTTTAAAAATAAATAAATAAATAAAATCCAATTTGCCAATGTACAGTGTAACACCCGCATCTTGATAATCGGATCTTAATGTTATGAATTAGTATTATTATTGCTGTTTGCCATATGGATGTATACGTGGTCATTCGTGTTTTTCACGCGTTGTATGCATACACGCACGGTTGGTGCAGACGAAGGCCGTAGCTTTCCAAAATAATCCTGGTTTAGTGTGGGCACACATGCACAGGGTGTCACTCAGTGCCAGCTCTGAAAATACAGCCTGGCGTCTTGGGAAGACTGGAATCTCCTCGAATATGTCAGGTTTCTTTGCTGCCGGTTGTGAGCAGCAGGTGCATAGCTCTGCAGCCCGTGAACCACCAAACGTGTCTAGCTCCGCACTTAGGGCGATGGGGGCTAAACATTGGTGTAAGGTTGGCAGGTTACTTTACATCAAGATCAGCTTGTGGGAAATTCCCAGTACCAGTCCAGGCAGAGGAGAGAATCCTTGGCAGTGGTCTGGGTTGGTTTTACAAGTCTTTGTTTCTCTCTGGCTCTGGACTCAGGCTGTTGGATGCATCACAAAACAACCATCAAAAGTTAAAGGACGGCTTGCCACAGCAGCCAGAGAACAAAACATGTGTTAAGATGGTTCACACTGGGGGATCCCTGGGTGGCTCAGCGGTTTAAACGCCTGCCTTTGGCCCAGGGCGTGATCCTGGAGACCCGGGATCTAGTCCCATGTCAGGCTCCCTGCATGGAGCCTGCTTCTCCTTCCGCCTGTGTCTCTGCCCCTCTCTTTCTTTCTATGTCTATCATTAATAAATAAATAAAATCTTTAAAAAAAAAAAAAAAAGATGGTTCACACTGCATTTCATGGGTTGGGGGCCAGAGAGTCATTTTCATGATGTTTGTTTGTGGGCTCATCTTCTGGTCAGGACGTCCATGCGCACTGGTGCTGGGGCAAGAGTAGAAATATCTCACATGCTCTACTGGTGGTCCAGGGTGGCGCAGTGAATTCCGGTTTTGTATTTTGGGTAGATATTCAGAATCAGACTCCCTACCAGGTTGGAATCCTCCTCCACCCAACTCAGAACCTGCCTCCCACCCTTGCGTCGAGGTGGTTCACGGGGAGCCTCTACATCTTCTCGGGGGGGTGGGGAGTGGCCCGTGGGTGTTCTTTCTGCCTTCTGTCCTTGCTTCCCGTCCATAGTCGGCATAGGCCAGGGTCAGCCCTCTGGATGACGAGCTCTCGGTTGACCACCAAAAGCCTTTTGAGCTCCGAAAGCCTTTGTGTTGGTCGTCAATGCCCGGCATGAGGGACACAGGTATCTCTAAAGATGGAAACGCGTCTACCGTGCAACCAAGGTGGAGCAACGCGTTCTCTGTTCTGGGGACACAGGCCTCCTCCTGAAGTCCTGCATTGCTCTGCTCTGGGGACACGGGCCTCCTTCTGAAGCATGCCTTGTGTGGTGGGCAGGGCCTCAGAAACATCGTTGGGACATAAAAAACTATTTTGGCTTAATGCTTCGAGTAGACTATTAGCTTTATGTATTAATATATGTGTATTTTCTATGCAATCACCGATTCCCTGCCTACAGCTAGTTATTGAAATAAGCCAGTTTTGCATATTTATAGTTAGGATAAGTAGCAATTTTCAGCTCTAATATTCTGAAGGGGAGAGTGATTGCAGAGGGTGAGGAGAATATAAAGACCAGCAATTGTCAAGTACTTCCTCAAAGACAATGCAGAGAGCCGCATTGTAGCTCCGGGCAGATCAAGTCCTCCAGGCAAAGGCGGATCTTCCTGCAGGGCCCTTCCCTCCGGGGGCCGGTTATTGGGCCAGCTGGGTTGTCAGCCTTGGAGAGAGATGAGAGACCCCGTCTTTCCTCGTTGCCCCACCCTGAGGCCGTGGAGGGAGGGCAGCCTGGGACCTCTGGCTCTGGGGACCCCAGCACCTCCCTATTCGGGCCTCATTCCCCTCTGCTCTGACTCCTACTCCCCCTGCCTTTCTGCTGGGCTACAATATTGGCACCTTGAAGTGTGCGTGGCGGCGGCGGGTGCAGGCTGTGACAGCGGTAGCCTTGCACGGCTCGCCCCCAGCCCCCAGCCCCGCCATGGACCCTAAGATGTGCATCCACCGACCCGCTCACCCTCGCTCAGGAACGGCCCTGGCTCTGTCCGTGTGGCATAAAAAAAGGCCACGGGAACATCACGTGGATTCATAGGCTGTCCCTTGATGGGCACGAAGGGTTTTGAGTCCAACTCTTGTGTCTGCTTAGAGGTTGGAGAGGTCCCAGCGGGGAATGTGGCGTGCCTATGCCAGAGGAGCGGGATTACAGTGCGCGATGAAACATTTTACGTGTGTGCAAAAATCCATCTACCTCCTGGCTTCAGATGCCTTGGCGGTTTTGCCCACATCCACGAACAAAACGCAGTTTCCGCCGGTAGCGTCGGTTTTGTGCTCAGGGGTGGGGAAAAAAATGTATGTGTCAGAGTAGAACCTGGGAGTCAGCATTTCAGGGGTGTAACCCAGCTGAAGGCAAAGATTGAAAGAGAATTCTTGGGGGGCCCCTGGCTGGCTCAGTCGGTGGGACTTGGTGACTCTTGATCTTGGGGTGGTGAGTTCAAGCCCCACGTTGGGTGTAGACGTTATGTAAGAATAAAATCTTAGGGACGCCTGGGGGGCTCAGTGGTTGACCATCTGCCTTTGGCTCAGGGTGTGATCCCGAGGTCCTGGGATCGAGTCCCGCATCGGGCTCCCTGCATGGAGCCTGCTTCTCCCTCTGCCTGTGTCTCTGCCGCTCTCTGTATCTCTCATGAATAAATAAGTAGGAATTTTAAAAAGAGACGGGGGGGGGGAATAATTGAGAAGGAGAGATAAGTAGGGGAGGAGAAAGAGGAAAGGGAGGAAGAGAAACATCTGAAAGAGGTATTTTTTATCAACAGAAAACAAATGGATTCAGCTAATGTCTGCCCAGCCGTCCGCTCTCCCGTCAGTGCGATACAGTGACACAGAATCCCTGGTTAGCCTTGAAGAACACTTTCTAATTTCATTTATTCATCATGTGGCGTACCTGGAGGTCTCCTATCTCCAACCAGAAGCCGAAGAAAGATAGTAGGCCTTGCGGGAGACGCTTTGCGGCAGAGGCCTCTCACGTGGCTGGCCTGGATCCTTCTGAGGCTGGCAGGCCCCACGGCTGTGCACGGACCCCTTGCTATTCAGCTTGTTCTGCTGAAATGTTACACGCGGCCCATGAAAAATACTCCATGTGCGGACTCGATAAATGCACCTGCTGCAGCGGCCAGCGAGGGGAGGTCAGGTGTGGCGGGTCAGGGCTCTACGGAAGCCCTCCGTTCACAGCCTTTTGGTCCTCCCTCCGTGAAGCTTCTACAAAAGGACAAATAGTCCCGTTGAGAGCGCGACTTGAGCCTTGTTCTTAGATGCTCGTCGGTCTGACATGCCCGCGTACCCTCACCGTGGCTCCTGAGTTGACGACGCCTTGGTGCCTCCCTAGCAGAGGCCTGTGCCGTGGCTTTGCAGGGCGAGCCCCGGGTTGGAGGCTTGGGCATCTGCAGGGCATCCCACGGGGGCCGTCCGCCGGGCAGCGTGGGCTCCATCGGGTGGCTCGGAATCAAGTTCTTACGGACGCGAGAGGAGCCCGGGCCGGTGCCTGTGGAGTCCGCCGTCCAATACCATGACCCACGCTGAGGGTGACCCCTGGCTCGTTCTTAGCCACCAACCCGCCTTCTGCGTCCTGCTCTACGACGCTGGCGCTGGGACTCCTGAAGTAGGAGTGTGTTCACGCGAAATTCACATCCTTACGGGTCAAAACCAGTGAAATACGGGCAATTCGCATGGTGCAGGGCCATATACTTTCCCCTTTGCCTGTTGGCTTCGTGTTGGGGCCTGTCCAGCAGGGATGCTAGAGAGATGATACAGCAGGGTGAGAAGCGGGAGAGGGATTCCCAGCTGCTGCTCCAGCCACAGCCGTGGGGTAAGTAAGGTCCTCATCTCTTTGGACCTTCTAGACCCATTTTCCGGGGCCCTCAGAGGTTCAGCCGTGAGCTAGGCAGGGTCATCCCTTGGAGGTCCCAGCACAGGTCCTGGGGCCCCTCTCCCCATGCTCCCGGGTGTCTGACATCATCTCTTCCCTTGCTGTCCGGCCCCAGGATGAAAGCCACTTCCACCACCATCACCTCAGCCTCTGTTTGCTTTTTCAGGACTCTGCCACCTTTCCAGTGACTTCCAGTATAAAACTCTCTTTGTTGGCTTAAGGGAAGCAGTTTGTCTGTCCTTAAGCAGAACTCATACAAGCACTGAGGACTGTGGTTGGACGGAGCTGCTCCAAACCCTCCTGCATGTGCTGACAGTCCCTGCGCTTCCCCCACCCTGTACTCATGTCCCTTCCCCTGTCACCATCGCGTGGACCTGCCTGTATGTCCAGACAGTGGGACATGAGCAGATATGACAGAGGCAGAGGCTGCAGAAAGCTCCGGTGTGCTTCCATTTGTTCTTCTCCTTGCCTCCACTAGGACAAGATGAGCCCAGGCTTGCCGCCAGGTCTAGGGGAGTGGGGCACGGTGTGCACCAGCACTGGTTTACCCTCGTCACCCGCCTTGGGCCCATTAGGCTCATCCAACATCCGGCCAGCCCCCTGATGTGCGAGCAGGCCCAGGGGATGAGCGTGTTCCACTCCAGCTGCGCGAACAACACATGGGTTCTTGTAGTGTGAGGGTTTGTCACGCAGCAGTCTTGCAGCTAGCACATGAACCTCACAGCGTGGGGCCATCCGTCTCTATGATGGGGTGGCATAGATGCACCCATGTGAGCACTCTGGACCCTCTCCAGACCCATCTTGTCCTCACTTGATAACTCATGCTTTATCCTAAAGGCAAACCCAGAGCTCGTTCCTACATTTCAGCTCAGCCTTCTTGGCTTTTCTCAACAGCCTTTTGGGTCGAGACCTTTGCATTTCATGGCCTCTTGTCCACTCTTTGGAGTATTTCTTGAACTTCTGTTCAATTTGGGGGTAGATGAGTGGCCTCCACTGGCCTTGTCTGGAAACACACGGCCTTTGCTCACACTCCTGTGTGACGCTCATGATCTCCCACCCACGTGTCTCAGAGCCCATGGCCAGTAAATCCTTCCGATGATTGCCCCAGCATTTTCCAGCCCCTCTCTTCACATGCAGGGTCTCTGATATACTACCTTGAGCGCACCAAGTGTGAAATTAAACTTTTATTCACTCTCGTCCCCTGAGGACAAGGGCCAATCAATACCCTTTGTACGACTATTGTCAACTCACTTCCAGACTTGCAAACTGAGCCTGGGTCATGCCTACAGAGTTAATTCTGCTGAAGCATGAAAGTGATACTACCTCATTCGTTCAACAGCACTTTTCAAGCATCTCTATCTGTCCGCCAAGACATGGATATGCTCCCCAGTGGATTGCATCCTGAGCAGGTATTAAAGGAGCCAGCCAGATAAAGATCGTGGGGAGAGGATTCTAGGCAGGGGCATGAGCAAGAGGCAGAAGCCTGGCGATGTCTCCAGGGATCTGCGGACAAAGGAAGTTGGAAAGGCACCCAGGGAACAGGGGCATTCTGAGGAGTCGGTTTCTCCTTTTAATAGAGATGTGTCGTAGGCGGTTTATATTTGCATTTCATAGAGATCACATCAGTAAGCTTTGATACAATCTACCAGCCTCAGAATTCATAGGAGTGAAGGTTCTAATGGGGTGAGCCTACCTCTTATGGGATATTTGCGCCCTGTGAGAAGACAGTATTGGGTTACGGCAGCCCTAAGAGAGCAAGACACGTGTTCCTCAAGTAACTCTCTCCGTCAGATTAGCGTTTCTTATGCTGATGCCCAGGAAGGGAGGACACAGGCTGGCCGTCCAGTCCTGCTGGTCTTCACGGGAGTTGTGTTTGTGATGCACACGTACACATTGGTGTTCTGCTGTACACGTCCCGTTAAAGAGGAGACCCCCTGAGCGACCGCTTGGCTTGGAGAGACCTCCCGGTGGGCAGGGGGATGGGGATTCCAGCTCGAGCGCCCATGGGAAGGTGGCTTTCTCTCCCTGCTTGCTGTAACTACAGAAGCCCCTTTTCCAGGAGTGTCTTTTCACAAACTGTCTTCTCAAGACACGTGGTACCTTGGCTCAGTATGTCCCAAGGGGTATTCCTTGGGAAAAAAAAAAGGGGGGTCCAGTGTCCAACTCATCTGGGAAATGCTGGTCTTTATAAATACGTTTCTTTACTGGATTTTTTTTCTTGGGCCTTTTTATTTTTGATGTGTTGTGAGAATTCAAGAAGGAGATGTATTAGGAATCATTGCCGAAACCTACTTCAATAAGAGACACGTCTTCCGTGCTCTCTATTAATTTCGCGTTTCGTTTTCCTGTCATCCCATCTCTTCTTTTGTGCACGGTTTCCTTCCATTCTTGAACAACGCCAACTTGAGGAGCGATTTCAGTGTCTTCTGTTTTTCCTTCCTTCTCAAGAAAAATTAATCGCACCCGTCCTTGCGAGTATCTCAGTTACGGGCATAAGCACGTTGTCTTATGTCATTTGTCTGTATCTGTGTCTCTTTCGGTAGAAACATTTTCTTAATCGCTTTCTGTGCTGGAAGGAGACATTATTCTAATTCAGCTTATCATCTCATGTATCCTCCCTGTCCTCACTGGGTGCCTATAACTGGCTCAGTGGTAGTGTTTCTTCAAGTCAGCTTCAGGATTTAGTAGCATCGATTCCACACGTTATGAGTCAGGCTGTCGTGACAGTGGACAGGAGAGTGACAGCAATTGGCACATTGCTTAGAACGACCACAAAGACAGGAATACAGGGAAATAGAAGGGCTGCCTACACGCGAGGTAGCAGTCTGGATTCTTGGCCATCCAAGAATGGCCCTTTTGAGGTTTCGAGGCTACACTGGGGTGGGGCATGGATGCACATCACAGCTCTCTGACCTGTCATTCCTAGGCAGGCAAGCCCCAAGATGAGCAGGCATTTGGGACGTACCTGGCATGTCCCTTGTGGCCCGAGATGCAGGATTCAGTCTGTTTTTCACGCAAGGGTGAGTTCAACCAACTTGAGTGAGTAGCTGTCTTCTCCTTCTAAGGCCTTGTTCTCATGCTGACGGTTGCAGAGCAATATTTTGATTGTATGATGTGCCCAGCAGGGAGGGATTCGAATGCATTTTCTCAGAAGAGCAATGGTTGATCTCAAAAAACATTGAAATCGTTCGAGCAATCTTAGGTTGAGCTGGATCTTTCTCAGGCATGACTCCTTAGTATGGCATAGAGAGTGGTGAGGCTGCTAGGTGTCTTTTGCCTGAGGGACTCCTCTGTGTGGAGAACCTTCAGAGATGGGAGGGGCAGTGAGTCGGTATAGGTTAGCTTTCTCTCTTACAGGGGCCCTCCATCCTCCATCCCTTTTTGTCCTCTCCCTACAATCCCCTCGAATCATGGGTAATCTCAAACCCAGCCATCAGTTTTTTAAGGACAACTCATTAAAAGCAAGAGATTTTTTTTACTTTTTTTCACTGCTTTTTAAAGTCAAAGCCAGTAGAAATCTACATGTTCCAGCATCTGCGGAGAGACTGGGGTGGTAGGGAGAGGGAGAAGTGGTAGGTGAAAGTACATTTTAATTGTGTTCTTCCGTTTCAAGCATTACTGGTTTGTTTCCGGAAAGTGTTGGGAATCAAGAGCCTTTCTAAAATGAAATAAGAAAGCACTATATTGGGGCCCCTGGGGGGCTCAGTCGGTGAAGCCTCTGCCTTCAGCTCCGGTCCTGATCCCGGGGTCCTGGGATCTAGTCCTGCGTCATGCTCCCTGCTCAGTGGGGAGTCTGCTTCTCCCTCTCCCTCTCTCCTTGTGCTCTTCCTCTCTTTCTCAAATAAATAAAATCTTTTAAAAAGGCACTGTATTGAGAAAACCCCTAGAACACCCATGTGAGCATGCTGATTAAAGTCTAGGAGGAGAGAGATTGCTTGTTGTGAATAGAGGTTCTGCCTTTTGCTAAGACAAAATCAGGAGATAATAAAACAAGAAGGGAAAAGAAAAGGGAATGAAATCGTGATTGGAATAATAGATCAAGGAATCCATTACTCTATATTTTATGTTTTTCAAGTATAATTTCTTTGCATTTAATCCTTCTATTATCTCAGGCATGCAGAGTCGATGAAGTCTATTAGAGATCCTTATTAAACGTCTGTGTTCGAATCAATGTAAAATTCATTTTCTCAGTTTAAAATAGAGAAGCGACTTTTTTTTTTTTTTTTTCCCAAGGACCTCGCATAAGAGTCTGGCACAAAACAACACCCTTTACAAGTACAGGAAACGTGCTGCAAGACAACCAGGGATTTGTTTGCTCACATCTTTCCAAAGGTTTTGGATAGGCCATTCAAAAATAAATGCAATTCTCAGTGGGATTTCAGCTGCGTAAAAGCTCGAGAAATGAAATGAATACAAGTGCCGCTAAGAGAAAAAAAATGTTTCTTATGGTGGAGAAGTAGTACACACACACACACACACACACACACACACACACACACAGAGAATGAGTTTGTACTGAGGAGGTATATTGGCATTACTCATTATCTCAAAGTAAAGCAAAAATAAATGAATTCTCCACATCCCGTGTAGCTTACACGTTACTGGTAGGACAAGTGGGCAATGCTCTTGAAACTCCCTCCTATGTCACAACTCTGATGACGTAGCAATGATATCTGACATTCCTCACTATGAGCTGTGCCCTCAGCAATTTACATAAAGTGTATGAACTTTTCCTAATGGTGTAAACTGTTGCTTTCCATGTTTGTCACATTAGGATATTCATCAAACTAATGTCTCTTCTAGAGACAGGGCTCCAAAGGAAGCCAAGAAGGCTTTAGGCTGGCGGTCAGTTTGTTAAAATTATTTTAAAGATTTTTTTATTTATTTGAGAGAGAGAGAGAGAGAGTGAGAGCGAGCATGAGTTGGGGGAGGGGGGAAGCCAGTGGGGCTCGATCCCAGGACCTGGAGATCATGACCTGAACTGAAGTCACATGCTTAACTGTCTGAGCCATCCAGGAGCCCTTATCATTTTTTTTTTTTTTAACTGTGGCTGCTGGAACAAATCTAGTGGCTTCAAACAACACGAATTTATTATCTCACTGCTCTTGAAGTCCTAAGTCTGAGAGAGTGTTCACGGGGCAAAATCAGGTGCTGACCAAGTGGCATATGTTCCAGAAGGTCCAGGACGGAATGTGTCCCCTGGCTCTCTCCTGCTTCTGGAATGAATCTTGTGGCTTAAATGCACCCAGCACGGAGCCCAACATGCGGCTTGAACTCACAAGCCTGAGATCAAAGTCTGAGCTGAGATCAAGAGATGTGACAACAGAAGCAGAGTCAGAATGACGTGACGCTAAGCCAGGGAACGTGGGCAGCCTCTGGAAGCTGGAGAGATTTGTTCCAGCAACCAAAGGAAACGAATGCAACGAGCTAAGCTCTGGGACAGAGCTGCCCTTCTCTCCCCAGGGTCCTTGCTCGGCACAGTACAACCACCTTGGTAGCTCTGCAGCTCTCAACTCCGCGTCCTGATGCCCGTGCACATCCACGTGAGCAGGTGTTTAAGGTGTCATGTGGCAGGCCGGCCCTTTGAAGTGAATCCACACTTGATCATTTGCCTCCTGTTGCTATGGCGCCCAGACAAAATGGCCCAAATGCTGCTTTTCCCCCCTAAGGGCAAAACCATCAGCTCACATATTACAAGGAAGATGTGCTGTTTGTCATCTTCATCCCAGGAATACAGATGTGCACATTATTTTTCTCCAGAAGCGTGTGTGAGTGTCAGAAAATCATTTCAGTGTGCCTTCCAAATATTTGGAAGGAGACAGTCTAAAATGCACAGTTATTTACATTGATTCCGTTAACCTGTGGCATGCTAATGTCTTCTTTCCTATTTTCCCAGAGCAACTCAGGATTGTTTGCCCCCAAAATATGAAAGACATTCGCCACTAGGACAGCATCTGTCTTCTTATCTTTCTTCAGCGTCTGTGATGAAAAATGACTCTTTTAGATCATCATCAATAATTATGACATTTTCTGAGTGGGATAAAAACCCACCATCAAGCGTAAAGGGACGACGACATGGGATGAAACGCAAGACTCTCAAGGGCACATGTGAGCTCCAGCTTGGAAGGGAAGGTGTCAGGGAAGGACATGTTCCTTCAGGCGGGGTAAAGCCGTCCAGGGCCCCGATGGCTGGTGCTGTGGTGCCCGAGGCAAGGGCGATGCCGGGCTCGCGTGGCTGCTGCTGTTGGAGATCCTGCTCGGTGGGTGCCAGGAACTGCAGGGCTGGAGTGTGCCCGCAAAGCCCACGCGAGGAAATGCCCCCTTCTGGGAGGACCCGGCAAAGAACCAAGTCTTGGGATGGCACAGTCGACGGTGCTTGAACTGCTGGGTCAACAAGGACCCAGAAGCTGCTTTGGAGCAAGCAGTTTGGACGTCCAGAGTCGGCGTGTTTTTACTGATCTCACTGGTATTTGGGGATGACAGAGAAAACGGTGACATACGGCTTTTCCTCTTGTACCCAAGCACGGTTGAATATGTGACTTGACTGCTCGTCCCCCCGTGTTCGACGCCCAGCCTGCCCGTGAACGCCGTGGGCGGCACCGAACAGACGGCTCGTCCGCTTCCCGCCGGCTGTCGTGTGGCTGTGGCCGGGGCTGGCGGCGCGGGGATGGACGGTGGCTCCGGCTCCCGGCTCTTCCCACGACTCACCACCCCCAGGCGCCGCAGAGCCTGGCTCCTGAAGAGCTCGGTGGCGGCGCGGCCCCCCCGGACCAGGGGTTCCAGGAGGCAGTGGGCGCCCAGCCGGGTTCGGGGTGCTCGTGGCTCGTGTGCCCCGCACCTCGGGGCCTGCGGCTGTCGTGAGCACTGCCCGTGCCGGACGGGGTCTCCTGGCCGCCCTGGGCCATCGCCTGCTCCCCCCGGGATGCTCTAGTCCTGCCCTCCTCCTCGCCCGGGGCCCCGGGAGGCTGGTCACTGTGGCCCGAGTCTGGGGACTCTGTGTCTCGGCCAGTGTGGACCGAGTCTGGGGAGTCTGTGTGTTGGCCAGAGTGGACCAAGTCTGGGGAGTCTGTGTCGGCCAGTGTGGACCAAGTCTGGGGAGTCTGTGTCGGCCAGTGTGGACCAAGTCTGGGGACTCTGTGTCTCGGCCAGTGTGGACCGAGTCTGGGGAGTCTGTGTGTTGGCCAGAGTGGACCAAGTCTGGGGAGTCTGTGTCGGCCAGTGTGGACCAAGTCTGGGGAGTCTGTGTCTCTGGCCAGTGTGGACCGTGCCTGGGGATTATGTGTGTTGGCCAATGTGGCCTGAGTCTGGGGAGTCTGTCTGGGCCAGTGTGGACCAAGTCTGGGGATTCTGTGTATTGGCCAGTGTAGACCAAGTCTGGGGAGTCTGTGTCTCTGGCCAGTGTGGACCGAGTCGGGATTCTGTGTCTCAGGCTTCAGGATGGTTTGACCTGCGGTGAGCGCCGGTGGGAGATCAGTGGGAGGGAGGGTCACGGGACAGGGGTGCCTCTTGCACAAACCCCCCCCCCCGTCCCTCCGTCCCTCTCCCTCCGTCCCTGCGAGGACGCGGCTACAGTGGCCCTCAGCACGAGCTGCCCTTCCTGTGCGGGTGCCTGCGGTGGGCCCGCCGCCCGCGATGTCGGGAGCAGGGTGTCCCCACGCCGGGCCTGCCGCGGGCCCCACGCTGCCACCCTCTGCGCGGCACTGCGCGCGCCCTCCCTTCCCGGCCTCCTCCTTAGACCGTGGGGGGCAGGAAGCGCTTCCCCAGGTCATCGCCGTCCGAACACGCAGGACATCCTTCCCCGGCTCGCACCACAGTCACGCCCCTTGACAGGCCGTGGATTCCCGGGCCGCTCACAGGATGTGCGCGCCTCCCGAAGGCTTTGCAGCATGAAAGCCCGGGTGAGCGTGGAGGTCTGGTCCCAGGATCGCTCTGCCGAGCTGGCTTGCAAGGTCATACGTGTACGTCCACACTCCGTGGCTGTGGGTTTCGAACTCAAATGTCGTGCACAACTGCCCGCGCTCAGTGCACGCGGTAAGCGCCTACTAACAGGCGTGATGCTGCGTGTGTCTACGTATTTCCAACATATATGTCCCTTTTTTCTTTGCACAAATTTGTCACACTGAATTTTATCCTTAATTGCAATTTGTGATGGTGATTTGTGAGTCCGGCCATGTCGATCTAGCAAATGCACTATATTGGGGTTTGTTTGTTTGTTTCTATCTGTACTTCAGGTTCTGAAACCTCTGGAAATCATACTTTTAAAATTTTGCACAAACGGAATAGGGGAAGCGGTCCTTTAATCTCTCCCAGTAACTGTAGGGAAATCCTGCTACGTTATTTTTCCTGGTTTTCAAAGACCCTTTCAAGCAAAGTATTTCTGTCCATCATTAGGATTATCCTTGCTTCTAGCCCTTCTAGTTAAGATAAAAGTCTTCTTCTTAATATTTGATGGTAACCCTCGCTGCTGGACCTCACTTGGCGTGTCAGAAGGATTGGCCAGTTATTTAGGGTGGGGGTGGGAAGGAAGACGTGCTGCTTTCTGCATCCGAATTAGAACTCAATCCAGACATGCCCTGTGAGATGCCTCGGGATTGCTTTCTTGGCCCAGAAGGGACCTCATAAAGCCAGACTTTGAAGGGGATGCACATATGAGCTCTAACCCTTTGACATGGGAGTATATGTGCTGCGCTGGGTGCTCCAGCAGAGCACGCTGCTTTATCCCAAATTTGCCCTTACTGAAACCCAGGGCCTTCTACCGATCTGTGCTTTCCTGAAAGTCAGGGACTTTCAAAATCCAGTGGCAGCCCCGGAGCAAATCTCTTCTGACTGCAGAAAATGAATTGGCAGGTGTGAGCAGGATTCGGACGCACTGGCCATGCTTCCCAGGCTTGCCGCATCTCGGAACGCTTTACCCCATCTCTTGCGGCGTCCGCTGTTTATTCAGGCTGCCCAAGGGGCTGAGAAATGTTGTAGGGACTGCAGCTTTCCTATCCCTTCATTTGTATTTAAACACCACATAGAATATTAAGATAGATATTGGTTTCCATGTTAAAAATTCACCTTCAGTTTTATAGGAGATTTTATCAGAAAATGTTGAATGCAGGAGAGTTTGGAGGCATGAAGCGTGGCGGGGGAGGTGGGGCAATAAGCCGCTTGGTTAGCTCTTCATGATCCATGTGGATAAATTCCACCCATATCCATGCTGTAGGTGGTCCTCTTCCCTTTTCCACCAACAGGTGAACTATGAGCAAGGTCTCGGTGACCAAGGCCCCCGTACTGCACACTCTCTTGGTTCTTGGTTGAGGGTCATAGCGAATGCTCTTGACTAGTACCTAGAAGAAGAGGTGGGTCTGCACACTTTCCGTTGGCATTGACGTAGCGGGAGGTTTCCATTCTTAGTGAAGCTGTTGGTGATTCCAGCGTGAGGTTTAGCCACCGGACGTGAGTGCACGTCCATGCCTTGTACTGTGACGAGTCCAGCCAGGGTTGACTTTGGGGAGTGTGATTTTAAAGAGAGAGTGTTTGTCGGGGCACCTGGGTGGCTCAGTCCATTAAGCATCTGCCTTTGGCTCGGGTCGTGATCTCAGGGTCCTGGGATCGAGCCCCACGTTGGCCTCTGCTCAGCAAGGAGTCTGCTTCTCCCTCTATCCCCCACCCCCACTCTCAAATTTTTTTTTTTAAATATTTGTGAACACGGATGCCGGGGTGGCTCAGTGGTTGAGTGCTTGCCTTCAGCCCAGAGAGTAATCCTGGAGCCCCAGGATCGAGTCCCACATTGGGCTCCCTGCATGGAGCCTCCTTCTCTCTCTACCTGTGTCTCTGCCTCTCTCCCTCTCTGTGTCTCTCATGAATAAATAAATAAAATCTAAAAAAATTAAAAATAAAAAATAAATAAATGAATGAATAATAAATAATAAATAAATAAATAAATATTTGTGAACAGATCATGGGAGTGGATAGTGTGGCAGTTATCTGTTTCTGTGTAACAAGTAGCCACCAACTTAGCAGCTTAAAGCAACACCCGTCTATTATCTCACACATTCCGTGGATCGGGAATCTGAGAACAACTTCACTGAGTCCTCTGCTCTGAAGGCTGCTGTCAGGATGTGGCTGAGCTGTGTTCTCATCTGGAGGCTCACCCGAGGGGGAATCTGATTCTTAGCACGTTGGGAGAAATTCTTTCCTTGAGATGGCAGCATCGTGGCAACCTGTTCCTTCAACTGACTGGCTGCAAGGAGGGGGGGTTTTGCTGCTTTGTCAAGGGATCTCCTTTTAAAAGGCTTCCCTGATTAGGCAAGGCCCACCTGAGATAATCTGCCCTTTAATGAACTCAAAGCCAACCTATGAGGTAGACTTCAGTTGTATCTACTAAACCACTTCACTCCCATTCCCTCGGCCACGCTTAGAAGAAAGTCAGGAAGCCAGAGCCTGTGGGGAACACCCTGCAATGGACAGGACAGCGCCCCGACAGCAGAGAAATAAATGCATAAAAATAGCAATAGAGGTTGGGACAGCCTGCACTGCATTTTGACTTAATAGGCTGTTTCTCAAGCATTGCTTTTGGAGAGAGAGAGAGAGAAAAGAAAAAAAAAAAAACACCCCTTTGCATTCTGGAGTTCTTTTTAGACATGAATACTCACTGTTGTTGGCCGTAACATTGAATCCAGTTCATTTTTACGATCCATGCCTCTTACTTCTTTTCAACTCTTTATGATTTTCCCTGTGGGTGTCTTGCAGTTACAAATGTGTTTGTTGTTTCTCTGTGTCTTGCTGTGTCTTCTGCAGCTCCGGGATCCTTCAAAGGGGTGCTCTATAAAATAAATAACAGTAATGATGATGTTTACAGTACTTATCCCTAGCAATTTCAGGGGCATCATGAAAGAAGACGCAGAGAAGCAAGTGACAAAAGAGTGAGTTTGCATCTTTGCATTTTGTCTATAAATAAGCACAGAGCAGCTTTCCTCTGTGGTGAAGTGTTCATAGATTATTTTTTTATTCCTGCAGAAGCATACATTTAGTGGTTGAGTGTATTTTACCCTTGGATACATTCAATTTGTCTTCATTTTACACTTTACTCTGTTAATTAGAAAAGGTTATAAGATTAATAACTAGTCGCTGCAAATGCATACGAGGGAGTGCAGTTTGACGAGGCCTCCCCTTCCCCGGCAAAGAGACATAAATGGTCAGTTCACGTGCATCCTCTCAAGCGTTTGATGAAATGCATTGCAGAGAAAGAGCTCCGGACTACAATGGTCTCTTAATGATTTCCAAAATTATCCAAACATCAAAAAAGCAATTATATTCCATGTGCTTAATAAGTTGACTATCTCGGGACAGTTGAGATGTTATTAATTGAGATGTTAGACACCATGTGAGCAAATGCTAGCTGAAGATCTGTAATAACAGCAGTAGGATAAATGTGTTGAACAACAAGGCTTTGTACTTGAATCACATCCACAGTTGCCAAAGCATTTTACATGGAAACGCACAAACACACGGATCTTCACAGCCAGATCGTGCTGGGTTCTGGGGCGAAAGAGACAATATCTACAAAATGTCATAGAGTTTGGGGTTGGTGTATTAAATCAACTAATATAAAAGGAAATAGTTGTGTGCGTAGAGGTTTGGGGACCCTCCTCTGGCTTTGGGATGGCCACCTTCTTCTGTGACCCCATAGGGGAGAATCAGAGAAAGTGGGGTCTCTTCTCACGGGGGCAATAATCCCATCATGGGAGCAGCCTTTCATGACCACCTCTGCCACTCATTACGTCCCAAACCCCCCTACCTTTCCAGATGCCACCATGTCGGGGCTTCAGTGTATGAATTTTGGAGGGATGCAGCTATCGATTCGGAGGCAACCACCATGCAGTGCATAATTTCAGAAAACAGATCTCACAGACATGCTATGAGCTAATGGTGAGATTTCAGGATTATTTTGGGTTATGTTTAGGGGCATCTGATTTACCTTTCAGGTAAATCTCCAGTCATACTCTCTGTTCATCCTACAATGACCTTGTATCTACTGGACTATTAAGAATCTGGGGGGCACCTGGCTGGCTCAATAGGATGAACGTCTAGCTCTTGATCTCAGCTCACATCTTGATCTCGGGGTCGTGAGTTCGAGCCCTGCATTGGTCAGCACACTGGGCGTGGAACCTACTTTTAAAAATTATTTTTTTTAAGATTTTATTTATTTATTTATTCATGAGACACATGGGGGCGGGGGGGCAGAGACACAGGCAGAGGGAGAAGCAGGCTCCACGCAGGGAGCCCAATGTGGGACTCAATCCCAGGTCTCCAGGATCAGGCCCTGGGCCAAAGGTAGCACTAAACCACTGAGCCACCGGGGCTGCCCTAAAAAATTATTTTAAAGGGCCACGTGTTTAAATGGAAAAGGTACACATTTTGAAGGGTGGGAGTGTGGCTGCCAGTAATTTTCTGATCAATAGTGTGATGCAAGAACTGATTTTATGGAGGAAATAGCACAGTGATTTTAGAAGTAGGATTTTAGCATTCTGACATTTTTTTTCTGACAATTTTTTTTTAATGTTTAAGTTTCCACCTAATAGAGAATAGTAACACCTTAATTGAATATTTCCTTTTGAGATTTTAATCCATTTATTTAAACGTCTTTGTGTCAACTCTTTAAGAAAAAATATTTATTTTTAATTCCAGTGTAATTAACGTGCAGTATTATATTAGTTTCAGGCGTACAATACAGTAAATCAGGACTTGCATATATCACCCTGTGCTCATCATGACAAGTGCAGCCCGTCATCCCCATCCACCCATCTCCCCTTCTAGCTCCACTCTGGAGACCATCACTTTGTTCTCTATATTTAACAGTCTGTCTCTCCTTGTCTTCTGCTCATTTTTAATTGTGCTATTTATTTTTGGGTTGTTGTTTTTTTTTTTTTTTTTTTGGTGTTGAATTATATAAGTTCTTTCTGTTTTTAAAGATTTTATTTTTAAGTAATCCCTACACCTGATGTGGGGCTCAGGCTCACAAGCCCAAGATCAAGACTTCATGCTCTACTAGGTCAGCCAAGTGCCTCTGTGTAAGACCTTTCTACATTTTGGATAGAAGCTTCCTATCAGATATATCATTTGCAAAGATACTCTCCCATTTGACGGGTTATCTTTATATTCTGTTGATCATTTCCCTCACCGTGCAAAAGCTTTTTATTTTGAATACGTCTCAATAGTTTAATTTTGTTTTCGTTTCCCTTGCCTCTGGAGGCGTATCTAGAAAGATGTTGCTATAGCTGATGTCAATGAGATGAGTGCCTATGTTTTCTTCTAGGAGTTTTATGGCTTCAGGTCTCACAATTTAGGTCTTTAGTCCATTCTGAGTTTATTCTTGTGTGTGGTTTAAGAAAGTGGTCCAGTGTCCATTCACTTGCATGCAGCGGTCCAGTTTTCCCAACACCATTTGTTGAAGAGACTTTTCCCCGTTGTATATTCTTGCCTTCTTTGTCATGGATTAATTGTCCATGAAAATGTGGGTTTATTTCTGGTCTCTATTCTATTTCATTGATCTATGTCTTGGTATTTATGCCATTACTCTACTGTTTTGATGACTACAGTTTTGTAGTAGATCTTGAAATCAGGGATTGGGATACCTCCAGTTTTGTTCTGATTGAATGTTACTTTTTTCTGATTATTTCAGACTTTATATGTCAGGGTAAAATTTAGAAACCAGGAATTGCTATATCTTTTCTCTTATTGTTAATGGGTCCTTGATTTAGCAAAACTGAACCTATATATTAGTTTTGCAAAACCTGTCTCTATATTATGAACAGGCATTGAGTAGGATTCATTGGTGAGGTCACCTTGAACGATTAGGAAATACTGCTTAGTTGTTGGTGGTACTCAAATTGGGGAAAGTAGATTTTAGTTGAGAAAAAATGGTAGAAGAAGGGGCATCTGGCTGGCTCAGTCCGTAGAACATGTGACTCTTGATCTCAGACTCATGAGTTCAGGTCCCACATTGGGAGTAGAGTTTAGTTTAAAAAAAAAAAAGACTTTAAAAAATTGACAGAATAATACAAAGCATAGGAATCTGTCATGAAAACATGGCAGGCAGAGGAATGATATCTAACATTTCTGGATTTGAGGTGGAGTTTTTTAAAAAGATTTTATTTATTTATTCATGAGAGACACATAGAGAGGCAAAGACACAGGCAGAGGGAGAAGCAGGCTTCTTGTGGGAGGACCCAGGATGCCTGGATCACGACCCGAGCCGAAGGCCGTCGCTCAACCACTGGGCCACCCAGTCATCCCTGAGATGGAGATTTTTGAGGGCAGTTCTACATTGATGACTATTCCCTCCAATTGTTTGACTTTGAGAAAGTCTCATAATAACTTTAATCACTCTTTATATGATAGTGACAATGATAATACACATCCGCTGCCATGAAGTGCTGGTATCAAGTATCAAATGAAAAGAACCCAAACCAAACCTCCCCCCCAAAAAACCCCACAAAAACAAAACTCTGAGAAGTAAAAACACTACAAATGAACAAAGATGAGCAGTAAACAATTAAAGTAACAGTGAAGCAAATTTCAATTTTATCATGCATCTTCTCATCCAGAAGGAAAAACGACTGCCAATTACTTCGGTTGTTAGATCTTTATGGATTATTTGTTAACGACTTGGCAAGTTACAAAATTAGCCTCGTGAATTATCACTGTTGGATGACAGATGATACGATCATGCCATCACAGATCTCGTGACTCGAAGACAATTTCATTTCTCCCTATGAAGTAGAAATAAAAGTAATTCCTTCCACCCCGATACACAGGGCATATCTGTAAGTTTTAAAGTAGAAGGGCTTTACCAAAATCATGTTGCAGTTCCAATTCTGTGTGTTATGCATCATAAACCCTGAAAAACCCTCTAGGACGTCGGTGCAGTAGATAATGCGATCTTGACGTAGGTATGCAAACCCTTTTGTGCGATCATATATTATTTCTACTTTCATTTTTAGGGGTTTAAAGATCTCTTGGGTAAAAAATACTAGTGGGTTGCTAGAAATACACTGGATTCATCAGCCTAGATTTTTATTTTATTTTTTAAAGATATTTATTTATTTATTTGAGAGTGAGACAGAGCTCACAAGCGAGCAAGAGGTGGGTGGGAGCAGAGTGAGCAGAAAGCCTGAGGTGGGGCTCAATCCCATGACCCTGAGGTCATGACCTGAGCTGAAGGCAGACACTTAACTGACTGAGCCACCCAGGGGCGCCCCTTGTCAGCCTAGATTTTCAGAGTAGAGACACCGAGTAGCTTAAAACAATGCCCATTTCTCATGTTACAGTTTTTGTGGGTCGGGAGTCCACGCCTGGCTTACTGGGCTGTGAAGCTGGCTTCTCTTATGAGGCTTCCTGGTCAAGGTGGCGGCTGGGAATGCACTCTCACCTCAGGGTTTGACGGGGGAGGCCCTGCTCTCAAGCTCATCCACCAGTTATGGGCACGACCCTGTTTCTTATGAGCTGTTGGTAGGAGGTCTCCGTCAGTTCCCTGCCCTGGAGCAGCCAACGTGCAGTTGGGTCTTTCCGACACGGCCTCTCGTGCCATTAAGGGCAGGAAGAGACTCTTCCAGCAAGGTGGGAGCCCAGCCTTCCAGTCACGGAAGCAGCACCCAGAACTCTGTGCCATGCAAGGAAGTCTTTATAGGGCCCAGCCCTCACCCTAGAGGAGGGGGTCACAGAGGGCTAGGCTATCAGGAGCCAGGGCTCCCGGACCGGCCGTGCTGGAAGTCTGCCTTCTACAGAAGTCCGCCTTCACTCACTCACTGCATCCCAGGGTGAGGAAAGGTAAGAACAGCGACAGAAGGCAACTGGCCAGTTCACAAGACTTGGGGATGAACGAGACGGCGCAGCCTGGACCACCCCCCTCCCTTGCCGTCTGTCCAGGCCCCCCCCAGCGGTCTTCCCCGGTTTCCTGTCTGTGGGTCTGGCCATGTGCAGGACACCCGGTGACGCGCAGAGCTCCAGCCTTGGGCCTGCATCCCCCGCCCCCCGGCTGGCAGCGGCCTTGGGCCTGGGACCCCCCCAGCTGGCAGCGGCCTTGGGCCTGCACCCCCCCCACCGGCTGGCAGCGGCCTTGGGCCTGCCTCTCCGCAGGTGGGACCTTCGAAGCCCAGGGGCAGCCAGGATGTGGGAATTTCTTTTGAAATACGCGTCTGTGTCAATTTTACTGAACAACAGACTTCGGTGCCTGCAGCTACCACCTGGGAATCTGGGCCGCAGCTCTGCAAACCCGTTCAGCTGCCTGCCTTCCGGGTAGTCTGGAATTACAGCGCTCCGAGCTCTTGTTTTTTCTCTTTTTTTTTTTCTTTTACCTGACACTGGACCCGTCTTTTATGATTGCTTTTAAAGTCAGATAGTCGCAGTGTCCCGTGTCCTGAGGATATGCCCTCCTGGCCTCTCTTTCAGTGGAATATAACCCCCTGCTTTAAAGGTTATTGTTGGGATCCCTGGTTGGCGCAGCGCTTTGGCGCCTGCCTTTGGCCCAGGGCGCGATCCTGGAGACCTGGGATCGAGTCCCGCATCTGGTTCCCGGTGCATGGAGCCTGCTTCTCCCTCTGCCTATGTCTCTGCCTCTCTCTCTCTCTGTGACTATCATAAAATAAAAAAATAATAAAAAAATAAATAAACATGGATTAAAATATTTAAATAAAATAAAGGTGATTGTTTTTAGGAGACCAACCCGCCCCCCCCAATGCCGCGAGGGCTAAGGGTTGACGCGGCCTTGTCCGCGGTGCCGCCAGAGTTCCAGTTCACGGTTCCTTTTTCTCGGGTAAGAGTTTCTTTTTTTCTTTTTTTTTTTTATACTTATTTGTTTATTTATGATAGACATAGAGAGAGAGAGAGAGAGAGGCAGAGACCCAGGAGGAGGGACGAGCAGGCTCCATGCAAGGAGCCCGACGCAGGACTCGATCCCGGGGCTCCAGAAGGCAGGCGCTGAACCGCTGAGCCACCCGGGGATCCCCAGGTAAGAGTTTCATAACAAGGAAGGTTCGGCTGCGTTCGCTGGAAGACACTCCGGTTAAGCTTCGTGTCACCTGGCGACGGGCGCTGTCCTGTCTGAGCTCGGCAGTGGAGGACGCCGAGGAGAAGCACAGCCTTGATCCACCTGCGGACCTCAGCAGCCTCATTCCTAGCACAGCTCTCCCAAAGGGAGTTATAAACGGGGGGCTGCCCTGTCAACTATACTCAAATTAAAAAATAAGTGAAAATAAAGTCTTGGGATGTCTGGGTGGCTCAGCGGTTGAGCACCTGCCTTCGGCCCGGGACGTGATCCTGGGGTCCCGGGATCGAGTCCCGCATCGGGCTCCCTGCATGGAGCCTGCTTCTCCCTCTGCCTGTGTCTCTCCCCCTCTCTCTCTCTCTCTCTCTCTCTCTCTCTCTCTATGTCTCATGAATAAATAAATAAAATCTTAAAAAAAAACTGTGTGTCTAAGGGTGACGTGGGAATCATGAAGCTCTGTGCACCTGTCCTTTAACCATGACCAACTGATACATGACCTATTTTCAACCTTATGTCCCAAAGGATTGGATCTTTCATAACAAACCATATCTTTCGTTTCACATCGTTTTTGATGTGAGCAGTCCAATAAAGTCATTAATTTCACATGGAAATGCAAATGCATGCAACCAAAACGTCGTCCCGAGGGAATGGTTTCCAGAAGGATGCTAATATCTTAAACCAGCCCTTGCAGTCCCAGGGTAAAGCCACCTGCTCATGGTGCATTATCATTTGTACCACACTGCCGGAGGTACGTGCTAAAAAATTTTTTTCTTTCTTTCTTTTTTTTTTTTTTTGCTTATTGTATCTGTTGAGGGAGATTGGCCCATAAGTATTCTTTCTCATGCTGCTTTGTCAGGTATTGGAATGAAGATGATGTTAGCATCATAAAATGATTTATTGAGCCTTCCCTTCTCTGTTCTCCATAAGAGTTTGAATAAAATTTGAATTACTTGTTCTCTGAGTGCTTTATAACAGTCACTGATGAAGCTCTGTGAGCCTAGCATTTTCGTTCTGGGAATATTTGACTACGAATTTAATTTTCTTAAGGCATATATGACTTGAGGCTCTCTATTTATTCTCTTGGTTTTTAAGTGACATCTTTTTAGGGATTTATTGCCTTAATGTTTTCTTTCCTATTATCTCTTTAATGCCGTAAGATCTTAGGGTACCCCCACTTTCCTTTGCAATGTTGGTTATTTCTTCCTTCCTTCTTTCTCTCCCTGCCTATTGAATGATCAGACTTGGTAATTTGCTCATTTTATTGGGCCTTTTGAAAAACCAATTTTTATTTTCATGCATGTGCCCTCTTACACATTTGCTTTCTATTTAATTAAATTCTGCTCTTATGTCCCCATTTCCTTCTCTGTCTGCTTCCCAATTATTTACCAATTTTTAACATTTTAGAATGGTGACGACTTTATGAATTTCCAGCCCTTCGTCTTTGCTAATGCACACTGTTTCCAGGAACATCGCTCTAGGTGCACCCAAAAAGGTTTGCTATGCATTTTTCAGATCATTTATTTAAAAATATTTTTCATTTTCCATTATGCTTTCCGCATTTACGTGCGGATAATGCAGCCTTTAAAAAAACATCTCCAAATACCTGGGGATGTCGAAGTTAATTGCATAGTGGTCAGAGATCTGCACTGTGTTTTCAGTCTTTTGAAACACATTGAGACTTATTTTCTGGTGCAGTAGAGCATCCATTTACGGGGACGTTTTCTGTACGCTTGCAGAGAATGCATACTTTCTCATTTTAGTGCAATGTATGTCTATTAGGTGTGCTAATTGAAACATTTTAATCTCTGTGTTTACTAGTGTTTGTCTGCTGGCTCTACTAGTTCCTGGAAAACATGTATTAAATTCCCTCATGATAACTACAGATTTGTTCATAACTCCTTGTAGTTCTTTCCATTTTTCCTTTATGTATTTTAAGGCTTTGTTATAGTCTCTCTCGCTGTGTATTTTGTTTATCTAGCAGAGATTCATTCATAGAATACATTTTGTCTGATAATACAGCCGCACTGCTTTTTGTTTGTTTGGTGTTTACAAGATTTATATTATTCCGTCTATTTACTTCAAACTCTTTGTGCATTTTTGTTCCAGATATAAAAATACCATAATATATTTCATTATTTCACCTCTTAATGGGCTTTAAGGCTGTTCGCTGTTGGGGGCTTTTTTGAATCAAGCTGCTGTGAACATTCATGTACGTGTCTTTATGTAGACATAGATTTCTATTTCTCTTGGATAAATATGCAGGAGTAGGATGGCTAGGTCATGTTTAACTTTATAAGAAATGGGGGATCCCTGGGTGGCTCAGCGGTTTAGCGCCTGCCTTTGGCCCAGGGCGCGGTCCTGGAGTCCCAGGGTCAAGTCCCACGTCGGGCTCCTGGTGCATGGAGCCTGCTTCTCCCTCCTCCTGCGTCTCTGCCTCTCTCGCTCTCTCTCTCTCTCTCTATGTCTATCATAAATAAATAAATAAACATTTAAAAAAAATAAAGCTTAACTTTATAAGAAATGGCCAAAACGTTCCCCAAAGGGATTATTTCATATTGATCGGTGTATCGTGGTCATAGAAGAGAAACATTTCTATTTCCAACACCACCGAATCGTGTTACAGTAAGGGAAATAGAGAACTCAAGTCATTAGAACCTACTTATCCTGTTCCTGATGGACATGCCCTGGGCCAGAGTGCCCATAGGAGGCTCTGCTGGGCTCTGTAGTCATGAGCTCAGGGTGTGGAAAGAACCGAGAAATCAGGCTGAATCCTAATCGACCCGCACTACACAGCACATCTTACTGGATGATACTCAAGAGGCTCGGCTAGCTCCTGGAGGCATCTCTCATATGAAGAAGCTAAGCATCTAAATTAGTGGTCCAGCTGCAGACGAGTCCCGAGGATTCATAGCATCACATCCATCTGTAGCTACTTCCAGTTCCTGAAGACTGTTCACGCTCTACCTTGGGTGACTCGAGAGAAGAACCCATTCCATTATTAACTTTTACTCTAAAAAATATATTTATGTATTTATTTATTTTTAAGTAATCTCTACACCCAACATGGGACTCGAACTCACAACCCTGGAATCAAGAGTCACTCCACTGACTGAGCCAGCTGGGTGCCCCCAATTACCATTTACTTTTGGTCCATTATCTGACCGGTCTTTTAGCAACGTGCCTTTCCATTTTAATGGCTGGTGTTCAAAAGGGTTTAAATAAGTTTGAATGTTATAGCATGTATACATGTTCTTAATTAATAGATTTTCTTTTTAAGAATAGTTTTATGGGGCGCCCGGATGGCTCAGTTGATGAAGCATCTGCCTTTGGCTCAGGGCATGGTCCTGGGGTCCCGGGATCGAGTCCCACATTGGGCTCCCTGCATGGAGCCTGCTTCTCCCTCTGCCTGTGTCTCTGCCTCTCTCTGTGCCTCTCATGAATAAATAAATAAAATCTTTAAAAAAAAGAAAAAAAGAGGAAAAAAAAAAGGATAGTTTTATGGGGCACCTGGGTGACTCCGTCGGTGAAGCGTCTGCCTTTGGCTCAGGTCATGATCCCAGAGTCCTGGGGTCGAGCCCCACATTGGGCTCCCTGCTCAGTGGGGAGGCTACTTCTCCTTCTCCCTCTGCCTCCTGCTCCCCCTGTTTGTGCTCTCTCTGCCTCTCTGTCAAATAAATAAATATTTTTTTAAAAAAAGAATGATTTTATATTTGTGGAATAAATGAGCATGAAGTATAGAGAGTTCCTCTAATAGAAATATAAATAATATAATAATATAATAATAATAATAATATCCTTGTCACGTTTATTAGACCTGTCCTTCAGAATTCTCTTGTCTTGCATGCGTCCTCAGTTTCTGCGGTTCCTTACATGTCTCATTAGTGTACTACATTTGTCACAATTAATGAGCTAGCATGGATACATTCTTATTCACCAAAGTTCATCGTTTCCATTGGTGTTCACTCTTTGTGTTGTGCCATTGTCTGGGTTTTGAAAAATGCATAATGTCATCTATCTGCCATTGCAGAATACAAATATTTTTAAATGTCAGTTAAATCGGGACGGCTCGGAAGAAACTATTTCCTGAAGACAAGTCCAGAAATTATGCTGGCAAGCAAAAATACCTGGCTAGAAAGATCCCATTATCACAAATACCCTTTTTTGTTTGTTTGTTTTTAGGTACGAGTCACTATGTCAGATTCAAAGGGAGAGACGTAATTTTTGTTACACATGGTGAAATTTTAGGTATAAAATATGCTTATCTTCGAGAAAGTTACAGGAAGACAGGAAGTGGGGGGATTTATGATCTAGGGACAGGGCTTACAATGTTTGTGAAACTGATTTCACGGTGCAATAGGATTAAATTTCTCATGCCCTTAATTTTAGGAGAGTGAGGACCATTAACTTTGAAGGTTACCCACGACTAAACTATGGCTTGATCATTGGGAACTGGAAGAAATCGGGAGAATTTTTATGTTTGTACTGGAGACTAAGCGAGAGTGCCTCATGTTTTAATCTGTATTTCTTTTTTCATATCATATTAAGAGAATACATTACCAATATTTTCATCACTTATTCCTCTCCACCTATTTTTCTGCCAGTACTAATATGTCTTCTGACTTCCAATATTTTCTGAAATTTGTAATATATTCTGAATTTTTATATTTTATGATCTTATGCAATTCAAATATTTTTTGCATCCAGAAACGATTCTTCTGATTCCTGAATGTTGCTTTCCCTTTTATAGGTGAGAAAGATATATCCTTATAATAATGGTTCCTGGTCACCTCTATTCCCCACCCCAGGAGCATCCAGCAATTTCTCTTCCTGCTAAAAACAAATATTTGTCAGGTTCAGGTTGGGAAGTCTATATCAATAGCTCTCCCACCTACTATTCCGAAGAGGTGGGGTTAAAATATTAAAGAGAAATAATAGTATTAATTCATGAAGAACCCAATCATATGCCACGCCAACACGTGCCAACACAAAAGAAGAAGCCAATATGCACAGGGCAGCAGGATAGTTTGGCAAAATCTGTCACTGGTTAAAGAATACCTGTTTCAGAAAATTAGAGACAGGGATCCCTGGGTGGATCAGTGGTTTAGCGCCTGCCTTCAGCCCAGGGCGTGATCCTGGAGTCCTGGGATCAAATCCCACATTGGGCTCCCTGCAGAGAGCCTGCTTCTCTCTCTTCGTATGTCTCCGCCTCTGTCTCTCTCTCTCTCTGTCTCTAATGAATAAATATATAAAATCTTTAAAAAAAATTAAAGAAGGATTATGACTTGGAAAAAATAAATTAGGTCATACAGTTCTCTTTAAAACCTGTCAGAGGTCACTTTCATTAACTTATTTTCCATGCCCAAATCTCAGTGAGCTTCCTCTTATCATTCTGTTAGAACACCTGCTGTTTTGTTCAGAAATGCTCAGAATTTGAGATTCTATTTGTTTTTTTTTACATATTGGATACCTCTGTCTTCCAGGCAGTTTCCTGAGGCCACAAATAGTGTTTATTTTACTAACTAGTGCTGTGAACATGGCATAGAGGCAGTTCATCCTCACTACTGTCCACTGACCCTGGAGATCATTGGCAGTGGTCCTTATAGGATGGGGAGATTTTGATCTTCTCAAAGAGGAGGCGATGATAGGAGCAAATGGACGCAGGCGGCACTCAGGGTTATGCCCACCTTGGAAGATGGGCTGAATTAGGGTTAATTTCATGGTAGAGGTCCTATTATTATAATATCTTGATTGCTACATGGAGGAATTTGTATCTTATGGGGTGAGTAGTAGGGACAGACCTTTAGGCAAGAGTAAGACACAATAAAAGCTCTGTTTTTGAAATGTGAAACAGCCTTCCATAGAGATTTTATTATTGAGATATACACCCAACGTGTACAATCATTGCATATTCCATTGTCACGTGCATTAGGCCTGTCCTTCAAAAATCTCTTCTCTCGCATGCATTCTAGTAGATACGTCTTGAGTAGCAAGAATGTGAAGAATAACGTGCACCCCACTCACCCAAGCAGCTTCTTTCTGGCTTATTTTGTAGTTGGGATATGCTCGTAACAGATCGTTTCCTTTGGATCACAATGTGTTTGGGCTCTGAAGATCTCCTCCCTAAAACCTTGACAGTCTCCACGCCATATTCATTGGTAGTCATTTGGGTACGTTTGTAGACCCTGCACACAAAGTGTTACTTTATCAGTTTAGGAGCATTTTATTTCAGAACATTTTTGAAATGTTTTCAACAGGGTGTTGAAAAAGTAAAGACATGGGAGGTGGTGTGAAGGGAGATAGGTTTTGTCCTAGATTTTGGTTATACTTTCAGCCCGTCCTGTCACCCATTGTCACCACGATGTTCAGAATGTCAAGTAGGATGTACGTTTCCCCTTTCAGGGTTTCCCAACTCTATGGTCTACTTAGTTCCTTGCATTGACTTTTTGAGTCTTGAGTCCCATTTCATAAGTATTTTCTCTAGACACTCCTCCTATTCACCTTTCTTTCTTGCTAATCTAAATTCCAAATCCCTCTTACCTGTTGATACTGTCGTCATCTTCAGATCGTACGATCATTTTGCTATTATCATCCAGTTAGACACATCATTCTTTTCAGATTTTTTTGCCAGACTTTAATTTTCCATATCCACCTCTGCAATTGTCCATAAGAAAACCCCATCAATACCAGTGACTTTGTATCTCTGTGATTCTTACAGCCCCGGGCTCATGGAAACAGTCCAGTGATGGACTGCAGCCTATGTTGTAAGCTTGCAGTTGACTTCTCTTCAAGGGGCCAGAGGTGGAGTCACAAATGTGTGACTTCAGCTGTCCTACAAGGCCTCCTGTGCTGACTTTGCCAATGGTCCAAACGATGGAAACCATATAACACTGCATGTTTGCATGTGACTTTTATGCTCTCCATGCTCATTTAATACATCTCCAAAACACTCTCTAAACTCCCTATTTATTCTCCCACGAAACAGGTTCTTCCCCCAGATATTGTTCATCATTTGCACTGTACAATTTATAGATGATTAAGTAAACTGCAGCTAATTCACAATATAAATAAGAAAGGGTATTTTAAAGATAGATTTCAATATGGTGTGCCTATCAGTAGTTAATGATTTTGATATATACTTTTAAAAATCTTGACTCTTTTATTTAACTTTTATAGCTAGACTAATCTGCTTTCTTAGAATTTCGTCCATGAACTCATTCCTATTTTACGCTTAGATACTTTTGTCTATAAAATTAATTTTCTCCCATCCCTAATATTTGTGGGTTTTTTAAAGATTTTATTTATTGATTGATGAGAGACAGAGAGAGGCAGAGACACAGGCAGAGGGAGAAGCAGGCTCCCTGCAGGGAGCCCGATGTGGGACTGGATCCTGGAATTCCAGGATCACGCCCTGAGCCAAAGGCAGATGCTCAACCTCTGAGCCACCCAGGTGCCCCAGTATTTCTGTTTTGATAAGAACACTTGCCCTTAGATTGTAATTCTGTTCGTGGGGCTGTTGTGTGTATGAGCCCGTGTGATTCAGTGGCTCAAAAATAATCTCTTGTTCAACTCTGAATCTTCATAAGTGTTGCATGCTACTCAGCTAGAGAAGGTGGGAAAGTGAATGCACATTTCTGAGAACACTGTGTTGGTCTCTCTTGAATGTCTTTGCAGCTTGTTTCCATAATCTCCCTCAATTCAATTCATTCAGACCTTAATTCTTTCTACTTGAAAACCAGTAAAAAAAAATCCTCTTTATCTACATAAACATTGACAGAGAGTGTAAGGATTAATAACCTTCCTTCTACCAAAACTGCAGGAGAATCATCTACTTTACTTTAAAAATACCAATAGAGACTTTCCTACTGTGGTAGGTCCTTTAGAAAACACTATTCTTTACCGATTAATACACGTCCCCAGACTGAAGATAATCTAGAAGCTGTCACATTAATAATAAGTAATATATTTTCATTATTTACATCTAAATCCTTGAGTTTCAAATTAACAACACTTGAAGGAGACCTGTTCACACAAATGAAATTTGAATTGTAGATAAAGTGACACTTTGGAAGGGTTAGGTCACGTTACAGCTTTTCAACACCACCAAGATTTAATTTATGTAGTGTCATTGCAAAGAGAGAACTCTAATGGCTTTTTAATTATTCTCAACTTCAAAGAATAAATGGGAGGGAGACCAGTTCCCAGACAAAGGAAGGAAATATTGGAAGCTGAGTCGAGATAATTATGCAGCAATGCCCTAGTAAAAGTATCATAGGACAAGGGAGTGGGGAACACTTTTCTGCACATCAACCTGGAGAGTAAAACACAGCCACATCCTTTTGTTCACTCGCCTACCGTCATGCCTCGCTCTCAAAGGTGGGTGATCACAGTGAGTCATGGAGAATATATCGAAAGCTCTGGTTACCTTTCTAGGGAAGCTTGTTGGGCTGTGGATTACAAAGAAATCGTAGAAGCAATTTGTCATGTTCGTTTATAGAAGTCCGAGATAGAGTGACTTCGATACAATAGCTTCAGAAAAATCCACAATACACATTGTCCAGAATAAAACGTGGTAAACACTGAGCGATAAGGGGAAAACGTTTTAAGCTTATGTCTCTTTGGGTCCATTGTGGGAAGAGAATTTGGGCCGTACATTGCTAGGTAGGAATCGATGGCCTTTCGCTCTGAAAGTGGATACTGAGTAAAAAGTGAGTTTCAAAGGTAGCTCTCCTTGATACAGGATTATTTTTAGTTATAAGGTATAAAACTCGTTGGAGAGCTCATCCCCTTAGAGCGCGGAACTCGTATGCTCGCGCAGCAAATGCGTGCTATTTCTTAATCATAATATTCAATGTTTTTTGAATCCTTTGGTGTGCCAGAGACTAGAGATTTGCTCCCAAGGGGGCTCCTGGGAGAGGCCTTTAGATGGAGGGATCCAGTTTTGGTCCAGTGAAAGTAGGGATTAAAGAATGGATGGAAGGACAGATAGACAGTTTAGAGAAGCAATAAAAACTAAGTAAAACAAAAATGTCGGTGTCGTTCTGATGAACACAGCGTGTAGAGCCAAGACGTAGCCTCTCCTCCAGCACTCTTCACTTCCTAGTAAAAATTTTTATAAGGAGGATCTTGGGAAAAGTCAGGCATGTGTGTGTTTTCGTTGAATAAAATGGCGTAAACCAAGACATAAAGCGCTCGCCTAATAGGAGAGAAAACTAGTTCTACCGGCCACAGCGTGATAAAGTTCATTGTTTTAGTAAAGTCTTTCTTATAGCTCCTGGGTTGCTACTCAAGTGTAAAAATTCTCTTCAACACTAGCTTAGAATGAAGTCACACGCACAGCTGCAGAGCCTTCCCGAACTCTCTGAAAGTATCGATTTTGTGACGAGAGGCATCAAGAGTTTCTCCCTGCAACCTTCAGCTATCAGCGGTGTGAGGGGGGAGGTTTACAGGCTCCCAGGTTTTCCAACTTTGAGTTCCAGGCTCCAGGGAACAGGGAACAACATATATGATAATAAATATTTCTAGGTAAAGGGGAGACTGTGACAGAGTAGAAGGTTCTTCTTCCAACTGCCATAGTGATTTTATTGAGCCCACTTCCGGTCCTTCAGAGGTGTGTATGGTTTGTGTGTTCCTAGGTTCTGGCCTAAATTGTGAGCAGCAGTTTCTTCTAGTTCAAACGTTTAATAATGTCCCATTTGTAAGCCACTGAGCAGGACTCATTGACCCCAAAGGTAATGAAGGAAAATACCCAAACTAGGAAATGTCCACATCAGTGTGGCTGTAAGGTGACACATGGAAACCACCTTGAAAACCAAAATTCATAGACGCTCCATTACTGAGCATGGTGGGAATTTGGAAACCACGTGTGGGATGAGGTTGGAAATATTCGTTATGTAATGTTTCTTGACTCACGTGCCTTTGATCTATTTCTGTTTGGACTCAATTACATTCGCTCTTTTCTTGCCTTTTTTTTTCTTTTCTTTTCTTTGGCAATTCCTCCTACCTCCTTTCCTTTTTTTTTTTTTTTTTTTTAAAGGTTTTATTTATTTATTCATGAGAGATGCAGAGAGAGAGGAAGGGAGAGACATAGGCAGAGGGAGAAGCAGGCCCCATGCAGGGAGCCCCATGTGGGACTCGATCCCTGGTCCCCAGGACCACGTCCTGGGCTGAAGGCAGACACTAAACCGCTGAGCCATCCAGGGATCCCGTCCTACCTCCTTTCCAAGCAACACACACCTGCCATGTTAAGGTAATGAGTGATGAATTAAGGCAGGCCTCATAAAGGCTACCATTTAGTGAAAGAAGCAGACACATACAAAAACTACCAATCCTGCAGATGCCCCCCAAAAAAGCCATATAAAGAGGTGAAAAGGCAAGAATCCTTAGCAACTATAGATATAAAACTCATTCAGTAGCCCAGGAAATAAATCATGTCTAAACCGAATGGGAACAGAATAAGACCATTCTACATTGCAACTCATTAGGGCCAGATCTCTTCCCACGCCTCTGTAAATCACACGTCATCATAGTGCATGATCTGAAAATGGGCCAATGACATCAGTTTGTAGGATGCAATAAATCAGGAACGTGATACATTTTTTGCAAGCCATGTGAATTGTGGAAGAATCTCTCAAGGCCCCGAGAGGACGTTCCCCTCTTGCAACAAACTTTGAAAATTGATAATACACATCATTTGTTCCCTCCCAAACTTCTTCTGTCATTGAAAGTTCAGAATTTGAATTTTCTGTGATTTTTCCCCCCAGAACTTCAAGGTATTAAATCATGAGTGCAGCAAAGCAGAAAATACTCCATGGGAATTTAATGAATGTCTTTTCATTAAACTTTATTCCATAATTAAATGTTTCAGAGGTATGTCAGTGGATTATGTATTATGCACACCTTATTTGCTTTATAAGCATTTTATAGTTTAACAGCAAAATTAAATGGCTGTTATTAAGGAAATGGATTTAAGGCAGATCTTTCCTTCATTCCCTCTCCCTACCACCACCACCATTTTGGTTATCTAGACTTAAAACCAGATCAGTAGGTGCATTATAATTAGGACTTTGAAGAGCATGGCTTTCTTCGGGACAACCACACATATTCCCATTACTGAGGTTTCTTTCCAAATTCCCTCTGCCTTTCATTTGTTCAAAATCCTGCTATACTTTAAGGCACAAAGCCATTCATCACTTGGCCATTCCTGTCTACTGAGATTTCTCTCAGGTGTGCTAAAGGAGTACTTGCTCTTTTCATGAGTGTGTTTGGCAATTATAAGGTCTTAAGATGGCTCTGTGTCTTCCTTATTTTTTATTCTCATAATGCTCAATAAAATGTATCACGTTGACTGAATTGTAATAATTCCCAATCATGTGGAACATAGCTGCTTGGAAGTCTAGAATAACAATGCAATCTGTCCATGTATTTATTCAGTTTTGTCCTTTTATAGTTGCTTTCTATATTTAGAAATCATATCACAATTATACATTTTAATAATAGGATTGCGGTACGTATCTTACATTAAATGTGACATTTAGTTAATAGTTATGAGAATGTGTATCATTGGGCCAGCTGAGTGGTTAAGTGTCCTACTCTTGATCTCAGCTCAGGTCTTCATGTCAGGATCATGAGTTCAAGCCCCGTGTTGGGCTTCTTTATGCCCAGTATATTTACTAAAAAAAATTAAAAAGAGGAATGTGCATCATTTAAGAAATTTAAGATTTGAAATAATTCTAATTTCTAAAAGTCAAAAAAAAATGTGAATCGTCTAAAAATCCTGATCACCTAAAGGACATTGCCAGAAACCAACCTATATCATAATTTTAGACACTTGCAATTAAATGCCATTTTTTAAATGTACAAGGAACATGGTGCCTGTTGAATGATATACTATTTATCACCATAAACAACTTAAGTCTAAGATTCATGTTTCCCTACAGATGTAGCAGACTGGAAGATATATTACCGAGATTAAAATTCAGTCTCTCCCTTGCCTTACAAAAATGAAGAAAAAATCAAACTCCATTGCACCTTGAACATTTAATAACAAATAGCAATCACAGATATTTATTTTAACCAGGCAGTAATCCATCTGTGAACATGAGTATGAACGCTGATAACAATATGAATTATGGAAAGAAAAGAAAACAAGACCACACAGAGATACATCATTTGGCATGATTTATGTGCTTGCTGTTCCTACAAAGTAGACAGCTATTCAGACCTCATGAAGCATATCTAGGGAAAGAGCATGCGTGAGAAACTCTCCAGACATGCGTGATTATCCAGCAAAATTAAATGAGCTATATCAATGGTGCTCAAAGAACCTTCAGGAAGGATCATCTGAAGTTGGTGTTTGTGATGGACAGTAAACCAGTGTGGGAGAAATTCAGGATAAGATTAACTAAAAGGGTCAGGGATGCAAGGATGCTCATATCTCAAGGAGATAAGACGTTGAAACTCAGAGAGATAAGGAATCTACATGCTTCATTCATTATATTTCAACACCCTAAAGATGACGAAGGAAATGCTGAGACCTCAGATATAAGGCCTCCTTCTATAGCTCTGGCTTACTAGCAACTGGGGACCATGTTGAATTTGGATCCCGTCTATCAGGGATGGATGTGAGACTCTTCATTTCTAATGAGCTCCAAGGTGGTGTAAGTGGTGTGGTCTGCAGGCCATGAACACTATAATTTAAGAAGTGATGCTGGAAATAAATAAATTAAATAAATAAATAAATAATAAATAAATAAATAATTTTTAAAAAAAATTAAAAAAAAAAAAAAGAAGTGATGCTGAGATACCTATCTACTCCACCATGGGATGGTTGAGCAGAGCCAGGAGTGGCTAGAGTTCTTGGCCGCCATGTGTATTGACACCAGTATGGCATAAAGATGTGCTCATTTTCTGTATTTGCTGGGACAAGGAAAGGCTTGGCATGCACCTTGTCACAGGATCTTACGGGTGTGATACTGAGAAATTTAGTAGTAGAGGGAGAAACCAGAATGGGCAGAAATGGTGAGTAGCGATGCCATTGCAGATATTTAGAAAATCAGAGGACAGATAACTTTGAACGAGAAGGCATTTGGGACTTGTTGAGCTTGAGGAACAACATAGATGCTCAGATGGAGATGTTCAGTGGGTGTGCTGGGCATAATTCTGGCCCCCATGACCTTCAGCCCCTGGCGTAACTCCCATAATGGTCATATGGCAAGAAGACTCTATGGAGAGAATGAAGGTTACTCATCGTCTGACCTTAAATGCAGAAATCTTGCTAATTTATTGGGGGGGCGCCCAGTGGAATCACATGACCCGTTCAAAGCCGGTGATTTTCCTGACTGAGAGGAACAGATGTGTCCTGGGAGCTAAAGCCTGAGAAGGACACGATGCATTGTTGCTGGTGTAAAGATGGAGGTGACGATGTGATCAAGAATTCAGGCAGCTTTGGGGCGCCAGGGGGGCTCAGCCAGTTAAGCATCTGCCTTCAGCTCAGGTGATGATCTCAGTGTCCTGGGACTGAGTCCCACATCGAGCTCCTTGCTCAGCGAGGGGCCTGCTTCTCCCTCTGTCCTTCCTGTTCATGCTCCTAATCTCTCTCTCTCTTCTCTTTCAAAAGAAGTTTGAGATTTCTTTCTCTCAAATAAATAAAATCTAAAAAAAAAGAAAGAAAGAAAGAAAGAAAGAGAAAGAAAGAAAGAAAGAAAGAAAGAAAGAAAGAAAGAAAGAAAGAAAGAAAGAAAGAAAGAAAGAAAGAAAGAAAGAAAGAAAGAAAGAAAGAAAGAAAGAAAGAAAGAAAGAAAGAAAGAAAGAAAGAAAGAAAGAAAGAAAGAAAGAAAGAAAGAAAGAAAGAAAGAAAGAAAGAAATCAGACAGCTTCTAGAGCTGAGAACAACCCTGGGTGTGAACCAGTGAGGAAGCTGAGACCTCGGTGCGAGAATCCCATGGAACTGGATTCCGCCAATGACCTGAATGAACCTAGGAGTGACTCTTTCTCAGAGTCTCCAGGTGAAAGTCCCTAGAGGCCCACAGGTTACTTTTGGCCCATGAGGACGTGAGCAGAAGCACCAGTTGAGCCTGGCTCGACTTCTGAACGACCTGGCTGTGAGGGAATAACTCGGTGTTGTCTTCAGCTGCCGATCTGGGGCCAGAGGGGTGCAGCAGCAATGGCACGCTCGTGCAGCAGGCCCCAGAGGTATGTGACTGTGATGAAGGAGGAGTTACCTGCATGGTGTAGGGGGCGGCGAATATTGCTGAGACGGAAGCACAAGTAAAGGGCATTAGGGACAGAGGGGCCGTGCAATTGGCCGTGCATGGTGAGCATGTGCTCTTCGTCCCCTTCAAGGGAGTGGTGTAAGAAACCAGAGAAAGGGTGAAAGCACACCTGAGGGACCAAGGGTAAGTAAGCCATGGTTCTTAGGAGCGTTACCAGAAGCTTCAGTGTGGACTTAGACAGCAGGGGAGAATGGGCACTGCAGAGGCGGGACGGAGCCGGGTCCCCCTGGTAGAAGAGCCCCCCTTTAGGAACGGAGGGGGCCTAGGCTGACTGCCACCACCTGTCTGCGCTTGTCCATCATGCAGAGCTTGCCTGCCACGCTCCAGGGCTGGTTTCACGGTCATCCTTTTAGTCTTGGATAACTGACCTTGAGCAATGACATCCTATGTTTCCTTTGCGGGGGAGCCTCTACTCCAAGAGTCTTGGTCCGCCTTTTTCAGATTCCTTTCCCATTGGCCATCATCCCGGTTTCCATGTGTATTTTCCCCCGAACAACCTGGAGCAGCTCCTCCCCATCCACACAGCCTTCAGATATGCCAGTCGTCCTCGCTGTTGGCTCTGTGTGGGTAGAAAGCTGTGTGGCTCTGTCGTGGTGTTCACTTTTCTTCTCAAAAATGCTCTCCCTAAAAAAAAAAAAAAAAAAAAAAAAAAAAAAAAATGCTCTCCTTGGCAAGGCTTTCCCAAAGTATATAAAATGGCAGGATATGGTGGCGATCGGTATCAAGTGCCGATCCCGAATTGCAGCTTGGCACTCTCTTCCTTTCATCTTCCTTTCATTACATGTATGTCTCTACCTGTATGGATCGTGATTGTTTCCTTGGCCAGAAGATCAAATAAATAATATGTAAGGGCGGGGCTTCGTTTTTTATTCCCAGTGGCTAGAACCGTGCTTAGCAAATGCCAGCCATTCCGACATATTTATGGCGTAATGAGGGATATGTTGGTTTATGTAGAATGGAGTCCTGGTAGTATCATGAATTCAGGAAGAAAAGAATATAAAATATTCTATAAAATAGAATTCCTATAAAATAGTCGATTCTCTCTGTGTGCAGGTGTCCACACACCTATATATACACACATACGTCAACATCTGGGATATAAATATTAGAGGAATAATTGATATTTCATGCTTTGTTTCCTGATGAGAAAGAGGAAGGATGTTAGGAAAAGTAGTTTTCATCCACGCCACTGACTACATTGCATCATTTCATGCAGCAGGCTAACCTCCTGAGAGCTGCTGCCTCGCAAATATAGGCAGGAACCTGTGCATCCAACGTTCCATTGAAAAGCTTCCACAGAAAGATCAGTCCTTGATCATATATACCGAGAAATGCATATAAAAGAGGATATTTTGCAGTCAGGTCAATCAGGAAACATAGACACTCAAAAATGCATGTGAATAACAACAAAAAAAGCATGATTGAAAGTCGTAAGCATATGGTCCAAAAAGAGATGGGTAGTTGGAGAAATATTTCAACAGTTGCCCGGTGTCTCAAACAATACTATCCCAAGAAAGCTAAAGTAGGAAGTGTTCCTTATAAGTATTTTTCTCCTTGCCCGAACTATAGGCATGGCTCCAGCTTTTGCAGAATGAGAGGTGCTAGAAACCACATGATAAGAATCTGTGTGATTTTAGAAGTGTCCGCTGCGCCGGGGCATGAGGAAGCATTGGTCTGGTCATGGAAATGCAGGGTGGACTCCGTCATTACCAAGACATGCGTGAGCTGAGAGGTGTTGGAAAACATGCCAGGTCTGTGAGTGTGTGATATCGAACCTGTCAGGTGTGTTTGTCCTTTATGTGTGGCCCAAGGAGTTTTGATTCCTCTTGCTACTTCTTTTTTTTTTTTAAGATTTTATTTATTTATTCATGAGAGGCAGAGACACAGGCAGAGGGAGAAGCAGGCTCCTCACAGGGAGCCCGGTGTGGGACTCGATCCTGGGACTCCAGGGTCTCGCCCCGAGCAGAAGGCAGACGCTCAACCACTGAGTCACCCAGGTGTCCCTCTCTTGCCACTTCCTAAATAAAATGACGTTGTATATGAATTAAGTAAAAAACATGGACATGTGCCAAGTGTGAACATTAATCTACAAGCTCAGGAAGGCAGAGGCTGGAAGATGTAATTAGACTCTTATGCCCATTTCCATCTGTGTGTAATCATTCCCAAATATGGACAATTAAAGTGGATGTAGTGGCTTCCTTTTTTCCTTGAACATATATATATTTTTTTATTGTTTCTCTCTAATATCTGCAGAGGCGCCTACTTGGTAACCACAGCCACATGCCTTTACGTATGCGGAAAACTTGCATAATAAGGCTGTGAATGGGGGGATCCCTGGGTGGCGCAGCGGTTTGGCGCCCGCCTTTGGCCCAGGGCGCGATCCTGGAGACCCGGGATTGAATCCCACGTCCGGCTCCCGGTGCATTGAGCCTGCTTCTCCCTCTGCCTATGTCTCTGCCTCTCTCTCTCTCTCTGTGACTATCATAAAAAAAAATAAAATAAAATAAAAATAAGGCTGTGAATGTATACATTTTTGGGCATCTGTGCTGCACACTGTAAACTTATAATTCATCAACCCAGAACACCACCGTGGACACTCCACATCAGAAGGCAAAACGGAATGATGTTGGCCTTCTGGACCAAAGGATTATAAATACCTGCAGGATTAACTTAGACGATCTCATTGGCATTGTCGGCTCACATTCTCATGATCCGTGCAAAGTGTTTGAATGTGAATATTTTCTTTTTAAAAATATTTTATTTACTCATGAGAGACACAGAGAGAGAGAGAGGCAGAGACACAGGCAGAGGGAGAAGCAGACGCCCCATGAGAAGCCAGACATGGGACTCAATCCCAGGACCCAGGACCACGACCTGAGTCAAAGGCAGCTGCTCAACCACTGAGCATCTGAATGTGAATACTTTCATCTCAAAACACTAACATTTAGAGTATAGGAAAACCAAATTTTGCTTACCATCCTTTGCTAGTAAAAAAAAATAAATAAAACCCGTTACTAGTTTATTTTTTATTTTTTGGTAACCATGCTGAGATTAATGGTGTTAGTAAAGGAATGTAATTGCTATTAGAATTTGAAAAGTTCTGGAAACATTTGGTGCTGCCCTTTTTTTTTTTTTTTTAATTTTTTATTTATTTATGATAGTCATACAGAGAGAAAGAGAGAGAGAGCCAGAGACACAGGCAGAGGGAGAAGCAGGCTCCATGCACCGGGAGCCCGACATGGGATTCGATCCCGGGTCTCCAGGATCACGCCCTGGGCCAAAGGCAGGCGCCAAACCGCAGCGCCACCCAGGGATCCCGGTGCTGCCCTTTTGAAAGAAGATTGTATGACGTTGAACACTAATTTTTTGGAAATGGATCTTGTGACCTGTGTCCAGCAGGGCTCCCTTCCCCACCCCCCCCCCCCCCCCCCCCCCACCCCCCGCCGGAGGGATCTTGTGTATGCGTATATTCCATAGGAGTAATTTTCAGCCACCCTCCTAGCTGGTGGGCACCTACCTGGGCAGGACACACATCCTGCTGGGACGCGGTTTTCCATGTGAAACAAAGCAGATTGCATGAGCTCTGCAGGTCAGTTGTAAGCTACAAAATCAGAAGGAGAGGGAAGCAAAACTGTAGCAGAATAAGACATCAACATGCTTCTAGCGTTCCCTCCTCTCTCCTCTAACTTCCCTATAGTTGTACACTATGCTTTTCACAAGATAAATACAAGTAAATCCCCAATGCCTCAAAGAGACACAATTAGCCTCAACTTCTGGTGTCTCCCTTATAAAGTCCGCTATTGTCCCACACAGAGCCTGATGTACCCCCTGCCTGCCCCAGATGCAGACATGGTCAGAGTCATTTACTTAATACATGTTATTTCAGACCTGTTTGTGCCATGCCATAAATATTAATATGTAGAGGGGTCGGAAATAGGCACTATTCAGTCATGGCAATTTTGCTTGTTCATAATATGGCTCAACCAGTGCATTGAATTAACTCCGAGAAACGCTTGGGTGTTCTTTAAGATGGCCTGGAGAACGTCGGGGGACTTGGGTTTTGCTTGGCATCGTGGGTCGAGCATGCTCTGTACTCCATGCGCTTGTGGGATGCATTTTACACTCCTGCAGCTGGTCCTCCTCTGCTTCCGGGAACACGGAGGAAAGGCCACGCCCCTGAAGGCCGACGTGGTCAGATGACTTTGCACCGTGCGGCGTAACTAGAAGGGATGTGTGTCACTTCTGAGTTGAGGTGCCACCTTGACTTGCCTCTCCAGTTGTGTATTCCCCGCTGCTAGAAAGCCTGACACCTCGTGTTGGCATGGTGACATCAGAAGATGACAGAGCTTCCACCGGCCAGTCCGTGAGTGACAAGGATGAGCAAGCCTCTCTGCTAATCACGGGAGGGTATAAATGGCCATTGCCAAAACTCTGGCTGGTCCCAGAGATCACAACCCCACTAGAAGTCCTATTTGGAAGCATCTTTTCCTGGGAGGTTATCAAAACTCCTGATATTATGAGGTCGGAAGTGGTTGGACCCTTGCCAGCTTAATATATGGCTCTGACAAACTTCATTAAGTCGGAAACCTCGGGAGGGTAGGATGTCGGTTTTCAGAGTAGTACACGGTTCCTAGTTTTGTCGGAGCAATAGAGAACTGTACTAAAAACATCTTGGGCATTCACAAACACTCCTGATATCCCTAGCAATTAATAATAAATGGCACTCAGGACTATCCGGAGCCAATATGCAGAAATGTCATCCTTTTGGAGTAGGCCTATTTCGACTTGTTAAATTCCAGTAATATTAAGCTCAGCTGTCATTTCAGTGTTTAACATGGTTGAGGGCTTGAGTCAAATTTAGGATCATGGCCACGGGGAAAAATTAAAAGGTAGGCTTGACAGAAAGAGGAAAGAGTTGATCTTAGGAGAAAATACGAATTTATGCAGAGCATATCTTCCAAATCTTCCTCTTATCCCTACGGGGAGAGAGAAACTTTCAACCATTATATTTATAGATACAATTATAAATGTAGTCTAATCCTCTTTTCAATTATAAGAAACTCAGCAGACGAAATCTGACAACAGACACAATAGAAAGAAGCCCAAGCTACATAGTTTGGGGCGGATAAAACCCCTTTTCCCCAAACATCCAGAAATATGCACGAAGTAAGCGTTGCCACTTTTTCTTTCTTTTTTTTTTTTTTTAATTTTTTGCTGCTGTATGTAAGCAGGCCGGAGATTTCACAATGCACTTCTGCTTGACTTCTTGTTTGGTGATAATAAAGCCTATTGACAGCATTTGTTTTACAGCATAATGTTGTACCGCGCTCTAATGTGGAATTAAAATAAGAGTAATTAAGGGAACATGAGACAAAGAGGGCCTACAGCGAGTCAGAATTATTTAGTGTGGATGATGAACCTGGCTTTCTTGTTCAAGAAATATGATATTATGGGATCCCTGGGTGGCTCAGCGGTTTAGCATCTGCCTTCGGCCCAGGGCATGATCCTGGAGTCCCGGGTTCGAGTCTCACATCAGGCTCCCTGCATGGGGCCTGCTTCTCCCTCCTCCTGTGTCTCTGTCTCTCTCTCTCTGTCTCTCATGAATGAATAAGTAAAATCTTAAAAAAAAAAAATCTGATTTTGCATAAGGAGAATTAATCACTTCTTTGAATAGAAATAATAGTTGGAAATGCTTATGTTATTTGTGTCAAATTTAGAAAAAAAGTTTAGCTGATTCACAGCTTTGGGTGATGAAAATTAAGTGATTGCATAACGTAGGAGAGAGAGGTTAGGTTCATGATCCCGTGTGGGAGGTCGAGATTTTAATTCAGGCAGATTTTCTTTTTTCTATCATCCCTTCCTTTTCATTGTGCTCCCCATTGTCTGTGCCCTAAACAGTCCAGGGTTCCCCCAAAGCTGCATTTCCATGTCCTGCCGTCTTGCTTCTTCTCTCTTCTTTCCCCTTTCCCAAGTCCCTTCTTGGTGCAATTAGGATGATGCTGGGTGAGATTCCTGCTCTAAAAACCAGTCTGCTGATTCCAGGACAGTGATGGAATTGGCTGGTCCTCAGAGCTCTGAGGTCTAACAGGGGCTGTGACTCGTGACCAGGAACTGGGACCCACCTGGAACTCTGGAGAGCGATGCTCTCTACCACGTTCCCATTGCTGGGAAGTGGATCTTGGGAGGTGGTGAAATGATCGTGGAAGGTCTCCTCCTTGATGCTACTTGGAAGAATGTCTCTGTTGGCCCAGGTACTGCTCTGTGAAAACCTGAAGGCAGGGAGATGAACACGGAGGTGAGAAATTAGGGGAGAATAAGAGATGGGACAGGGATGCAAAGGCCGTGACCAAGAATGAAGGCCATATTCGTTAGCGTGTGGCCTTGACATTCCAGTGCATGCAGGTGGGTGCCACCTGGGCCGAGTTAAGAAGAGCCCGGCACCTTGCACCAGATATGCACGTTACCTGGAAACAGATGCACCTGCCGGCATCCTGGAGCCATCTTGTGCGTCATCCATGGAGTCTTGCCTGTGCTTAGATGCCGCTGTAACGTGCTTTTTTCAGCCAATGTGGGCAGAATGTGTGACTCTAACTCATTTCGACGCCAAGTTATTTCCAATGGCCTACCTCCTCCATTTTGCTCACTTGCCTCAAAATACCATCGCCTTACCCAAGATCTTGTTTGTTGGTGCATTTCATGAGACAGTCTCTCTTTTCAGCATCCGTCAGCCCTACTCCTTGGTTTCCCTAACGGAGAAGGCTGCTACCTTTGGAGACACAGCTCCACTGCGCATCTCATAGAGGCCTGACCTTATCCTGCGCGAAGTCTTAATTTAACCTTAAGGAAGAAAGAAAATCAGTGTGTTGTGACAGACGTGGAGGTCAAGGGTATTTTGATAGCCGGGGATAGGTTTGGTGTCTGAAGCGACCTTCACTTGTTTCTGATTTGAACAGCTGGCCAGAGCCGTCTTCTGAAGTAGCAAGGCTTGAGCGTCAGAAACCTGCGAGTGCTGGCTGGAGTCCTTGCCCACAGTCCAACCGCTAACCCTGGAATCTCCCTTTCAGCACACAGCAGGCCTTGCTACAGGGCCCAGGGTGTGCCTATATGTGGAATAAGGACAATTTGGTTCTACCTGGCAGGAAACAGCCCGTCCCTGCTGGGTCAGTAGCCTCATGAACAAAGCCAACCTGGTGACACAAGAGTCTACAACCCACACGTAAAATGTAAAATGAAGCAGCTCTGACTATTGTTGACAAAGATGCAAACTATTGATTGTTGCAGTTGGAGTTTGCATTTGAATACTGGAGAGTGAGTTCTCACTCTTTATACCTGCCTCTGTTCTGTGCTTTCTGCTAAGCCCTTTCCAGCTAATTGCTTTGCTTTACTAGAATCTGACATCAGAGCATAACTCAAGTACAAATAAGGAACAGGCACGACCGTATAATTGAAACCGTTTCAGGTCTTTTGCAAAGCTATTATGAGGAATGCAGGTTTATCTGTTTTTTATTTCTTGCTCAGACTAGCTCTTTTCTCTAAGTGCCTCCCTGTCCCCTCAGCAGGAGGGGGTCCATTTGCAAGAGCAAAGATTTGAGATACCTGGAGCTGTAAGTGAGAGCAGACGATGGAAGCTCAGCTTCCGGGGCAGTTTCATTAGTGCTTAGATTTGCTCAAAAGCAGGCAAAAATGAGTGTTGGCAATGGGACCAGTGACTAGGCCCTTCCTGTGTGATGAATTATGGCTGAATTGTGTGCCCCCCAAATTCATGTGTTGGAGCTCTGGCCCCCAGCACCTCAGAATATGGACTGTTATTTGCAGACGGGGGTGTTTACGGAGGTAATTAATATAAAAGGGGGTCCTATGCATGGTGTCCTGGTGAGAAGAGGACATTTGCACATAGGTACGTGCACAGGTGATGGAAAAAATGTGTGTCAGGAGGCCCCTGGGTGACTCGGATGGTGACGCGTCTGCCTTCAGCTCAGGTCGTGATCATGGGGTCCTGGGATCGAGCCCCGTGTCAGGCTCCCTGCTCAGCAGGGAGTCTGCTTCTCCCTCTCTCTCAGCCCCTGCTCTCTGCCTCTAAAATAAATGAATAAAATCTTTTAAAAAATGTGTGTCAGAAAATGAAATTCTGTTACTTAAGCTCCGTAGTGACTGTGGTACTTGGTGACTGTGGTACATGGCAGCTAGAGCGCAGGAACGCAGTTTGAAAGGACGCTGTGTATGTGTGTGCTCACGTGTGTGTATGCATGCACATGCATGTGTTTGGGTGTAGCAGTCTTTCCGAGAGCGACCCAGAGACCTATCTCACACCTGCCCCCTAAAGCAATGAGGATATAGACCTCGAGGCCATCACACAATGATAATGTCTGGCATTAGGACAGGCGGGAAGATAGCCACCCAGAGATTTCCACGCCCTGACCCCAGAAGCCGTGAAGGTGACACGTTCATGGCAAAAAGGGACTTTGCAGATCTGATTAAAGTTGTGGATCTTGAACTAGGGAGATGATCCTGGATTGTGTGAACGGGCCCCCTTTGATCACCTGTATAAAGTCCCGGAGGGAGGCAGACGCAGCAGCAGCAGAGAAGCAATGCAGCGGGATGCATTGGATTGCAGGCGCCCTTCTGGGTCTGGGACGTAGGGGACTTCATGCAGGGACCGAAGAGGTGGGCCCGGGAGCAAAGGGCAGCCCGCGGCTGGCAGCCAGAAGGGCGGCAGCGACCTCCACCCTGCAGCTTCCAGGCACTGGACCCTGCCCAGCACCTGCATGCCTGGAAAACGGATTCTTCCCAGAGCCTGCACGTAGCGAGCCAGCCTGGGTGACAGCGTACCTCCAGCCTTGGGAGACCCTCAACAGACAACTTGGCGTTTCTGAACTGCGCTCCGGAAACGCAGAACGGGGAGCTGGTGAGTGCGTGTCGCTTGAAGCTGCTCAGCCTCTGGCGCTTTGTTACAGCAGCCACAGAAAACGGATGCAGGTGCATGTCCCGTAACGGTGGCACGCTGCCCATTGGCTTCGGGGGGTTTTGCCCCTTATGACACAAAATACGATCTGCGGCCCAGCTGCGTGTGTCTCCTGGGGGTTTGTTAGAAATGCAGAGCTTTGGGCCACGTGCAGACGTGTTGATTTGAAATCTGGGTTCGGACGGGGTGGCCAGGTAATTTCTCGCGCACGCGAATGCTACCTGTCTCCATGCAGAAATCCAAGGAAAACAACTTATTTCTTACTTAGCAACGTGATGAGAGGTTTCCAAAAATCAGATAAAATGCATCTCTTAGCGACCCCACCAAGGAAACAGCGGCCTGTGCAACGTTCCGGAACCTTCGTCTGTGTGAAGCCCTGGACACGCCTGTGATGCTCGAGGCCTCCTCCCCTGCTGGCACGTCTAGGGTTACCGCGATGCCGGCAGCAGCATGCCTGGGAACCGGATCGACTGCAGCCCGGATCCTGGCATTTTCATTCAGTTCGAAAGTCGGTGTTGTGTGTGAACGCTGACCCGGGCAGCACAGGGCAGCAGCTGCTGGCGAGGACTTACGCCACCATCAGAAGTCGGGGCTGAGACGTTTGTAGAACGTGGACACAGGCCGCGGGCCTCCGTTGGCCTCGGGATCCCACCCCTTAAACCCGGGGTGACCAGTTGTCTTTGACAGCTGGCCTGGGGCCTCGCTGGCACGTTAGTGATCCATCTGTCTTCCTCCCAGTCGGGGGTATCTCGTCGTTACAAGACCGTCCATCCTTCTCTGCCCCCCAGATCCTTCATCTCCGGCCTGGCCGTGTCCTCGGCCCCGATGTTGTCCTACTCGACTCGACATCAGCCCACGTTTCTCCGCCCTGAGTTGTTGTCTCTGCTGAGCACTGCACCAAGCAGGCAGGTTCCCGGTGAACTGGCCTTTCTTTCTTTTTTTCTTTTCTTTTCTTTCTTTCTTTTTTTTTTTTTTTGAACTGGCCTTTCAACCACCGTGATTGTCAGGGATGAAGCTAACATGCCGCTTTGATCCAGCTTTCTAAGACGTACCGTTTTCCTAATTACACTTTCCCAGAGGCAAACCCAGATGGATGTCAGAACGAAAATAAACGGAATGTGGCTCAACTGAGTGCAACTCTAATGACTAACACAGGTAAATTGGGGATTAATCTATTGAACAAAGACCCCCTCTAATGCATCGAGAGGGTGTTCATTGGATACGAAACTATTCTACGATTTCAAATGTTGTAAACTGCCTGCTGATTTTTTTTCTTACAGTAAACAAATGGTGTTGCTTAAATCTTCACATTTATAGAAATAGAAATGGAGTGTCGTTATGCTCCTACTGTGATGAAGAGGATAGTCCTGTTGTGGTGAAGATTATATGCTCTGTGGATGATGATTTAAGTGTATGAACAAATACTCAAGATGCAGCTTGTCGGGAGCTGTCCTGGATGCATTTAGTAAACACTGGGACGAAAATGTGTGCTTTAAAAAAAAAAAAGAAAGAAAGAAAATGTGTGCCTTTGAGTGCTTGGGGTGGGAGGTGTAGTTATCAGGGAATTTTTTTTTAATTAATTAATTAATTATTTATTTATTTATTTATTTATTTATTTATTCATGAGAGACACAGAGAGAGAGAGACAGAGAGGCAGAGACACAGGCAGAGGGAGAAGCAGGCTCCATGCAAGGAGCCCGACTCGGGACTCGATCCCGAGACTCCAGGATCATGCCCTGGGTTGAAGGTGGCGCTAAACCGCTGAGCCACCGGGGCTGCCCTTATCAGGGAAAGTTAAATCATGCCACAGTGAAAAGCAAAAATATTTATGACTTCTGTTCATTAATGCACAACATTCACGGAGTGAGGAGGTCAGTTGTGGAGAAGGTAGTTGTGACACATGACAAAGAAAAGACTTATATACTGGATATATAAAGAACACCTTTAAATCAATACCAGATATGCAGAAAACACAGTTGAAAAGATGTAGTGAATAAGCACCTTGAGAGGATACCATCTAAATAACCAAAAATTAAAGCTTCTCGAATTTATTAACCATCAGGAGAATGCAAACTGAGCCCACAGGATGGTCACTACACAACCTCCAGGAGTTGCTAAAATGGAAAAGACCGACAATGTTAAGTGTTGGTGAAGATGTGGACCAACTAGAACTCTTATGGGTGTGCACACCGGTTGGCCCATAAAACGGAGAGCACCTGCCAAAGCGCGGTGCATGCACAGCCTGTGGCTTAGCAATTCCAGTCTAAGAAACCACACATTTGTTTACTGTCCATGCAGAAAAGAATGTGTGTTTTTTGATGCAAAAAAAAAAAAAAAAAAAAAAAAAAAAAAAAAAGAATGTGTGTTTTTTTTTTAAGATTTTATTTATTTATTCATGAGAGACACAGGCAGAGGGAGAAGCAGGCTCCCCGGATCATGCCCTGAGCCAAAGGCAGACGCTCAACCGCTGAGCCACCCAGGTATCCGAAAAGAATGTTTTTTTGTTTTTTTGTTTTTTAGCAGCACTGTTTGTAATCATCTCACCCAGGGAACAGCCCAAATGGCCATGTACAATAAACTAAAGAGGAAAATGTTGAAGACGTCTTGATAAAGCAAGTGTCCTTTGGGCTCAGTATTGAAGAATGTGTTGAATTACATCCCCGATCCCGTCTGAGATTGCTTCGGCTCATTTTACACCATGCATTTTATTTTTGTTCACCATATGTCTTAGCACCCTGAACTTATTTCTTTATGTTCCTGGCTATTTGTCAGTATATTTTCCATGCCTGACCCCCAGGGCCCAGCCCAGAACAGATGCCTGTAGACACATGAGTGCGTGTCTGGAGGGCAGCCTGGGTGGCTCAGCGGTTTAGCACCTGCCTTCCACCCAGGGTGTGATCCTGAGGTCCCGGGATCGAGTCCCACGTCGGGCTCCCTGCATGGAGCCTGCTTCTCCCTCTGCCTGTGTCTCTGCCTCTCAGGAATAAATAAATAAAATCTTAAAAAAAAAAAAAAAAAAAAAACTTTCTTTAAAAAAAAAAAAATGAGTGCCTGTCTGCTAGAAAAGAAAAAAGAAAAAAAAACCTCTGACAAAACAACCTTTCAGACAGTGGAAGCATCGCCTGGTATTTTCCCCTTTCAGGTTTATTTAAAGGGTCGTTTGCAAACTTTAAAAAGAAGATTTAATTACAAGAGAGAATATCTGCTATGTGATGTTTCTGTCACTTATGTTGACTACTTGGGTTTGGCTGCTGAGGAAGAGAAGTGGGTTCTGGAGAACGGGAATTGAAACTCTCTCATCCGCATTTGAAAGACATTGCTAACTGGAGGTAAGAGGCACCCCAGAAAGCTACGTCCTTGGCCATCCCTCTTGACCTCTATTTACATCTTCTAAGAGGCCGACTCTTCAGTGGAGGACCCTCCTGTCTGAAAACTTGTGTTATTCTTCACAGTTTGCTAAGAAATCCAGCTCTCTGAAGAGGAGGGGATGATACCGATCGCTGGTTCTTAAATAATAATACTGTCATAACAAAGAGCCTTAAGCTGTCTCCTCTAGAGAGGCAGAATTCATAACCCTGACATAAAAATACCTTTTTTTTTTTTTAGAGAATCTTTGCAAAGAATACTTGTGTTTAATTTGAGACATAAAAATGCCTTTTTTTTTTTTTTTTTTTTTTTTTGAGAAATCCTTGTGTAGAATCCTTGTATTTAATCCCTGGGTATAACAACAAAAAAAAAGAGGAAGTGAGTGATGCTTTATATCTTGTCATAGCTGAGCCCTCGTCCCCAGACTTTGACTTTTGGTCTCTCTGCTCATCTTCTTCTCCGACGTGGTCAGGAGGGGCTGTGATCCCCCACCCTGGATTATGCATTTCAGGAGGTCACATGCAGGGGAAGAGCCTTTGTTCTGCATGGAAAGCAGGCATAAGCTTAACCTGGAGCACAAGTAGCCTGGATTCTTGCTATTTCTGGAATTCCTGCTGTGGCTCCTGACCCTGGGCAAGTGGATGAAGTCTTCTGACCTGGTCACTGAACGTGCATAAATAAGATACTGTACTAAAGGGTCTGTGTCCATTTTTGACATTTGCCTGCTGGCAGCTTTTAAGGAGAAGGCCTCCCCCTGGTCCTACCTGCAAACAAGATGATGAGAATGCCGCAGGGGCAGCCTCCGTGGGCAAGGGTGGGAGGTTTACGCTGTGCAAGCCCCAGCCTGTGTCAGGAACCATCGGGCCAACCCCGTGCCCTGCCCAGCGGGGAGCTCAGCTGCCTCTTTCCATCCTCTCTAGAGCCATTTTGTACCAGTTTGGGAGCCTGCCCTGCTCTCCCCCGGAAAGATTACTCATTACATGAGTAATGAATCTTTTCATATATTCTTGGTGCTTGTGCTGTTACCAATCTTGACCTCTAAACCAAGTTGTGAGTAAAAGGGAGTCCAACCCACCCCCGTGGAAAGACTCTAACAGATGCTGAGTCTCAGCCGTGAGCAATAATAATACCACGGAAGAGGCCAGGATTCTGCACAACAACTAAAGCTTCGCTTCTTTGAGCCAAAAATGCACTCGCCCATCATTCGTTGAGTAACAGGCTTCCTGTAGACTTTCCAGGAGTGACATATTTTATTTACTGCCCTTTCCTTAGATGCTACGTACATGGAATTTGGGGCCTGACGCGATTCTCTCCCCTCTGAGCTGCCACAGTGTTGTGCTTGTCGGTGCCTTGAACGATTGATTGCGCTCTTCCTCCTATTACAGTTGTGTGGGTGTGCTGCCTTGCTTTGGCCAGTGGGGTTATCGGCGCATTAGGAAACAGTGCCTGACACAATCCGTGTTCAGGGAACGTGTGAATGAAGCCATTTTGAACCCCAATAGCAGGGGTGTGATGGACGCACAATGCTATTCAATTTGCACCAAGCACAAGTACACGTTGAAGCATTTATACCCCCCGTCCTGAGCCGCCGTAGCAGAGATGTGATAAAAGCACAGCGCTGTGTTGTTTTTGTTGTTTTTGGTTTTTTTTTGCACCAAGCTTTTATGAGTACACACTTAAGAGGGTCAAACACGCTTTTCCTTGCTAAACCACTGCATCATCGGCCCACTGTACAAGATCACATTTTCTCGTTCGCTGATATGGGACAAAGGAGAGAAGGAGCCTTGAATATGGCATACCCAAGTGTCTTGGGGAAATGCTTACCATACCAACCTCTTATTCATGGAGCTGTTAATACGTGCTGCCCATTTTGCCAGGCTCATTGCACGTAGTAATTCAGGTGACCATTTCAACAATAACCATAAAGAACACATCACTTTAACCCCCTTGTGCAGATCTGTGAAACTGAGGACCAGTGACGCTAAGGGGGTGTGAAGGTTACATGATGGTACAATGGGATGCCAGGCACGTGAACCTAGGGGCTCTCCCTATAGACGATGTACACTCTTAGTGGCTTCACTGGTCAACCTTTTATCAGACTCTAAGCTGGCTCCTAATGTCCTCCACTGCTAGAATCCACACCCTCATGTAATTACCTTGTGTTACGTGTGGGAAGGACCTGAGACTCACTTCACACCAACAGAACACAAGAGAGGAGGTTTGGTGCCACTTCTGCGATGATACGGCATGAGGCTCTAATTCCCGTATCACTTGGAGCCAGTCTCCTTTGCCGGCTCTGCAGAGGGAGGCTCCCATGTTGCAGACGCCCTGAGAACTGAGGGCCTTGTTCAGCCAACGGGAAGCTGAGGCCCTTATTAGTCCAGTTGTTCACAAGGTCTCCATTCTGCCAACAAGCCATAGGAGCTCGGAAGCGGTTGAGCCTCAGATGAGACCACTGCCCTGACCGACACACCTCGCTGGCAGCCGTGTGAGGGGCCCTGAAATAGAAGACCCAGCTAAAGCACACCTGGATTCCTGACCCCCAGTAACCACAAGGTAATAATCGTGCTGGTGGAAGCCCATAGGCTGACAGTAATTTGTTGCAAATATATACACAATGCAGGAGCATTTGTATGTTTAGAAAAACAGCATTAAAAAAAAAAAGAAAAGAAAAACAGCATTATCCTCAAAGCCTTTTATCACTGGCAATTCCATTGCTGATCATTTTTCACGTTCTTCTTTCCGTCTCCTCTCTTAGAGCAGTGCTTTCTAAATGATCCTACTCATAAGAATCACCTGGGAGTGCTTTTGAAATGTGCGCAGTCTCTACCCTTTAGGACACAATTAATTTGTTTAGGAGTCTGGGATTTCAGCAAGGTGCTCATGATATTTTTGTGCACAGACAGACTTACAAAACATGTCACAGATTTAGGGAACTTATCTTGACTTTGATTGTATTTTAGACTTCTGGAGAATTTGGAGTACCTCGTCTACAGTGAAGCCCTAGGACTGGTTTCGGTTTCGGTTTTTTTTTTTTAATAGATGCTACCCAGGCCATTTTTTAGTTTCGTTTCTTTTCTTTTTTTTTCTTTTCTTTTCTTTTCTTTTCTTTTCTTTTCTTTTCTTTTCTTTCCTTTCTTTTCTTTCTTTTCTTTTCTTTTCTTTATTTTATTTTATTTTTTATTATTTATTTTATTTCATTTTATTTTTTATATTATATTTTATTTTATTATTTTTTAATTAATTAATTTTTACCCACGCCATTTTAATGTGCAGTCAGGATTGAGAACTGCTGACTTAGGGTAAGCTCAACACAAGCATCTGGCAAAGATTGTCAAGTATCTGTGCTAGGTTTCCAGTGCAGAAGGGATATAGAGACAATTAATGTTCTAGCAAAAATGTACAAGACTGACTTCCTGAAAGCAAGATTGTCAGTTCATCTTTCAAGTGTACTTGTTAAAGGGATTGATTGTAAAATGTCCCAAAAGGTAAATGTATGTACAGCATACGTATGCTGAATATTTTTGAATATCAAAGTGAAAAAAATAAAAGCTGCCAATGAAGAGCCACCTGGCTGCCTCAGTCGGTAGAGCATGTGGCTCCCAATCTCCGGGTCATGAGTTCGAGCTCCACGTTGGGTGTAGAGGGTTACTTAAAAAACAAAAGCTGCCCATGAAGAGAATGGAAGAATTTTCTTTATAACATCTAGCTTCTAGAAAGGTGGGTGGAGGGCAGCCCGAGTAGCTCAGCGGTTTAGCACCGCCTTCAGCCCAGGGCATGAACCTGGAGTCCTGGGATCCAGTCCCACATCGGGCTCCCAGCATGGAGCCTGCTTCTCCCTCTGCGTGTGTCTCTGCCTCTCTCTCTCTCTCTTTCTCTCTCTCTTTCTGTGTGTGTCTCTCATGAATAAATAAATAAAATCTTTTAAAAAAAATAGAAAGGTGGGTGGAATATATAAATAAAGAATACAGATCCAGACAGGATTGGCTACATAATGTGTGGAGCCCTAGCACAAAATGAAAATGTGAGGCCCCATGTTCAAAAAGTAGGAAAAACACGCTATCAAAGGAATGAGGTGTAAAGCTGTGTCCTTTCTTCCATACTCTGTCTCTTGCTTTGTCATGGTGTTCTATATTCGCTATGCAACGTTGTTCTAAGTAAAGGAAATTAAAATTTTAAATTATTAGCTTGGGGATTACCATTCATCTTTCTGTTGCGCAATGTCAGTTTTAAATGCAAATATAAGAGCATTTAACTTATATACAGAACCACTGAAATTACCCAATTTATATTTCATCGCTGGTACATTCATATGTGTTTTGTTCTCACCAGAACAATACAAAAGGGGAAACCCTGCACAAAACTGTATCTTGCTTTCTTTCTGTGTGCACAATCTGCCAATCTGCCAATACTCCCACCACTGGTTTGCGGATGAGGAAGGGCGGTGTAGGAAAAGAATCCTGCGCTGACCTAGCTTTGTCTTTCCCTCAGTGTTAGTAATCTCAGCCCGAGTGATTGCGAGGTTCCACGAGAAAGGCCACGATGAGTTCCAGGGTTGTATTTCTGCGGGACGTCATTCGCTTCCCTTCTTTTTGCATTTGAAGCACACTGTGGTTCATATGGAAGGCATGGCCTCTCTGAGCTCTCAACACTCACACTTACTCCTTATAGATGTGACATGCTCACCTCGTCCTCACTTTGAGCCTCATGGATCCCCATCTGTTGGGGGGTCCCCCAGAACTCTGTGCTGTTGGAACATTGCACGTGCTATACGTGAACAGGGCAGTGAGGAACACTGAACACACATCCTGTGTGCATTTCTTCTCACATGCATGCTCCATTGTCCCATTGCACTTCCCTCACAAGACACAAGTACAAAGAAAAAAAATTATCAAGAATTTCAGTGAGGACAGCAGGGCATTAAACCAGCATGGGGTCCTGTATGACTGCCTCTACAGGTCCTATGCCGCGCAGCCAGCCCCAGAGCTCTACGTAGCGGCTGTAAGAACCAGAACACAGGGGATCCTTGGGTGGCGCAGCGGTTTAGCGCCTGCCTTTGGCCCAGGGCGCGATCCTGGAGACCCAGGATCAAATCCCACGTCAGGCTCCCGGTGCATGGAGCCTGCTTCTCCCTCTGCCTGTGTCTCTGCCTCTCTCTCTCTCACTGTGTGCCTATCATAAATAAATAAATAAATAAATTAATTAATTAATTAATTAATTAAATAAATAAATAAAAGAACCAGAACACAAAGGAAAGAAATGGAACCAATGGTCAGCATTGGCATCAGTCAGCACACGTGGCTTTGTTGGCTTTGAGACTCCACAAATCTGAGGAGATGGTCTTCTTCCTCCTCCTTACGGATTTTCAGTAAGCCATAGGCCCCATGCGAGCCACCGACCCTACTTCTCAGCGCAGCTTCTCCTGTCAGGATTACAAAGTGCGGGTTGAATCAGATGATTATTTGTGACAAAATATAAAGTGTTTTATATGACAGCGCAGATGGAGCCTAGGTGAAAGAAGCATGCACTTCTCTGATTTTACATCTCTGGTTATAGCTCTCAGCATCGGAATTTGGAGAATATTGTGTTGGGTAGAGCATGGCATAAATGATGTGCTCATTAAATCATAAGACAAGCCATAAGTTTTTATTTCTCTCACATGCTCATGTTGTCAAAATAATTCTGAAATCAGTTCCTTAATTGGTATCCCTGTAGCCTGACACCGTTATAATGTGTGGGCCACATTGGATGATGCGTCTCTGTTGACATCCTTCTAGAGGTTTGGAGACCGAGCAGACAGACACAAACACTGTTCATCTCCCTTACACCCCTAACCCCGTTCCATCCTAGCAGCAGTGACCCACACACAGAGCCAAAGAACGGACTGGATTTTTTTTTAAACACCATTAAATTTGGCTGCAGAGTTAAAATATCTTTTTCTACCTTGTCCAACTGGGTTTCCAAAGACGGTCTCAGCGCTTAGCGCAACTGAATTCATTTTGGAAAATGTGAGGACATTGTGAATGACGGAGGGCTTCTAAGGACGATATGAAGCCCGTCAGAAGCTTCCTCTTTGACGTTCCTGTTGACTCCCCGGCCCAGCGCTGTAAGGGCAAATACAAAATAAAAAAATAAGAGGCTTAATTGTCCCCGAGAAAAATAAGGGTTGAGATGTTCTCTCTTCCCTCTGCTTAGAATATTTATTGCAGAAAAGCGTAGATCCTTTTCCTCTCTTTGAAATCTATGTCTCTGCCAAACACACAGGATGGCGCTGACTCCCTAGTTAGAGCAGACTTGACCCAGGACATAGAGGCCTACATTTGTGCCTAAGTGTTTCATTTGAAGCAATGATTGCATTTCTGTCAGGCTTGGATTGTTTCTCGCTCGGCTTTCCTGGATATGACAACAAGTACATTCATCGAATTCTTCGTAGCGCTGTCAAAGCAGGCATGGTCCACTTGCCTGAATGGGCTCTTGGAGAACCATGGGGCCCTCCTCTCGGAGACTTGGCGAAGTGCTCATGAATGTATGTGCCCAATGCCTTTTTTGCATGAGTGGATTTAGGTATTTGGAGGATCTGACCCTCCCGGATGCCTAAGTGTGCCCGGGTCTGCCTGCAGATAAAGAAACAGCCATCATCCTTCTCCTTCTGACCTGCCAACGCTGTGACCGTCATTTCATAAAGATACTAATTTCTTAATGTCCCCTTGCATAATGCACCCTTCTGGGGCCTCCGCCTGATTTGGGCCCTTACACACCACTCAATGGGGACCATGGAGCATTTCTTGTGTGAGGCTCTGCTCTGGGCAGGTGCATGTGTGGCCAGCCATGGAAGCTTTGAGGCTGCAGTAGTGGGGAGCACACCGCAGTAATTATCGCATTAAGTCATGTCACTTTATTCAAACCCTTTCAAGCTTTTAACTGCTGAATCCAAGCTTCAGAACTTACCCTCTCTCCCATATCTGGATGCTTATGTAGAGTAAATTTGGTGAAGAACAAACTCATTTTGAGGTTATTATTTGAAAGAACAGTTGACACCCCTGCAAACTCAGACTCCATTCACAGATTAACCTTCTTTTATTGCCTCACGTTAAAAAGCCAGGCCATTGTATTCCATTAGCGATTGCTTATTGTTATTTTGCAACACTAATAATTAGATTCAGCTCATTAATATGCATCCCTTAGAATTTTTTTTTTTTTATAACCATGAGTTTTGCATTCATTGATGCACAGGAAAGAAAATGCAAACCCGAACTGCTCTCAGATGGGACCCAGGTTTAATTCTCTTTCCTGACTTCATTTACTAGGGAAGAAAAATTTCTCCTCTCACCTCTTAGGTTCATTACGTGGGCGTGTGAGAATTAGCATACGTGCTGCCAAAGCGACTGTGTGAGTTAAAATAACAAAAGAAAGATGAACAAGAGAAAAGGCACAGAATCTTTATTAATTTCTATGTCCACAGCAAGGTAGGAAAACAAATGATTTCACTCAGGGACTTATATACCCTTTTAAGAAAGATTATATACCCTTTGGGCCTCAGGGGTGTGAAAGGAACTAGGAAAGGGGCAGGGGGCCACTAGTGCAAGGTACAGGCTATTTTAGTAAGGTCTGTTTTTGCAAATTAACCATGGTGTCCACTCCCCTGTGATGATAAGGAATGCCACTCTTTTCTGGGCGGACAGGTGTGTGGTGAACGTCCTCCGAGGGCCATGTACGCCCTGCTTTTAGGTAGATACTGGGTGGCAAGTAACTCTTCCTGCGTTTGTTACTTCTCCATACCTGTAGCTCAAAATGATCCTCATGCCAAAGTGATGTATTTTGGGGTACCATATTCTGATCCCCTTCCCATTGTGTCTGCAACTAGTTGGAAGTTGTCCAGTTTTTATTCTTTTAATATTTAATATTCTTTTAAAGTTTAATATTAATCAGAGTTTTTCCCCGTGAGAATCTCCAGCTGATCCCACACCATGTATTAAAAAGACCCTCTTTCCCCCCACTTGAGCCGCATTCACAGTCTCACCCTAAATTAAGCGTGGGTTTCTTTGAGGACTCTCATTGTGGTTCTAGTTTTGAGCCATGACCATACCATGTTAATGAGTATGAGCTTTATATTGAGAGACTGAGTATCAGATGGCCAATGTCCAGATCAAATATGAAAATAGAGCTTGGACCAGCGCAGAAGCTAAACCCCAGGCTCTGCAGCAGTTGGCCTGGAATGCTCACGACCTGGTCAGTGTCTTCCAGTAGCCCTAACTTTTCTTCTTTCTTGCAACTCAGGACCAACCTAGGAAAGACAGCTACGCTCCCCAGACCAATCACCTAAGATATCCTGCTTCTACTGAGCATGCCTCCCGCTTCTTCAACCGACTGAAGAGCCTTGGCTTATTCTTACTTAGAGTGAGGGATGTCTTTGTTTATTTCCACAATTCTAAGTCCCCAAATGTGGTAGTGTACATCTTCCAACTTTGCTCTTCTTCAAGGACATCTTGTCTCTGCTAGCTCTTTTGAATTTCCATATAAACTTTATTTTTATGTTTTTTTTTTCCATATAAACTTTAGAACCAGCTTCTCACTTTCCATAAAAGTCTCCTTGGTGTTTTGTTTTGTTTTGTTTTTTGATTGGGATTGAATTGAATTGATATACCAGTTGGTAACCCTGAGTCTTCCCTTCCATGCAAGAGTTTCAAGTAGTGCTTTCATTTTTCAGACCAGAGCTTTTGACTGCTGTCTTCAGCATATAGACCCCTTAAATGACCAGCTCGTGGTGGCCAGTGATTGAGAAGCATCTTCAGGGCTGGCACTCCTCCATGCTAGCTCACCTCAGGGACTTGTCCTTCAGAGTACTTGAATCTCAGTCACCAGCACAGATCTGCTTAAAAAAAAAAAGTTTACATTTTATCTGTCATTTTCTTAGTTTCTGTACTGGATGGGGTTCCTGCAACATCCAATCGGCCATAATGCTGGAAATGGAACTTCTCGGGTTTAAAAAATGTTCTTTAACTAATGTTCCTAAGTTTTATAATCTATTAGGTAACAGCATACCATGTAGTTACTGGATTTTCCCACTATAATTTCTTCTTATTTCTTTAATACTAGAGCTTTAAATGAAAAGAAGTAGTTGTACTCAAAGCTACAGAAGGATATTTATAAAACTGAAGAAAAATTAATATCTGAATTTTCTTCTCAGAGGAAGTTGGCTTGGATTTAAATTTACTGAAGTATGTAGCAAAAAAGAAAATCATTTCATCTTACCTGTGTAACTAGAGGTAAGTGGAAAAGATTTCATAGAATTATTCTTGTAGAAAGGGCTATGCATCTCTAACAAATTAAAATTTATAGAGCCTACTGACTTTAAAATTACATTGCAAATACATAGAGATACACATAAGTTATTTTTAATTTAATGTTTTATAAAAATTTAGCAGCATTATTCTCTATAGACAAAGGTATCTTTGTAGCCCAGTGAGTCCCTGTGTTCCAGTAATAGTGGTGATTAATCCGATCGCTCAGAACATTACCTCTTCAATGAGTAATATCACTGTTATAAATCATATTTTCATATTTTTATTTTCCATTCACTAACTCTTCAAATATTTCTGACTTGGAGTAAGTACTTCTCTGTGTCTCTTACACAGCTTCTCCGTTAACTGTTGGCCATGGTTGGTAAAACTTGAAAACCGTTGGAGATGTCCATTTCACCTGTGTTGGCATTATTAGCAAGGTGGACATTCCAGCCTTTATGGTATTCTGTTTCCTTCCTTCTCCTTTCCTTCCTCTTTTCCTCCCTTGCTCCCATCCCCAGAACATGAGGCCATGCACTGGGTTGCTCTAAAACCGTGGTAGTTCTGGGACCATGTGAAGGAGCCTAAGGTTCCCAGCCAGCTTTGTCAAGACTGGTTTGTTCTGCTTCATTTCACGGGTAAAACCTACATCTAAATCTTGTGTAGCTACCACAGTCTCTGTTTCATTGGTTGTCAACTCTTCTTGTTCTATGAGCACACCGTGGGCATAAAGAAATCCTTGCTACGTCACGTGTCAATGAGACCCACATACTCCAGTGAGTGTGAACACGGGAGTGCACGCTTTCTGCATTTATGCACATGGTGCATAGTAGGTGTTATATATATATATATTTTTTAATTTTTATTTATTTATGATAGTCACAGGGAGAGAGAGAGAGAGGCAGAGACATAGGCAGAGGGAGAAGCAGGCTCCATGCACCAGGAGCCCGACGTGGGACTCGATCCTGGGTCTCCAGGATCGCGCCCTGGGCCAAAGGCAGGCGCCAAACCGCTGTGCCACCCAGGGATCCCCATAGTAGGTGTTTGAACAAATATCTGTGTGACAGAGAGATGTCATGTTGAGTAACTGTGGATTTCAGATCCTTGCATAAATAATTTTTTCCTTCGAATTTGAGGAAGGAGGAAATGCTTCACCATGGTCGATGTCCTTCTAGTGGTGGCTGTAGAGCTTGGAACTTCTCTTGCTTTTCCCTTATTGCCTGCTCCCACCCAATCCCCATGGGAAGTGCGGCGCCTTATCTGAGTTGTAAGGGGCATGCTTTCAGCAGCTGCAGCTGTTCCCCTTTCTTCTGGGAGTCAGCAGCCTGTGGGGAAAGTCCATCCTGTCTGCTTTTCCATGTTGTGGAAGGGAAAGCCTTAAAGGGAAGCCTACTTCCATCCAGTGCTGGCTGGAACTGAAGGCATGACTGTGATTTTGGGGTCAACACTACGTTGGCCCCTGAGAGAAACAACCTTCTCCAATCTCTGCTGTTTTGATGTCACTTTGGTCTCCATAAATCATTTTTTTTCTGAATTACTTTAGAGCTTCGATGGGGCAGACAGATGCTATTAATTGGACACCTTGACCCTCAAAGAAGTGCTCTGGTTTAAAAAAAAAAAAAAAAAGAAGAAGTGCTCTGGTTTTATGATATTTCTTTAGAATCTTCTAGTAACTACTCTAGAAGCAGAACAACAGTGAGGTTTCCATCCGTAAAACGATATAGGTGTCTGTGCATATTACCTGTAGTGTGCAAGAGGACTGGGTATGTGTGTGTTCTATTCCTAATACTCCAGTGCTTGTATTATAAAGGGTATCCAACAAAACAATTCTTGGTGCTGGTGCCAGACATGAAGCTCTCATTTGTGTTCCATCTGGAATGTTCTTTGTGTCTTTTCCCTTCCGTGTAACACGGTCCACCAAGCCGTACCCTGGATGCTGTGTTCTTTCTTTTCATTTTGCTACCTTTATTCTGCATGAGTCACATCTTTAAGATTCAATAAGCCTTAGAATTAAGAGTAAATGATATCAACCTTCATGAGTGACATGAAGCATTGTGTATGTCAGTCATCTAAATAGGGCATGACACTCAAATTATGTGTCCACAGAGGTCATAGGCCATTAGCTCTGGATGGAAGCACAATTTCTTTAATAGAATCAGCTGTGATTATGAATAAACTCTCTAATCTGCAGCTCTGTGCTGCTTTGGTTGAAGTCACTTTTTGGAACTGTTTCAAATCAGGCAAGTCTGAGTTCAAAAATATCAACTTGTTATAACTCTGGGATATTTACTATCAGATTAATAATTCCGTGACTGTTGATGAGATTCATAGACGTTAAACATTACAGGATTTGAATTCTCTTAATACCTGAGACTTAACTGACCTTCTTATTACAATTCCTGAAAATGATTTGCAAAGACTTTCTTACAGAGCAGGAAGTTAATTGCTTCTTCTCTTTTGAGAACCGCTCTTCTGCATATTTCTTTCTATGTGTGTCCTTCCAAGTTGGAGTTACTTCACTAAAAACTCGATAGGACTTCTGTCACTTGAGATGACCTTGTGAATCCAAACAGGAAAGAGAATACTGACATGTGATCATCTCCACACTCCAGACCAAGTGTATGGAAATAAAGCCCGGAACTTGAGTTCTAAGTGAAACCCTCATGTAACGCTCTCACATCCGCACTCATGGTGCGATGCAGGGCTCACAAGAATTCAGAAGAAAATGCTGTCTTTGGTTGCACTCTGATTTCATCTTTATCTTTAGCATCAGAGTCAAGTTTCCACTCATGTCTACCTTGAAGCGACCTCAAATGAATGTTTAATTACTCAGAACACATTTATCTGGACAGAAATGGAGCAAAATTTGGGGGCTGGTAGACAGTTCATTGCTAACCTATGACATGGATAGTTTTTTTTTTCTTAAGATTTTATTTATTTATTCATGAGAGGCACAGAGAGAGAGGCAGAGACACAGGCAGAAGGAGAAGCAGGCTCCATGCAGGGAGCCCAATGTGGGACTCAATTCCAGGGCCTCAGGATCACGACCTGAGCCGAAGGGAGATACTCAACCACTGAGCCCGACATGGGTAGTTTAGATACACATCATTTGCCTTGAGAAAATAATGAGGCTTTTTTATTTTCACTAAATAAATAGTGTCTGGCATACAATTATATGTAATGACTTATTTATGTTGGGTAACTTCTCAGAGAATTATTGACAAACTCACATCATCTTTAATTATAGAAAGTAACAGGGCAGCCCGGGCGGCCCAGTGGTTTAGCGCCGCCTTCGGCCCGGGGTATGATCCTGAGACCTGGGATCAAGTCCCACGTCGGGCTCCCTGCATGGAGCCTGCTTCTCCCTCTGCCTATGTCTCTGCCTCTCTCTTTCTTTCTCTCTCTCTCTCTCTGTCTTTCATGAATAAATAAATAAATTTTTAAAGTATACAGAAAGTAACAGAGCTGACATAGTCTTTGTATGCTTTCCCCACTCATTCCCATCCTATCTTTCCCCCAGAAAAATATGGATCCTAAATTTGGTATATATTTTTCATTATTTGTCTTTAAAATGTTGCTGTGGGTGCCATCTTTTCAGAAATAATATTTTGACTTGTTTTGCACGATTTAAAGCTTTACATCAATGGCATCATAGTGAGCATAGCCTTCTGGTACTTATGATCTGTGTCCCCCCATTTGTGTTAGAGATTTTGGAATGTTGGCCTATCTCTAGTTGATTCCTTTGATCTGCTGGACAGTTCTTTCATTGCTTGAATATCCAACATGTGAAAAAAAAAAAAAAAGAATATCCAACATATGACTTGGTTTCTCTGTTGATGGAAAGTTGTTTCCAATTTTCTGCTGTTCTAGGAAATGCCTCAAGGAAGCTGCCTATACATGGTTGTTTTGAACACAGATCCAAGTGGTTCTTTAAAATATGTAATTGGGAATGAAACTTTTGGCTCAGGGGGCAGGAACGTCCTTGTATCGCCCTATGGTATAGAGTTTGAACCAGCTTCTGACAATTGGACTGTGGCCGACTTCTTAATAGTTGTTGATCTTGTTGTGAAGAACACCTCGCTGGTGTTTTCATTTACATTCCTGTGACTATTGGTGCATTCAGATATCTTTTTGTGTATTTATTAGCTATCCGGATAACCTTTTCTGAGAATTTCCTGTTGATATTCTTTGCCAGTTTTCTGTGGCTTTTGTTTTTTATTGAAGCTTATACACGTACACAGATATATGCATATATTAGTGATGCCAAATATCTTCTATTGTATATACTTCTATATAAGTTGTGTCCTAAAATATATGTGGTTATATAATATGTATCTTAATTATATATTATCGATATAAAAGTTTCATCTGTTTTATGCACAAAAAAACAATATCAGCTGTGTTTTATGTGTTTTGTTTATTATTGGTCGTTACAGTTAAGGCTACGGAATTTATTGTATAATTTCGAAGTTATCAACACATCAGTCATTTCCTTCTTGATTTGTATTCTTTGTACCAGTTAAGAAAACTTTTACTACTCAAAGTCATAACCGCATTTTAATATATTTTCTTGTTGAAGTTTTAAAGTGTCGTTTTTTTCACATGTAGGTACAGTGGATTACATTTCCTTTCAAAGTAGCACTCCTTCAAAACCATCTGGCTTCCGAAGTATTTAATACCCATCCAGTGAGATAATTAGTATGCAAGACGTGTCATCAGAGTTGAAGAATGGAAAATAAAATGTACATAACAGGCTCAGGCTTAATCGCTAATAAAAGTGAAGATAATCAGTGTAACTCTAAAGTATCATTAACAACCTGAACAGGAGCACACATAGATGTGAAACAAAGTCTAATACAAGGAAAGCATTTTGATATCAGCCACTTGCCATTATGCAAGCAATTAGCGCTCCACCACAGCGAGCTAGAAGGGAGGAAAGCTTCCAGCTAATTCCACATGCAAATCCCTCCTGTAGAAGGGTTTAGGACGTTTATGCTGAAGCCTAGCTGGGACCTGTCTGAAATCACTTTTCGCTAATTCCAACAGAAATTACCATGTGATAAAATGCCTGGCTTCCCAGGTACCTCCTCAGTGGCCGAGGTGGGCTGAGCTGAACAGGCCCCTGTGACTTTCCTCCTCGTGCCTGTCATGTACGCTGACATTTTGTTTCATAAATTATTCTGTATCATTCTGAATCAGTTTACCAGGGTCTGATCGATGCCGGGTAAATAGATAAAAATTGTATTTTGGAGGCAGTTCAGACTGTATTGATCTGAGAGCAGAGGTGGTCGTATTAATCAATCAGGCCCTACTCTCATTTGCTATCTCAATCACTGGATGAAACCAGAGAGAAATATCCTGTCCTGAAGGAACACTTTGGTTAGTTTAGGTGTCAGGCAATTGTTATGATGTCCTGCAGGAGACCCCACCCCCACCCCCGTTACCCCAAACATGAGATGGCCTATAGCCAGTTGGGAAGATTAGAGAGAATGTAAGTGACTACAGACCTACTTTTTCTGTGCATGTTATTTATACAATTTTCTTACTGCAGATATTTGGTGCATTGGCTTAAGATATTTGTGCCAGAGGACGGTATCCAACTACGTGAGCAGGGGCCCTTAGGAGTTAGGGGTGAAGAAGGAACATTCCTGATACCCGGCATAGTGCCTCCTACAGCCTAAGACTCAGGTCAGATTCCCCCACCACATGCAGACTCTGGGCTAGGATTCCTGGGGTTCAGGGAGGGAAAGCCAGCCAAGGAGTGAGAACACAGGACAGGAAGGAAGAGAGGGCCCAGAGAATGTGACTTCTGCAAAATCCCAGCCTCAGCCCGGCTTCTGGAGGGCCCTGCAGCAGAAACAGTGACTTCGTGGTTTTGTTTTTCCTTCACCTCTAAGGTCTGGGAGATGAGCATTCATCTTTACCCTGTATGCAAGTGCTGGCTACGATTTGGGATGTGGGGGAAGGATATGATGGAGATGCACAGAGAGGAGGGCATTTGGGCGCCTGGTCCTCCTTCTCTGTTCCATTATCCCAAACCCAGGCAGTCCCCTGAGGATGCTGCTGGAGGTAGGACACCCCAAAACTGAATGTCGGGTACAAAGAAGTGGGAAAAGATGTGCTTGCAACCTGCAGAGCCACAGCAGCATGGGTGAGCATGGACACTGAGGATTTGTTGAATTGGAAATCTGTCTGCCTGTAGATTCTGCAGCAATTCAATCGATGGCAAATTGAAGACTTCAGGGACAAAAAAGGGAGGAAGGAGGGTAGGAGGGAAGAAGGAAGGAAGAAAGGAAGAAGAAGGAAGGAAGGAAGGAAGGAAGGAAGGAAGGAAGGAAGGAAGGAAGGAAGGAAGGAAGGAAGGAAGAAGGAAAGAAGGAAGGAAAGAAGGAAGGAAACCCATCTCCAGCTCAGATATTTCTTGCCTGGAAAATTATATTGCTGTTGATGCTTTTCTCAGCAATCATCCTTGAAGAAAATTGCCTAATCACAGAATGTCCTTTTAAAAACAGATTCCATCAGCCATGTGTGGCTGATCGAATCTGGAGTTGGTAGGAGGGAAATTGGTTGATCAAAATAGACAGAGGGGACTTAATTTGGGGAAAATTATTGAGGAGATTTATGTAGTGGCAGAAATGGTTATGACTTGGAAAACAGCCAGAAAAAGCTGAATCAGAGGGATTATAATGTGATCAATACTCCAGTGAACAGGTTGCCTGAGAGTAAAGCAACATTCTGCGAAGCGCGGTCCAACAGCAATGACAGACCTTCGATTTGAAAAGAATTCAGAGGTGCACGATTTTTCCCCAATAAAAAGTTTTAACAAATGATCATTTAGTCGCATACTTGGATGGAGGTTTCACCTTGGCGCTGTTTTTTTTCTTTTCTTTTTTGTCATTACGGAATAGGAGCTGTCCCAGCAGCTAGAGACAGGTGCTGTTTTATTTTTCTGAAGTTCTGTTACCTGTTCATTCCTTATCAGCATTTCACACTGCAGGACAGGAGGTGGCAAATTATAGCTCGTGGGCCAAATCCTGCCCACCACCTGCTTTTGTAAATAAAGTTTTACTAGAACCGAGCAATGGCCATCCTTTTAAGTGTTGTCCGTGGTGCTGTAAGAGCAGAGATGTGTAGTTGCAACAGAGACCATATGGCCTCAAAGCCTCAAATATTTACTCTGGTCCTTTTTGGGAGAAGTTTGTTGGTCCCTTTGCATTAGGGTATGGGGAATTCCAAAATGCCCAGCCCTCGTTTCCTTCCTCAGCTGCGTTTTCCAATATCCCCAGAGAGTGTGAAAGGTCAGAATTGATCTCAAGAAAAACAACATGTTCTAATATCGAATATTTTCTTTTTTTTTAAAGATTCTATTTATTCATGAGAGAGAGAGAGAGAGAGAGAGGCAGAGACACAGGCAGAGGGAGAAGCAGGCTCCCCGCAGGGAGCCCAATGCAGGACTCCAGGATCATGCACTGAGTTGAAGGCAGATGCTCAACCACTGAATCACCCGGGGGCCCAGAAAACACAAATTTTTATTTTAATTTCAGTATAGTTATCATACATTGTCATATGAGTTTCATGGGTAGGGAAACAAATTTCTTCTGGCAAAGCTACAAACTTGTAAAAGCTGTCAGAGAATCCGCCCCACCCCGCTCTGGTCAGGAGATGGTACATTTGGGTCTTGGACGTACAACATTTAATGAGCATTTTCGCTTTAGATAATCTTACGTCTCCTGTATAAGCATGGTGTGATGCTGTGATTTCTGTAAGAAACATGTATTTGGTCTTTGTCATGGTTTCTGGCTCAGAGCTCCTAAAACTCTTGGAATTTCCTGTAAAGAGAGCTGCAGGGGTGTCTTTTGTAATGATAACGAATGACTTCTGGAATGCACCTGAGTCAGGGGGGCACCACTAACCCGGAAAACAACCCTGACTTGAGAGAGGGGCTGGAGGTTGAGTCGGTTGCCACCGGGCAGTGATTTAATCAATCAGGCTTAAGTGATGGAGCCTCCATAAAAACCTAAAAGGGCTGGGTTTGGAGAGCTTTCGGGATGGTGACCACGTGGTGATTTGGGGAGAGAGGAGCATCTGGAGAGACCGTGGAAGCCCCGTGCCCTTCCCCCCACCTGGTCCTACGGGTCTTTTCCAGCTGGCTGTTCCTGAGTTAGCCTTTCGCAGTAAGCCGGAGATCTAGCAAGGAACGGGTGTCTCTGAGGTCGGTGAGCCGCTCAAGCAGATTAATGGAACCGAAGGAAGCAGGTGTGGGGACCCTTTGGTCAGAAGCACAGGTAAGAGTGGACTCGCCATTGGCATCTGAAGTCTGTGTTTGGGGCGGGGGGAGGGTGCAGGGGGCAGTCTTGTAGGACTGAGCTCTTACCTTGGAATCGGGGTCTCTCACCAGGTTGGTAGACTGAGTTGAACTGTAGGCCGCCCAGCTGGTGCTGGAGAATTGACTTGCCGTGTGGGCAAGAAAACCCCACACGTTGTATGTGGTGACCAGAATTTTACATGATGTTAGTTTTCTTTTTTTTTATTTTATATTTATTTTTATTTTTATTTTTATGATGTTAGTTTTCTGGATTAAATATTCCCATTCTTAATTCGGAAGAGTTTAATTTTCCCAGGCAAGCTGGGAGTTGTCAGGCAGTTGGGGTCCAAACTGACTTTAATGCTCCTGGTGACCGTGGCATTCCAGTTGTAAAAATGATCAACTACTAACTGCGTTTGAAACATGAGGTGTGTACATATAAGTAAATAATGCGTCACCAATATGACAAGAGTACAAAGTGCTCCTGTTGGGGGCACTATGTATTGGTAAAAATATGTATTTCTAGATAAATACGCTCACAAATAATCGTATGGTAATTAAATAACCTTAGAGTAATCATCTCTGTTATAAAGGTGTCTATTAGGTGGGATTTCATATTCATAAGTCAATAATTGGAGGTTTTAAATAGACGTTTGATTGTGGGGCGTATTTCACAAGTGCCTAAATTAGGTCAAGTGTTTGTCTCATGTGCTTAGAATAGGGTTAAGAAGAATATTTTCTAGAATGGTAGTTCCAAAGTAGTCTTCTGTTCAAGTCTGCCTTTGTGAGAGAAAATGGTGTGTCCTCTAGCAAACGGCTAAATACATTGGAGACTGCTGTCGGTATGACTTGTTTTTGTACCGCAGGACTTTTCAGAGCGTTTACCGGGTGGTGGTTCTTTGTGCATTTTCAGGACAGGGTGGTAACATACGGCTTTTTCTGGGGATGCGGTTTGGCAAGACATTTTTGATCGCTGCAACAGGAGGCTAGTACGGTGTATGGTCATCCAGTGGGTCGGGGCCAGGGATGCCGCTAACTATTGTGCAGTGCCCCGGATGGCCCCTGGACAAAGAGCCATCCAGTGGCAAGTACCAATAGTGCCGAGGTTGAGAAGCCCTGGGCTGGGGAGGCAGGGAATTTGCAGAGGCTCCGGGTTTGCCCTGTTCTAATGCATACCAGGGCCTGGAGGCCTGTCACACAACTATGCGACTCCAAGAAGTGTGGCCCGAGGAAGACACCCTGTGAAATAGCCTCCGATGACTGCCTGGAATTGGGCATTTCTGCAAACATATGGTCAACCAGGCTGAGTGGGCCCAACGTCTGTCTATTGGCTTGGCTGCTCTTAGGGCCCGAGGGAAGAGGAGAAAGGTCACGACGGCTCACGAGTGGGGTGTTCAGGCCTCTTGGGGATGTTTTCTAGCTTTCAGTGACAGACACCTGAGAGGAGCGCGTCCCTGACATGGGGAATGTGCCAGGGGCCTGGCTGGGACGGCGGGGGGATGGCGGGCTGGGCCGAGTGCAGGCCCCCGGGAGCCCTTGTCCCGCCTCCCTGCCACTCCGGCCGCGACCCCAGCCTGCCTGTCCCGGGGTTGCAGCGGGCCCCTGGGGACACCACGGGGTGCGATTGGCCCCGGCCCAGCATGGGCTCGAGTCCCGCGCGGCCAGGAAACCAGGCCGACGGCAGCTTGAATTAAGTCACCTGCGCACAAATGGGAGAAGCTACTGGAGAGAAGAACTAAAAGCCGAGGAAGTCCGAGAGCTTCAGGAAATGTCTACATTGCCACGAGGGGGTCACTTGTTACCCGGCAGGATATGCTCCAGTAGAATGAGGTGTTGCAGGAGTGTATGTGGGGCTAAATGTAGGTATAAATAACGGGCTGTTAGTGAAAAGAAGGTGTGCAGCTTGTCTCCCCTCTTCTCAGGTGTATTCCTTGAACACCTGCTGTGTCCCGGGTTGGGGCTTAGAGTTGGGGACATACACAGGAATAAGGCCCAGCGTGCCCCGTCTATAGTTCCCATACACCGGGACAGACCTACCCACACAGGGACAGGCCTACACCCAGGGACTGGGGGACAGGCCTACCCACACGGGGACAGGCCTACACACAGGGACAGGGAGACAGGCCTACGCACACAGAGACAGACCTACGCTGTGAGGGGCGCCACATATGGTCCCTTTGTCCTGCTGGGCCCTGCTCCGACGGCGTTGGCGGCAGTGAGGTGGGAGCTCAGTGCGGGTTAACCCGACGTGGAGGTTGATGGAAATACTCTAGTCAAAGGGAATTAAGAAAGCCTGCCTTCTGCTGTTGTGTCTAGTGGGGAGCAAGGTGGTCTTGGGCGAGGATCCAAGTTGCGAGCGGCCACCACTGGTTTGGGTCAGGCACCTCCCTGGCTCAGGTGCAAAGGCACCTCCCTGCCACAGAGCCCGCAGAGGGGCGGTGGGTCTCGGCCCCCCCCGCTTGTTGGTGCACCCCAGGCTTTCTCCATGTGCTCTTGCTCACGACTGCCTCTTGCCCGATCCGGAGGTGAAGGAGTCCACAAGTGAAAGACCTTCCAAAGTCAAAAAGTCCATGCCATCTGCAGGTAAACAGCTGAACTAAATCTTGAGATGTGAGGCTTCTGTCTGGAATTCCTACGGTCTTATCTCGCTCACCACACTCGACGCTGGAACTTGCTAATTATTGATTTCACGCTGAAGAGGGGGGGAAAAAGTTTCATTTCCTAGGAACACAGTGTTTTCAGAAAACCCGTTGCCTGTTGTGTTGCGTTTATAGGAAAGTGATTAACTTTCTGTGTCCAGTGTGTTAAGAGGAGCGGGGTTCACAGGAAGGTCAAGGCTTCGGTCAAGTGCATGAGGGACAAAAAGTAAGTTTTTGTCACTCTTCTGTACCCCCAAAGCACTAGGTCTGGGAGACAGTGGGAGTGGGGTTCTAGATAGTTGAGGAGAAGAATCCATCCTGCAATAGTGCCTATAATTTGCAAAAGAAAGGGAGCCTGTGTTTGTGGAACTAATCCATTTGAATAGTTTGGTAAACAACATATCAGCCTGATTTAAAAATAATATGACAACCAAAGACGCTTCTTGGTATATTTATCAATAACTCTAGCTTCAAGGGTATGTGGAGCCTGACAAATATTTCTTGAGACATCTGCTATCCAATATATTGGATCTTCTTTCTCAAATGCAAAAAAAAAAAAAAAACAAAAAAAACAAAAAAAAAAACTCTGAATTTGCAAAAAAAAAAAAATCTAAACATTATTTTGGGGAAAATTATCTTAAAAACTTTGGTTCATAGCTAAATACTATAAATATTTTTTTCAGACCTTGATGGCGTTTATAAGTCTCATTGAGTTCATTTACGGGCATCTAATTGACTTAATAGCATTTTCAGGTTCCCCCTGATTACCCCGAGTTTGAACCGTAGAGCGGGGCCGTGCAAATAACTTGCTCAGGCCTCCACTTAGGGGCCCATAATTCTGTACCCCTCTTCCGCCTTTCTTCTCCACGCCCCGCCCTGGTTCACAGCTACTCCCCAGTGGAGAATTGCTTGGTCCCCGGGCAGGAGTACTGTGTTTGGGGGGCCAGTGCCGTCCTGTTCACCTTCGGTCTCCTGCTGGCAAGTGCGCAGACTGGGTATTCTCATGCACCTTGGTTTGGTGAGAGGCCTTGGCCATCTTCAAGTCCAGGGGGCACTGTTGGGAGCCCCACTGGTGTTGCGTTTAGCCTTTACTAGAAAGCTGGGGGTCTTGTTCTACTTACTGGCACTGCAGGGAGTGTTTGAAACAGAGCTAAGGTATTTCCTAGGGCATTTTTCAGACGATTGCGATGAGCTTCCTCATTTTTTTTATTATCCAAAAAGACCAAGGCTTATCATCATTCAGTTAATCAACAGCCCATTAAAATAAGGAATTGTATAAAATGATGTATGCACACTTTAAACACTATGAATAAATGAATATATACAGATTTGTAACTCCCGAGCGCAGGAAAACGATCGAAGTTTTTAAATTCTACATTTTGTGGAGCATCTCATGGGCTCCAGTCTTCATATTTTATGTGTACGTGTATTTCCCTGACTTAGAGGCTGGCTCGTTTGCCACGAGGAATTCAGCACGCAGGCACATCTGCCAGAACCTTTTGCAGAAGGAATGGGCTCTCTGTTGATTAGTTTGACCGGATAATTGCATCGAGGTCATTTCAGAGAACTTTAAGTGATAATAAAACTAATAAGTTCTGGTTTGGGTATTCTTCTGTTGCTTCTATTTCCTCTAAGTTAGTAGGAGTCGTGAAAGAGCATGAAGGATTTTGGGAATGAGACCTCCTCAACCTTTAATTAATATTCGTTTGATTTGATCCTGGGCAGTTATTATTCCTAATAATTTTGTTGCAGGTTTGGATTTAGAATGAGAGAGGCCCGATTTTGCTCTGTTGTCATATATCTGGTTTAACTCCAAACTTGTCTGATCAAGTTTCCGAGGCAGCAAGTTTTACAAATGTTGAACAAACTCCATTTGATATTATAGGGGGAAACGTCTGTCTCTGTCCATCTGTTCACTGAAAGAAAAGAGAGGGGGGAAAATCACTCTAATGAGGATTGACTAAGATCCTTCCAACTCACAGTGCAGAAAAATGACCTAGGATTATAAATTCTACATTTTGTGCAGCAGCCCTTGAGTCCCAAGTCCCGAGGATAATAGACCCATCGAATGAAAGAGACCTAAATGTGCAAATACACAGGAGAATAATTTTTTCAGAGTTCTCCTCGGGCTTGTTCCTTGGGCCGCATCAAATACCAGTTCCCTGAGCTGGGTACAAGCCACAGCAGGAGAAAAGTAGGAGATGCCATTAGTACCTTCTCCTTTTATCCAGCTCAGACCCACCTGTTAACTGAATGGAAAGTCCCATCACTGAACGGTGATAAATTATCAAATCTACGTAATTGCAGGGACCGATAGGAATCTGGCTTCACCAGCGTTTCCAGGAATGATAGACCCTTCCTTCATCGCTCCAAACCCTGGTGATGGTTATCAGCTTAGAAATCAGCTGATCCTGGAATTAAAAAAAAAAAATGTAACTCATGATTTTCGCCCGTGACCACAAGGCTGCTCTAATAAATATAAAATTTGTATTTGCTTGTCCTCCCCTATTAGAATAGATGAAGGACATTTTGTCTTATCTGTCCATTATCTGTCTCGATCTAGGATCGTTTGAAGTAGCTCCCTGGTATTTCGTTGTGTAAATTGTACTATAATCTGGGATCGCCAGCCCTCTTGATGAATATTTAATGCATCTCTAAACTCTTCTCTCTTAAATAAAAATGGGATAAGTATGTTTGTACATGTGTTTGCACATTTGCCTGATGATCTTCCTGGGATACTTTCCTAGGTGGAACTGGTGAATAGATAAGGCATGAACATTTAAGATTTTGATGTCTTTCCACCTATCGTATACTACAGTAGGTAGGACTCCGTTTCATTTTGGTCGATCTACTTGTTGAAACAAAGACTTTTTTTTCGTCCAGATATAGCAGGTGACTACTTTTTAAAACTCTTTTTAAAAAAGATAAAAAATTTTTAAAATATTTTCTTCCTTTGCTATAGGTGGCCTTTTTTTTCACCTTTTATATCCTAATGAGTTCTGCTGATCTTGTAGTCTGTTTTTATCATAGTGAAACTTTTTTGGATAAGATTTATTTGAAAAGAAGTGTCCCTAATTAAGGAATGGTGAAAGCTTTAAGATCCATAGGAGTATTTTATTTGTCAGGGAACTGAGCAAAAATTTTAATATAGCTCAAAAAGGAGAGGCTTTTGTGTTCGGTATTCTCCACTGAGCTCCTGATTATAATGAGAAGATACAAAAATTACAGTGACTTTAGCATTTATAATTTTCCTAACAAAAGACTGTTTTATCTATTTTAGTCATTCATTTTTTAATCAAGCATGTCTATGAGAAAAGAATAAACGTAGCTAACTCATTCTTTGAAAGCAAATGAATTATTACTGAGAAGTAAAAACAACTAAAATCAGTCTAAAGCAAAATGGAATTAACCGATGTTTAAATTTTGAAATGTTTTAAAAAGAGTTTTCTAGTTTTCAAAAATTTTTCTAGTTTTGAAGTATGTTTTTAAAAAAGTTTTCAGTTGGGAGAGAAATGGATTTAACCTGGAATTTCTGTAGTGATCTGTGTATGTGGTAGGGTCAAAATATGTTTAAATAACGCTTTTTGGGAGCACCTGGGTAGCTCAGTTGTTTAAGCATCAGAATTGTGGTTTCTGCTGAGGTCATGATCTCAGGGTTTTGAGTTCAAGCCCTCCATTGAGCTCCACGTCTATTGTGGAGCCTGCTTAAGAAATAAAACAAAAAGCTTTTTTTTTTTTTGACCTTATTGAGTTTCTTAGAAAGATTGAGCCTGCATGGCAATCTCACGGGAATCTATTGGGTGTCATTAATCCACACGCAGAGCACACTTTGGGGGACCCCAGCAGCTGTGCCAGCTTGCATGCAGGTACAAGTTCACCCCAGGTGAACGAAAGACAAGAAACCTGTAATGTGGCCTGAAAGGGACTAGGAAATAGACCGGGGCGGCCCGTGTCCTAGGAAGGAAGCATAATAAAGTACTGAGGGTCTTCCTACAGGCCACACCCTGCAGCGGGTGGAGCAGGGGTTGGGGGCAGGGCTTGAAGCATGCAGGGAACCCTATTGGGTAGGATTGGCGGGCTGGCAACTCCAGGTGGGGCGAGGCAGGTGTGCCCTACCTGGCTTCAGTCCTTGGTTGCTGAGTAGAAATGCTGGTTGTACGCAACCATCGCCTTTTCCAGAAAAGATAGATGTCCTCGGTAATGATTCTGGAGATACGACCCTTACATTTGTTCCGAGTACAATTATCGAAGACCATTGCCTTCTTTCCATTGTTTATTTTTTTTTTTTGTATGTTTTTCTGAACCACAGAGCAGCATCAAGACCCTCTGAGGGTATGTGTAGCTATGTGAGGGTCTCCATCCATGGCTCCCTAGGTCTTGCTTAGACCAAAACGATTCTGGAAACCCTGTACCAGAAAAGGAAGGAAATTAGGGTTGTTCAGAGAGTTTCATCAGCAAGTCTTGACCTATTTTTTCTTCCTGATGATCTGAGTATCTTATCAGAGGCACTTTTGTTGGCAAACAACAGAAAACCGCTTGTAGGAGTTCAACTGGATGAGCAAACAGAATTTATTACAGGGCCAGCGTAACATCGATTAGAAACCCCCTGGGAGGATGTATGGCTGGGCCTCTTGAGGAATGAAACCATGCACAGCAAAGACCCTGGAACACAGACAGTAGCTCTCTCCCTCTTACTACATGGCTTTATAAGAAGGAATTGTACTTCCCTGGAACACTTGGCGTTGGCTCCCATGTGCCCTCCCCCCCCCCACCGATTTCTGGATTTCTGACTCCTGTTCATGCTCTCAACCGTGCTGGACGTTTCTGCAAATGGGGAGTAACAGAGATGCAAACGCTGTCTCCTTCAAGAAACTTTTGACTGACCCTCCCCACCCCCCTGGCCATCAAAAAAAGTTTTGCCCAGTTCAGTTCCTTTGCACCATATGAATGTGTGCTTTTCCCTTTTTGAACCAGCTATATAATGTGTGTTTGGGTCTCTTGTTGATTAATGAGTACAATAAAATCTGTAATGTGTTCATTTTTATTTATAGATCTATATAATTTTAAAGATTTTATTTATATATTAGAGAGGGAATGCATGAGTGAGGGGAGGGGCAGAGGGACAAGCAGACACCCTGCTGAGCAGGGAGCCTGGCTCCGAGGCTCCATCCCAGGACCCTGAGATCATGATCCGAGCCGAAGGCAGACGCTCCACTGACTGAATCACCCAGGCGCCCCATTGTGTTCATTTTTCATCTGTATGAGTTGTGCTTCACCTTTTTTTTTTTTTAAATCCTCTTTGCTCTCTTGCTTTTACTGATTCTGATTCTGCATGCGGCCAGCAACGTGGCTGTTTCATCCCATGCTGATTTTTGCACGATGTCGGTTCAAAGGGACAGTGCCTCTAAATCTCAATTACACATTCCTGATAGAGAAGGGTGTGTTTGTATGTGTTCAGCTGGCACCTTGTGCGGTTAGGTGTGGCGGGAGGGTGAGACCTCCCACTGCCCGCATGTCTAATGGGCCCTGTATTAGAAATGTCGGGGAGGAAGTTCTCAGGAGTGAGACACAGAGTGTGTGTGTCTGTGTGTGCAGCTGTGCACTCTTGGTGGTTGGGAGTGGTTCTTGCCCAGAGCAGATATTCAAAGTTGTTGAGTCCTGTAGGTGTAATGGCTGTAAAAGCGACTCATACATGCCTTACAGAATTGGGGTATCTGTGGGAAGGGAGAGGGGGGACCTTCAACCAGGATGAGCAATATCCATTCATTCATGTCATAAAACTTCATTGAATTATGTGTGTTATGTAAAGCCCTTGCTTGCTAGGGGCTCTGGTTTAGATCAAGGGGATGCAAAACAGACTGTAATTCAAATTAGTGTGTGATAAGTACTGGAAAAAAATGACAGATAAAGTTGTTGGGAGTCTAGAGGACGTTGCCATGGCATCCTGGTTGAGGGAATTAAGTATGGCTTTCTGCTCTCCTAGCAGTCCATGTGGACCTGAATAAGAGACCAGATTGGAACTTGTGGTGAGTGGTATAGGGGTGTGGTGACGTGGGGGTGTGGGTGGGAAGAGGTAAGAACATACCAGGTGTTCTGTAGTAGAAATCTCTGCATTTCCTAGAGCACACTCTTCTGGGCTGTCTGGTCCCAGCCCACTTCATTGTCTTTTACTGCTTTGTGTCTCTACCCTGTAGCTAACTGATGGATCTGCAGACTTTGTAGACTCAGGTAGACATTCCCCCTCCCAGCAGAAAGAACGGTTTGCCGCCATATGCAATTCGGGTGCATTGTTGACATGGCCTTCCCACAGATGCTAACATCTGCCTGCTGCCCTCGTTTTTTAAAGATTTTATTTATTCATGAGAGAGAGAGAGAGAGAGAGGCAGAGACACAGGCAGAGGGAGAAGCAGGCTCCATGTGGGGAGCCTGATGCGGAATTCAATCCCCGATCCCAGGACCACAACCTGAGCCCATGGCAGGCGCCCAACCACTGAGCCACCCAGGCGTCCAAGCCTGCTGCCCTCTTATTTCAAGAGTAAAATTAAATCTATCTATATCACGGGCATGACTTCACCACCTTCTCCTGAAAATGTGTCTTTGGACAAGCCCATGTACTGGATTCTTGTTTTGTTGTACTTTGTCTTCCTCCAGATAGCTCTGGAGCTGATGTCTCCTATTTCAAGAAACTATCACATAGTTGCATGACATATTTTTAGATCTGAGCTCCTACCCCCAGAAGGAGAACTCTAACTGGCCCTATTTTGATCATAACATTTACCCCAGTTCTATCTGTTGCCAGGACACAGGCTCACTTTAGGACCAAGTTCATTGTTGGTATTTGTTTTCTGTCTCACCTAGCAATTCTCGTTTTTTTTTTTTTTTTTTTTTTTTTTTTTTTTTTTTTTTTTTTTTTTGCAATTCTGCTCTTAATGATGGAGTCACTTCAACTTAACTTAGTAAGGTCTTGGTCAACCACTGTGTCTGCAGGATCTGATTTATTTCATAATATAGGTGGGACTCTGTAACAGGAGCACAAGATAAAGGTGAAGCAAGGCTCAATTTACAAAAAGCTAGGAATTCTTTTAATTCATGACAGTAATTCCTTGCTTCCTTGCTTTTCCCAAGGAAGCTTCAAACCTGTGAATCTGTTATCTAAAACATTTTAAAGTACAGGTAGATTTTAGGAGAAACATTTGAGACTTTTTATATCTCCAGTCATTCTTTTTTTTTTTTTTTTTTTGCTTGGAGTTTGGTATGATAAAAATCATTTCCCATTTCTACTGGCTGCTTTATCGTCTTGGCACTACAAAACCATTTATTGTTTACTTACTGTCTAGCAATTGTGGAATTGAGGCAAGAGTGTAAGAGCCTTTCTATCTAACCTCGGAGACAATTTGATTGCATTGTTCATACAGAGGCATCTTAACATTAAATGCGAATCCTGAGGGCATGGGAGATTGAAAAGTGCTCTGGCAGAGGAAACTCTTCTAGCAATATTTTAGTTATTCATTGGTAAGTCAGGACACAGCAGATAGAACTCTCGGGAACATGTAACATCATCACGGAACTTCGGTAAGATACACTAGCAAAAGCAAAGACAGTGGATTTTGAATTTAAATAATTCTTAATCCACAGCCTCATGGTGTAGGAGCAAAGAAAGAGAACTTCCACAAGTCTAACATAATCCCCGAAACGTGATGCGTGGCTGGGGGATCACTGGGCTGGGAGTTACAGCATCATTTTCTAACTTTGGACGGTTTTTATTCCAAAGTGGTTATCAGCGATTGCGAAATGTGAGATTCTCCCAAATCTCTATTCATTGAAAGACATGGATGTGGCAATGGGGGGGGGGGAGGGGAGGGTTTGTGAAAATTGAGAATCCATCATTCGGAACTTTTGATTTCATGAGAATCAATGCTGCATTCCATCATTTTATTCCCTTTTTATGTAAGTGTATGTCCTCTTCAAACACATATTTTTATAAGTGAAAAAGTCTTTTAAGAGGTCTGTGTCCATATAAAAGGAAACAACGAAGCCAACCAAGGGAGGCTTTTTGTGCTTTCTTGTTCTTTTCTTTTGGATGGTGAAACCATCAAGAAGATTACTAGGGTCTTAAACTACAGTAAACACACTATAGATGCATTCTGTATGTTGAATTAATTGAAAATATATTGGGTAGTGAATCTCATAAAACTGGCAGCTGGAGATTAAAACAAATGCAATGGAAATAAATTTGTTTTCATTGCAGTCTTGCAGCCTCATATGTATGGGTTTGTATAGTCTATTCAATATTTATGTATTCATCATTCGATCCATAGCTCATATCTGCCTTCAAAGATGGCAACTCAACACTTCATATGTTCGCTGTATACGCTCATTACCAGATTTTATATCCTGTTCCTTGGGAGTCCACCTTTTCTGAGCTGGTAAATGCTTATATGTGTCCCCATTTAATCCCTTGGAATATTTTAATTTTAACATTATTTTAAACTTACAGAAAACTTGGGAAATGAGTACACGGAATTTTGTATCCGTTTTATGTACATATAATCAATTTTATGCATTTGCCTCCTTTTTATCTGCCTCTTCTCACCTGACCATTTGAAAGTAAGTTACAGGCCCTCTTACTCCTAAATATTTCAGTGTATGTTTCTTTTTCTTTTTTTCCTTTTTTTTTTTTTTTTTGTGAGATTTTATTTATTTGACAGACCACAAGCAGGGGGAGCAGCAGGCAGAGGGAGAGGCAGAAGCAGGCTCCCCGCTGAGCAGGGAGCCCGATGCCGGATTTGATCCTAGGACCTTGGGATCATGAGTTGAGCCGCCGAAGGCAGACACTTAACCCACTGAGACACCCAGGAGCTCCCTCAGTGTATGTTTTTTAAGCACAAAGACCTCCCCTTATGTAACTAGGTTTGCTCACAATCAAGAAATTTGACCTTCACGGGGCACCTGGGTGGCTCCATCAGTTAAGCATCTCACTCTTGATTTTGGCTCAGGTTGTGAGCTCAGGGTTGTGACATTGAACTCCACCTGAGGCTCTGTGCTCAGCACGGGGTCTGCTTGAGATTCTCCTCCTCCCTCTGCTCTGTTTGTCTCTCTCCCTTTCCCCAAAAATGAAATAAAATCTTTTTTTAATTTATTTTTATTTTTTTATTTTTGAAATGGTATCTTTTTTAAAAAAAGAAATTTGACCTTCATCCAATGCCCTTCCCTAATCTACTTCTGCATTTGCATTTTTGTCAGTTCCCCCAATGTTACTTCTCTTTCCCAATCAGCAACCAAAGATGACTCATTGTATTTAGATTTCCTTTTATCTGGAACATTTCCTTAGCTAGTTATTTTCTGACTAACGCTCCTTGGCATTTGGTGGTCAGCGTTTAACTGGGATATAGGGTTGATTTGTCACTGAACTAGTGGCATAGGCGCCGTAGAATATGTAAGCTATAGGGCCAATGTGAAGATAAACAAAAATGCAGTGGTCTGGGTCTTAAGAAGGGGCCTTGAGATTGGTGATCTCATGATATAATTACCCTCTCCTGCCAGGGTCTTCAGCCAGCAGGTCAGAGACTAGATTTTGTCAATGTATCTAAAACTGGCACGTTTAACAGAGAAAAAGAGCCAACAATCAACCCCTGGGGAGCCAGATAAGTGGAGGTTGGTTGAAGAACAACTACTTTATCCACAACTGACCTTGTTCTAATAATCTGCGATGATAATTGCAAATGAACATCACAGCTATTATTTAATTTGATTATATTAACTGTAATTCTCACAGACTCTATGGTAAACCTAGCCTGAATATTAAATATGATGAAAAGGTAACAAAAGGTATGATGTAGAGGTAGAAACCATTACTGTTTAGATTTCATTAGATGTCAAACCGTGTCATGCCAGGGCACTTGGACGTGGGATCTTTTGACAGCAGTTCACATCATCATCCAGGTACCACCTCACCTTCGCCCTACACGGAAAACTCACATGACTGGGTCTCTGGATCCAGAGCGGGGGAGAGCCCAAGTCCCCAGAATAAAGACCGAACGCTGGTCAAAAGGCATTGATAGTTTCCTTGAAGTATGCCTGTAGGTTTACTCTTAAAATTTCATTGTTAAACTGCTACACCCAGTTCACAGACTGATTTCTTCCCCAGGTATTTTAAAATTTTTCTTGACACATGCCCATGTTGGGGCACCTGGGTGACTCAGTCGGTTAAGCGTGTGCCTTCAGCTCAGGCCATGATCCCAGCGTTGTGGGATCAAGCCCCACATGGGGCTCCCTGCTTAGCGGGGTGTCAGCCCCCCACCCCCACTCGTTCTCTCTCTCTCTCTCTCTCAAATAAATATAGAATCTTCAAAAAAATTCCCACGTTGGTACATAAATGGAGATGACCCAGCTAGCCCTACTAAAACTCTCCTAGTGCACAGATATTGCATGCCTGTGGCTCAAATGTTGATGACCATGGTATTAGCCCCAGTAGTGTCATATTATAATGGCCCCATTTCATCTTTGACCCTATTAGGAAAATACAAGAACCTCGTAAGACCAGTAGAGTCCCAGGGGGAGAGGTGAGGAATTCCCAGGAGTGCCCCTCCTATGTTAGTGAATTAATTCCATAATTATAGGGTGCTGCTGTTGACTGGCTAACCAGGAAAGCCAGTCCTCTGTGTAGAAGACGGTGGATAAAAGGGAGAGGGTCAAGAATGATGTGGTGGGCATTAGCAGGGGCAGGTTTCTGGGGAGCCCTAGGGTCATGGTGAGGAGCTTGAAGTTTAGTACAAATTGAAGGAGAATCTGCTATGAAATAAGATCCACATACATTTATCCCCCTGTCAACTTTTCTTATGTATTTATCTCCAGTGTTTCTGTTTTGTTCACAAAACTGGAAGAAACCGTCAGCCGGAGAAAGGGAGAGATGCTCAGACAATGGAGTCACTGGGTTATGATTCAGTTGAAAGACCAACATAAAAATTCACGGTGGAATATATCAGTTTTGGTAATATCAAGGACAAAGAGGCCAGGAAGACAAGATGATTGAGTGCAGGGTTTTAATCTTCACCTTGATGAAGGGAAGCAAGATCGCAACTCGGGTTCAGGAATTTAGACGTTCCCTTTTGCTCTGCAAACATTGAACCGAAAGGGTTGGCCTTAGGAAAGGCGGGAAGTAGAAGGGGGACGGACGTGTGTGAGGGTGAGGGGGTGAATCCCAGAAGGGCTGGGAGTTTGCAGCAAAGACAGGAGGTGAGAGGTGAGTACCGTGATCCTGCCAAGTTCAGTGTTTCTCAATTTCAAGGGCAGGTCAGAGAACCTTCCATGTCAACAAGCAATCATTCCACTTCTAGTTTGTCTAAGATTGTCCCATTTCTGTTGCTTCCGTGAGAGACCAAATTATCACAAATTTAGCAGCAGCCAACAACTTCAGTTTACCATCTCAACCTCTGCGTTTCTGCTCTTGGGCATCAGTGCAAATGGTGCAGCTGTGTCATGGGGATGCCGAAGCGCGCAACAGGAGTTGTATGGCCGACAGAACGATCCTGGACGTGGGGCCAGAGCCCGCTAAGTGTTAGTTTTTCGATTTACAGAGGGAGTGTACGTGTGGCCAGGATCGGAATCCAGAGCTGACTTGCTGGTGAGAAAAGAACGGGTGGGATGCCAACGTCGAGGTCACTCCTTGGAGCGAGGGTCAGACTGGGTCATGGAAACCAAAGCCGATTCCTCCTACGGGGGGAGTCGGCTTTAGTTGACAGGCAAGCAGACGAGCAAATATGATCATTTCAGGTAAACTTGAGCGTTAATGACGAAATTACGGGGGCATCCAGGGAGAAGACCCCACTGAAAATGCCCGCTACCCTTTGCATCTCGTCCATGGGAAATGGTGAGCCAGGTCTCATCAGGGAAGTGACGGAGATACAGCGCCTCCCTCATCGGTCTGGAGGAAGCACACTCAGGATGCAGACTTCCCCTAGAGCTGTGGACGGAGCGTGACAAAGGCATGTGGCGGCCACTCCCTGGCCTTGGCTTTCCGTGGAAACTTCCCGTCCAGATATCTCTCAGCTTACCAAGAGCTGCCCAGCAGAGTCCCGCTGATGGAAGGCTTCGGGATCTGCTCTGAAACTAGCAGCCTGGAAGGAAAAGCGGTTTTCCTCCCCATTGGGCTGCAGACCTTAGACGTTCAAGCCGCAGTAATCCACAATGTGAATTCACTCTGCCTGAATCTTAACAGATATTTGCATAATTTACATAATTTTACTGGCTTGTGTTTTCTTCTCTCCTCACTTAAAAAAAAAAAGTCTCTGCTTCATTTTGTCAGGAGCAGGTCTTCCTCGAGGATATATGAATCTTTTAAAACTTGTCCAGAGATTTCATCGAATGTCCTTAGAACAAGGAAGATGAATAAATTGCTTTCTTTTTTTCTTTTTTTCCTTGGTGCAGAGTATCAACTCTGCTTGTTCAGATCCAACAAGGAAAGCACTGGGGGGAAGGGGGGCGGGGATGAGGTCAGGGAAGGCCACTGCAGAGCATTTCTTGTGCTTCGGAGAGGATTTAAAGTTTTCTGCAGTGTAGAAGTACCAAAACAATAAAGTAAAAAGAAGACATTTTTATTAGATTTTTGTCTTCATTTTTGTGACTTCCATTAGCAAAGTGCTGAGAACAAGATACTGGTTCTGTGTACAGAGAATAATGGAAGGTAAACCTCTTTCAGCTGCTTAGAGAAATTCTCAAACTTGTTTGTTTTTTTTTTTTTTTTAAGATTTTATCTATTTATTCATGAGAGACATGGAGAGAGAGAGGCAGAGGCACAGGCAGAGGGAGAAGCAGGCTCCATGCAGGGAGCTCAGTGCGGAACTCAATCCCAGGACCCCGGGGTCACACCCTGAACGAAAGGCAGACACTCAACCGCTGAGCCCGCCGGGCATCCCTAAATTTTTTTTTTATTATTTCATTTATTTATTTATTTGACACAAAGAGCACAAGGAGGGGGAGCAGCAGGCACAGGCAGAGGGACGGGGAGAAGCAGACTCCACGACGCGGAGCTTGAGCCCAGGACCTGGAGATCATCACCTGAGCTGAAGGCAGATGCTCAACCAACTGAGTCACGCAGGTGCCCCAAGATTTTTTTTATTTTTAAGTAATCTCTACGTCAAACTATGGGGCTTGAACTCACAACCCCGGGGTCAGGGGTCACATGCATCACCGGCCGGGCGTCCCGTTGTATAATGCTTTCCATGCTTGTGTGTGTGCGAACACACGAATATCTGATCTAAATACGTGACTGAAAGCCGTGCGTTCCCCAAGGTCTGTGAAGCCCTTGAGATAATCCGTGGTCTAGGTTGATTCTTACGTACGCGGCCAAGATGGCAAGTGTAGAAGTAACTTTCTAAAACAAAAAAGGGCTGTTAGGGAAATGAATTTTCTGTCGTTTTGGGTCGTGTCTAAGCTGTGCGTTGACAGCGTCGAGAAGGGTCACCGAGCTCGCAGAGGAGTGAAGGCCGCAGGCCCGGGTGACCCCAGGTGGCACCCAGCGCACTGTCCACCGGGGTGCCCTGGGGCGCTGCAGCCCTTCGGCGTGCAGGGTGCACCCGGCAGTGTGCTGGTTCCGTGTGGGTGCGCTCACCCCGGGGGACCAAGGGCGCACAGAGGGGCCGCGGCCGGTGGTGCTGGCCTGGCGTCCTGGAAGGGTTGCGCCCTGGCCCCGCTGCTCCCGAGCTGCCCTCCCAGCGGATCGGGCCCGAGGGTGCCCACCCCGGGCAGGTGCAGCGGCCGGGGCTCCCGGGGGCCGGGCCGGCCCTGTGCTCCGACATCGCGGCCCGCCCGCCGCCCAGCGTCTCCGCTGTGACCTTCTAGTGACAGGACAGTGTGCAACTCTGCTGTGGATATTTGGGGCTGTTCCTTGTCCAGGCCCGTGGCGCCCCAAGCCCCCTCTCCCGGCTGCCGGGGGCCCTGAGGACAGGAGCCGGGTGCAGGACACGGAGGCCTCTCCGCGACTCGTGCTAAGTACCACGGTGCCCGCCCCGGTCACACCCGGTGCCCCTGCCCGCGGGCTGCGCTCCTTGGGTTCCTGCGGCCCTGGGCGGGTGTCCCGACACGCCGGCCGCGTGCCCTGCTGTCCCCCTCGGGCGACGGAGCCTACAAGTCTGCCTTCGTCCCTGCTTCCTTCTCGCTGCCTCCTCCTGCACTTCCTCTTCCTCCTCCACTCCTCCCCCTCTTCCTCATCCACTACTCCCCTTCCTCCTCTTCCACTCCTCCTCCTCCTCTTCCTCTGCCTCATCCACTCCTCCTCCCTTCCTCCTCCTCCTCCTCTTCCTCTTCCACTCCTCCTCCTCCTCCTCCTCCTCTTCCACTCCTCCTCCTCCTCTTCCACTCCTCCTCCTCCTCTTCCTCTTCCACTCCTCCTCCTCTTCCTCATCCACTAGTCCCCTTCTGCCTCCTCCTCCACTCATCCTCCTCCTCTTCCTCTGTCTCATCCACTCCTCCTCCCTTCCTCCTCCTCTTCCTCTTCCACTCCTCCTCCTCCTCTTCCTCTTCCATTCCTCCTCCTCCCCTTCCACTCTTCCTCCTCCTCCTCTTTCCACTCCTCCTCCTCCTCTTCCACTCCTCCTCCTCCTCCTCTTCCACTCCTCCTCCTCCTCTTCCACTCCTCCTCCTCTTCCTCTTCCACTCCTCCTCCTCCTCTTCCTCTTCCACTCCTCCTCTTCCTCTTCACTCCTCCTCCTCCTCTTCCACTCCTCCCTCCTCCTCCTCTTCCACTCCTCCTCCTCCTCTTCCACTCCTCCTCCTCCTCTTCCACTCCTTCTCCTCTTCCTCTTCCACTCCTCCTCCTCTTCCTCTTCCACTCCTCCTCCTCTTCCAGTCCTTCTCCTCTTCCTCTTCCACTCCTTCTCCTTCTCTTCCTCTTCCACTCCTTCTCCCCTTCAGTTCCTCTTCTACTCCTCCTTCTCCCTTCCTCTTCTTCTACCTCTTCTTCCTTCTTCATCTTCTACCTCCTGCTTCTCTTCCTCCCCTCCTTCTCTTCTTCCTCCTCTTCCTCATCTACTTCTTCTCCCCTAGTCTTCTAACTCCTGCCTCTCCCCTCCTGCCTCCTCTTCCTCCTGCTTCTCTTCTTCCTCCTCCTACACATCTCTCCTTCTGCATCTCCACCTCCTCCTCTTCCTTCTCCTTTGTTCTTTTCCTCCTTCTCCTCCTTTTTCTCCTCTTGCTCCTCCTCCCACTCTTCCCCTAATACATCTTATCTTCCCACACCTTCCTCAGTGCACCTGCTTCTCCAGCTCCCCTTTCTCCTTTTCTCCTCCTCCTCCCCTTCCTTCTCTTGCTGCTTCTTCCTCCTGCCCTCCTTCCTGCTTTGTCATGTCCTCCCTGTTACTGTTATTGTAAATTTTCATCCAGGGCTTTACTTTACACTCCTCCCCCCCCACCCCCCACCCCCGCATAAATCCATCCTCTCTGAGAACACAGCAGATAGGGTTCTTTGGGCTGGAGACTGAATCCTTCCATGCTGGATCACACCAGGCCCTCCTTGCTTTTTTTTTTCCCTCCTTGCTTTTAAGGCCTTGTCTAGGTGACCCTGTGCATGATTAAATGCGTAAATGCTGCCACTGACGTGTGCCTCGTTGCCCGTGTGTGAAGCAGACCCCTTCAGGACACGTGGTTCCTGTCCATGGAGCAGATTAACGGGACAAAGTCTGGTTTTAATTGCATGCATAAGCATGGACGCAGCACAAGAAGTGGCCACGTGTTTGTGAGTTATTTCCCATCTTAAAGAAAGAAAGGGGTTGAGGCTTCTGGCACGGGAGGCAAGTTGGGGGACTTGGGGGACGGCAAGTTGGGGGACGGGGAAGGGAGGAAATCCAAGATATGTAGCCGCTGCCTTGTGACGCAGATAAGCCTCTCTGGTGGTCACCTGGTATCTCCCCGACTGGCTCTCTTTTTGGGACAGATGAACATATCTGATGAATGATTTCCATCCTTACAAATGGAAATTTCCTTTATCAAATTCCTTTAGAAAATGGGGGGGAATTGCTGTCATGGCAAATAATCTATATGACAATATTTGGGTGTTGTAGGGCCCTACAACTCAAAGTATGGGGGCTTGTAAGTAGAGTGTGGGAATTACTGGATGGCAAATGGAATACATGGAGAATCCTATAGGATTCATGCCATCGACGTGACCTTTATTGAGCACCTACTACGTGAGTAGATGCACGGGACTGTGCATCACACACATGGAGATAAAAATCCCTCCCAGACCTAATACCGCTGTGCGTTTGTGGAGGAGGATCTTATTCACAGAGGGACAGATTATAATCACAAATGACTTTTGTGTGTGTGTAGCTACTTGGCGGCTCTGCCCTGACCCGGGTTCATCAGGACGCTTGTAGACACTTGTAACCACAGCTTTCCTTTCATGTGTTAATTCCTGCTCAGGCTTCAGAATCTGCTTTGAATCTTCTTTTCCCTCTACTGTTTTTCTTTAGTTTCAAATTTCCATATCTCCGTGGGATTAGTAAATAAGATGTATCCCCTGTGAGAGAGAAATGTGATTTCCGCGATCGAAAGTGGGATTAGGACGTGGCTACTCAAACAGGCCTCCAGGGTACGCAGCAAGCGGTAGCCCGTTCTCATTTGTCATATTTACATTACCGCGGCCTGGCCAGTGGAGGGGGGGGTGTTGGGGGGGGGCAGGGATGGATACCTAGCACAAGGCGGCTTACCCAGAAATGGAGAGGTGTGCTCCCAGGGCCAGATTACTCGGCCAGGTGGCTCCGACAGGTGTTGACTTCCCCTTCTGCGTCCTGCACCTGCAGGCTGTTGGTCAGTCTGTCCCCGGTAGACACAACTCTTGCACTTGGTTGGAAAGACGGCCACTGGCAGGTCACAGTTACCCTCTCTGATACTTTCTAATTCTAACAAAAGAGGTGGGGGTGGGAGACTGGATCCCAGGACCCCAGGATCCCGACCTGAGCCAGAGGTAGCTGCTCAACCAGTGAGCCACCCAGGCTTCCCAGGATGCGTTTTTTGCTTTTTTTTTTAAATGCAGATTTAAGTTGGCGTCTTTTCCACGGTGAGACTCTCTTGTTAGCTCACCTGCTTTCCTTGGTGCTGAGATGAATGCACCTTCACAAATGAAGTTTCCTTTATAAATGTAAATTCCCTTTCAACAAAGTAACTTCCGCTGTGTTTTCAGAGCTGCTCCGGCACCTGCTGTTGCTCAGAATAATCAGCTCAAAAAATTCCTCTTTCCAAAGAGGCCCATTTTTTTTGGCGGATTCTGGTTTAGTTCATCACCGAGCTTTACACAAAACTCCGAAGGACACTGACCAGACCTGCTAGGTGACAGTTCACCCCGGGACAGATGAATGTATCTGATGAATGAGACTAGCATGGGCCAGGGCCAGCTCTTCGGAGCATCCTTATGTGGGGGAGACAGGTGCATACCTGTGCCCGAGAGCCCCGTTAGGGCTCAGATGGGGGGATATCTTGGCTCAAGAGTCCTGCGGGGGCTGATAGGCTATCCTGGAGGACAGGTGGATACGTACACCTGACGGCCTCACCTGAGCAATGTAGAATAGAATGAGGGCTGTTCCTCAGTGCAGAGAACTAGAGACCCGCACACCGGCCACGCGCCCCCTTCCTTTTCTCTCATCCAGACTCAGCGCATCATGACCCTTCATGGCACTGGGCTCCGGAGTCCTTGTGCCCGGGTCAGATACCTGCTCTAAGCAACTCCAACTCCATCAGGCACATTTTGCCCATGTGTCAGACGTACCTACAACAACAGGCTCTCTCCTCATCTGCCCGTCGGAAGAGTATGAGACTTGGGATCCCCGGGTGGCTCAGCGGTTTGTCGTCACCTTCCATCCAGGGCATGATCCTGGAGACCCGGGATCAAGTCCCACGTCGGGCTCCCTGCATGGAGCCTGCTTCTCCCTCTGCCTGGGTCTCTGCCTCTCTCTCTCTCTGTATGTCTCTCATTAATAAATAAATAAATACTTAAAAAAAAAAGGGGGGGGGAAGTCCGAGACTATCATAACCAAGTGACTAGACTCTGGATCTAAAGCATCGTCCCTGTCCAGGTAATACGAGGTGGTGAAATGCGGCCCTGCCGACTCTGGAGGGCAGACTCCAGCTCCTGTGACGGCCCTCCTGAGGGGTCCGCCTCCGGAGACCCCATGTCTGGGGTCTGGCCCAACGTTTGTGACATCATGCAGATCAGGAAGATTCCCTGTCCTAGCAGAGCTGAAGCCTGGCAGGAACGAGGTGAGCCCCCCACTTGTCTCAGCACCCAGCCCCTGGCGCTCCAGCCCCCCAGCCCGTGGAACAGGTCTCAGCCAGGTATCTCCTCCGACAGCGGGATTCGATGCCAGCCTTCTTGCCAGCGTGTCCCTTTCTTTGCCTGGAACGTGCTTGTTTTTGATTTCGGGGGGTTTTCTGTGGGCCAAGAGAGCAGCACGATGCCCATGTAGCTTGCCCTCTCCCGCTGCCGGGGCACAGTTGCGTGTTGGCCAGTAGCCTTTGGCCATCCCCAGTGGGCTTCCAGCCTGTAGACCAGGGAAGGGAAAGCTGCTGTGCGTGCTGGGCCCGCCTTTTCCTTCACGCCTGGGTGGTTGGCCTTCTCCCTGTAAAACGAGCGCCATGAACCCCGACAGCCTCAGAGATTTCGTGGCACGTAAGAGGCAATCACTTTACTTACTGCTATTTGGAGTGAAGCTGCTTCTCGGAGAAGAACACACAGAAGGGAGCACAAGCAGCCCGTGTCCGGCTTCGTGGATTTTCACAAAATGAACCGACGTGGGTCGCCACCACCAAGGTGCATTCCTTCTGCGTGTTTCTATTAAAGCGGACTCATGTGGGAAGGAGTCTTGGTGTGTCTGGTGTGTGGGGGCCTGGCTGCTTCCACGCGGCGTGGTGTGGCTGAGCTTCATCCGTGGTCAATACACCTGCAGACCATCCGCTTTTATTGCTGTGAAGCGCTTCACTGCATATCCACTGCGTAGTTCTTTGGATCTTTTGTCTCTCCCCTTAATTCTTTGGCCCAATGTATCCTAAGGATTCGTTTTTCAAAGAAGAAGCATGTGTGCCATGAGCATTGTGAGACCTTGATTATTCAAAAAAGCCCTTCATGCGGTGCAGTAGTTTGTGGACGTAAAATCCTGGTGCCAGGGGCGCCTGGCCGGCTCGGTCGGTAGAGCCTACGACCCTTGATCTCGGTGTCATGAGTTCCAGCCCCAAGATGGGCGTAAAGCTTGCTTTAAACAAGATCCTGGTGCAAACACAGTTTCTTTCAGAACTTTGAAGTCCGAGCTGTAGGCCTTCCAGTCTCCAAGGATGTGATGAGATCTGTGTTTTTCAAAAATATGGTCACCACCCACCCCCTCCTTCTCTTTAAGCTTTCAGAATTTTTTCTTGTCCTCCTGTGGTTCTGGGCATCCACCGGCATGTGGGGTGGGGTGACTGTGGCTTCATTAGGCTGCCTTACTGCCATTCACTCTGAAGGTACAATAATTTCTCCTACAAATGATTAAATTACTCCATCTAATATATTGCCTCTCTCTGCTCTGGGTTCCCACCTCCTAGAAATCCTCCGAGCTTATTAATTTACTTCCTTACTCACCTCTCTGTCCCTCTTCAATTTACTTTCTGTTTCTCTGTAATTTTTGTTCTACGTTCTGGAAGATTTGCTTAGTTTTATCCTATAGATCACAAATTTATTCTTCAGCTGTCTTCATTCTGTCCTGAGGTTTTCCATGAACTTTATTTATTTCTAGTAGCTATCGTTTCCTGTACCGTCCTTTTGGTGACATAAAGTCATTTTCCTTACTGAACATCCACTTGAGTGTCTGTTAAGATACTAATTGGACTTTAAGAGGATTTTCTTTCTTCTGTTCTACCTGTCTCATCTATTTTTAGTTGTTCTTTGACATCTTGGTGATGACTTATGGGTGTTTTTTATTTGGCTTATGTGCTTGTTTTTCTACCAGCTGGTTGTCTTTGTTCAAATGTTTCTAGTGCTGAATACAAGAGTGAGTAGACTAAGGTAGGTGGAGCGAATGCCTCCCAGCCACATGACTCTGTTGCTAACCGGCTTTCTTCATAGATGTGGGGATGACAGGTCCTGTCCACAGATGGGTTTTTCTGAGAGGACATGTGGGGTTCACAATGGCACTCTTAGGGTCTCAATGAAACCAAGGGATGCCTTCATCCTGCAAAGTGAGGACCCTGACCTTTTCGTCCCTTGGCAGGCCTTCCTTTCATTTCATTTTTTCCATCAAAGAATGACCTCAGATCTCCTTGGTTTCTGTCCATCTTCTCTCTTTTCAATTCCATGGCTATATGAAGGGCTCTTCCATGAAAATCTCTCCCTATTTAGAAAGCAAGACCTTGAGGCCTTTGGCTGGGCCCAGATTCAGCAGCTGATCCATAACCACATTGGTGTGAGGGGCTATCTGGTAGACCTGCATATACATGTGTGTCTGTTACCCCCGTGATTTTTGATGCATACCGTCTACAGATCAAACACACATCAATTTCCAAGCTCCAATTATCATTTTTTAGACTCAGATAGTCTCATTTCCATTTAAAAATGTTCCAAAGGGTTAGAGATACCCTGTCTTCTTTCTGACCCTATCATGGAGTTAGCATATATCTTTTATGACTTGACTGTCATTTCAGTAGCATCCTGGGAAAGGAGGGAGGCAGGCTAATGTGTGGCTTAAGACACTGTATTGAACTAGAAATTCCATCTGCAAGTTATTAGCTAACTTCCAGACTGGCCAAACAGTATATAGCTTCTTAAAATTTCCTTTATAAAATGTTTATCAAAAAAATAAATAAATAAATAAATAAAATAAAATAAAATGTTTATCATTAACTAGATGATCAGAGCTTATTTAATATCCCAGATTTACAGAGATTGTTTTGTGATTTTTACATTTTCTGTGTGGTCGAACAACGTTTGTATCTGTTGGCCCCCAAACACGTTTGACCACATTGGAAAATGGCCAGGTTTCTCAGTGCTTTTTACGTCTTTAGAAGTTTGACCTTCATCCAATTCCATTCTGACTTCGATTTTAGAATATAGTCTTTGACCTCCTGACCCTGAGATTGTGCTTTCAAATATTTTACTAATCTTTCTCTGTCATTTCTTTTTTTCCCTTCCACCTCACTTTTTTTTTTTCTCTCTTTTACCAGCCCAACTATGCACACAGGGTGTGTGTAATTATTATTAGCAGCCGATCGACCTTGTCTTTCTCAGGAAGCCTAAGTGTTATGTTCGGGCAGATTCTGTTTCCACTAATGAACATGCCGTAAACATCACTTCATTTGCAAGTTCTTACCCTTCCTCACACTTAACGAAGAACATGGCTTTGTCATGTTGAGCTATTTCTCACAGTTGGATTTCCTAGTTTTGTTAGGAAACTTTGAAATAGATAAAAGGGCAGACATTTACAGTATAAGGAGGTTTTCCTATTACATTTATGAGGTGGCATGAAGCTGGAAGCAAATTCATCTTCATAAAAGTGCTTTAAAAGCACATCTCATTTTATGTAAATGGCCACTTAGTAAGAGCATTTCCCCAAAAATAGCAAAATATAGACTATATTGAAACTATGGTAGTTTCTTAGAAATGGCACTATTTCAATAAGAGAAATACTTTATTAACTATTCCATCATCGATGAATATTCTGAATTAATTTAACCTAGGATGTCAGCGCTTGAAGATGTACTCACCGGTGGTCTTCAACAACTATAAGTAGCTTTTTGCCAATGGGTAGTGCTAGCAGAAAAGACATTTCACCCAAATTATGACTTTCTTGAATTAGTTCAGTATACCTCATCTAGCAAAGAATAGAACTAATCTACTTTGAACTGAAATAAGAGCATAATTTGGATCAGAAGTTAATGGGTTAGGAGCTTGCCTGCATCTAAATTCAGCTCTGAGTAGAGCAAGGCTGGTGCTCAGAGCCCATGGAACAACAATAAAATGTTTGATGCCATATGGTGGGGAGCAAAGCTCCACACCGAAGCTTGGTTGGAAAAAGATTCCAAACCCTATTCTCATGTCTAGTGGTTTTAATTATGGTGCCTCTTCTTCCTACTCATAGCTTATTAAAAGACACACAAGTCATAAGTGAACCTGGATTTCTCGTATAATTTGGATTCTCATTTAGAGTCTTCCATTCCTTATTAGAACCTCAGGCGAGATACGATCTCTTCAGCGTACCTCCTCATCTGTAAAATTAAGGCCTCGAAAACTACAAGCGACTTTCTTTTCCCCCCTAAACTCTGAACTGAGGAAAATTTTTGGCTAATATAAACATGTTTCCGTGCCTAGGTGCTAGCTCCAGTAGACTCATGCACCACATTTAGAGCCTGCTCGAGGCACGTATATGGGATCGATTTGTTTTAAGCAGCTCCATAAGTAATTAGTTAAAAATCTTGTTTAATCATTTTGAAATCAATAATTTCCTATTATCCCAGGACATAGTCCACTTTCTTGGTCAATGATCTTATTTAACCTCTGGAATTTTACATTAAATAATATTTTTTAAATGTTTAAAGGAAATTCCTGAAAGTCTATTTTATAAATCAAGTTGCTCCGTGACCTGAAATCTCCTACTCTGTGTTTATTTGATACTTTCTGTCTTAATAAATTCTTTCATGGAGGGACGCTTGGGTGGCTCAGCGGTTGAACATCTGCCTTTGGCTCAGGGCGTGATCCCAGAGTCCTGGGATCGAGTCCCACGTCGGCCTCCCTGCATGGGGCCTGCTTCTCTCTCTGCCTATGTCTCTGTCTCTCTCTCTCTCTGTGTCTCTCATGAATAAATAAATAAAATCTTTAAAAAAAAATTCTTCCGTGGAAACAAATGTAAGAATACTGACGAGCATTCAACATTTCCAAAACTGCAATTGCATGGGGAGACATGAAACAGTTCTTGTACTTTTCTATTCATAAACATGTAAGTTGTCCATATAACAATAGAACAAATAGAGCAGTGTATTAAATGCAGAAAATTTATGTTTCACGCATTCAAAAAGTGCTTCATGTGCATTCTCAAGAGTGACTCAAAATATTTTAGCTCTATAATTGGATAAGGCAAACAAGACTCAGAGTGTGCTATCTATCAACCACTTATTCATTTAAGTGGAAGAGATAGAGCAGATTCCTAGACTAGATGTCAAGATTCATGAAGTCACCTATGCCAACAGAAAGGGCATTTATTCCTACAGTGTTAATGCCAAAAGCCATTTTTTTTGTTGGCAAGCCACTGTGTCTGAGAGACTCAACCAAAATTGTCTGTAAATCCTTAACAGGTATTCTGCAAGGTGAATCTGAACCGCATAATTTTACAAAAGAAAATGGATGCTCACATTACAGAAGGCATTTGCTGGAGGGCTGGCAAGTGGCAGGTGTTCACCCAAGACCCTCCGCACATCATCTGTTGGCGTTTTCTGTGGCCACTTATATGAAGCACCCCTTGTCCAGGGAGACGTGCTTTAGGGAAGGTCAGTTGTGGATATAGACCACTTGAATCCTTGATAGTTGGTGGAAGGATTTCTAAATTTGACCACAACCTGGCCGACAGAAGTTACCAATGCAGATACCCCTTCCTTTTGGTGACCCGCTCATTCGTCTGGTATTTATGGATTTCTTCTCCAGGCTCATTGGAGCCATTCATGCATGCATGCAACCCTTCATTCATTCCTCATTCAACAAATGTGTAACGTGTACTTCCCAGGAGCTTTGTCTTTCGGCAGCGCAATAGAGACAACAATTTCTTTGATTTTTTTTTTTAAACATTTTGTTTATTTGAGAGAGAGTAAGTGAGAGATGGAGACCGCGGAGCAGGGGGAGAGGCAGAAGGAAAAGCAGGCTTCCCTCTGAGCAGGGAGCCTGACTTGGGGCTGGATCCCAGGACCCCGGGATCATGACCTGAGCCAAAGACACATGCTCAACCAATGGAGCCACCCAGGTATCCCAAGGATTTCTTTTAAAAATGGAGATTTTTCTGGGCATCCCGGGTGGCTCAGCGGTTTGGCACTGCCTTCAGCCCAGGGTGTGATCCTGGAGACCCGGGATCGAGTCCCATGTCGGGCTCCCTACATGGAGCCTGCTTCTCCCTCTGCCTGTGTCTCTGCCTCTGTGTGTGTCTCTCATGAAAAAATAAATCTATTTTTTAAAGAAGGGAGATTTTCCTTAAATGGAAGACGTCCCATTCTCTGCTACACTGGTACACCTCACTGCGTTTAGTTGATATTATTAGTTGATATTAGTGTCCGAGGTCTTAAATCACATGCCATATTGTTTCTGCTATTAGGAATTACTCCTCTCAAGTATGAGATAGAAGTGCAGTCCTCCTCGTAGCTAACAGTACACGGATCATGTGTATCCAGCCACTTCCAACGTGTAATTAAGTTGAAATTATTTTCTTGAAACACTGCGTCGAGTGTTTTTGAAAATTCCAGTTTTCATCAGCAAATGTGAGTTTTGAAAGCCAACACATGCATGCATTGGAAAAATTTATATTTTGGAAAACGTATATTTGGTGGGGAGTGGAATTCAAACAGGGACATAGAAGGTCTTTATCGCCACATCATGAAACCCATTTGCCACTTCTGCGCACCATCATGACCTGTAGCGCTCCCTAAGAGATCCTGGCTTACAATATCATAAAGGAACGAGCGTGTGGAGATTTATTTAAAATGGGGTAGGGTCGCTGCTAATTTGGGCTATATGATGTGGCTTAGTTCCAGAGGAGCAGACGGAGGGGAGGAAGGCAGTACAGTTGCTGGGCTGGAAGCCAGGGCTCAGAATCATTGTACTTGTAGATGAAATAATAATTATTTAGGATCATTTGCTAATCAGCAAAACCTTGGAAGTGGCTGCTGACAGGCACTAGTGAGGTAATTAAGGTGAAACACTGAATTTGCATACATTTACACTTTGATCATTGTTTGCAAGATTCCCTCTCTAGAAATAGACTTCACTTCTTTGAAAATGCACACTAAATCAAAGGATGGGGAAGAAAAAACTGCAGTGCAGCAATCATGCTTAAGACAAAAATCACAGAATCGCCCTCACAGAGACAATTACCTGAAGATGCTCTTGTCTGTAATTGTAAGACAGGCTCACCTTAATTTTCTCAAAGTATGAGCTATAACAGATTCATACTTTCTTTGTTAGCCTCTTCATTGAATATTGATGTTGGGGCCTTGCAGGCACATTCGATACACCTGTCAAGATGTGTTGTTATTGATCATATAAGAAGTCCTGTTTGTGCGTTTGTTGAATGGCCCATTCTAACGTGGGTTCGTGTAGAATCGGACATTGCCATTTTACTTCAGGAGTGAAATAGCTTATGTGAAGTGAACAAGTGCCAAGCAAAAGCACCCCCAAAACACCCTGCAGGAAAATACTTTCGAGGTCGCATGGTCATTGATGCAGTCTGAGCATCAAATGCTTGGTCCAGACCATGACTTTTATCAGTTGTATGGCCTTGGACTAGTTGTCATTCTATTCTTCAGTTTCTTGATTTAGAAAAAGAATGGGCCCAAGTACTATTGGGATCCTTTCCAATGCCTACAAGCCTTTAAAAATCATCTTAGTAAAAAAAAAATAATAATAATAATAAATAAAATAAAATTCATGTTAGCGTGCACGTGGGTGGCTCATTTAAGCATCTGCCTTCAGCTCAGGTCATGATCCCAGGGTCCTTGGATGGAGCCCTGCGGCACTTTCCCTGCCTCTCCCTCTCCTGCTGTTCCCCCTGCTTGTATGTACTCAGTCTCTCTCTCTGGCAAATAAATAAACAAAATCTTTAAAAAATACATAAAAATCAGGATACCCAGGTGGCTCAGCAGTTGAGTGCCTGCCTTCGGCTCAGGCTATGATCCCAGATTCCTGGGATCGAGTCTCACATTGGGCTCCCTGCCCGGAGCCTGCTTCTCCCTCTATGTGTCTGCCTCCCTTTCTGTGTCTCTCATGAATAAATAAAATCTTTAAAAAAATACATAAAAATCATGTTAGTAACTTATATTCATGATCATTATAAAATTCTGTTGGTTTGGCCTTCAAATGATTTGCAATTTATAATTTCTTTAATGCTGTTTTGTTCTTATAAATAAATCTTTCATGACTAATCCTAACTGGACATTTAAAAAATATTTATTTGTTTGAGAGAGAGATGTCACAAGAGGATGTGGGGTGGACAAGGAGAGGCAGAGGGAGACACAGACTCCCTGCTGAGCAGGGAGCCCAACCTGGGGCTTGATCCCAGGATCCTGAGATCATGACCTCAGCTGAAGGCAGAAGCTTAACCAACTGAGCCACCCAAGTGCCCTTGGACATTTTTTTAAAGTAGTGGGGCTTTGCAAATGAAGTGGAGAGATGGGATGTACAGATGGACAGTGGACAGACCATATATGGCCATAATACCCAGACCTTCACCTCTTCAGCAACTGCCTCTAGAGCCCAAACTCCAGGCTTTTTAGCAGTCACCTCAGGATGCTTTGGCCTCTCTTCTAGTTCAGGACCAACTAGAGAAAGTGAAATATGCTCCCCAAACTGAGGACTTGTATTTAGAGTACTTCTAGGTCCCCTGGCCAATAGCCTGCAGTCACTGCGCATCTGAAGCCTGCCTTGGGGTCTATGTCAGAAGTAGTGGTGACTGACTCCCTATCTATAGCAAGTTGTGAATAAACAGCCTCTGCTTGCCTTCACCTGAGGAAGGGGAGGACGTCTTTGTTTATTTCCAACCAGCTTGATACGGCTTCTAATATAGGTAGATGCCGTGGGTGCAAGCTGAACACATCCCCATCATTGTAGTTGACGCAAGTTTATTTCCGTTTTGTGCTGTAGATGTTTCTATTTGGTGAAAAATGAGAAGAATCCATGCTAACTTCTCAAAGAACACTAGAGTGATGTTGCATTTTGTTTGCTTCTTATTAATAATTGAGAACCACTTTCCCAGGAAGCCCATCATGGTGGGTTTTCACTGTTGCTGTTTTTCTCTGGCATATCCGAACTTGTGTCAACAAGGCAAAGCGTAAACACAAGTTCTGAATACTGAGAATTGGAGGGGAAAGCAGGAAGTGGATGATCCGTCATTTTAAGGGTTGATTTTTGTGTAGAAACAAACCCTGAGAGTGATCTGTGATAGCAGAGGAGATTGGAGCAATTGGAAGGCAATTTATCGGATGGTTTTGGAGAAAGGATGAGATTCAGGGAAAGTAGGTAGAGCTGAATAGACGTTTTTCTCTGCAATTTGCTACATCTAAGCGAAGCCAATGGAAGATCCAGCGTAGTTAACTCCAGGAGTTCTTTCTGTGAGGTTGTTTGATCTGGGTTTTTATCCTACTGCATTCTGTGATCCTAGGCACAGACCTCTGAAGGCTCTCTCTGTATAATATGGTTTTCTTACCTATGGGCGTTTGTAAGAAAGGGAATAGAAGATGAAGCATTTCGGTTAGACATGTGTGATGTTGCTCTGCCATCCAGGCTTCACTGAGGAACTCTGAAGCCTCTTTGGTGTTGTCTGTTCTAAGAGACACCCTGTGGTCTCTCCAGGAATTTCACTGGAGCAGGATGTGGGTGCTTTGAAGAAAGCAAGGCATTGTACAGCTTAATTCTGAGGCCATTTAAGCAAAGAGACTCAAGAATAAGTTGTGAATTTGATCCCTTGGAAAGGAAGAGACAATGTTTCTGAAAATAAATGTGTTTGAACATAAAACAGGGAAATTGCACGAAAGCAATCTTCTGTGTTTGATGGCAATTTCCATTTCTGTTTCAACCACTTTTTCAGACAAGATTATAGTGGAGCTTGCTTTCCTATTTAACCAGTCTCTGGATATAAAGTCACCCCAAATCTTCAGCTATTGACTTTGAAACACTGCTTACAGAAAAGGTATCTCTGAAACACACTAATCTCGTGTTTCTTTATAAAAAGAAATGCCTGTAGGACATTAGGCCTGTATCCATGTAGCTAACCATCTTATTACCATTTCATATTAAACGTGGAACAGAAAAAAAGAGGCGGGGGGCGCTTGTTCAACCTCTCACAAGAGCTCATTGAGACATTTCTGGTAAAATTTTTTGGTATACCAGGATCTGAAGTGGAGGGAACTTGATCCAGTGATTCCCACAGTCCTGTATTTGAGGGGTGTTGACTTTGTGGCAGGAACCTCGGTGCTTGGAGTGCACTGAGACCATAGAGCGGGCTAGGATGATGGCGGGTGTGGGGCTGTCCACTACCGGAGTGCTGAAATCCGGAGAGAAGAGGGGACGCGGTGTCGGTCCCAGGGAGTGACAAGGCCCATTTGGTTCATTCTGTCTACGAGATAAATGCATCCTGTGTTTGAGAAAGTCATGAGGAAGGGCATTAAGGCAGAGCTCTCCTAAGCCAATTAGGTATGCGGCTTGTCAATCGGGATGCATGAGGATGAAAACCAAGACCTAAGATGAGCACAATGAACTTGTGGGAAGCCTGGATTTCAGAGTCATAAAGTCTGGACTTTGTAGATGAGGAGGCATAAAATACAGGAATTCTGTATTACAAGAGAACAAGCATTATGCTAACCGTCAACATTACGAATTAGCCACAACTGTGCCACTCACGTGCTGTGCCATCCTGTGTCATTCCAGGCAGGAAAACAGGCAGAGACGACGACAATGAACGGAGAAAGAAGGATGCTATTTTAGTGGAAATTGAGGTTATGGCAGACTCAGATCTTGGAGAGTAAGAAGGGCCTTAATGAGAAACTTGAAATTAACAAGTTTAAAAACTCAGATGTAGAGTGAATTTATTTATTTATTTATTTTTTAGAGTGAATTTATTTTGACTGGGTTACATTATTCCATAAGTGACTTTGTGGGGGGATAAAAAAAGTGCTGGATTTTAGTTATTCGCTAATAAAAAATGCATGAACCCCACTTACTTCCTGGATCAAAGGAATTTTCTACTAACTCAGCCCTTTGGTCTTTCACAGAATGACAGTATAGAGAACCACTAGCCACTACACTTTTCCAGCACTTTCTGTACACCAAGAACATTTTCATGTTCTGTTGATTTCAGTGACTATCCCATTAAAATTGTCCTTAAATAAGCATATGGGGTCAGCAATACAAGTCAGCTGTACAGTAGAGCTACGGAATCATTAGTCATGATCTCTCCAGTGGGATTACGTATTGACCAAGGTGTATAGTCGTGAGGGCATTTCCACCAAGAAACCTAGAGATGGGAACAACACGGCGCACTGCATATCCGTGCAATAGCGCAGGGGCGAAATCAACTCTTGAGATCATACTGCTAGTTATGGAAGGTAATGCTTGTATCCTATGTGTGTAATGAGTTAAAAAGATGTGTCTGTTGGTTTGCTGTGTGTGGCTTAATTTGCCTTTTAAATGGAACCCTTTACTTATTTCATATATGTTAGGTTTTGTTCTTGCTGTCAGTTTAAAGCCTTACAGATTTTATACTTGTTTTGTTAGCACTTGCAGTATTTTGCCTATTTTCTATTATTGACTGACATATCGTACTCCCCAAATTACAGAGGCCATTAAAGAAGAAAGTATAGCACTCTGCGTTCCTGGAACACGCCACACACACGTTCATTAGCAGTTGGACTCGTCGGAGGGTCAGTTAAGTGTTATATCACCGTCAACTTGTCAGTATTGTCTTCCGTATTGATTTCCACTTGATGTGGTACTTTCTGCAGTGCAGGAATGCGTTTTGGCTCTCAATCTGCACTTCTTTTTCATTAAATTCTCATTTGTAGCGTGTCAGTAGGGTGCTTGGCACTTCCGCACGGTGTATCCGTGCTCCTTCAGCATTTTCAACATGGCTCCGTCGTAGCCTAAGGATGCTGTTTCATGATGGTTCGTCTCTGCAGCTCTCTGTTGGCTAGCCTGTGAACTAGGCATGGGAATCGAGCATAGGATATTTATTCTTGCATCTTCTGCTCCCATCTGTTTTCCCCCAAGCCCCTATACACAAATCTGCATACATACTGACTGCATTTCTCCACTAGTAGAAGACACCCAGTAACCATTGGATAATGGCAGGGACAGAGAGTGTGGCCCTTCCTCTGGATGTTTATCTATGATCTGATATAAGAGCAGTAGACCATAACAGGCCCAGCTAGGTGTGTAAATATGCCTTATCTCTTGCTGAGTCTGGATGAGCAGTGGGAAAGATGCAGAGAAAAAGAGCTATCTGTAAGATAATTCCTTAGTTTAAAGATAACTTCCTTGCCATTCTGTTATTTTTCATCTTGAATTTCCTGTTGCCCTTATCAGAATGCACACTTTGGGGGAAATGCCAAACGTCCTTGAATTTACCAAGCTTATGATCTGTAGATCCTAGATGGTGTATCTATGTAGAGGTCCAGGATGGCGCACGACTTCACCCAAAAGGACCGGACATGGAAATTAGCCAGTTACATAACTCTGTCTCCAACCATTTACCCTAGACCCAATTTTGCAGCGGAGTGACGTGCCTTACTCAAACATCCCTCTTCCCTGAACTCTGTGGCACTTCCAACTGATATTCCTGGCTCAGGACTTGATTACACCTAGTCTTTTCCTTTTCACTAATCCTTTCTGGTATGAGCCTTGATTTTTCATTTGCATTGCACGTTCCTCGATAGTACACCACGCCATGGATTGGGAGAGCCTGGCGGAGCTCTGGATGCGTGGCAGTTTTTCAATAAACAGTTGTCGACCAATAGCCCTTAGGATGTGAATTATGAGTTCTAGCAAAAGGCAAGGTTTCATTTGCATAATTATGAGCTGAAGACTGGCAGGGAAAATGAGGTGCTGAGCTACTTCAGAGTTGCTTTGGCTGCCCCTTCTGATTAAACTATAGTTCACAGCAACTACATTAGGTATTCCAAGTTGAAATTTCCAGAATTTGAAGGATACATATTGTAGCTTAAGGAGCTGAAAGTAACATCCTCATGCACTCAAGAGAGGGCTGCGGTATCTCGACAATCATCAGTTAAGGATGATTCTATTAAAGATGCTTTGAAAATGTTCTACGGACATCAAACTTTGGAATAAACCTCAATTTGATAGCCCTTATATAGGTTTTTTGTTGTTGTTTTTTTTTTTAACTTGACATCATGGATAAACTGTGGAGGGTCTAAGAATCCCTTGATAGGTGTAAAATTATGTGCATGTAGGTGTGCATTTAAAGAAGCAATGCACTAAAATTCTCAAAGGAATTTATTTCTTTGGAAGGAAGAACCCACCCCTATTCCAATGAGATCCTTTATTCCAAGGGGCTTCTAGAGGTAGAAGATACCAGCATAGTATGGTCAGCACAAAAGACCCCCCAAGAGCACATGCAATCTCTACAAGTTTGTTTGCAGTCCAGCTTATGTCTTCAATACGGGATGACGTTTCGAGGTGGGAAGCATTCTGTGGGGTCTATTCCCCAAGAGAGTGGGGAAGTGGAGGGGATGTAGTCTGGCTACACACATTCCCGTTGGGATGGGGAAGTAGGAAATGTTCTTTTCAGGCATTCCTTGTCACCAGCAAAAATCTGATATGTCATTTGCAAATATGTTCTCCCGTTCTATGGGTTGTCTTTTAGTTTTGTTGACTGTTTCTTTTGCTGTGCAGAAGCTTTTTTTTTTTTTTTTTTTTTTTTTTAATTTTTTTTTTTATTGGTGTTCAATTTACTAACATACAGAATAACACCCAGTGCCCGTCACCCATTCACTCCCACCCCCCTGTGCAGAAGCTTTTTAATCCTGATTAAGTCCCGATAGTTCATTTTTGCTTTTGTTTCCCTTGCCTTCATAGGTGTGTCTTGCAAGTTGTCAGTTGGCTGTTCTGACCTGCGATCTGAGATCAAGTTATTAGCTCTGCATTTTTCTCTTTTCTGAACCTCTTTTCTTTTCTCTTGCCTTTTGAATTCCTCTTAAGAACTTGATTCTAAGATTTTCTCCTGGCACCATCGGCCTCCGTGCAGACGTCTAGTGATGGATTGGCATGAACACTGCCTCTCTTCATTCTGTGCTTTCCTGAACCCAACTTAATTCAATTTCACCAGGCAAGCAATTTTTCTACCTAGCACCTCCTCTAGATCAATCATTTTGTTATAATTCATGACTCAACAATTCATGAGAGCTTACCACTGTTCACTCTGGAGAGTGGAAGATGATTATACGTTGCAACAGTTTTGCACTCACCGTGTTGCTTTCCCAAGATTCCTCTTGGCCTGAAGGGATTGTAGCACATTTTGCAAATACAGATGTTTCATACATGGCAGGAGACCAGGCATAACTGAAGACAGCTTTCCACACATCAGACAGGGACCTTTAAAAATCTGTTAAATCAAGAACAATTATTTGGTAGTAATTTTAAAGAAAAAAAAAAAACACATACACACACCTTATATAATAAAGTGAAAAAATATTGGTGGAAATCCAACGTCCCCTAAGATACTAAACTGTGGGCTCTTGAAGTGTGATTCTCAGACCCATGGGCATCTCCAAATTCAAAGGGTTGTCAGAACTACTCTACTGACAATGCTGCTTCGCCTTTTTTTGCTGGATCGACTTTGTACTGATAATACAAAAAGGAGTGCAGGGCAAAACTGCTGGCACCTTGGTGCAAATAATGGCAGTGAATTGTCACATTGTTCGCCTGTGATACACGTTGCTGGTTTATGACAATCCTGTTTCACTTGATGCCCTTGACAAAGTGGGGGAACAGTCTTAATGACACTAAATCTCAATACTAGGGTATTAAGTCTTATCAATAGTCAGTGTGATAAAATGGGAAGCGTGCGTAAACTGGTTCTCCTGGTAATAGAATGTCGTGGCTTTCGTGAGGGTAAGCACTCGTCCCATTATGTGGGTTTTGTGCTAATTGGGACACGTTTCTCAAGCGGAATGTCAGTTCTACTTGAAGGAATGACTGCTAGATACACTTTGGACTGCACAGTTTGGAAGACTTTTTTTTTTTTAAGTGACCAAAGTGACCTAGACACTCTCAAGAAGAACAGCAAGTGACAAGAATCTTTGACAGCTTTCCAGTGCTTAGACACTCTTCTGAGGACATCAGTGATTTTAACAATTGAGGTTTTTAATGCTATAGAGTACAATGTGCAAATATTTAGAAGATGTGCAAAACGTACTGAAGCAATATTTTGTATATGAATAATGCATCATGTTACAAAATCATGCATGGCTAAAAGATCCTTTTAAAATGCAAGTTATTCTGTATGTTGGTAAATTGAACACCAATAAAAAATTTTAAAAAAAGGATAAAAAAGAAAAATAAATAAATAAAAATCTTAAAAAAAATAAAATAAAATGCAAGATATGCCCATGGATTTTAATATATGTAACAGCATATGAAACATTTACTGACTACAGATTCCAAATTTCAAGTAATCCTTAAGAAACTACTCTTCATAGAATGTGGATGATACGTCAAGGAAAAAATGTACACAGTTATCTGAAAAAGCTATTAAAATACCTCCTCTGTTTTCCAGCCACATAGCTATACAAGAGTAGATTTTTTCAGACACTCCAAGGAAAACAACATATGATCACAGATTGAAAACGGGGGCAGATACTAGAATCCAGCCATTTACAAAGGCCAGGCAAAACAACTGTTTTACAATTGTAAAAACAATGACCCCCTTCTAACTTTATGTTTTCTAAAATATGCTTATTTTCTACAAATCTGTTACTGATGTTTTGACATAGCATCATTACTAAGTAAATAGTAGGAAAAGGTCTCAGTTTTAATTTCCAGTCTGGGAAATGACAAGAGGCCTACTCCCTGGGAATCCTCCGTAGTCTCTTAAGAATAAAGGAACCCTGGGGCCATGAGTTTGAGAACCGCCCCTTTGAGGTGTTCCTGAAACGTAAGATATTTATGAAAATCAGCTGGAGAGTTTCACACCTATGGACTCTGGGGCCACATCTCCTCAACACTCTACTTCTGGGTCATGGTCTTCACTCCAGTGATGGTCAGTGAGTTAACTAGGGTTCGTGGGTGATCAACTCTGCAGGTAAAATTGAAATCACATCCTGCACCAGGCATGTGTTGAAATCTCAAATGAAGCGACAATTTGTTTTCTACCCCTACTGGTTTTTTGATTGACAAATAGAAGTGGGCATGGTTGTGTTTTGGGAACCTGTATGTGCCCGGTCATTGCTTTTGCGTGGGTCTTGGTTGCTAAGTTATGTTTTCAACTGTAGAAATCAGTCTTTTATGTTATGGCACATGTTTTCTGTGGGCTTGCAATCCTGTTGCTTGGATCAAATGCTCGGAATATAAAATGCTTTTCTTTTTTATTCTCTCTCTCTCTCTCTTTTCCTGTTTTGGTCTGCATTCAGTTTACTCAGCCAGGCGTGAAACACAAATGTTCTTATTTACCAAACTAGTTGCAAGTAAACAAGAACAGCTTGTTAAAATCTGTCATTTCAATGAAAGGAAACATGGAATACAGTTTAAAAGACATAATTTCTTTGTAATTCCTATGTTATTTGTCTTTAACGTGAAACTCTGAAAGTTGAGAAGTGAGCATATACCGATAGTCCGCTTCATAATCTAGAAAAAGGCTGTGAAATAATGGTGAATCGTGGTGGCGTGAGAACTTGGTAGCATGATTCAGGTATAATTCCAGAGGAAAAGATTTGTAATGAAGGATCTTTGAGAAACAGAAATACATCCTGGAAAAAAAAAAATCCCCCAAGGGTAAATTTGATTCAAAAAAATTTTGAGCTGCCTCATGATTATGACAAAAAGATGTATAGACTGTGGCTTTCTTATTTTTTCAAGAAGTTCAAGTCCAGCGTCAGATAGCTGGAGACAGGCACAGTTAGAAATGTCCTATAAAATGTTGATTATAAAGTAGCATTTTCTCAGGGAACTAAGAACAAAGGGTCCTAGACAAGGAGCAGTTAGTGACAGAAACAAATTAAGAGGTAAAAATCGGGGGTTTGTATCACACATTCAGTAACAAAAGGAAATAGAGGGTGCAAGTTATATCGTTTCAGCAGTGATTTGAGGGATTTTAGGTCTGAAGAGGAGAAGGAAATGGGTCAAATTGGCAATCTGATTTTAAAAGAGATATATTTCAGAGAGAGAGGAGGGTAGGGGAAGAGGGGCAGTGGGAGAGAGAAAATCCTCAAGCAGACTCCTCGCTGACTGTGGAGCCAGACTCCTGGCTCGATCCCATGACCCTGAGAGTGTGCGTGACCTGAGCTGGAAACCAGAGTGGGACACTTCAGCCAACTGAGCCACCCAGACATCCTGCCATGTAATTATTATTATTTTTTTTAACAAAGACAACAGTCGGCATCGCACCGAAAAGCCATCTTGACGACCTCTCTGTAGAGACAGAAGCAAAGTCAGTGGACATCTTGGGTAAATTGGAGCAGATTCTGGAGCCATTTCGTTTTTTTAAAGCTGCAAGGCAGGGATTGTCAATTCCTGAACCCACGTGTTCCGTACAATTTGGAACACTCACCAGTTAGAAGCAAACAAAGGAAATCTTGACTGGCGGTTTCTCACAAACTAATCAGGAAATGCATTTGCAGGTAGGTGTTGATCAGGGTGATGTTGACGGGTGCGAATGGCTCCAGAGTCGTCTTAAAATGCGCGTCATTAACCGCAGTATATTTTCATGGTGAACTTCTCATGGAAACCACCTGTGTGGTCTCTTGCCACATTTTGTCATGGAAGCGTATTTCATTGAAAAGCCCAGAACAGCGTATTTCATGGAACGTTGTTGGTAAGATCCACAGAAACAGTTTGCATCCAGTTTTAACCTGCAAGAAAATAGCAGGGACACGGTTCACGATGATGAGGCTACGAACCACGTCTGGCAAATCCACCTGCTGTGGCTGGGTTGATGCTCAATTTCAGAACCTGAGCAGGCGTCTGAGTGGTGTTGCTGCAGAGCACCAGGCCGTCACAGTCCCTACTCTCTGCAGAAGATTGTTGGGGGGTAAGCTCTGCCAGTGGGGGTGACGCCAGGATGCATTTGATGGCTCATGACGTGAAGGATTTGACGATGTTCTATCGTAGTATCCAGACATGAGATTCCACATCGGACTCTGGTAGCACAAAACTCGTGCCGTTATTTTCCAGTCAACGGTGTTCTGGTTTTAATGCATCTATTTGTATCTCATCATTCTTGGGACTGAAAACATGCTTTGCGGAAATAATGGATTCCCTTTTTACTAATGAACAGTGAGAAATCTCTCCCCAACTCTTGAATGTGGCATCTATCCAGATAATAATAATAATTCTATAATAACCGATGACTTAACTGATTGGGAAATACAGTCTTTAATCATTGAAAAAGGCAAAATGGAAGAAAAAGAAACCCTCCAAATTTTCTTTGAACTGTCTGAAGTAGCACAGACCTTCCAAACCATTTGGAAAATCATGGAAATGCAGAGATGTGCGTTAATTCAAGAAAATCTCACGAGTTCAGTGAATTGCAGGACAAGATTAAGTGCCACTTACTGGAGAATACAGGCGAAATGGATTATTTCTGAGAAGATGTAAACTTTCAAAATTGATGTGGACAATGTAGGTAACTTTCATGAATTAAAAAAAAAATTTGATCTATTAAAAATTGCAGTTAATGGGCTTAATGGCTAATTTATATTTATACGTTTAACAATTCCAGGGCCATCTACGGCATTTCTAAGAGTGGGGATGGGCTCTGTGGGCTCCACCTGGAAGCTTGTTAGAAATGGGTCCCCATCGGTCTTACTGAACGGAACACATTTGGTGCAGAGATGCGGCAAAGAGGAATCTATAACTTAAGAAGCCTTCCAAGTGATGCTTTAACCCACGTTCAAGTTAGAGAGGCTCCCGTTTAAAATATTGCAGACAGCAGTGTAGGGGAGGAAAAATAATTTCCTCTCTGCCTCCCCTTCCGACCCCTGAAACAAAAGGCAGATCAAAAGAGGAAAACAAAACAAAACAAAAAGTCTATTAACACGTACAGCTCCCGTGTACAGGGGAGATACCAAGGGAAAATGAGTTCCCCCTCAGGTCACTTAGGACTCCAGCCGTGTAGCATCTTCAACAAAGAGCGTGTCTCGTGGAGGACCGGACAGCCTGGCAAAGGAGAAACTGCGTTCAGGGCTTCAGCTTCTAGAGATTTCTCCTCTGGTGCTTTCTTCAGGCCAGTGGCCTCTACAGGGATAAGCCTTTGTCTTTGCATATTCATGTCCTACTTTTACCCTAATAGGGGATCGAAGGGAGCTCCTTCTCAGTCACCTTCAATTTAAAACAATCCTTATGTCAAAGTGGCATGTTTTGGGGTTGCCCAATATGCTACCCTCCAACAGAAAATATGCAAATTGTCCCTGCCATTTTACACACGAGTTTAACACTAATTTAAAGAAGTGGATCGTGAAATTTAAAACGACAAAATAGAAAAGTGTCCTTTATGGACCACGTTTCTTCATGGACCACATTTTATATAAAGTGTTGGCAGGTATTTTATAGGTATAGCTGCAAAGAATAATACAATTGAGTAAAATTTCATTTTTCAAAGTCTCAACTTCGGGAATGATATCACTATATTTAATGACCATAAATATTGAAAATGAGCAACGTGGATGTAACTGGATATCTATTGACGTCATGTAGATAGCTGACAAATATCACAGCCCTTAGAAATAAAACCTAGGGGCACCTGGGTGGCTCAGTCTGTTAAACATCTGAATGAAGCCCCATGTTGGGTTTCACACAGGGCATGGAGACTACTTGAAAAACAAACAAACAAAACCCAAAAAATCTAAATGAAACAGATGGAGAAAGAAACTGCTTATAAGTGATAAATATTATTGACCTAAAATAACAATGAAGTGTAATAGTGATTCTGGAAAACGTCTATTCCAATTAGTACAGGATGATGAAATGAGCTTTCATCGCTATTGTTAAACTCCTTTTGTCTACTTTAGATAATAAAACACAAAAGAAGTTGCTAAAATCTTCTTTTAATATGAGAACATGAGACAAAATTATTGCTATTTGCAGTCTACTTGAGAGGAGTACAAGCAATCTGAAATTAAGTAAATCTTAAGCAGCTAAAATAACGTCAATACAAGTTAAATACACAAATCAATTTTTTTTAAGATTGTATTCATTTATTCATGAGAGACCCAGAGAGAGAGGCAGAGATACAGGCAGAGGGAGAAGCCGGCTCCTTGCGGGGAGCCTGATGTGGGACTCGATCCCAGGACCCAAGGGTCATGCCCCGGCCAAACGCAGATGATCGACCACTGAGCCACCTAGCCGTCCCCATAAATCAATATTTTTGTTTCTCTGCTATGGTGATAATCTCCCAGAAAACACTGAAAAAAAAAAAAAAACAAAAGCTACCAACTTCTAATAATGTTGATAATGATCAGTTCATACAAATAAGTTGAATAGGCAAGGTTTAGAACACATACGCAGAAATCTGTAACATCCTAGGTACAGAAAACCAACCCTGAGCGTTTAGAGACATAGTCCATTGACTTGGATTTGAATATTTAATTTTACCAAAACACAAATATGCAAATTGAAGGCATCCCTATAAAAAAAATCCAGGTGAATGAGAAGAGCAAATGAAAAAGATTAAACATTCTTCATATTCCAATAAGAGCCAACAATTTTGTGAAAAACAGCAGTGTTTGCGCAGTGATGTCTGTGTGCGCACGGAAATATAATTAACCCGAAATCAAAACTTACCATAAAGTTCCTCTCAATTAGATAATATTTTAATTATTCAAGTAGATACTTAATATTTTTAATGTGCATACCGTTTAATATTTTTAATTATTATAATAGAGGCTATTTAATATTTTAAGTATCAATGTAGATACTATTTAATATTTTTAATTATTAAAGTAGATACTATTTTCACACGACCACAGCTGAACCATGGGAAAAATCTCATAAGATATTACTGATCCGTACATGTGTATCTAAGTGCATGTTACATGCAAATATTAACTTTGTAACAAATAATGTGTATATATATATACATATATATATGTAATTGAGGCAACAGCGGAATTTATTTGGTAGGGAGAAAGACCTCATATTTTGATGGATTTGATAAATCCTGGGCTGCACGCAGGGAACCCGGCAGAAGTGCACCTGCAGGGCCCTGTCCTCCCGCGGTCCTACCCCAGGGGTGCCCTGGGGTCACTGGGAGGTCACGGGGAGCCCCAGGCGGAGGTGCACCTGCAGGGCCCCGACCTCCCGCGGTCCTACCCCAGGGGTGCCCCGGGGTCACTGGGAGGACACAGGTAGCCCCGGGCACCACCTGCTCTGCCCTTGCGCTTCCCCCTCTGCGACTGTGGTGGACCCCCAGCCGCTCTACGTCCTCGCGGGTCAGTGACGTCATGCTTCTCTCCCCCAGCGTCAGATGGTTCCATGGAGGGACGCAGTGACACCTGCCACTGGAGCAGGTGTCTCCTGTGCGATTACTCTGGCATCTACTGGTTTTCCTGGAGCATGGGCAGATCCGTACATCTGGTAATCGATTGTGTCTCCTGGCTCGCCCCACTCGATGATCGCCTGCTGTTCCTGGCGCGGTGCTCACTACTCGATTGTGCTGCATTCGGCCAGCCTGCCTGGCGTCCGCGGGTGGTCCTGGGGGCGGGGCCCGCGTCTGCGTCCTCACCGTGTGCGCCGAGGAGGACACACATTCTCGCTGTTTCCCTGCCTGAGGAAGCGTCCAGGCTGCGTCCCTGTGCTGACCGCGCCGTGGCCCTGATGCCCGGGCCTCCTCTGTGTGCCCTGCAGGGGCGCGGGTGTCTCCAGTCTTCCCTGGGCGCGGGGACCTAGGGTGTGACTTCTCCCCGGTTTCTCTGGGAGTGACACACTATTTTCTCTTTCCTTCACTCACGGAATTTTCAGAATTTTCGCAGTATTTGGTCGTCAAGGTGTCCCTTACAGTGGATCGGTTATCCATTTTTTTCCCTGGGCTGGCTCGGTCATCGACTATTTCCCCTGGGCTGGCTCGGTCATCGACTGTTATCCCTGTGCTTGCTCGGTCATCGACTGTTTCCCCCTGGGGTGGCTCGGTCATCGACTGTTATCCCTGTGCTTGCTCGGTCATCGACTGTTTCCCCTGGGCTGGCTCGGTCATCGACTGTTTCCCCTAGAATGGCCACCTAGGTCCTCAGCGGTTCTCTAGAGCGATGTAATCGTCCTTAACCAGGCCTGTCTCGTGCGGTGACTAGGTCATTGACTGATTTTCCTGGACTCAGTCATTGAGGATGTCCCCTCCCCTGGCTTGGTCATCGACTCCTCTCCCTGCCTGCCATCAGTCATCACTAATCAACCCCCTGGGCTATGTGGCTCAGTCATCGACACTCCTCCCTGACCTGTTTTGATCTTCAACTGTTTTCCTTGCAGTGGGTCCTTTTCCCCCCTGACATATTTATTGACAGTTTTCTGTGCAGTGACTCAATCTTCACCTGTTTCCAGACTTAGGAGATAACCTCACCGTCTGCCATGTTTTCATCAATTGTTTTGTTTTGTTTTTTTCCTTGCAGTGTTTTGTTAGTAGGCCTCTTTTTCTTCGTTTAGGTTTCAGTCATGCCGGCAATTCGACCTTCTCCCTGGAGTGTTTCAGCGATTATGTCCCGGGACCACCTTGGCCGTCCGCCGTCTTTTTCCCTGGGCCGACATGGGCATCGGCTGTCATTCCTGGGATGATTCGGTCATCAACTTGCTTTCCTGGAATGACTCGGCGGTTGACTATTTTTCCTAGAAGGAGTCATTGTTTCTCCTGGAATGACTTGGCCATCGGCCATCGGCTGGTTTTCCTGGAAGGAGTTGGCCACCCACTGTTTCTCCTGGTGTGACTCGGTCATCCACTCCTTTTCCTGGAGTGAGTCCTAGTGATTGTCTTCCACTCACTGTGTCCCGGACTCTTTCCCCCTAAAGGACTCCACGGACACTCTCTCCTGACCCAGTGCTCCGCTGGGCCTTGCGATGACCTGAGCATCACGTCTTAGCCTCAGGCGATCACTCGCTACCTGCCGTGGCTGCGTTATTTTTGCATCTGCTTCTTTGGCCTGATTTGCTCACACACTAGGTTTCCTTGGCTGTTTCCGCCATTTTTAGGGAGGTGACTTTGCCTCTACCGAGTCATCAGCTCTTTTCCCTGGGTTGACTCCTATCAACTGCGATATTTTTCCTGGAATGACTCGGTTATTGACTTGTTTTCCCTGGATGACTCGGTCATCCACTACTTTTCCTGGAATGGCTCAGTTATCGACTTGTTTCCCTGGATGACTCGGTCATCCACTATTTTTCCTGCAATGGCTCAGTTACTTGTTTTCCCTGGATGACTCGGTCATCGATTCTTTTTCCTGGAATGTCTCAGTCATCTATTGTTTTCCCTAGAGCGGCTGGATTATGGACTTGTTTCCCCCTAGATGACTCGGTCATCACCTATGTTTCCTGGAATGATTCAGTCATCCACTACTTTTCCCTGGAATGACTCGGTTTTTGACTTGTTTTCCCCGGATGACTCATTCATCCACTATTTTCCTGGAACGGCTCAGTCATCTACTGCTTTTCCTAGAATGACTTGGTCGTCGAGTTTTCTTAGAACTGCCTGCTTCTCCAGGGTGTTTTCCAGTGTGTTTCCTAAAAAGATTGGTCATCAATATTCCCGGAATGGCTTAGTCAGGAACTGTTTTTCCTGAAATGGCTCAGGCATGGGCTGTTTTCCTTGCGACTGACTCTGTCATCAGCTCTTTTTCCTGGAATGACTCATTTGTGGAATTGCCTTCCCTCGATGACTTGGTCATCTACTCTTTTTCCTGGAGTGAGTCAGTCCTCCACGATTTCTCCTGGAATGACTGGTCATCACCCTTTCCTGGAAGGGCTGGGTGGTCCCCTGTGCTTCCTCGAGTGCCGAGTGCCGAGTGCCGTGGCCTGCAGTATTCCTAGGATGGCTTGGCTCTCCGCTCTGTATCCTGGAGTTGCTTGAGTATTCATTCTCGTCTCTTGGATGACTCAGTCATCGACTGTTTTTCCTTGAATGATTGGTTCGGTCTTTGACTCCTTTTACTGGAATGACTTGGTGGTCGACTAGTTTTCCTGGAATGGCTCAGCCATCGACTTGCTGTCCCTGGATGCCTTGGTCGTCCCCTATTCCTGGAATGGCTCCGTCATCCATTGCTTTTCCTAGAATGACTGGTCCTCAGCTCTTCCTAGAATGGCTTCATCCTGAACTGGTTTTCCTAGAACGGCTCAATTATCTGGCTGACTTAGTCACCCACCTATTCCTGGAACAACCTGGTGGTCGCCTGTTTTTCCTGGAATGACTCTGCCATCCACGCATCCTCCGGGAAGTTTCGGCCGTCCAGTTTTCCCTGGAATGGCAGGGTCATCGGCTGTTCCTGCAGTGGCGTAGTGACCCACGGCGCTTCCTGACCTCACTAGGTCATCAGTGTCCCTGGGATGCCCTGAACCGTGCTTCCTGGAGCGACTGGGTCATCGACTGCCTTCCCTGGAACGACCTGGCGATCGGCTGATTCTCCTAGTGTGGCTCGGTCGTCGACTGTGCTCCCTGGAACTCCGGCCACCCGCTAGCTTTCCCGGAATGGCTGGGACGCCCGTTCTTTCCCCCCATCGGCCTCTGTCATGGACTGTCTTTGCCCGCCTGAGTTCTTCACAGTCCCTGCGGGGTGGCTCAGCCACGGCCAGGCTTCCTGGAGACTCTGGGGGCACTGGGTACCTGCCATGTCTTGGTCACCTCTGAGCTCGGCTACTTTTCCTGGGATGACTCTGCCCTTCCCCCCCCACCCCAACCCAGTGCCTCAGTCAACTCTGAGCTCAGCTACTTTTCCTGGGGTGACTGCCCCACCCCACCCCCCAGTGCCCTGGTCGCCTCTGAGCTCAGCTACTTTTCCTGGGATGCCTCTGCCCTCTCCTCCCCAGTGCCCTGGGGCACCTCTGAGCTCGGCTACTTTTCCTGGGGCGAGTCTGCCTCCCGTCGAGTGCCCTGGTTAACTCTGACGTCCGCTACTTTTCCTGGGATGCCTTTGCTCTTCCCCCCCCCCCCAGTGCCCACTGGGGGGCCACCCACTGTCGAGTCTGAGCTTGGCTACTTTTCCTGGGGTGACTACCATCCCCAGGCAGTGCCCCAGTCAACTCTGAGCTCGGCTACTTTTCCTGGGATGACTCTGCCCCCTCCCCCCCAGTGCCCCAATCGACTCTGAGCTCGGCTACTATTCCTGGGATGACTGTGCCCTCCCCCACCACCCAGTGCCCTGGGTTGCTTCTGAGCTCGGCTACTTTTCCTGGGGTGACACTGCCTTCCAGCCGAGTGCCCTAGTTAACTCTGATGTCGGCTACTTTTCCTGGGATGCCTCTGCCATCTCCCCCCAGTGCCCCAGTCAACTCTGAGCTTGGCTACTTTTCCTGGGGTGACTGCCCCTCTCCCCACCAGTGCCCTGAGTCGATTCTGAGCTCGGCTACTTTTCCTGGGGTGACACTGCCTCCCAGCCGAGTGCCCTGGTTAACTCTGAGCTCTGCTACTTTTCCTGTGATGCTTCTGCCTCCCAACCCACCCCCGTCCTCTGTGCCCCAGTCGACTCTGAGCTCGGCTACTTTTCCTGGGATGCCTCTGCCTCCCCCCCCCCCCCCCCCCCGCCTCCGTGTCCCAGTCGACTCTGAGCTCGGCTACTTTTCCTGGGATGACTCTGTCCCACCCAACCCTACCCCGGAGTGCCCTGGGTCGCCTCTGAGCTCGGCTACTTTTCCTGGCTGCAGCAGGTTCCAGGCCGCCGAGAGCAGGGTCCTGGGGCCAGTGCGCGCATGCACCTGTGTATGTCGTGCCCGGGGGGCCAGGAGCGTGCACGCAGGCGCACACACAGGCACACGCGCACACGCACACGCACACACGCACACATCGGTTCCTGTGCAGTGGCGTCGTCCCAGAGTGCCCCCGAGCACGAGCTCCCGCAGGCCGTGTGCCAGGCCAGGACGGTGCCGACTGTTGGTGTTCACCGCAAGGGGATGGTCGGGGCAAGCCGACTGCCGCCCGCACCTGGGGTTTGGCTCCACTTGCGGCGAGTGCCGGTCCGGGGCTGCCCCGTGGGTCTGGCCGTTGCTCCGCACGCCGTGTCGCACTTGCGCGGCCTGGTGTGTCCTGAGCGTCTGGTGCCCGGGAGGCTCAGGTGCTTCCTGAATCGCGGGCGTCGGGGTGCGTGTGCGCTTGGGTGGCCCGTCCGCGGACAGCGCTGCCCCCCGGGGCGGGCCCTGCGGGCTCTGCGGGAGCTGCGCCTCCTGCGGCAAGTCCCGGAGCAGCGCGTCCGACTCGGGAACGTGCTGCGGGACGTGCTTGTGAGGGTCCTGCCGTGGACTCCAGACACCAGGTCGCTAACCTCCATGCGAACCTCTATGCTGGAATCCGCCCACCTGACATCTTTCCGTCTCTTCCGTGTACTTTCCAGAAATCCATAAAGTCTTTCTGTGGGTCTCCTTTTGCACGTCTCCTTTTAGGCCCGTTCCTGAGGATGGTATCGTGTGTCTGTGTGTGTGTGTATGTGTGTGTGTGTGTGTGGTTCACTCCTCCGGTAAATACTCAGGTTTGGGGATATATTGGTCACTTTGCTTGTTGATGCTTACAGGTACCTTGATGGATTATCCTATAGTTTGACTTAGTGACATCATCGATTCTCTGCCTTTTGCAGGTATTACCTGCCACACCACTGGGATTAATTTACTCATTCTTCTTCGAATCCCTGAGCCTCCAATTTATTGGCTTATTCCCTTCTCCTCCCGTGAGCAAAGGCCTCTAACCTAAGGTGACTATCAGGAGACATACTTTAAGTCCTTGCATTTTTTTTTTTTTTTTTTTTATTCCTAGTGAATCCTGCTTGGTCCTGGCATTTTTTTCAATGTGGTGCCGGGTTCTGCGAAACACAATTTTGTTTAGTATTTAGCCATGAGTATTCGTAGCTGATACCACCCTGACATTCTTTCATGAGTCGCTGACATACGTTTCCACTTAGGATGTAAAGTCTTTTGTAATGAATTTCAGTATCTGGAAATAGCACAGCTTTCGGGTGTGTGGAAAGTTGACGTATTAAACTAAAAATCGTGTATCGCTCTTATAAATGTTTTCAATTACATCTGGGTATTGTGGTCTGACAACTATTATCCATTTAAAACTATATAAGTAAACACTTCAACAACTGAAAAATGCACATTGTTATTTTTCCTTTCTTGAATGAATATTTTGTATTTCATCTGTGCCAAGAATTTTATCCTCAACATAATAGATTTTTTTTTTTGAAAGTATTGACTGTATCAATATCCTTGCTTAGTGACCACATTTGTGTACGAACTGAAAGGTGACTTTTATTCCTAGAACAATAGTTACTCCTATGCTGGCACCTTTGTCTGAGTTACTGGGGTTTTACTAATTATAATATATCAAAACATAAATATATACCATATTTTGTAACATACGTCTTTACCAGGGATACTCAGAAACAAAAAATTAATAGGAGAATGTGCATAAGTGCCAATATTCTCCTAGTCCCATCATCCCACTTTGTTTTTTGTTTGTTTAATTTTATGTATTTATTCATGAGAGACACAGAGAGGCAGAAACACAGGCAGAGGGAGAAGCAGGGTCCTTGCAGGGAGTCTGATGTGGGACTCGATCCCGGGACCCCGGGGGTCACGCCCCGAGCAGCAGGCTGTACTCAACCACTGAGCCACGCAGGCGTACCCCCCTAAGTGACAAACAATCCCCTCACTCCTGGAATAAATGCTAATACCCCAACCAATCGCTAGAGCGTTGTCATTTAATTCGGGGGAGTTCATCCCTACCCAGTGGAGTGAACTACAGTCAGGAGGGGGTAAAGCTTGGCTTAGGGGCCACTCGCACTTGCCTGGGTCATATTATGCATTCTTTTTGTTGACACACATGTTTTTTACCTGATTGCATTATAATTGGGTTTTACTGCATTGAATAACCATACATATAAATCAACTAAGACAAAATCATAGATTATTAGAATGGAATTTTAAATGTATTACATGCTTTATTTATGTGTGTGTGTGCATGTCTGTGCAAATGATATAGATCTAAAGAAAGAATAGAAAGCTGAAGGGGCACCTGAGTGGCTCAGTGGTTGAGCGTCTTCCTTTGGCTCGGGTCGTGATCCCAAGCTCCCTTTGGGGAGCCTGCTTCTCCCTCTGCCTACATCTGTGCCTCTCTCTGTGTGTCTCTCATGAATAAATAAATAAAATCTTAAAAAAAAAAAACTGGACAAAAATATCTACATGTCATGACATACATCAATATGATAGGAAGCATATACAGATCCTGTTCTTGATGAAATTAGATTTAAAATCAAGTTAAGGGCAGCCCCAGTGGCCTAGGCGGTTTAGCACCACCTTCGGCTCAGGGCGTGATCCTGGAGTCCCGAGTTCGAGTCCCACGTCGGGCTCCCTGCATGGAGCCTGCTTTTCCCTCTGCCTGTGTCTCTGCCTCTGTCTCTCTGTGTGTATCTCTCATGAATAAATAAATAAAACCTTAAAAAAAAAAGAAAATCAAGTTAAAATATAACTGGAATCCCATATTTTTCACAATTAAAATGCAATTCCTTTTTTTAAACATTTATTTACTTGAGAGTGAGATTGAATGTGAGTGGGAGTAGGAAGCTGAGGGAAGAGAAAAATCTCCAGCATACTGCACCTACTGGGGAGCCCCAAGTCAGAGCTCAATCCCATGACCCCAAGATCATGACCTGAGCTGAAACTAGAGTCACATGTTTAAGCGACTGTGCCCCCCAGGCCTTCCCAAAATGTAATTCTAAATATTAATGGTTTAGAGAAGAAATGTTAGAGGAAAATGAGAAAATAGGACTAAACAAATGTATTATGTATGAAAAAACGTGAGATTCTACTAAAATGAAATCAAAGGGAAATGAATGACTCAAAATATTTATATGGAGGGACCGTTTAGAAGAGCTTAAACGTAATGAAATAATTGTCCAACTTAAGGATACGGAAAATGAAACAAGATAAAGAAGAGAAGATCACAGAAGGACAGCGGAGTATGAATCTTGTACGCGTTCTCTACAGAACTGTTATTTTTCTGCTGTTTGTCATTCCGGGAATAAACGGGACGGAAGATCGCCCTAGAACCCAAGACACTTGTTTGTGTCTTTAATCTGCCTGCTATGAATTGTTCACCCCTCACTGGCTGAGTCTCAAACAGATGGGAAAATGGCATGCAGGTTCTCTTAAGGACAATTGTCCTTAAGTTCTCGGTTGCTTAAAGTCTGCTTTACTTCCCGCCCATGACTTTAGGGGCCCAGAAGCTTAGTCCAAAGGGGCAGTGGGTTTAGCTTGTAAGTAGCTGAAGACACCAGATGAGCCAGGCTGGAGCCGCGCTTTTGGCAAGGCGAGGGGAACAGGCAAGTCCTGCCGTCTTGCGTGCAGTGTGGTGCGGGCGAGTATCCAAAGAATGACTCTGTCTGCGTGGACACACGGTGCATGAAGACCGTGGTGGCAGCTAGACATCACGGTGTGCTCTGGCTGGGTCATCCCAAATGGCAGTGCTTGAGCTACCAAGGGGCCCTCGGCAATGACCGATGAGTCTCCGTGAAGGTGAATACATTTTGGTGACATCAGAGCGGAGCCCGTCACTGCCTGGAGTAGCTGCACGGAGTGCGAGCTGCTGCTGATAGACCTGTCCACTGAGGCGAGCTCTTAAGGGTGAGGATCACGGGGCACATTGGGAAGCCAAGTGGTGAGACGAGAGAAATGCGTCAGCACCAGCACCCTTGCTCCTGCCCCAGAGGAACCTCCATGCGGGTGCAGTGTTCATGAGGCTGTAGCATAGTTTGTCGTGCATGTGAAGACACGTAAAGATGGGGTGCAGGGTGGGTCACGCACAACGGCTGAGTGCTTGAGTGAGCAAAGTGAAATTAGGAAAGTTCTATGCTTTGTGTCATGAAACACAACAGGGGCTTTACAAGGGCAGAGACAGACCAGGAAGCCCTAACTGAGCCATAAATCAGACAATATCTCTGGAAACAACACCAGTGGCATAAATGTGTGTTTCTCTATGTTCACATAATTTCTATCATTGCAAAAAATTGTCGGGTATATCAAAAGGGGACTGGATGTCCCAGTCGTAAATTAGGAGCAGATGACACCATGCCAGCCTGGAGCTCATTTTCCAGATCAGCTCAGATTACTGGTTGTATTTAACCAACTAATAGATGACAAAATATATTATTAAAGCAGGTAGAAGCCACAGCGTATTCCACATAAAGTGTTTACTGAGCTCAACGAGGGAAAGAGACTCATGAAAATCAAATGTGCAACTTCCACTTACTATATATTTTCCAGTGAGGAAGTCTCAATAGTTTAGAATTTGGATATTACACATGATTCATGAGATTTTGTGGGGTTTTTTTTTTTCCTTCTCATCTACAATATGTGACTCTATATTTTTCTCATCCTGAGAATCATGCCCAGAAAGTCAATCTGTTGTTTTATATTCCTTTCAGCTGCCAAGGGGGAAAAAAAATTCACTTTTACCTTCTGTTAAAAATCTGTGAAATTTTCACACACAGTGGATTTTTAAAAATTCCTCCGATTCAATACAATTCCTACGAGAATGATTTATGCATTAACAGGGATGACAGAGAACCAAAATGTTGTTAATTCATGGCTTTTAATATTGCACCCTGGGTTTCTCAGTGTTTTGGTTTGTTTTGTTTTTTAAGATTTTATTTCTAGTCTCTTCACCCAGCATGGGATTTGAACTCACAACTGCGAGGTCAGAAGTCACAGGCGCCAGCAACTCAGCCAACCTGCTGCCCCTGGGTTTCTCAGCTTGAAAGTAAATGGACATGTTTAAGGATCATCTACTAGTATTCCAGTAAACACTTTGCTAACGCTTCATTTTCAAATTACCAATTGGTAATTTGGCTATGAACGCACTTAAACGTTCTAATGCACAAAGTGCTCTCAAACTAATTGTGGAGTCAAGGCCCACATACATGAAAATAGATGGCGATTATGGCCTGCAGACGTCAATGAACATAATATTTGCAGGAGTGCAGACGAGATCATGTGCGTCAGAGGAGGGACTTTAACTAACCCTAGTAAGACTTGGGGAGACCCACAAAGAGAAAACGTCAAGTGTAGGGACATCTGCGAATCGGTTGGGGAGCGTGATCTTGGCCAGTGATCTCACGGTAGACACTTGGCGAGGTTTCCACATTTACAACGTTGGCGATAGCATCGACAACACGCGGTGCAATCCGAGAGCTTTGTTAAACTTTGGTTGCCCTGATTTTGTCAATTACGGAATATTAAAATAGGGTATGAGATGACTCGAGTCTGCCTCTCCAACTGTATTATTCTCAGGATTTGTCCCATCTGGGTGTGTAAAATACGTCCTCCGCAGGCCTCCGGGCGTGAAGCCCGCTTTCGTGAGTAGTACTTTGAATGCCTACTCAAGGCATTTCCTTGTAAAAATATTTTTTTAAGATTTTAATGTCATGAATTTTGATTTAAACTCTGAAATCTTTTTGACTGAGTTTTTTTTTGTGCCTCCTGAAATTGCATGCACAAGGCAGGCACCACACGGTCCTCACCCCCTTCCCCGGTGCTGGCTCTGCGGAGGCTGGGAGTACCCCCTCCTTGAGCCTTTCGGATGCTATTTCAGCACCGAATGTCACACAGACGGTGATGAGCATCACTTTTGCCACCGCTGGGTGACCCACTTTGGCAAAGAAGTATCTTCCGTGGTTTGCGTGTTTTTGAGCAGAATTGGAATTGCACTTCTGTAGTATTCAACGTAACCTGGCAAGATCTGGCATGATTAATGGGTCCAAGGAGGACAAAAAGATAGCAGGTCCCACTTGGCTGTGAAGTGATAGATGATGGAAGCCACTCAGGCTCTTTGGAGGACACCCAATCACACTCCTTTGGTAAGATTTTGCCAATCATTTACTCCGATAATAAAATAATTATGTTAATTACAGCTACTGTTTGTTCCATGCACATATATCTAACTCTCTTATGCCTGAGACACTGTTGTGGGTGATAAAGGAGCAGAGTAGAAAAAAATAAACACAGCCTTACTTCCTACTGTACGTGTATGTGTGTAAAGTCCACCCACCTGCCGTGTGCCAGGCCCTAAGGATCTAAAGACCAAGATTACAAAGCTGAGGAGAAAACCAATCTGCTCCCTGCCCTCTGGGAGCATATAGTCTAGTTGGGAGAGGACGGCTGGACAGTTGTAACAGCAGAGGAAACTGCATGTGCAAAGGCCCTGGCGCTTAGTGCATGTGCAAAGGCCCAAACTCCAGATGTAGGTGGGCAGTACTGTCACGGATTTCTAGGTCTATCCGAGAAGCACTGAGAAATTGCCAGAGGCTTTTAAATGGGAATTGGACTTACATCAGGCTTTCTAACTGAAGACAGTACAGGTTGGATTTGAGAGATGAGGCAAAGACCAGAGGACTTGGTGGTTCACATAGGTCTGTAGAATTAGCAGGTGCAGGGCACAGAAGTGAAGGCACATCCTCAGGGACTCCAGCCAGCATCCCTTAATGCACTTCGTGAGGTCTTTCCTGGTCCAGGAAACTTGGTTTGGGTGGAGCCGACAAAACCAATGGCAACAATGGAAACCATTGTCCGTTGCGCTGCTTGTATTTCTCAGCCACTATTCAGGTCTGTTGCTGCTGTTGTTAAGTGACTTTTTCAAGATAATTGGCTCTTTCTGTACTTCCACACTGGCTCAGTGCTAACGCACCCACGTTATCCGGGTACCTACACTTTGGCCTGTAATGGAGAGATATGAGAAGAGGCCTGGAGTATGCCCACGAGCATCTGTAAATCTCTCTGGAGCCAGAATATATGCTTATTCAACTCATTATATATATGAGTATCGGGCTACACCGTATGATGCTGGCAAGAACAGAAATGATGGACGTAACCACAAAAACCATACATTTGAGTACAAGAACCCTGGAATCTGTACCTTGACGCAGAAAGAATAGCTCTCTAGGGGCGCCTGGCTAGCTCCGTCAGTTAAGCATCCCACTCTTGGTTTTGGCTCTAGTCATGATCTTCGGGTCATGAGATCGAGTCCCACATCAGGCCCCATGCTCAGCGTGAAGTCAGCTTGAAATTCTCTCTCCCTCTCCCCCTGCTCCTCCCGTGTGTGCTCCCTCTCTCGCGCTCTAAGAAGTAAATACCTTTTTATTTGCATTTTATTTTTTAAATTAATTACTTTTTTATTGGTGTTCAGTTTGCCAACATATAACACCCAGTGCTCATCCCATCATGTGCCCCCCTCAGTGCCCGGCACCCAGTCACCCCCACGCCCCTCCCCTTCCACCACCCCTAGTTCGTTTCCCAGAGTTAGGAGTCTCTCATGTTCTGTCTCCCTCTCTGATATTTCCCACTCAGTAAATCTCTTTTTTAAAAAAATAATAGCTACCTAAAAGCACAGACTTATTTTTCAAAAGAATTCTAATAATCAGGGAAAGTTATCACTCGGTCTCTGGAAGATTTCTTCTGGAGGGTGGATAGAAATAATAATGACTGATTTGCAACTAGAATTTTATTTTCTTCACAAACATTTATGGAATGCATCCTATGTTTAGGGCTGAGATCTAGGTTTTTGCTTGTTAGGAATTTTGAAGACTCTTTGAATGTTGGTTTTCTTTTTTATTAAACAGTTGGCCTTTGATGTAATTACAGGCATGAGGAATGTCAGGTGCATAGGCTGACCTGTTACATTTTCATCATCATCGCTGCTAGTTGTTGCCAGACTACATGGTTAACCAAGGAATTAAACAGCATGCCAGTGCCTAACTAGCAGAACTAGTTATACTGATGGGCATGTTTTGCTGTAATAATTCACGGAGGGGGTGAATGTAGACACACAGGCCTGTGTTGGGTCCTCTTCTGTCACTCTCAAGCTGAACGATTTATTGAACGTCTCAGCGGGTTAAGTTTTCTCATCTGTAAAATGGTGAAAATAATATCAACCACACTAGGGAATTGTTCTAAGGAAGAAGGAGCTGAGAAATGTAAAAAGCCTAGCTCGTTATAAATACACCCTACATGGTAGAGTTATTATTGACTCCTCTGCAAGCAGAGAGAGTGCATGAATAAGCAATAATGATCTAATAATATGAACACGATTTTCCAATAAAATGCCTAAGAAGACACATTCAGAGGTTTACCCAACACAACGATCTCAAATTGATTGGAGGTAGTATTTCGAGTGATCCATCCTTTAGTAATATTTCACATTTTTTGAATAATGGGAAAAACACATGCACTTAGGCGTCTTCTTTTCCAGACTAGTGGATCAATGGAAGATACTGGATTCCAGGGGAGAATTGACCATGGTCTTCAAAGGCAGGGACTCTATGTAATGCATGGGGTATCCCAGACTCCTTCCTAGCACGGTGCCTGGCTTACAGAGGGGATCACTAAATGCTACACCCTACCCTTCTCTTCCCTTTACTTTCTTTTCCTTCCTTTCTCCCATCCTCCTCCATGATTTTATCTGCCCCACAGGAGAGGCAGCAGCAGGCCACCAAGATGCCGCCTTACCTTGGGCATTTCCGTACTGTAATGGCAATGTCCATCCAACGCAATTAAGGGCATTTTTTTTTTTTAAACCAAGTGTTGATAAACCGTATTATCACTAAAGTTCTGGAAATACACACAAGCCATCTATGAAGATACAGAAAGAACACAAATGGTAACACTTCTTTTCAAGACTGATTTTTTTTAAGATTTTATTCGGCTCATGGTGTGATCCCAGAGTCCTGGGAAGGAGTCCCACATCAGGTTCCCTGAGAGGAACCTGCTTCTCCCTCTATGTCTCTGCCTCCCTCTCTGTGTCTCTCATGAATAAATAAATAAAATATGTTTTTTAAAAAATCAGTCTTGAAAAGAAGTGTTCCCATTTGTGTTCTTTCTGTATCTTGATAGGCAGAGCCACCCAGGCGTCCCTCAAGGCTGATCGAAGTGAACCAAGTCTCTGTTCTTTCCATTCCGTAGGAACGGATTTTTCCTGCATGCACTTAGGACATCAGCCCTGGTACTCCTGATGAATAGCATGCTGCCCTCCGCAAGTGAAGGATGCCTGGGTGGCTCTGTCACTTAGATGTCCAGACTCTTGATTTTGCCTCAGGTCCTGACCTTGGGGTTGTGGGATTGAGCCCCACATCAGACTCCATGCTCGACATGGAGTTTGCTTGGGTTTCTGTCCATCTACCCCTCCCACCACCCCCACTCATGCTCGTTCCCCGTCAAATAAATAAATCTGTTTTTTGTAAGTGAACAGATGATTCACATTACAAAAGGATATTCTGAAGGTCTAGGTTGAAGTTGATGGGTGAAGATTCAATGTAGGAGAGGGACCTTTGGCTACCCAGTCACATATTCATCTTTATTCAGTTCATTTTCAGAGTTTCTTTAACCACAATTTCTGTAGACACTTCCTCACTCACTCTTCAGCAGCTGGAGGAACATGCCTAGATCCATGGCTATATGTGATAACAACAGAAGGGTGTTCTGGGAGAGGGGAAAAAAGGGACCGAAGGAACAGAAATGGTAGCTCAAAATAGGTTCAAAAGTGGAAGAGTCCTGAGCAGGGAAGAGGATGGAGAGTTTTGACAGCCCGGAAAGCCAGGCTGACCATTTCAAATGAACATTGGCCCGTGGCTGTAGATAGAACTTCTTTCAGCTTCCTGGTAAAATATGGAAGGCAAAGACCCAATAGACTTTGCACTGTGTGAAGCCTGGTCTGTAGCTGTCCAACTCACCCTGGGTCTCACACAGATTCTGACATCCGGTTGGTACTCTGTAAATAATTTTGAAACCACGAGCATATGCAGCTTTTTTTTTTGTTTTGAAACCACGAGCATATGCAGCATATGCAGGTTGAGTCAACAGTGAGTGGGTAGTGGAGGGAAGTTAGTGATGGGGTCCAGGGGCACCAGTGAACTGTATGATCGTTTTAGAGACGTTATCTGTGTTTCTAACAGTGGTTCCGCCACGTGGAGATGTTGTCCCATTAGCAATTGCTTTCTCCCTTCTGTGCTTTTCTATCTCAATCTCTTTATTCATGTCCCTTACTCAGAGGGATGTGGAGCTGGTGTCCTGTCCTGTGTCTCTAACTCTACAAAGACAACTGAACCTACAAGTATTCTCCCCAACATAATAGATCCAAGGGAGAACTCACCCTCTCTCTTGGAAGACATTAGCTTTGTGATTTTTTCCCCCTAAACTGTAGTGTAAGAATGAATAAATGCAAGGAAATATAAACAAATCAACCATGAGAGCTAGTGAAATAATTTGCAACAACATGAAGGGATGATGGGTGTTTTGTTTTATTTTCCTTTGATTTGTAGGCTAAGCCCCAGATTTTGATGTGAACATCTTTCCCCTGGGATCAAGGGGGTGGGTCTTGAGAGGAAATAGCTCCAGTGTGGATGAGAAAATTCAAGAAGTTCTTCTGGTCCAGACATTAGAAAATCTAGTTTAACAAAATCACACTTGTAACCATATGATCCACAATTTGTGCTGCGAAATGCCCTAAACATGTTGATAATCTGGAGATCTACTCTTTCTTTCTTTTTCTTTCTTTCTTTCTTTCTTCTTTCTTTCTTCTTTCTTTCTTTCTTCTTTTTTTTTTTTGATGTTTTTTTCATTTATTCATGAGATACACAGAGAGAAGAAGAGGCGGCTTCTTCCCAATGTGGGACTCAATCTTAGGACTCCGGGATCACAACCTGAGCCAAAGGTGGACGCTCAACCACTGAGCCACCCAGGTGCCCCTTTTCTACAGTTTCTCAATCATATCTAGTACTTTGCCAGCTGCTAGACTATTCCACAAAGAAAAAAAAAATTAAAAAATGGAAAGAAATCCATCAAGGTAGGAAAGCTCTGGAGCATAGCAAGAATTATCAAGTTGGGTCACAGTGGGCTCTAAGGATCACCTCTTTCCACTGATATCAAGGCCCACTCCTTAGGAAAAGGCATACCATGGGGACTATGGCGGAACACACTGAAGTCTGACCAGTGGGAGAAGACAAAATGTGTGTGTTCCGGTGAAGATTGATCAGAAACCTTGAGAGCCTGAGCCACCGATCGCCAGGGCCCCTTGCAGTCCTGGCTTTGCGCGCAACCCAGCAAGGCTTAGATGTGATCAAGGAGACTATTGCCCCCCCCACCCCACAAATACGTCTCGTGTCTTATTAGCAGCACATGAAATTGATCCACCCTGCAACCGACTGCCAATACTTCAAATCAAATAGATATCTCCCATGGTATACATCATGTTGAATGACAACTGGAAGCTAGTCTTAAAAAAATGATTCCAGAGGACAGAGACTTGGCTTCCAAACAGCTTGCAAATGGTCTCATAACACGGGCAAGAAAATTAATTACGTGCCGCTGGAATCCCCAGGGTGTCATGTATTGTGTGGAGTCATTCTTTTCAGAGAGCTGTGAGTGAAGTCTTTGGAAAAGGAAAAACAAGGTTCCCTGATAAAATCTGCCCGGTCCCACTTGCCTTCCAGATGCCACACAAACAAAATGCATTGTTTCCAATGGTAGTTTCACTCGGGCCAGATCGAATCTGTATCTCTCATCAGATCGTCAGTTCTAGCCAAGACCTAGAAGGAAAACTTACCCGTCCAGAACCAAAGGCGTCTAGCATTGGTGCAACTGTTTATTTAAAATTTAAATGCATTAGTGATTTATGCGTCATAATGCGTAATATGGCATGATGTTCCCAACAACTGTGTGGGTGTTAGAGATATGTAATTTGGTTGCCTGATGAGAAATCTGGCACAGTCATTTGGAAAAAAAAAAAAAAAAAGTACCTAATCTTCCACTGTGGATGTGTCTTCTGATTTTTTAGTGATTCCAATCTTCCTTTAAAAAAAAATCATAAAAATGAAATTAGACATTTGTTGAATGTGGGAGAAAATTTTCACAGAAGGAAATGGTGTGAATTAGATGCAAGCAGATGGTAACACTCTATGGCTGCTTGCCTGCTCTGTCAATGGGAAAGAAGTCGTGTCAAGGTGCAGAGGGCAGAGAAAATATCAATGTCCCCATCCTCCTTCAGCCAGAAAAGCCAACCGATTAATCTGACTCTGTCTTCGTCGGTTTGAAGGGAAGGTCTTAGAGGGATGAGTTGATATTTTGTGATATTTTGTGATGATTTTGAAATCTAAAAAAGAACAACAACAAATAAAACCTCTTCATTTTTCTCTCTCTCCCGATATAGCAGAGTAGTACCAAGATGAAGGATTTTCTCTTTGACTTCACGTCTAGAAAACAGATCCTGAAATGCAGGAGGGCAGTATTGCCCCTGGAGGGACATTAGGCAACCCCTGGAGACCTTCCAGGTTGTTCCAAGTTGCAGGGGGAGGAGGGGGTGTGACTGGCATCTAGTGGTCGGAGGTCAGGGGTGCTGCGCAACATCCTAACCCTCCTAAGTGGGCACAGGACGCCACTCCCCTCCAAGCACAGCAACCCAGGGGTACTCGCGTTTCACAAACAGGAGAGCAAGAGGAGGTGCCTCCTGCTTTCAGCCGTGGCTACAAAAGGATGCCAGGTGCTGGGTGTAAGGACATGCCTGGCGCCGGAGCCTGTAGGCCGTGCTTCCCCGGCTGCCAAGTAGAACAAGTGTCCTAGTCGCCAGGTAGCCACGGTGCTCTGGAGCAAATGCGGAATGTGCCAGGCTTCCAGCTGTGTCCAGCACATCTTTGTCTGACTTCTGGTAAATGCATGCTCTGTCTATGAAAACAGCTAATTTGCTTCCTTAATATTGGGAGAGAAGAGCACCTTATATAACCAAAATGAGTTGTTTTCCTTAAAAAAAAAAAAAAGGCTCTGTATTGTTGTTAATGAAAGCTGCCTTTTCCTTTTCTCCCTTCTCATTTTTCTCCTCCTTCCTTTGTCTCTCTCTGCAATAGGATGGCTGTGGTCACCCCCATTAAATTTATTTATGTGAGCAACGCAAACATCTTTAATTCCTCTCTGTCTTGTAAGCTCGTCTGAGTTTCCGAGGATAGCTTAATTGCCCGGGTAGCAATTAAGATTTTAGCTATCAATCTAGCAGTTTTCTCTCAAGGGCAAATACCAAAAGCGAAAATCACAAACTTCCCTGAGACATGTAATTTATCCAACAAACATACAAATAAGGGTCATCAGTCATGATTATCCCAGCCAATCTTTTCCCTTTGAAGGTTCCCCAAGGGAGAGACACCGATTGTTTGGCTTTAAGTCTACAGCCATCAAGTTAATGGCCGTGAGTGACGGATTGTTAACCTGCAGTATTAACAAAGCATTATCTCTTCATTTTACACATCCTCCCATTGTAAGTTCTGATTCTGTGTCCCAGACCTTGATGAGCAAACGATACAAAGGAAACCCCCTTGTAGCCTCTCCCATGGTTGAGGTGCGAACTGGGTTCTCTGAGGGCCTGGGTGGTGATGTGGTTTTTGAGGTTGGCTTTTGGCAGCTGTTGCCTGCTGAGACAATGGAGCTGCTCCTGCCTCTGGCCAGTTAATTCTTCATGGTGGTTCTAGGAGTTTCTCACGCAAATATATCCGTGGCTCTATTTTTACATCCCTTCTGGAGACGTAACTATCTGTATCTCCCAGGACGTTCTTCTCTGCTTACATTTTCTAGAGTAGATCGTAACATCGGTAAGCAAATGTCTTGAAAACGAAAGCTACAACAACTTGTACGGTGGCAATGACAGCAAAACTAAGGTCTGTTGAATGCTTGCGATCATGGTAAGAACCCAGGTCTTCCCTCAGTGTTGTTTTTAAGATTTTGTGTATTTATTTGAGAGACAGCAAGAGCATGAGCAGGGGAGCAGCAGCAGAGGGAGAGGGGAGGGCGCCCTGCTGAGCAGGGAGGCCAATGTGAGGCTCCATCCCAGGACCCCGAGATCATGCCCCGAGACGAAGGCAGACACTTAACCCACTGAGCTCCCCCAGGTGCCCTCGAAATACTCATTTTTAAAAGCCTCATAAACTGTAACCTCCTGTGCGATTGGGGAGATTTAAATATAAACCCCAAAGAGTAGGCAATGAATGATTCTTCTCCTCTGAAAGCTAACGATACTGTGTTTCTGATAACCTCCACATTTTCGTAGTTTTGCATAAAGTGTAAAAATATGGATTCAAAGCATGCGGTGTTAGAGTAATTTTCTCAGAATCACTTCTGACGTGCATGGCAACGTTCTCACAAGGGCCCTACGTGTATTTCTCTGAGACGTGGAACTGGTGGTGCTTTGGATGGTTGACTTTAAGCACCTCTCACGTCTTCTCCCTTCCTCCTGACTCTTCCATTCTTGTGTTCCCATCTTCTCTGCTCAGTGCTTTGTCAACCCCTCCCTCCTGGCTAAAATCTCTCTAAAGGAAGCATTTGCTTATTCCGCTGTGCCTCTGCACACATACCCCATGTTCCCGCTCAAAGGAGACCCTCCTCATCAAGTCTGGCACCAGCGTCTAGAAGCGATCCAACCCCTCTTGGTATCCTCTTCATGTTTTGAAGCTTTCATTTATCAAACGGGAACAGCACTTATGGATGCCAATGTCATATCCTATTAAAAACCCAAAACCAGAAAACCTTTTCAAATCGAGAGAAAGTGTAGATGTAAGGAAGCAGTACCTACCTATACAAGGCTTCAAACTTCCATGATCCTGAGGCGCATCCTCAGTAGTGTGTTGCTCACTGGCTTCTTGGTTTCCATTTGCATGATTCTCATTTCCTTGAGGGAAAGAAATATTTCATGTGGGTCTTAGGAAAGTGAAGCTGGACGCTTGGTTGGTGATTCCATATAAGGTCAACAAGTAGGATATGGACCAAATCATACAACTATTGATCTCAGTGTTCTGAGTTCGAACCCCAAGTTTGTTGTAGAGATTACTTAAAGAAAATTTAAGAAAAAGTAAAATATTTCATTTGGTATTCGTAATCTCTTGTGAAGGAACACAGGATAGACATTGCTTCCCCCACTTTATAAGAACCAGACTGAGACCACTGGAAACCAGTTTTCCTTTACAGCGATCCTTTGATCCAGCATTGGCATAAGATCCCACATTCCTGAGTGAGATTAAAGAGCAAAATACATATCGAAAGCAAATTAGTTTCCCTTATCTGTTGCGGAGTCCCAGACATAACCAGACTCTTTGTTCAGGAGACATTTAGGAGGATAAAGCTACTCCTGAACTATTCCTCCAGTATTTACGCAGAAATCTCCTAGAATAAAGCCTACAGAGAAAAGAAATTACATCATGCTTGCCTGGTGGGCAAAGGAGCCCACCTCTTCATCTTTCCCCTCCACTTGCTGGATCCCGTACGTTCTTCCTCTTGTGCCCACCCTCACAGCATAGTTCCGAGATCACGGTCTTACAAAGTAGATTCCATATGTCCTTGGGAATGTCTACAAAAGGCTGCCTTTTGCTTTATTTCTTTTAAAGATTTATTTGAGAGAGAGCATGAATGAGAGGGGCAGAGGCAGAGAGAGATGGAGAGAGAATCTCATGCAGTCTGCATGCTGAGCCTGGAGCCTGAAGCAGGGCTGGGTCCCATGACCTTGAGATCATGACCTGAACCGAAACCAAGAGTCAGACACTTAGCCAACTGGCGCCCCATGGCTGTATTTTAATAAATCATCTCCTGTTTCTGGAATTCAAAGACAACATGAATTCAGGTCAGTGAGAAGAGAGTCATTTGCCCAGAAACCCACTGTGAGGGATGGAGATCATTAACATTCAGAAATGATTTGCAAGTTGGAAATTCACTTGTGAGCTAAAATAGAGCATCTGTTTAAGTCATCACACACTGCTGCTTAGTCTGTCAAGGAGATTCACACCTTTTTTTTGTCTTGCCTAGTATCTTTATATACTTGTGCATGGACAGTTTAGTAGAAGGTTATTCAAGAGTGTATAAGCTGGTTCATGGTATGAAAACAGAAATAAGACTTACCAACTGAGAAACTTGAGTGGGTGATTACTTACGATTGAGAACTCTTGTTTCTTCTTCTACTTGGGTTTTTGCAGTCAAAGTGCTTTACCCCGAGCTATACCTCTGTCTGTACTTAGGCTTTTTAATCCAATGTCAGATTGCGTGTGTGCATCACCAAAGTTTTTCACCGTAGGTCTGATCCAGTGGAGGAGAAACAGAGTCACCCACCTGAGAGAATGCGCTGCTCTCGTTTCCTGGGATTTTAGACTTTCTCACCACATACAGAGGAAGAAACTGAGCAATTCTCGTATACTGGATTCATGAAGAATGGGGAGGGATCATCTGTTTCAGATGGTTTAATGCCAGCAAAATGTCACAGAAGTTGTAAATGGAGAGCACGTTTTGTGACTCTGTTTCAAGTTGAATGAGATGAGATCCAATATGTTTTTAAACTGCTTTGTTCAAAGAACACGGATCTTCATCTTGCTTTTTTTCCGACTCCCTTCCATGTGTTCACAAGAAAGCCAAAATGTTTATGGGAGAGTTCAGGTTACAAAATCAATGAGAAAGAGGAGGGAGAGAGGGAAGTTGATTGGTTCTCCAGTCAATCAATCCATCCCAAATATATGAAGGCTCTCCTTTGAAAGATCTTTGAGAGGATAAACTATTTTGATTCTCTTTAAGGAAATATACGGTACAAACTCACAGTGGTATCATGCCTTAAAAAAGAATATTTGCATACCCATTCCCTCCGTAAAATCAGGTCACAGTGGAGCGCCTAATATAATTCTATTTCTGGGCTCTGTCCACAGCAGGCGAGAACATTAAGTGTTGTTGGATTATTTTCCGAGAAAATATTTATTACCCGCTCCCTGCTCTATACTCTTCAATTCTTCAGACATACCGAAACACTAGTAAATTTAAACAGTTTGTGATCTCCCGAGGAAACGCATGGTAGCCTTCCTGAGATATGGCTGGAGGTAAGCTCTCAAACGGAAGCGATCTGGGAAATAGAATTTTTTTTTTGTTTACTTTAAACTGTAAACTTAATGTTTATATAGTTATTTTAAAAAGCCAGGGATATTAAGGCTTAAGCATTTGCCAAATGTATTGACATGATTCTGAGTTGCCTGCATTTAAGTGGCTATCCCAAGTGTGGTCGTGTCCCATTAAACTAAAATGTCGTTGTGGTAAATTAAATTCTGTGGGATCGTGTAAACACACCCAACTGGGTTCCTTTCCCTCACTACTCTGGGTTCCCCTCTCTGGTGTATTAGTATGAATTTCCACTTCCAGACTCAGCCTGTGTCCTGTTCAGGGGTGCTCCGGCCGCCACGCTTACCTTCTTGGATCTTGTTCTCCAGAGTGAAGCTTCTTCCAGCTTCAGGTTCCTCTTGAGTCGGGTTGAAAGAGACCGGTGAGCAGAGGGAGGAACAGATCGAGAGCTCCATCCAGTGACGATGATCTCAGATGCTGAAAGTTTGGTTTGTCTATTCCTCGAGCTAAAACTGAGCTGTCCTATGGTCCTATGATCTGAGCTGCTTTTCAGTCCAGTTTCTGATTAAGGAGATGTGTCGTGCACTAGCAGACTACTCCCGTCTCCGGTTTCTTTTGATCGTCCTTTTTGTTACATTTCACATCTTTTTCCCTAAAGGGGCTTCTGTAGGAATTTATTCAGATTACAGCTGACCCTTGAACAACATGGGTTTGAACAGTGTGGGTCCACTAACATGCAGATACTTTTTGATAAATACCTTCCAGGACTGTAAATTTAGTTTCTCTTCCTTATGATTTTCGTCAGCACATTTTATTTTCTCTAGATGACCTTAGTGTGAGAACACTGTATGTAATCAGATAATTTAGAACATAGATGTTAATGGGCTGCTCATGTTATCGGGAAGGTTTTGGTCAGCAGTAGACTCTTAGTAGTCAAAAAAAAAAAAAAGACTCTTAGTAGTCAACCTGTGAGGGGGTCAGAGGTTGTACATGGATGGCCAACTGTAGGGGGGATTGGTGCACCGATGTTGTTCAAGAATGGACGTTACTTCCTTTGCAGTTAGTGCATGCGCTTGCTGAATTGCACGTGCTCTATCAGATTCTGTTTTAGTAAACTGAGTCACACTCGGTCTTTTGAAGGCAGCATGGAAGAGCAGGACTGAAGAAAAGTCTTGCCCCTTTTTTCCTCGAGGGGCGGTGCTCACCCAAAGACTTACCCTGTGCAAGTAGAAATATTTCCGCTCCCCCCTTTCCGCCGATGTCCCCTCCCCTGTTTTGAGAGTTCTTCTATGGGATTGAATGTGAACAAAAAAATGACATTTCCCACCTCAGTCCCTCACAGCATCCCACTTTTATCTATTAGTTAGAAATGAAGATGTGACTTAGCTGCCTATTACCTTGGAGGCAGGACTAAACCTACCATCCTTTTTCTTAAAATTAGTTGTGCCTACGTGGAGAATTTTTATTAACCAGGTACTTCTTAGGAATGTCTTGTTCATTGTCCCTGTGGTATGACATAGTTCCACGGATGGACTGAGGATAGCAGTTATGTATTTTAAAGACTTCCTGTGGTGGGGCATCTTGCAACGCACAGCTGGTGAGCTAGGTTTCAAGTTGTTCTCCCTGACTGTAATTTGCAGACGTGGAGAAGAGACAAAGAGAGAGGTGTGTTGGTTGATGCCGTGGGATGCAGTGGGGTGTGGGAGAGGAGGGAGTCAGAGCATGTGGCCCAAGGAGTCACAGAAACATACCAGGGCAAGAGCCCTCCCCTGCGGGTCTGCAGCGCTTAACGTCATCTTTGACGTTTGCGAGTTGGTGGATACACGTTCCTGAATGGAACCCAAGTGCCCGGGATTGAAATGACGTTGGTTTGGGTGCAGATGCTTTATGAAATACTCAGCTGAAATATAAGGACATTGGGCATCACCATGCTGAAGATGACAGACATATGTGGACCTGGGGTCTTTAATACCGTAACTGTTAGCCACATGTGGCTAATTCAATTTAAATTAATTAAACATAACTTCTGTTGCACTAAGCCATCTTTCAAATGCTCAGTAGCTACATGGGGTTAGTAGGTTCCCATCATCTCAGAATAATGTTCTATGGGACCAAACTGATAGGGACTTTTAACACTTAAAATCCTAGAAATATTTCTTTGTTCCAGTTGGCTTCTAAGCCAGGGAACCACAAATTCAATTTGAATCCTGCTCTCTTTGTTTAATTTTTAAATTTAATACTTTAAAAACGTGCAATCGTTCAAACATGCAGAAAATTCCTTTAAAGCTGCAAAACGTCACCCTCTGTCTTTGGCTACTCCCACACATTGTCCACCAACGGGATGTAGAGTGAGGCTGCCTCGGACATGGTGCCCTGAAAACATACCATACCCACTTTCTTCAGAGAGTGCTTTGTTTTCAAGGTCGTTTTCTCGAAGACTAAGAGGGAGCAAAGGAAGTGTGATTAAAAAAAATAACAAATAAGAAAAGTCTCTTAAAACCTAAGTGCATTCATCTTCAATATAAACCTCTTTGTCCTGCTCTATTTTCCTCTATCGCTTTTATCACGTACTAATAGGTTTTATAACCTGTGTATTCATTATGTTTATTGATAGTCTTCCTTTACGAGAGGTCAGCTCCTCGAAGGCAAGGGTTTTATCTATGTTTGTTCCCTGTTGTATATTCAGTACCAAGGATGGTCTCTGGCACAGGTAGGGACTCAATAAATATTGAGGAAGGAACAGAACAATCCCGCTGGTTTTTTCTTGTCATTTGGCTTCTACATTGTGGTTTGCTTGGCAGGTATTCCTTTAACTTTATTATTCTGGTATCTTCTGTTTCTAAGGATGGGACTCTATCGGCTCTCAGATCTTGGCCAACAGTTCGTCAATAAGCATGGGGCACACATTTCGCCAGGGGGAAGATGTGTGTGTAGGTTCAGGAGGATGAACAGTATCCTAAGAGTGTAGGATGAGGGAGGCGCCACAGGTGTATGTAGCCTGAAACCGCATACTCGATAAAGTAATAGATTTTTATACTGAAAAACCTCTGTTTTCATAATGCAAATTGTCAGGAGCAAGAAATGAAGCTGCCTGAAATCTAGCCTAAGTGAAATTCAGAGAAGATGGGAACATCTCCCAATAAGGTGCTTCTGGGCATCTTACTCTTGATTTATGTGCCCAATGGGAGCTTTCCATGAAGATCAAAGAGAGACCCTGGCTTGGTTATGAGAGGGATTCTAAACTATTTTCAGCTAATTGAGAGACCGAAATCCACCACGTTCTTTGCAGGACATTATGGGATGTTGATATTTTGACCCCATGAAAAAGTATTTAAGAGAAATTTTATCATCAGGAAATATGACCATGCTCCCTATGCAGTGTCAAACCTCAGCCACAGACACAATCATCTTTAATAGGACGGTTCTGAATTTTTCCTGAGGCTGGTTATTTGCTTCTGTTCGAGTGGCTTGTCTTTTATGAGCAGACATGCACTAGCAGATTCCTGAGACCTAAGACAAGATTTTGGAAGAACAACTTAAAATTGACAATTTTTAACCATTGACTTCTGCTTCCCTTCCTCCCGTGAATTGGGGGAAAAGACATCATTTTTTATTGTAGCTGCAGGTCCTGTACCTTCAGTTTACAGACGGGGTTCCATGGGAGCAAATCTGGGTGCCGGGGAGATGCAGTCAGCACAGAATGCCATCTGTTCATTGAGGTCTGCCCTTGTGTCTCATGGTCTCATATGGATATTGCTGATTTCAGTCTCCTTTCCTGAGTACCCATTTTTTGAACTTCTGTGATCAGCAAGTAGTGTCCTAGGCAGTACTAGGGCTAGAAGAAAATGAAAGCACAATGGTCTTAGCTCTCTAACGTGGAAGGAGAACGTTGTGAGCAATCAGATAAACGCATCTTAGCAGGCACTCTGCCCCTCGAAGGCTTCGGTTAAAAATAGTGAAGTGCAAGGTGAACATCACAGAGTCGAGTGGCCGTGACTCGGCCTTGCATAGGGCGCTAAACATTCTGCAATTCAGATTTCCTTCCATGTAGTCCAGCCTCTGGGCTCTGGATGGCTGGAGTGCACTGCACGGACCCATCCTTAATCCTTGCTTACCATCAGTTGGAGCACTGGAAAATAGCAGATTATTGGCAGCACATTCAAAGAGGTGGGAGTAGAGTCACGCCGGTGATCCCCTCTGCTGTTTTTGCACGAGACCACGCCAGCTGGCCCAGGGGGCTGCCTCGTTCTGGATTCTGGCACCTGCTCCTTCAGACCCTGGATAGGAATGCTCCCTCTGTATCTAGACTCAGGGGCCTTTCACACCTCCTGGGCACTTCCTTATCCTTCATGAGTCAGGTTCCCACAGGTTTGTGCATGATTCTTCACTTAATGACCTCATCTGAATATGATACCTTTTGCTGGATGCAGTGCTGACTTGGTAAATACCATGGAGAGCGTCAAAAATTGTAACAAGAGCTCCATTGCTTGCTTCCTGTCCTCCCTCCCTCCCTCCCTCATCCACTTCCTTCCTTCCTTTCTTCCTCTCTTCCTTCTGTCTTTCCTTCCCTTCTTCCTCCCCCCCCCTCTGTGTTTTTAGAATACATAGTGAAAAGGTGACAGTAGAGAACCTATAGTATTTGAGTTCCATCAATACACCAACAACACATCCACATGTACAGGATTTATCAGAGGCATGATGTTCTCCTAGTAAACAATTTAAGTCTCACCCTCCCCGAACACATGATAATCAAATTGTTCCAGTCATTTGCACATTGGCAAGAAATAAGATGTAGGTTTAATCCATCTAGACTGAGAAATGTTCTCTTTTGTTTCAATTCAAGGAGTGAGGAGGGTGGGGTTAGATAAGGAAGCCCTGCAGTCCAATGATTAAGTAAATGGAAAAACAGCAGGAATGTAACTTCTCCCCTGACTGCTCTGTGAAACAGCGTATTGTAAGTCTTATTTCCCACCGACTTGTGAATTGTGTTTATTCCCATGCTTAAAGTCACCACATCAAGCTTAAATTAAAAAGAGCTCAAATTCTCCAACTCTTGATGGAATTTGATCCTAAAAACTTGGCTTCCGCTTTCTTTTACCAACAAAAACTTTTGTGCCGCTGTAGTAATTTTATTTCGTGGCATTGTTAATCCAGAGATGCCATCTGTAACATCTTCGGATCGTGTGAATCCTGGCATTTGTACCAGGCAGGTTCAGCCAAGTCTATTCCATGCATGAGAGCCGAGTAACCAAGCCTAGGCTGGCAGCACGAGGGTTTTATGCCTGGAGACCAGACGCGGGGAGGTCATTCTCTTTTATTTAATGATGTATACTAAGCAAAGCCTACTGCGTGCCTCTGCCCGATCACATTTTTTCCGGTCTCCCCAGATATGTGCACTCTTCCGAATTGTTGATCGCCCTTATTCACGTCTTTATCCTTCTACGGCAGAGATGTGCTTTCTGAACTAATGCATTGCTTTTCTCGTGTGACAGGGCTTGTACGCATAGAGTTCTGCTGTATGTCTTTCTGCGAGGCAGACTTGGAATTTTGTCTTTGAGGCAGTGGGGAGTCACCACAGGGATTTCAGCAGGGAAAGTGACTTGCTCTGTGAACCCTTGAAATGTGTTAGCTGCACAGAAAGATGAGATGATGGAGAGCTGGAGAGGGTGAGGAACTCGCTCAGAGTCCTGCTTTAGCAGAACAGGGACAGGAAAGGAACCAAGCTCCAGAGCTTTTGCTGGGTGTTGGGGAACGGCAAGGGGGAGAAGAAGAGCCAATGGGAAGCTGTCTGATGGCTTCTAATGCCCGGCTGACGCGGGTTCTGGATTAGAGCCAGTGGATCCCATGATTCTGACTGTGTCTGAGTTACTTGATGAGACCTACTGTTGAGGTGGGGGTGGAGGGGACCTAATGCACCCTTGATGCCAAAGGCATCATAACACTGCCTGAATCAGGAGGTTCTGTCCTCTGGTGTCTACCACGTCCAGATACTGGATTTGGTCTGTGTTAGTACGTCTGCCAGATGGGCTGGGATCATCTGTGAGGCATTCTGTTCTCTGTAGAGTCTAGCAGGGCCACTCTCCCCCTGTCGGTGGAATCCATGTTCTCTGGGTTTCGGCAATGTCCTCTGAAGGAGCTGATGTGCTTCCCTTGTTAGTTCCTGTGTCTGGGTGCATCATAAACTGAGGCCAACCGGGTCAAGCAGACCTACTTCCCCCATCAGAACTTAACCTGGTTATGATCCCCTGCTCAGAAATTCTGAACTGAAGTGCAGTTCTGGCAACACCATCATAAAACATCACTCTGACAAATATGAGGGTGGAGGGATCTTTAAAAATGCATGTAGTTGCATAAACGGGAGTACATCCTGACAGTGACATAACGTGCAGTTGCCAAATGAATGAGAAGGGCTTTATGCACTGATCATGTAAAATCTCCAGAAAGCTCGTAAGTAGAGAAAGTGAGGGACAGGAGAGTTTATATGGTGTGCCACTTTTTCTTTAAGGAAAAGGAGTAGCAATGTATATTCATATTTGAATATAGAGGAATTAAAAGGCTCTGGAAGGAGAGTTGTCCAGAAATGGGAGGACAGGTCTAAGTAGGCAGGAGACTATTCAGTATAACTCTTTTTAAATGATTTTCGTTGTGAACCACATACTTTTACCTATTAAAATGCATGTAAACAAATATGATCCAGTTGACATTGTATTGATGTTCATTTCTCTTTGTTGATAATTATTTATTTTTATTATTTTTATTTTTTAAAGATGTTTTTTATTTATCCATGAGAGACACACACAGAGAGAGAGAGAGAGAGAAGCAGAGATACAGGCAGAGGGAGAAGCAGGCTCCCCGTGGGGGGGCCTGATGTGGGACTCAATCCAGGGTCTCCAGGATCACACCCGGGCTGAATGCAGTGCTAAACCACTGAGCCACCCAGGCTGCCCTCTTTGTTGATAATTATACCGTGGCTATGTAAAATATCAGCAATAGGGAGTGTGGGGTAAGGTCAAAAATGAAACTATTATTTGGGGGAATTTTCAGTATAACAGAAATGAAAAGTTTTATTTTATTTATTTATTTTTAAAATGTATTTATTTATTTATGAGAGACACAGAGAGAGACAGAGAGGCAGAAGCAGGCTCCATCCAGGGGGCCTGACGGGGCACTCAATCCTGGGTCTGCCAAGATCATGCCCTGGGCCAAAGGCAGGCGCTAAACCGCTGAGCCACCCAGGCAGCCCTGAAAAGTTTTATTTAAAGCTGATACACAAATAGCTGCAAGCACATGAAAATGTGTTGGATATCATTAGTCATTTGAGAAATCCAAATTCAAAGGGCAGTGAGGGGCACCTGGGTGGCTCAGATGGCTAGCATCTGAGTCTTGATTCCAGCTCAGGTGATGATCTCAGGGTCGTGGGAGACAGCCCCGTGTCGGGGTCCACAGTCAGTGAGGAGTATACTTGTGATTCTCTCTTTCCCTCTGCTCTGCCCCCTGCTCACTGGCTCTCTGCCTCTCTCTCTCTCTGTTAAATAAATAAATAAATAAATGCCTTTAAAAATAAATGAAAGTGCAATGAGACACCATTTGTGTGGCAAACAGAATGGCTGAAGTTAAAAGGAAAAAAATTGACAAAAGAAATCTCATGGGAGAGACGAATCTCTTCGGTCTGACAACTTTGCAGTAATGTTGGCAGGTTCTTATAAAATGAAATCTGCATCTTGTCTTTTGACCCAGAAATTCCATTCTTAGGTGTTTATCCATGAAAAGTAATTATGCAAGAACGATAATATCGTCTTCATTTACAAATGCCCCAACGTGGAAACAAGCGGAATGCAGAACAGGAGAATGGATGAACTGTTCATTGTATATAGGAGGCATATGGCTGATGGCATGCTCCTACCCCGCAGTACCACTTAGCAATCAAAAGGATCAAGCTCCTGATCTAAGGAACAGTCCGCGTGAAGCTCACAGACATAATGATGAATGAAAGTCCCTTGATACTAGAGACTCCATACTGCATGGTTCCACGTATGGGAGCTGCAAGAGCGAGCAAAACTAAGCACACAACACCATGGCACAGGAATAGCAGAACAGTGTTTGCTGGAAAATTGGCCAGGAAGAGAGGAGAGCTTTCTGAAGAGATGAAAATGTTCTATATGGTATTGGTGTTTTGGATTAATAGAGGTGTATCTGTTTGTGCAAAGAGTTGAGATGATTTTTCTGTATTTTGATGTGTGCATATTTTGTCTCAAGAAATGTGTGGAGGTATCTGACATAGAATGGCAAAATATTGCTAGTTTTTGGAAGTCAGGTGATAGATTACTGGGATTTCATTGTACCATCACATTAACTTTTTCTACGTTTTATATTTTCCCTAGTAGAAAGTTAAAAATAATTTTTAAAAGAAAAAAATACAAATTTTGCTTTAACGGTAGTCAGTCATTTGGAGTAATACCTGAGATTTTTTTTTTTCTTGGTTAAGATGGGAGTTTTATGTATGTTTTACGTTGAGAGGATTCATAGAGTGTCAGGTTGGGGGCAGCAAGATGTTGTTCCTGGTGACATTGAAAATCAAAAGAACACTTAAAAATATGTAGTGATAAGATCATAAAAAAAGAATGGTAAGAAACATTGAATCCTAGGCTGGTGGAAAATACTAAGGAAATCTAAAAGCTATTTTTAGAGGTAGATTTTGGGTAAGAAGTCCAAGAAAACCCAAGCCCACTCCTGAGAGCAGATGATGTTAACAGAGAGAGAGCACAGGACTGCTTCAAATACTGATCATTCTTCTGCCTTTCTACACTAGAAAATGGTCTTCAAATTTTGAAGATAAAAGCAAATGGAGTTGGGAGGGACTTAAGCCTCTGATAAATGAGGAAACAGTAAGAACACAGGTTTTTTTTGTTTGTTTTTAAGATTTATTTATTTATTTATTCAGAGAGAGAGAGAGAAGCAGAGACACAGGCAGAGGAGAAGCAGGCTCCTTGCAGGGAGCCCAACGTGGGACTCAATCCCAGGTCTCCAGGATCACACCCCTGGCTGCAGGCGGCGCTAAACCGCTGTGCCACCGGGGCTGCCCAGAACACAGGTTTTAAAAATAAATTTAAAGTCAGGTGAATTCTATCTCTTGCTAGTAGTCATTGAGAAATGGGGAATAAGAAATCTGTAATGGTGAGAGATGGGTAATGTGAGCCCAGTTTTTCCTTCTTTTCTTTTTTCTTTTTTAAAAGATTTTATTTATTTATTCATGAGAGACACAGAGAGAGGCAGAGACACAGGCAGAGAGAGAAGCAGGCTCCACGCAGGGAGCCTGATGTGGGACTCGATCCCGGGACCCCGGGGTCATGCACGCCCTGAGCTGAAGGCAGGTGCTCCATCACTGAGCCACCCAGGGGTGCCTTATTTTTATTTATTTATTTTTTTTGTGGGCAAGGATAACACTATGGAAATTACAGCCTGGTCAATTAGACAATAAACCTTAATGTTCTAGAAGATGTATTCAACAGGTGTCCTGAGAGCCTGTACTAAATGAAGCAGTGGTTTCTGGAAGCTCCATGGGTTTGTGAAGGGCCAGTCCCTGTGCTACTGGTTTCATGAAAATCCGTGGGTAGAACTTATATAGTCATCAACATATTTTTTTTTTTGGCAGTTTCCTCTTGGTATTCTAGAGGAATGTACGAGAGAATAGGAGTGAAGCCGGAGAGTCAGGCAAGTGTCCGTTGACAGGTGATGAACAACGCTGGTGATGGGTTTACCACCCACTGCAAGGCTGCAAGGCTGCATCTCCCGTGTGCAAAGTGACGCCCAGTCTAGAGCATCTGTGTCTCTGCCTAGATGTACGTACACAGCCATATCTTCGAGGATCTACCTACCTATCATAAAATTAGCCCACCTTCTTCCTTACTTAAGACACTAAAAAGTAGCCACGTGCCATATTCGGAGAATGGAGTGGCCAGATTTTGAATGTTCGGTTTAAGGCTATCACAACACTCTTTACTCCTGTTGCAAATAATCTATGATGATATCTGCACACCTTCTTGTCTTATTAGATAGAGTACGAAGAACAAAAGTTATCATGTTCTGGCTGATTCATCATCTTGTGAAGCATTAGGGTTGCTTGAACTTCCGCTGTACTTGCAGAGGGGCAGAAGGAGGTATAGAGGAATGGCGAGGGGATTAGCATTGGCACCCGGGGGGTGGGTCATTATTAGACTTAGTTTTTATATATTTTTTTAGACTTAGGTTTTAAGTCATATTGTCTGTTTCTCATTCTTTTCTCTCCTAAAAATGAAATTCTAAATTCATTTTTACAGCCTTCTTGATAGTTGTGTTTAAGCGCCACCTGTCTCTTATTAAAAGTACATGTGGTGCCTTAAAAATCCTAGTTAATTAAGGTGCTGTATTCTAAAGGACAACCCTAGTATGCGGAGAAGAGACACGCACAGTGACACACTGTCTGTTGAAGTTCGCATTCTCATACTGTCATACTTTAATTTGTATTACTTTGTGCATGTAACCCCTTAGCTAATAATCACCAGTGAATTAGAACAGCAGAGGATTCACGGCAGCACATGCAACTCCCAGCTCGGTTAATGAGCGTTTCCAGTGATTCTTCAAGGAGAAGGTTGAAGCAAATTGCTGAGAAAAAACTGCCATCCTCATAACCTTCTCATATTCCCTTTTCATTAACATTGTGCTACAATTTTAAGGACCATCTCTCTTTAGTCATCAGCAATTTAGTGGGGAAAATCAATTCTGGTTTTAAGACATCTTCCCACCTCCTGCTCAGCCACCTTCTGAGTCGTACTGATTATTTTTGAGCATGTGATCACCAAAGTAAGAATTGTTGGCAGTCCTTAGAAAGGTGATAACTTAGCACATAATTATATGATGTTTTGAGTGGTTTTCTAAAGTTTTCCTTGTTTGTGCGAGTTATAATCTGTTGGGAAAAAAAGGACTGATATTGTGAGCTTGTTTGGTGCTCAGTCTGAATATCATGATCATTGAGATGGTTCTGAGAGATCGTTTATAATAATTATCTCAGTAGTTGGAATGATGGATGGAACATGAGAGTCAGGGTCATGGGCATGTTAGCAGCTCGGTGACCTGGTGTAGGTCATGCCTTCTCTCAGCGTCAGGTTTGGTCATCAACAACTGTGATGAGAACCATCTCTCTGCAGGATCGGTTGAAGAATTGTCCTGGACAGAGCCTGGGACAGCTTCCTGTCATGCTCCTTTATGTTCTTTCCCTTAGGCTCCCTTCCTTTCCTTTTTTACCCCCAAAGGGTCTACTTAATTTTTATTGAGTTCCTTCCTTTTATTTTCTAAATAAGCTTCTCTTCTCTTGTTGCCCTGGGAACAAACCTGTCCTTATTTTCCTTTGTGCTAGACAGTCTTTCAGAACTTGAATCTTGACTGCATAATCCCTAAACCCATGCTCCTTTTGACCTGGCAGGTGTAATTCGGTGTTCAGAAGTGTCACAAAAGCAAGCGAAAGTCGGGTACTCTTAAGAAACACTGGATGTAGGAGTTTGACTTTGATTTCCTGAGTTGGGTGCAGGTGGAAAGTCTCAGGGAGGAGAAATGAGAGTAGGGACAGTAGGTCTAAATAAAGAAAGAATGGAGAACACAGAGCAAAATGTTAAATACTGGAACACATAGAAAGATGGTGAGATGAATATCGAAAATGATAAATCTGTAGATGTATCGTGTGAGGTCTCAGCATCCTGCAACAGCTTTCTTAAAGAATTTCACTGGTTTGTTACCTAAATAAAATGCAAATTGAAATTTTTCTTAACCTTAGGCAGAGGGTGAAAGACATTCAAAGTGGGACAGACTTATTTGTTTAGTGAATTTAACCAATAACAGAAATACTGCTTTCTGTTCCTTGGTGTTGACTTCTGACACGGTCCAGCAGGCTCAACGCTGTAAGCGACTCCGTGCGTAGTAAGCTAGGGAAACCTCCAAGGCACCCAGTCAAGCCCATTAGAATTGCTCAATTTCTGAGTTTAGACACAATCTGTTGCCTAACTCCTCTACCCTTGGGTACTGGAAGTATGAATCATTGGTCCATCAGCGCTCCAGTGATGGTTCATCAATACCTTTTGTCAACTGGAGCAGACCATGAGGTACCTGCATATTTGGTCAATCATTATTCTGGGTGTTTCTTCCAGAGTGTTTATGGATGAGATTAACATGTAAGTGGGTTGTCTGAGTAAGGCTGAAGGCTCTCCCTGTTGTGGAAGACCTCAACTATTCACTTGAAGGCTTAAGAGATCAAAAGGCCGACCTTCTGTGGTATAAGAATTTTCCAGTTTAAACTAGAAAGTTTAGCTAGCTTCTGGCCTTGTCATTTGAAATGGGAAATTGGCTCTGCAGATTTTGCATTTGCCAGTCTCCATAATACTGTGAGCTAATTCCCTATAATAAATTTATATTATGTTGAATATATATTAAATTATATAGAATATGATATAATGTGTTATATTTAATATATATTTCCTATAATGTATGTATACACACACATACACACATATACACACATAGATATACATCCTTCTGGTTCTGCTCCTCTGCAACTACCTTCCACTTATGCAGGCATCATGCAAACAGGTTTAAGTCTTTCCCAAATGTCTCAGGTCACAAATCGGTAGTACAGTATTTGGTTAATATATGTTATCCTTGCGGGTAGCCTGGGTGGCTCAGTGGTTTAGCACTGCCTTCAGCCCAGGGCATGATCCTGGAGACCCGGGGTCGAGTCCCACATCGGGTTCCCTGCATGGAGCCTGCTTCTCCTTCTGCCTGTGTCTCTGCCTCTCTCTCCTCTCTGTATATTCTCATGAATAAATAAATAAAATCTTTTAAAATATAAATATATGTTATCCTTGCGGACCTCATCTGGAATGGAATGATAGAATCCAGGCATTTGGCTTGTGAACAAAGAGCATTGCGTCATGTTCATTTTATGCTACTGTACTTTTATGTAAGCCAAGAAACCTAAGCTCATACCCAACACTCATGGGGACGGTATTGCCCAATAAGGTGCTTGTAGGATTGCACTGGTTTGGGGGAAGAAGGATGATTCTTTTGGGAACACGGGGTGGGCGAGGAAATACACAGGAGGTGAGGTTAGAGACACGTGGTCATTTGAGAAGCTGGCGAGCACTTTCTAGTGTAAGAAGGTGCACTTTCTTAATGAGAACAATCAAAGTCTTCATGTTTAATTTTTTGCTATGTAGGGGATCCCTGGGTAGCTCAGCGGTTTAGTGCCTGCCTTTGGCCCAGGGTGCGATCCTGGAGTCCCGGGATCAAGTCCCACGTCGGGCTCCCTGCATGGAGCCTGCTTCTCCCTCCTCCTGTGTCTCTGCCTCTCTCTCTCTCACTCTCTCTCTGTGTCTATCATAAATAAATAAATAAATAAATCTTTAAAAAAAAATTTTGTTTTCGCTATGTAGTGAGGTCCTCCTTGAGGGCCAAGAGAAGCATAGCTTCACAGACCTTGGGGGACACGAGGGACACCAAGGACACGCAAGAGCTTCTCTGGTAGGAGTCATTGGACTTTTTCTGCAAGGGGCTAGATAATAAACATTTCAGGCTTTGTGGGGCCCAGTCTGGGTCGCAGATAGTCAACTCTGCCATTCTGGTGCAAAGTCGTCACAGGCAATGCATATACAAAACACACGGCTGTGCTACATGAAAACTCTATTTGTGGAGGCTAACATTTGAATTTCACATACTTTTCACATGTTATAAAATAGTCTTGATATTTTGGGAGAACTATTTAAAGATGTAAGAACCATTCTTAGCATGCAGGCCGCGCAAAATCAGGCAGCAAGTTGGATCTGGCCTTGGGGGCACAGTGTGCCCAAGACCTGTGTTCTCTCTCTCTCCCTCCCTCCCTCCCTCCATGTATACTGTGTATGTGTGTATATCTCCATATAATACACACACATATATATAAATATATAATACAGAATACATATTTTATAACTATCCACCTAATGTATACCCACATATATATACTGTATACAACATATATGCACAGTATTTTATATTTATAAGGTATTATATGTGATTCTATATTCATGATTAATCTTTCATATTCTATATTAATATACTCTAACATATGTTCTATATCCATATATATGTTCAAATATAGGCAGTACTTCATTCTGAGACCTTTTTGGAAAGCACCACTGAATGCCAATTATTCTTTTTTTTTTAATAAAGATTTATTTATTTATTCATGAGAGACACAGAGAGAGAGAGGCAGACACACAGGCAGAGGGAAAAGTAGGCTTCTCGCAGGGAGCCCAATGCGGGACTTGATCCTGGAGTCCGGGATCACGCCCTGAGCTGAAGGCAGATGCTCAACGGCTGAGCCACCCAGGGGTCCTGAATGCCAATTACTCTATAAAACATTGGTGTTTTAAAAGTGTGGTGTGTGTGTGTGTGTGTGTGTGTGTGTGTGTGTGTGTTGGGGTTAGGGTGGAGCTTTTTGCCTGGCCTGGGGTGGTCCTGGAGTTGATGTGGATCTCAGGCTTGTCATCACTACAAGAGGGAATTGGTCTAATTCAGGTATGTGCAAACTTTTCCTTAAAAGGCATGCCAGTGAATGTTTCTGGGGTCATACCATTTCTGTTGCAAAGTCCCTTCTCTGGTTGGGGTAGTTCTCAAAAGCAGCCAAAGGTAATAAGGACAGTCTGTAAGAAACAATTGTGACTGTATTAACAAAATAAAAGGCCCTAGGCAGGGACCAAGATTTGGTCCATAGACTCTAGTCTAGTTCTTAAAATACCTTCTGATGGGGAAATCTCTGAATGTTGCTTCTACAAGAAGACCATCACAGGAGGCTTGTCTGCTTTACTCCAAGAAGTTGATTTTTATCTCCTTTTTATAACTAGAAAAGCTGGTGTGTAAGGAAGGCTAGTTAACGTGTGGTAATTATGTCAGTGGAGTAAATTGTATCAATGAATCCTCTCTTGTCTCAATTCTTCCATAAAAGGAATATGTCCTTCCAGATATTTATATGTTTTCATAAAGACCCATTGGTGATTTGGAGGCAACTTATGAACACGAGTTACCTACCATTATTTTGTTTGGTATTCGTTTGATACGTCGGCTTTATGCACGTGAACAATCACTGACTTTGGTGCCAGATGGGCCTCGACCCTAAGAGGGATGGCCTCAGGACTCTTGGCAAGAAGGTTCTTGGCTTTGTATGGGAAAGAATTCCAGAGAAAACCATTTAGAGAAAGGGACGAAAATTTATAAACCATTTAGAGAAAAGTGAGAAAGGAGCTTCTTCATAGACAAAGTAGCATTCTCTCCTTCCATGTGATGAAGAAGACCCCTTCCCTTGCCTCCAGTGAAGGAATTTAGAAGTCTTTTCTAATTGGCTAAACATGTAGGGAGAAGTTTACTCTTCAACATTGGGTTTAATATGTACATTGGGTGGTTATTTTTTCTAGGGTCTTGGGGTTGTGGAATTACCTATGGGAGCAATTCTTTTTTTATTGTTTGTTTGTTTATTTATTTATTTATTTATGAAAGAGAGAGAGAGAGAGAGAGAGGCAGAGACACAGGAGGAGGGGGAAGCAGGCTCCATGCCAGGAGCCCGACGCGGGACTTGATGCTGAGACTCCAGGATCGCACCCTGGGCCAAAGGCAGGCGCTAAACCGCTGAGCCACCCAGGGATCTCCTATGGGAGCGATTCTTAATGTCCAGTGTGTGCGGCTCAGACAGCTGGAGGGAGCGGGGTGTTGTCCCCGCTCATGTGTCCATGAGTTGGATCTTGGCGTTCTTTTTATGACTTGCTGACTTTTCGGTTAAAGGTCACCCTAAAACCAAAATGGTTTGACTTTGGTCAGCCTAGCTCCTGAGCCTCGCTTCCCTCCTGCCTTAACTTCAAGGCAACCTAAGCAGAGGAATTATCTCCAGTTATTTCATTAGTATTGGTTTTTTTTTTTGTTTTTTTGTTTTTTTTTTTTTTTGACATGTAGACAATACGCTAGTGAGCTGGCAGGTGCACAATTCCTTTGAAGCACCATCTCCCTCTTTAGATTTACAAGGTAAGCAAAGCGTTAAATTTCAATTTAAATCATAACAAACTAGTATTCCTCGTGTGGAGCCTTCCTTTCTTAGTTCATTATTTGTCATGTGTAGTATGCTAGGCACAGTAGCTTAGAGAGGTACAGTAAATTCAGGTTGCAGTACACAAAATCGCTACTCGTGCACATCGCCGGAAACGTAGTTTAAGTGTCCCTAGAGGAGGCATGAGGACCTTGAACGTGCTAAGGGCAATTCCTGCCCCAATCCGACTTCTGTTAAGTGAACCTGCTTCCCTAGCTCGGTAGTTTCCATAGGAGGGCTTGTATCCTTGTGAATACGTGTGTGGGTCTGTAAATGGTCTGCTGCATGGAACGGGGTCTGAATTACGTCCATCACTCATGTGTTTGAAGGAAATGTACTGTGAGAGATTGCTCTTGTCCTAAACACACACACACACACACCACACACACACACACACACACACACACACACACAGCAAAATCGCTCCCAGAGGCTGCTGAAGTAACAAAAATTAAACTAAGAAGAAATCCTTTTACATAGGTGAGCCCCGGTGGCTGATGATGGCAGTCCCCTCCATCAGCTTGGTGTGACGTGTTACTGGAAATTTCATGGATGCACCTGAGCTCGCTGCCTTTCTCGTGGCACATTTTCCTTATAAAATAGCTCAGTTTCGAATGTCTTCAGGTGCTTTAGGCAGATGGTGCTGGGAAATCATTCTTCGAATTGCCTGCTCATGAAAGTGATCCTTGGAAGAGTCACATTGCAGTGAACCAATCAGCAACCTGTTTCTTAAGCCGCCTGGGTCGATTTTTCATGTGAAATGTGGCTTGTATTGGTTGATGGGAGGCTAAAACGGGTTCCCGCTTCCAAATAGTGATGGTCGACATTCCTGATTGGGGATGGTTTTTTTCTAACAGTCTGTTGAAATGTTTAGTCTAAAATCTTCAAATGAATGAATGATTTGGGTTACATTTTAATGCTTTTAACGTTTCTTGTATCTCACCAAGTGACCTGAGGGATAATTAACAGACATTGTTAAATATTTATTTGGTTACTTAATTTCGGTCTTCCTACTGGGTAAATATTAATTGAAGAACATGATTTGGTAACTACAACATATGCTAATAGGTTTTCAATAAATATTAGCAGAATGAATTAAGAAGTGAATGAGTATTATAGTAGAATGTTACATTAAGCTTTGCCTTATCTTGCTAAAGTAATCCGTAAATGTATATTTTAGGGATGTAAATAGAAACTCTGAATTCATATTCTTTTATTTCTAAAGAGCTACTCGGGAATTATCTTACCTTAAAAAAAGTCTATGCTTATTTTGGATACACTAACATTGGGGTATATAAGTCAAATTTATATCAGCTCAATGTTCTGTTCTTCGGTTCACAGTGTGCAATGGAACCAAAGGTATTGAAAGCGCTAGGGTTCAATTTTTCACTCTTTCATGAGACCTGAGGTTTGTTTTGGGAGTTCTGTGTGAGCTTTCCCTCTGAGAGCATGGGTGAAGGCATTCAGGGAGAGCGTGTAGAAAGGGAGAGAAAGGGGCGAAGTGCAGAATCTTGGTAAAGCATATATTACATTAAAATTTTAAACTTGCAAAAGAACAAATATTTGTCAGGGTCCCCAAGATCAGGATATACAACCACATAAAAATGAGCCAAGGCTTAGCCAGCCTAAATGCCGGTTATGGTGTGGGGTGTTAGAAAATGTAAACAGGTGCCAGTCATGCTAAATCAACAAATGCTGCATAAACCTAGCAAATTCTATTTTCTGGCCTTTTAAAATGGCAACTAATATAAAATAATTTCTATGATATGATATGAAGGATAGAGTGTTTAATTAGATTTTACAAGATCTCTTCAGTTTGAACAATATGGAAACAATTTGAGTGTTTGTAATATACCTTAATATGCATCAAAAGTGTGATATTTAAACTCGCCAGAATAGGTAACATAAAAAAGAAATGCCAAGTGTTGGTGAGCTTGGAAGCGATTTTTACCCATACTTGGTGGGAATGTAAATTAACAATCATTTCGTAGTATCAATTTAAACTGAAATTTTGCCTTGTCTATGAGACAGGAAATCTACCCCTTGGTATGTCGCTGTGAGAAATGAGTACATCTGCCTCCCATGTTTACAGGAACTTTGTTCATCATCGGCTCCGACTGTATAGAACCCAACTATCATCATTAAGATAAAATAATTGTACTATATTCTTTTTTTAACGATTTTATTTATTCATGAGAGACACACAGAGAGAGGCAGAGACACAGGCAGAGGGAGAAGCAGGCTCCCCGCAGGGAGCCTGACGTGGGACTCGATCCCAGGACTCTGGAATCATGACCTGAGTCAAGATCATGACCTGAGCCGAAGGCACACACTCAACCACTGAGCCACCCAGGTGCCGCAAGACAATATACTTGCACTATATTCTTAAAATGGAATATTATCTCACAATAAGAAGTGAATGGATGCTTCATGCAAGAATATGGATAGGTATCACAAAAATAATATGGAACAAAAGATGCTAGACCCATAAGAGTACATGTCGTATGATTCTGATGACAGGAATTTTTTGTGAACATGTACACTGTATGATAGGAATCAAAACCATAGTTAACCATGAGGGAATGTTGACTGGAAAGGAAATTAAGGGAGCCTTCAGGTAGGCAGGAAAAAGTTCTATATCCTAATCTTAGATTTGATTTACACAATCAAAACTGGACACAGTTGTATAGGAAAAATTATCAAGCCATGTTCTGCTAACTTCACGCTATCCAAGTAATGTGCACTATACTATGTATATTTTTTAAATTCATTATTTTATATGAAGACATTCTTTCCTCCTTAATTTCCAAACTGGAAATCTTAACCATCCCAGCTTTGTACATTTTATCAATATCTCAAGAGGAAGAGTTAGAAATATAGCATGTAGATTGTAGGAGAAAAAAGAGGGGGGAAAAAATCTCCCACTGCCCTCTTTAGTTCCTATAGATGAGAATAAGTCCATTACTGCTGTATGATTGAAAGCGAAGCTGCACGTTTGCTTCCCCAAGCTCTCATTCCGTTTCCTGCCAGCCAGCTCAAGAGCTGAACAATAATGCAGTTACTACTCAGTGTTTGTGAAGAGCAGTTCATATCCATTACTGCTACAACATCATATCTTTCCTTTTATAGGTTTTTGCCAGTGTAAAGGCTAATGCAATCATGCAGGATCAGGGGCAGTTAGAGGATTTCCCTCGAGTTTTCTTTTCCTAATGAATACACTCCTTCATTGTAATGGATTGACCTTTGAACACTAATGTAAATCTTATGGCTGGTTATTTTATTAATTGCTAGAACCTTGCTCACTGGGGTTGTTAATTCACCCTAAGCAAGGACCACCTGCAATTAATCTTTTTCTAATTCTTGACACCATGGTTTACAATTATTGATTCCTTTTTTTAAAAAAACCAATTAGATATTTTAGTCTTTTACAAACTGACACAAAACTGCAGGTCCTGTAAATGATTTGCGTGTCAGAAGAAAAGAGCCCTTAGCAGCACATCAAAGTGTTTAAGTTCATTTGCATCCAGTAGTTGCTTTAACCCTTGAGGTGAGAACATCCTTTGTAAGGGACAAATGAATCCAAATTTTCCATTCAAGGGATAAATTAATCCAAATACTCCATTCACCAGACCTGTGATTGATCTGCCCCACGTCCTGGTATGCTTGGCTGGTGACTGACAAGGACAATTCAGACCTGCCTTGTACCTGATAAATCAGAGCTGACAGGTACAGACTCAGCCCTGAGTGACGATCTCCATCACTGTGGTCCTGAGGACCAGGGGCAGCAGAGAGAGTGGCCGGGCCTCTCTACACAATAGCTATTTATATTCTGAACCACTCTCGGGGACAAAATGGTACACGCTCCCGGTCCAAGCCGGTTGCAGTATGAAAATGTGTCTCACGATCGCAGGATGCATCTGTTTTATTTATATTTTCCTTTTCTCAGTTCACTTCTCTCTTCTGTGAAACGGACCCTTACACAAAAAGTAACCTCAAGTAGGGCAGGAACTGACAACCCTGATGCAGAGGAACCCGCACAGAATCGGGGTATTGTCAGGATTCATACTGAAGTGTCTTGAACTACAGCCACTGCTTCTGCTTCTGCACACTTTCTGCTAACCCTTCAATTCATCTCTCAGACGTCCTGTGTTCTTCATTTTGACATCCTGATTGATTTACTCCTGTAGCTCTCTGCCCTTTGGCATCCTGGTGGCTTTCTTGTGTCCTCTTAACTGCACTGGCTCTCCTAGGTACATCAAACTTGCTATGGCTAAAGCCTCCTCTTCTCATTTTGGCCCTAATGTCCAAGGATTTGCTGGCAGGTAAATATTTTCCCTCTGAGTATGTCCTTTCTCTTACCTAGAGATTTAGGGGGGATATACCTTGAGGAAAAAATACCTTTGGCCTTACTATTTTTCCCCCTAAGATTAAAAATCAGGGGATGCCTGGGTGGCGCAGCGGTTTGGCGCCTGCCTTTGGCCCAGGGCGCGATCCTGGAGACCCGGGATCGAATCCCGCGTCGGGTTCCCGGTGCATGGAGCCTGCTTCTCCCTCTGCCTGTGTCTCTGCCTCTCTCTCTCTCTCTGTGTGACTATCATAAATAAATAAAAATTAAAAAAAAAGATTTAAAAAATCATTTTCCAACTAGTTTAATACGCCAATTGATATTTTTTATGTTTACTAAAATCTTGGCATCTGTGTAATAAAAATATTAAACCTTTGCATTCATATACTTTATTATTTGCAAACATTGACTTATTTGATATTACTTAAAGGGTATATGGTTTATTTTAAAATATCTGTTTACTCTAGAATTTACTAGAACTTTTCTTACCACCATCCAAGAAAACTAACCTTCTCAGGATCACCAATGATCTTCCTATTATTAAATCTCACCTTTCTATTAATTAACCTAGCCATCCTTAATCATTTTATCTTGATGTATTAACGTTATCTGAAACAATGGAATAACTCCTTTTACTTGTTAAAATTCTCCTTGACGTAGATTTCAAGATTTCACTTTGCTGATTTTCCTCCTACTTTTGTGCCAGTTCTCTTCATTCTCCTTTCCTGGATTCTTTTCTCCCCCTATTCTAGATCTGGAGTGTGCCCCAGTGTCCATTCTCTGCATCCTTTCTTCCACGTCTACATTCGTTGCCTTGACAATCTTTTAACATCAAGTTTACATGTTAACTCAATGATACTGACTCCCAGATTATACCCCCTGCCCTGAAGCCCAGACTCTTAAGTACAACTTCTATCTGAACATTTCTTTCCACTTGACTCTCTAACAGGTGGCTCTCAGTCACGATGTTCCATATTAACCTCTTTTTAACTCTATTTGAAACCAGTCACTGGGTTTGCCAATTAAGGAAAATACGATTGTTTCCTGTCACTGACTGAGACAGTGGGTGCTGAGTGCCATTCCCCCAGTGTCCTATGCTGCTTTCCTTATGATCCTAGGGCAACCTTCTTTTGAAGAATTGTCTTCTGAGGACCACAGTCAGGCTGTTAGAAGCATGTTACCCACAAATTGTCACGTGCTAGAAGACTTGTTATTTTCAAGATGGCTTGAAGGATCTATGTCTTTTGCATTTTCATATACATTTTAGAATTCAATTTGAGAATTCCTACAGAAAACCTCCTTGTGGCTTGTATTTGGATAACATGGAGTCTGTGAACCTTGTGGGGAGAAGTGACATCTCACAAATATGGAATCCTATCATTTGTGAAAGAAGTAAATATCCCCATTAATTTATGTCTTTGTTCCTTTGTCTCAGCAGTGTTTTGTGGTTTTGAGTGTACAGATTTTGGGGCAATTTTTGTGAAATCCATAGCTAAGTGATTTTTGTGGATGGTGAGAGAGTAAATGATGATGGTCATTTTTTAAATCTCATCTTCCAGTTGCTTTCTACCAACATGGAAACACTTCTCTTACTAATATAGAAACAAGAAAGGGTTTTGTATATCAACTTTATATCCCTAAAGTCTAGCTAAATTAAGTGTTTTAGGGGAAAGTATCTGATCCATGCCATAAGTGGTTTGGAGTCCGTAAGTCAGGAAAACTGGGAAAATACACTTCTCTCATTCACGAAGGCCAGATTAATAGGTTATAGATTGAGAGGAATCTGGTCCTTCGCAAATTCCTTCTACTTCATCATGCTTACGTCTTTACACATAGTCTCCATTCAGAATGTGGTAAGCTTGAACAGAGCTTCTCTCTTGTGCATCTTATTTATTGGGTTATGAGTCAATCTCTATCTCTCCTGAGCAATAAGCAAACTGAAACACTCCCAACCAAAGAAGAAGAATGATTTCAAGTAAAACGTGAACAATTAGGTAGCTGCAAAAGTAGCAGGTAAATTTTCATAGAGTTTCACATTCCCAGGGTCATACCATGGTGAAATCAATCTGATCTACACAATAAGAAGTACAATTTGTTCTTAGCAGAAACACAACTCTGCTATCTATGCTAATCACGAACAAGAAGGAGTCAGGATAAATGAAATCTCCAGGTAATCTCAAACCTAATTTTAATCAATAGTCTCAAACACTTTCCATCTCAAAACGTGCATCAACATCATTATCAAGTAACCAAATTCACTAGATTCAATTGGGCTGCTTTAATTCCCATTTCTTTCTGGCTAGCAGTATTGTCCCTAATTAATGAAACGGTCCCAGAGGAGGCAGGCGTAAGAATGATGGCTTAGATCATGTACTAATGGATGAGCAAGAACGGAAGGTACGTGGGTTTTCAGTGTGGTTGCGATATAGGCAGAGCAAGCTGTGATAGAAGTAACAGTTATGTCAGGCTTGAACAAGAAGCTGAAGGAATTTGGAAACATTCAGTAATTATTTTATACTTGTGTCACTTTAGTAATACAGCTTAACTGAGAAAATTAGTCATTTAGCATGCAAATTGTCACTGTTTTCTGGATGGGGTTGTCCATCTCCCATTCCCTTCAGATCCTCTGTGCGTCTGTTTTCTCTCCTCCATCCTTCAACCTAAAGCCACAGTCGAAGCTTTCATCAGTTTGCACCAGGATATGGGCATAGTCAAGGTCAGGCTGCATGCGTCCAGAACAGTCTGGGTCAAATATTATTTGCCAGTGCAGAAATCTGCTGACGGTTCTGCATCGATTCTAGAATGCAGACCTATCAGGGTGCAGTTGACAGGCTCCCAGAGGAATCTGAATAGTTTAGTTTCAGACATGGCTTTCCCCCTTTCGAATGGCCAGTCTTCTAATCGCTGCTGGCTTATTGACAACAACCCCCTCCACCCCCATATCATACCCTTTCTGGTGTCCTTTCCCTCCACGGAATGCATGTTGCCATTTCATGATGATTGCTTTCCCGGTTCTTCCGCAGCTGGTTGACGTTTCACTCTCTGAGAAGACAACTCTGTGTCTCCACCCCCAGCATTCACAAACCACACTCTGTGTTCCCATAGAGTATCCTCTACTGTCTCCATACCTGCCCTAATTGGAAACGCATCCTCTGTCCCAAACATTGGAGTTTTCAGTGCTAGTGAGACATTCATGAGGGTTCACAGTACGTGAGACATTTGGAACTGGAGCTCGGCGGGCTAGTCACGGACAGGAACATGCTTAAATCCATGCCCTTGGTTTGCCTCTCTGTTTCTGTTGTGAACGTCTGCCCATTTGGACTAACAAAATGGAAATATCGAGTACACGATGAAGTCATGATTTAAAAAATTTGAGGTATATGTAAATCAACAAGAGAGGTGGTTAAAATTCTATTTTCTAAGCATCAATATCAGAGATTCTTAGGCTGCATGTTTTGGGTAGTATCAAGGAATCTGATTTTATAAAATCCTTTAAGGTGATTATAATGCAGGTAATTAAGCCTTACTTCTGGAATCACTGAAATAAAGAATAGGCCAACTGCAAATTGACCCAACAATAGCAGAAGGATTATATAAATAATGATATACATTACATGCAGTAATGCGCAGTCAGAGATATATGTAATTACTAAAAACAGAGCGACACGGAGCTCTGCTTGCTTAACTGGACAACATGGTGTAAAATCCGTTTACCTTCCATAGCGTCAAGCAGTGATTTGCCATGTCATGTTTTATGTACATTTATACTCTTTAGCCACTCCAAATATCGAGGAGGAGCTCTAGAAATCTGCTGGGAAGCTTGAACACCTCCCCATCACCTGTCCGCGCAAAGGGAAGGGGAGGGCATTCATTCATCAGAAGAGGTCTCTTGAGTTGGAAGCAGGTGTGTGGTCTTCATACTAAAAAGGGATGAATGGATCACCCACACTGATATTTTTTCTCTCCACTTCATGACAGTAAGAGAATGAAAATGATAAAGAGAGGGGTGGGCTATATGCTTGAATAAATCTCAGAAATGAGGACCAGCCAAAACCTATATGAAGGAGTAGTTGTAGCTGATGTGGGAAGGAGGAAGACCTTTCTTCTCAGGTGCTTGTTGAGGGTCATCAGGGCTTGTCGTTTGATGAAACGAGGCTTATGATGGTTGTAAGTGAGCCATAATGTGCAAACAAGAGAACTGCTTGGATATGCATATTAGATTATTGAACTTCTTCACCTTCTCCCTCTCAACTACATAAAATGCTAATTGATGCCTGGGACAGACAGGAATGCAAAAATGTCGTCTTCCCTACTGAAAGTGAATGTGACCACCTCAAAAATGAAACCATCTGTATGTCTCACACCATCAACGCGTCAAGTAACAAACCACAACCACACGCTAGGGAAATATATTAGCAACACCGGCAAGTGACTGCTGGTTTGTATCCAAAGCACATCAAGAATTGGTACAAGCCAGTATAAAAGCCCCCAGTCTCAAGTGGGGAGAGGGTACAGAAGGTTTGCGGAAAAGAATGAGCCTGATTAGTACCATCGACAAGATAAATTAAGATAACAATGCACCGTCCTATTACTGCAGCTACAAAAGAAACGGAGGCGAAGCTACACTCCAACCTCGCAAAATTGGTTCCCCTTAGGAAGAACCTGTAGGTCGTAAATTAAAGAGGGAAAGAGGCTGAAGGGGGTGCTAGTTGCATCTTTAACGTTCTGTTGCCTTATGCAAAACCGCTCATCTAAGCAGAAAAGAAAGGGTTTGGGTGGGAGGAGGGAGGAGACAAGAAAATGAGAAAGAACTTCTCAGGTCATCATAAAGATGCTCTCAAGTTACACACTTTGCACTTTATCTTCTGCTTTTTCATCCCTGGGGGGAAAAAGTCTTTGCAGAATAAAATCTTTGTTTGTTAAGGTCATTTCCTATAGAGCAGGCCAGTAGGTGTGTTTACTGGATATCCTGCAATTCGAACCTGCCTTTGAGTGATGATTTTTCTCTAAACAGCCATGGAAATGACTGACTTCAGGTCTAGTTGCATATTTTCATAAAAGCTCACATCAACCTATATACTGACAGAAATAAGTTCTGTGATATTCCAGGAGGCTTTCCCTTTCTCCCGGAGCTCTCTAATACACCATAGCAAATCTCACCATGCAAAAATGGTTAAAATGAGCTAGAAAATCTTCCTTCGCTAAACTCGCCACAATTCTCAGCAGCAGGGTGTTTGGACAAAATGCTTTATCTTCCTTGGACCATGATTATTGGCAAGGAAAAGCTCTGAGCGATCGGAATTAGGTTTATCCGCAGGCTGTGTGGGGAGATGTCTGCCTCACCTTGATTCTTTCTGGTGTCCAGGCTAATAATAGAAGTCCCAGGAAATACCTGGAAAGCTTAATAATGCCCTAGACGCGCAGTGAGGAGTTTGGGGGATCTGGGCATGATGATTCCCCTGGGACTGAGAGAAAGTACAGGCAGGTGGGACGGAAAAGAAAATGCTCTCAGCGAACAACTTGGAAACGATCAACCTTTATGAATAGAAACATACCTGGAGGGGCACCTGGGTGGCTCAGTAGGTTAGGCGTCTGCCTTGAGGTCATGATCCGGGGGTCCTGGTACGAGCCCCCATTGTGCTCTCTGCTCAGTGGGAAGTCTGCTTCTCTCTCTCCGTCTGCCCCTTCGCCCACTCATGCGTCCTCTCCCACTCTCTCTTAAATAAATACAAATATTTTTAAAAGTTAAAAAAAAAAAAAAAACATCCACGAGGAGAGAAAAAAATGCAAAGATCATGCCCCAAGTTAGTCTGTTTTTAAACATCCAACTCTGCTGTGGCACCGGTTTTTATAGGCACGTTTCTAATTATTATCCACCTTGGGAAGCAAAACCAATTCTCTTAAATAAGAAAAAAAAAATAATGCTGTTTTAAGAAAAGCTGTTTCATCTATCTTGGAAATAAGGGTAGGTGAAGGAAATTCATTTGTCCCACCTTCCGATCACTGCATGTTTCATTAGCTTGCCCAGAGGCCTTCCGCACTCTGGTCGGCTGTCCTGTACAATGAAGCTATTTTTCTCGAGCACTGCCCTGCTGGCTGACCACATTTCGGCGACGGCTTATGTTTATTTATGACGCTTGCTTGGGAAAAGATTTGTGAAGTCAGACTGGGAGTCCTCAGATGTGTGTTTACTCTCCTCCAGCCTGGGCACAACCTGTAGCGCCCACAGTACAGCTAGTTCCAGAATGAATTATGCATCAGGACGTGTCACTGATAACCAGGCAACATGCTCCCTCGATATCTCATATTCAGCGGTGGTGATGGGAAGAGGGAAATTTGGAAGATCCCAGTTCCCCTGAACGCACTAGGTTGAAGTGACAGTGAGAAGCAAGATCGTGGCATGGCCCTTGTGAAGCAAGAGTAATTATTGGGGAAAAAAGAGCAGGATCTCCGCTGGTGGGCCACGCTGCTGTTGTCTGCCGCTAAGGGGTCGGCTTCCAAAGCCCAGCTTGCTTGCTTAGGTTAAGAGCTCCATCAGGTAGGGGTTTCTAAGACAGCAGGATGCATAGCCCACTGTATGTGTATCCAGACATACGGGTTCGTGAGAGGCAGATTTACTTTAAAGAATTGGCTCACGCAGGTGCGTTGCCTGGCAAGTCCATGCCCTAGGCTCGTCTGGCCGGCTGGAAACTCACGTAAGACGACGTAGCAATCTTGAGTCTGAATTTTCTCTTCAGGATGACAGGCCCCTGGGCTGGAACGTCAGGCAGGGAGTTGAGGTTGTGGTCTTGGGCCCGGGCCCATAGGGCAGACGGGCAGGCTGGAAACTCAGGAAGGATTTTTACGTTATGGTCCGAGGCAGCACTTTATCAAAAGATTTTATTTTTATTTATTTATCTGAGAGAGAAACAGAGATAGCAAGTGAGGGGAGGAGACGGAGAAGCAGGCTTCTCCTTGAGCAGGGAGCGCGACGGGGGGCTTGACCCCAAGACCCCGGATCGAGACCTAAGCTGAAAGCAGATGCCTAACCAACTGAGCCACCCAGTGAAAGAGGGTCATTTTGTTTACTGAAAGTCGGCTTATGGTAGATGTTGGCACATGGACAGCGCACCTTCTTGGCAGCATCTGGGGTAATGTTTGACCACTTAGGCACCACTGTCCAGGCAAATTGACAACAAAGTAGCCAGAATCCATGCCATCCTAAAAGCCAGCATTCCAAAAAGGAGGTTGCTGAACAGCAGCCAAAGCATTTCTCTTTGGACAGTGCACGGCACAGGCTTCTGTTCAATGGCTGTTCAGGTGGCAAGTCTACTCTTGTAGCTCCCTTGCAGGCCTGACTCTGAACACAAGTGATCTTTAAAATCCATTTCCCTCAGCCCCACTATGAAACTTGACCTGGATGTTTTCACATTCCATATTTTCCAATTACACATTTTACAATAAATTAGCCCATTTATTGGGCTAATTTCCCAGCCCTTGGTCCATCGCATATTTTGGACCCTGGGACTGTTCCAATAAGATCTTCTGAGTTCACGTCTTTTTTTTTTTTGTTTGTTTGTTTTTGAGTTCACGTCTTAGAGAAGGTATGCTGGGTTTGGTAGGATTGTGTTTATATTATGTGCTGTGACATTTACACATTATGAAATAATCACCCAGAATTTTGTATAATATCCTCCAGGTTCATTCTTTTTATAGCATGTGTCAGAATGTCCTTCCTTTTTAAGGATGAGTAATATTCCATGCTATGGATATATACTATATATTGTTTAGTCATTCGCCTGCCAGTAGGCACTTGGGTTGCTTCTACATCTTGACTGTTGTGAATTGTGCTGTCATAAACATACATATGTGTATTAAAAGACACTGCTTTTCATTCTTTTGAGGATATATCCAGAAGTGGAACTGTAGATCATATGGTGATGCTATTTTTAATTTTTTGGAATCTCCGTATTGTTTTCCAGAGTGGCTACACTATTTTTTATCCTTACCAACTCTACACGAGAGTTCCGATTTTTCTGCCTCCTTCCCAACACTTGTTATTTTTGTTTGTCTTGAGAGTAGCCATCCTAATGGGTGTGAAGTGATCATTTCATTGTGGTTTTTGATTTGCATTTCCCTGGTGATTATTGATGCTAAATATCTTCTCCTAGGATTCTTGGCCATTTGTATAGCATCTTGGGAGAGATATAGATTTAAATTCTTGGCTCATTTTTAATTTGGGTTATTTAGTTTTCTTGTTGCTGCTTGTATGAGTAGTTGTAGGAGTTCTTTATATATTCTGGATATCAGCCCCCTAACAGAGAGATGATTTGCAATTATTTTCTTGCAGTCCATAGGTACCCTTTTCAAAATGTTGATCGTGTCCTTGGATGCACAGGAGTTTTATTTTGATGTAGTTAAATTTAACCTATTTTTATGTTTCTTGCCTGTGAAAAACTATTTTTAAGACATTAGAAAACATTTCAAAATGCAGGTATTAGGCCAAGTTGAATAAAGACAAGATGTTGGCATCACTGACTAGATTGCATAATATGGTATGGTCTCACTCCTAATGAGTTTATTGTAACCCTAGATGGTCCAGTGTTCTCCAACTACATTCAGAAGATACCTTATAAAATTAATTCTTCTACTCCCTCATTTGAAACAAAAGCATTTTGGGACACCTGGGTGGCCCAGCGATTGAGCGTCTGTCTTTGGCTCAGGGCGTGATCCTGGGGTCCTGGGATCGAGTCTGCTTCTCCCTCTGCCTGTGTCTCTGCCTCTCTGTGTCTCTCATGAATAAATAAATAAAATCTCTTTAAAAAGTGAAACAAACACATTTTTTAGAAGATTTCATTTATTTCAGATAGAGAGCACAAGTATGGGGAGGGAGAGGAAAAAGCAGGCTCCGCAGCAGCAGGGAGCCTGATGCGGGCTCGATCCCAAGTCCCTGAGATCATGATCTGAGCCTAAAGCAGACACTGAACTGGCTGAACCACCCAGGTGCCCCTGAAGCACAAAATTTTAATACATGGTTCAGCTCAAAGTTACATTGTCAAATTTGATATAACACCCGCGTATTGGAAACAAACCCCACACCTATGTGCTCTAAACCTTTGTTGTGCAATCCACGGGTTCAATTTAAAACAAAACAAATTTCACCGTGAGTAAAATTCTTAAAGTAAACAAGGAAACTAAATCAACCATCCCTCACACTAAATCAAACTAGCAGAGATGATTAAGGTAATGATTTTTAAACTGAATATCACTCTATCATAGTGTATAACCATGCCAGAAGATCCATTTGGAAGTGGCCCAGATGAAATATGCAATAAAGCCAGAAATTATCATTCAAAAGATCTAGATGAAAATGTTCAAGTGTCATTTAGGCAAGTGGATTTGGATGCCCAGGTAGCATACAAATGACCACTCCTATCACTGGGCTTTAAGCCTAGATTTGTGTCTCATGTGTCTGGTGTCACCTCTGGAAAACACTGTACACAGGGTCCAGTTGGGTCCTTTGAGCACGCTTATACAGGGATGCTGGCCGTTGTGTTTATTAACTTCTCCAGGTAATGGGAATAATGAGCTGCCACTACAATAAGATCCCAGACACCACTTACATTTCTGTACTTGCCCATACATTTCCCTCCATGGGAGGCCTCTGAATCTCATACTTCTGGCTGGAGCCTATGAACTTGGCGAGGCTGCCTCAGCTCCTGACTGTCCTCTGCATTTTATGAGTCTAGTGCTTTTGGGGTTGCTTGTGCTTTATCTTTCCCCATGCAGTCAACGAGATTGCCTGCTGAGTGGCTGATTTTCCAGATGACGTTATAGCACACGCAGTGCTGAGGGCCCTGTGATTTGGGGACTGTATTTTATATGGCTCCTTCTACCAGAAGTCTTCCTAACTTTTTTTTTTTTTTACAAGATCTAATTTTTAGTTATTGGATAAAATTACTTCTATGCTATTTATTTCTAATCAATCTCCCGGGCCTTAGTAACTAGGAGATAAAAGTCCTGTTACCCCATCTATTTAAAGAAGACCCTGAAATTTGTCTAGCTGTCTTCATGTGTTGCTTGCTCAGGTCCCTTCCCCTTCTCCTATCTATTCTGTGGGATCTACCTCTGTTTTGTCCCTGTGGTCCTAGTAAGCCTTTGAGTCCATTTGTCATGAGGTGCTACTGCTGGACCCAGGTAGAAACTGAATAGGAATCCATTTTTAAAAACAGTGTCCCTCAAGTGTTTATTGGAATGAAGTCATTCCGATTGGGAGACGTCCTGACCTTTGGGGTCCTTAAGAACAGTTCCCCGGGCTATCTTTACTGATGCTGATGGGGTCTACTTTTAGTGCTCTTCTGGAGCTCACCCCAGTCTTCCTCCCATAGAGTCTTTTACTCTTTCCTTAAACTTTGTCAGAGTGAGTTCTGGCATTTGTACACCCAAAAGCTTACACATGTGGTAACAAATGGAAACCAGAGGTGGTGGTAGAAGGTCATCATCTTGCCAGTCACTTGCCTTTTAAGTAATAATCAATCCCCTCCACTTTCAGACATTGATTGTGCAATATGGATGAGGCTCTAAACTTAATGTGGTAGGGAATACAAAGTCTGGCAAGAAAAGTACTTCCTTTTAGATTTGTAATTGAGTAGGAAAAATGAGGGAAACACAGAAATGACTATAAAATCTAATAAATTGAGAGTCGTTCAATTTAGTGCAAGTACAAGATAGATTAAGAAAAGGTGGTGAATGATAAGATTAGAAAGACATCTCCATTTGTTTGCTCATTTTTGAATTCATTGATTCAATATATACATTTGCCACATCCATCAGTCATCAGAGAGGTAGAGACTCTTCAAATGCTTTAAATTAGAAATTCTGGCTTTTTATGTAACAGAAAGCTATTTGTTTTTGTTCATATAAAGTCATTCTAAATACCTTCAGAGTTGGACAAAATAACATGATTCCTGAAGTGAAGAGGGGCCCGTAACTTTCAACACATTCGCCCTTAACTAAGTGTTTTATAGTCTGTCACAATAATGGGCCAAGTACTTTTTGGTAAGTTACTGCTTTCTCCCAAAAAATCAAAACATAGATTTGTCTTGCAATTGTTACTGAGTACTGTGGGATTCTTTATTTCTGAACTGCACAGAACCAGAACATGTCGTGCCATGGCTGTTCGGGTAGTATTGTGAAGTATTGGGAGGACTTCTTCCTTATGTTGTGGTGGGGCTGGAGAAATCACCACGAAAGTCCATTTTGGGTGGTTCATCAAAAATGTTTATATACAGTCTTATAGAAAAAGCAACCTTCCTGCAAGCCATCCTGCAAGGCATTTTTTTTTGTAATAATAAGATTGATCCAGATCTATTTTCACTTAATTCCTTAAGAATCATAATGCCCCAATGTGACTGTTGGCAACCTTTCCCTGCAAAGCACCAGATAGTAAATAATTTAGACTTTGAAGGCCATGTGGTCTTTGTCACAACTTATATAATTTGCTGTGCAACACAAAAACGGCCATGGGAAATAGATAATGAATGGACAAGATGTCCTTCACTAATGCTTTATTTATTAAGATAGGTAGCGACAAGATTTGGCCCCAAGATCATTCTGTATGGACCCCCTCGTTTGACATTATGAGCGCATTGCTTTCAGTCACAAGAGGTTTTAAAGCAATTAAAACCCAAGTTTTCTGAGCTATCTGATGGGAGAGAGTCAATAAGTAGTACTCAGAGATGCATATGTGTCTCATTTCTCTAATGGAATTATATGTTTCTGTAAGGTCCAGATGACATTTTCATGATCTTTGTGTGCTTTCCAGCGTCAGGACGCAGTTCTGTAGACAAGGTTAGGGTCGTGGAAGTGGTGGTATCCTCCACAGAGACTTCTTCAGGACCACAGCACCTGTGGTTCTGAGGGTTCTGTGGACAGACCTCAGTTGAGTCTCTCTTCTTAATTGCCCTCAGTTAAAGAGAGCTAGCTCCTCTTCCAAGGCTGTGCATCCCTCCATTCCCTCCATGGGCAGGGATGCATTCAATGTAAGTGGTCCTGGCATGGTTATAAGAACTGGTCCACCACTTCATTTTATGGGTGGACCATGTTGAGGGGCCATCCATGTCCAGAGGTCTGTCCACCAAATCAGGTGAGGCTTTTCACGAAGGCCTTCTGAATCCACTCTTCCTTCTACCAAGTCGTGGGCCCTTCATCTATGGGGCATGGCATGAAGTCAGGGGAGAGCTCATTATGCATTGTGGTGGGATAGGAGGTTGAGGGGAAAGGTCAAGACGTGATGTAAATGAGGGAGGCAGAGGAAGCCAGTGACCTGAGAGAAGGAGGAGCCAGGTGGTGAAAGGAGAGATGGAGAGATTGGACCAGAAGTGACATAAAGGGAAGAGGTAGGGGACAGGAAGTAACAAGAGTAGAGAGGGTGGCCATGCATTAACACAGGAGGAGGGTTAGGGACATGGAGGAAAAGATGGGATGGGATCTCAGGGAGCAGAGTTAAGATAGCGTTCCTTTTAGAGTTAATGATGAGAGTATAAAGGGATCTGCTTTGGATAATTACAAAACATTTTATTGAAAAGGTCAGTATTTATTTCTTTAGACCTAAAGGTCAAAAATTCAATTTATATGTATGTATGTATGTATGTATAAAATTTTTGACCGTGAGAGTTAATGACCATTATTATTAAAAGGTTGCAAAGGAAGTCAGCAGGGATTTGCTACAATTTTAACAGGAAGTCATGAGTCATAGTTAATTGCATACGTGCATAAAAAAAATGTCCATTGGTGTACCAAGGTGGCAGTTATGTTCTGTAGCACTGTAGCTACTTGTGATACTTGCACCATGAATTTGACATGCCGTGCAGAAATGCTCCGAAACAACTTCTGGCACATTAGGTTCCCGGCTGGGCATTGTTGGCCTTTATTTTTCTTTTTTGTGTTCTTTGTGTGTGTGTGTGTGTGTGTGTGTGTGTGTGTATGCGTGTGTGTGTTTAATTCTGCAATGAATGTTCCTCCTGGCCACGTAAATCATGACAGTAAATATTTAATAAACATCTGTCCATTGATTAAACAGACTCAGTCATGATCCAAACTCTAGCACTTAATTCAAAACACATCTTTAAATTTACAAGTGTGCCAGTGGCCATTTTTACTACTCCTGCCAGAATGTGGTAAGGAATACTTAAAACTGATTTCTAGAAGTTCACTGCTCTTTTGAGAAATTGTGTCTCATAATGTTCAGGCATAACGTATATTAATTTTTAATCAGTTGAGTAGAATCTTTGCTATTTGGAATCGGGATTGTTTCCAAAGACTAAGAGCCCTTTTCCAATTGAAAGAATTCCTAAAAAAGATGAAAGTGTTGCTCTTGCAATAACCAGAAGCCACGTTACTTGCTTTAGACAGCAATCCTCTAGAAAGCAAGAATTGTGTGTAACTTGATTTTAAAAGTAACTATATTTAATCTGTGAGCATCCGGGGATTTCATCAGTGACTGTCTCGTGATTTACATTCCTGCTGTGATAGCGGAACGTCTCCTTATCCCCCCCTGCAACTGCTCACACTACATCTTACACGAGTGGGTCTATTTCATGCCTGGAGGAGATTTGAAAAGTGAGGTCATTTAAGACTTTCAGTGTATGGCTCCATCCTATCTAAATTTAGTGGTTTACCAAGGCTTCTCCATGTCGCTCAGAATCTATGATGGCTCCTCTCCATGGGCAGTTCCATAAAAACAACACTTTGCCTGATACAAAATAAATCTAACAGCAACAATATTTTGCAGCTAACCTGAAGAGGCAATGCAGGGGCAATTTGCAAAGCTGCGTAGCTGGCAAGAACATGTGTGCAATGCCATTGTTGTAAAGGTTCAAAACCCAGGCGTCTTCCAATTGCAAGTCATTCATTTTAGGTCAATCGCTTTTCGGCTCTTTAATTTTTTTAGGCATCATTTTAGCTCCCATAATGAAACCATCACGTGTGAATTTTTCTGGTACTCATTAGAAGTGGTTTGTTTTTTTCCCCCCTATATTTGCTATATTAGCCTCTGGTTTTCTAGGTTAGGATTTCTGCACATAGGGCCACTGTTACCTGCTCTGTTTTGTTAACTCACCTTTTCTCTGTTTTCCTTAAATTGCCTTCTTTCTACTTATAAAGGAAAGGGCATCGTGGCAAACTGGGATTTGGTGAACAAGTCCTTGTTCATCCCAGGTCTTTCTTTTATGAGTTTATAAACTTCAGTGCTATAGCCTGTCAGCTTTGGTCTTTGCAGATGGAATCCTGCTAATCCTTTAAGGCTGTCTGCATAGAGCAGCAGCTCTGGACTTTCAATCATCCTGTGTTTTCTTCTCTGGACCTCTCCTTACTCTGTTATGACTTTATTGAAATGCAGTGTGCATTATCCTTACTGCAGTAGGTTTTTTTTTTAATTTATTATTATTATTATTATTATTATTATTATTTAATTCATGGTGTCCAAGGTTTCCCTAAAAGGAACAGATGCCATATAGCAGAAAGAGAAAAACATGGGGGAAATTTATGGGAGATTTTCAAGAGCCAGGCTCAGAAATGACACACATCACTTTTGCTCATACGCCATTGGCTAGAACGTTGTCATACTACAGCACCTAAACATTTATTTATGTTTTCTACACACTTTGTCAGGAACTGTCTTAGAACAATTAATCTTTCACCAACGTGTTACTAATTTCTATACCTATACCTGGTCAAAAGCTAGGAAGTGACCCTTAAAACAAAATGTGGTAACCAGGATTTCCTCTGGACGGGAACTGAGAGGGAGTAGAATCTGAGCCTTCACACCAGTGTAGATTTTGCCTTCCTAAGGAGTAGATCTGAGACTCCACCTGTACCTTGTTGGCATTAGCTGGCGCTAAATGATATACACCCAGCAGAAGAGAAGAAACCTTGTTCATCTGGATAGCCCTCCCCGGTAGCTCATATTTCCTGGATTTGTAACCAATAAAACAAGTGAATAAGACTCTCATCCAGTGAAGCTGTCTTCTTGCTAGGAGTCCAGGGTGGGCTGACCTGAGTGAGCAGACTTGAGTGGAAGGGAGTTCTGTGTTCCCAGCAATCATTTAGGGGATCCATCTTCAAGTCACAGTACCCAAGGGTGTCCTGAAGGGTCATCACTATATCCCACACAGCAGGAGGGGTGGGGAACCATGGAGGAAATTCATTGGAGATTTTTATGAGCCAGGCTTGGATGGGACACACATCGCATCTACTCATGAACCATTGACTAGAACATCGTCAAGCATCAGCTTTAACGGGAAGAGAACCTGACGAGCGTGCTGAACAACCAGGTGTCAAAGGAGAAATTGATTTGGTGAATAGCTGACACACAACTATTTCATAACACCTTCTTTGTACTGCTTTGATTTTTTTGCCTTTTTAAGCACGGAGCCCATATTTCAAATGAGTAGAAAGCTCCAGTTTTGGATGAACTTTCACAGATCAAGGGTGATGCTGCCAACATTTGATGCTTAAAGAAACACAGGAGCGCATGGAAGTAAACACCACATCACCCTCATGCCAAACATCAGAAGACTACATTCGTCAAGCAGATCGAGAGGAAGGCCAGAAATTCAAAACTATCACAACTTGAAATACAAAGCTTCAAGAGAGGTGAAGACAAATTGGAGTCCAAGAGCAGCGGGCTGAGAAGAATCCCACATTCCCCTAACTTTAGGGTGGGGAGGGCTTTCAAAATGGCAGAAGTGATAAAGCTAGTCAAGAGTTGAGAGAATTCATAGAAAGCACCATTCTGGTTCCAATTCTGGTTTATTTATTTCTTTTTTTTTTTTTTTTCTTTTGGTTTATTTCTTTAAATTGCATTACAAGTTACATTTTCTTTGAATGTTATAACGTACACATAAGTCTGTGTTTTAAAATCACTGTTTATGGGACACCTGAGTGTCTCAGTGGTTGAGCCTCTGCCTTTGGCTTAGGCTGTGATACTGGGGTCCTGGGATAAAGTCCCTTCTCCCTCACCTCTCTCTGTGAGCCTCTCATGAATAAATAAATAAAATCTTAACAAAAAAATGAAATCACTGTTTATATAGCTTTCTGACCCCTGCCCTTATTTTCAAGTGTCCTCACTAGGTAGACACCAATTTGTCTACTTATGTTCTAGTTCCAGATTTTTACCTCTCTAGTTGAGATACTTGACCTTGAGGTACCATTGACTCCCAGATATTTCCCTTTGGAAAATGAGCACAATGGTAATATTTAAAGGACCATTAATATGTGCCCAGTGTGATCCCAGGCTTTTCCTGGATTAATTCAAAATCTTAAAATTATTTCCATGAACCAGAAAATATTATCAATCCTATTTTATAGAAACAAAACCAAGAGTTAGAAGTTAGATAATTTTGTCTAAGTCATACAGGCAGCAAGGGTTGATGCTGGAATCTCAAGACCTATTTTAACTAACTTATTTGAGTTATGAAAAAAAATACTGTAAGTCATTTCTGGCACAATATCTGGTTCTTCCTGATGGACCTGATACTTCTTAATCCCCATAATAGGCTTACCTTTGACTAACTTTATTATCCATTATTTTTATATTTTCTTCTATTTAAGAAGTTTTTTAAAGATTTTGTTTATTCATGAGAGAGGCACAGACAAAGGCAGAGGAAGGAGCAGGCTCCCTGCAGGGAGCATGATGTGAGATTTGATCCCTTGACCCCCAGATCAAGACCCAACCCAAAGGCAGCTGCTCAACCACTGAGCCACTCAGGTGCCCCTTAAGAAATGTTTTATTTTTTTAATTTTTTAAAAAAGAGTTTATTTATTTATTCATGAGAGACAGAGAGAGAGAGAGAGAGAGAGAGGCACAGACCCAGGCAGAGGGAGAAGCAGGCTCCATGCAGGGAGCCCGACATGGGACTCGATCCCAGGTCTCCAGGATCACACCCTGGGCTGAAGGTGGCGCTAAACCGCTGAGCCACCCAGGCTGCCGAGAAATGTTTTAAAACAGCTTTATTGTAGTATAAATTATATACCCCAAACTACACATATTTAATATATAGAATTTGATGACTTTGAATATATGCCTACACCATGATACTGTCACCACAGTCAAGGTAATAGACGTAGCCGTCACCTCTGAATATGTCCTTGTTTTATTTTTGTTTGTTCATTGTCACAAGAACACTTCATATGAGCTTTAACCTCTCAAGAAGTGTGTAAGTGCACAAGAACTTACTGTTTAGACACTATGTTGTACAAGAGATCTCTAGGATTTATTCATTCCCCTTGCACAACGGAACGTTTTAACTATTTTCAATTCCATTAGCAACATAAGTACAATTTAATTAACAATTGATATTTGGTTCTTGGTCATTTTGTTAAATCTTGGATTTTTGTTCTTTCTTGATATTTTATTTTCTGCTTTTTACTTAACTGCTCATATTTTCTTTTTTTCTATGATTGTTTGAAAACTATGCCAAAGAAAACATAGTTGGATATTTAGTTCTAAAGTAGTATTGCTGCCCTCTGCCCCTTAGTAATTATTTATCACAATTTTTAGCATTTAGCGTCATTTAACTTCCCTCTATAGATTTTGTTAGGCAGCCCCAGTGGGCCAGCAATTTAGCGTCGCCTTCGGCCTGGGCCTGACCCCAGATCGAGTCCCATGTCGGGCTCCCTGCAGGGAGCCTGCTTCTCCCTCTGCCTGTGTCTCTGCCTCTCTCTCTGTCTCTGTCTCTCTCATAAGTAAATAAAATCTTAAAAAAATAAAAATTAAAAAAAATTTAAAAATAGATTTTGTTAAAAATGAACTGATTTTTGTTTTTTTAAGATTAAGGCTATTGTAACTATATCAGTTAGAAAATAGTATCTTATTTTATATATTATAACATGCATTACGTTGTTTTGCTTTTTATAGATTGAATTCTGAATCTTGCCTTATACTTAATCACCATGATAACTGTTTAGACACTAACCAAGTTTCACTGTTTCATTGCTCATTGACAGTTTGATTATATACAGAATTTCTCTTGATGAGTAATTTTATTCCTTTGTCTGTATTTGGAGTTCTTGAAGATTTTTTTAAAGAATAACATGCATTTGATTTTTTTTTGAAGTTTTTGCATGGTGGAATAATTTTCCTCGGATGGCTTGTATGATTTGTGAGTTATGATCCTAAATTTCCAAGTTCCTCTTTGCTTGGGGGTTGTACTTTGGAAGGCAATTCTGGAGTTCACTTGATACTTTCTTTGGGATAATCTAATTTCTTAAAGAGGTGAGCAACTCAAGTCTTGAGAAGTTTCTCCCAGTTTTGAATATAAGCACTTTCTCAGGATGTATTTAGTTTTGGGTTTCTTTCATTAGTTCAGAGCCCCCTCTGACATGAAGGTAGCAGTTTTGTAGTGTGACACTGTATTGTAATGAGCTCCCAGCTATGTCCAGCTTCATCCTCTTTATCTACCTCTGGACCAAAAGCTGTGAAAGCAACTCGATTCGCCAAGCTTTGCTGCAGCCAGGGGTGTCCATGGGACATGGCAGTGACCAGCAAGACAGGTAGCTTCTTCCACTGCTGGCACTTTTTTCCTTTACCTTTTCTTTCTGCTTGGAAATTTGGTATGGCATCCTCAGACTCTGTGGCCGTTTGCTGACCAGGGACAGCAAGACCAGGTGGAATCAAAACTAGAAGAAGCCTTGAGCAGTGGGTACATTTTCTTGAGCTGCTCCCACTCAGCCTACAGTGTTTGCCGAGATAAATCTACCTGTGGATTTATGTAACTATGGTAACTGTGTCTGTTACTCTAGCAGAGTTTTCTGTAACTTGCATTCAGAGGAAATCCTCACTAACGGCCAAATTTGACATCCCTCTGTATTTGGAGTTAGGATCAAATACTAGGGTTCTATCTCCTGTTATGGGTAGAGGAACTGTTATGGTGGGATTCAGCTCTGCACCTCTAAAGACAAAGTTCAAAGATCCTGATGGAATATTATCATCGCAGTTGGTAAGAACCCACCCGGCAAGATCTTGTGGCCATAATCCATCTGATCAACCCGGGGCCATTTTTAAGACTTCTGTATTTTCAGTGGTGAAAAACTTTCATGTATTGCTTCACTTTATGAAAATATTAACTAGGTTTTCAAGGGGATGCATTGCCACTTAATTTCTCCCATATACAGAGAGACATTTAGATGTTTGTGCTTACTGGCTTAGTCCCATTCAGCTCATTCAAGGAAAAAAATGCAACTTTTATCTTGGTGGTATCAGGTGCAAAAATATAAAGACTGTATTTAAATGATTGAGTATTGGCCTAATAATTGAGAGGCACATCAGTGCAGTTAGTAGAATGTCAGAAAAATGTGTAGACACAGAAGATGAGTCCATGATTATGTTGATACTTTTGAAAAATAGATTAAAAAAATTGGTGATGGGGCAGCTGAAAAACTATTTGAAAACATAATGCAACTGAATTCCTCATAATTTGCACCAAAATAAATTTTATGTAATTTAAACAAATAGTCTAAAAAATCCAAATATGGAAATTGTTTCTTCTTCTCTTTCTTCTTCTTCTCCTTTTTTTGCTCTGGAGAAAAGTCCTTTTTAGTCATCATCTTAAACCTAGAAGTCAAAAAAAATATGTAATGTAAATATATGTCCCTTTCACACCAGTCCTTAAATAAATTAAAAGGCAAATGAAGATTTAGGGGAAATAAAACATGCTTGCAGCACTCTGTTTACCTTCCATGATTCTTTTCTTTCTAAATTAAGTTCTCATTCAAATGACAGAAAGATCGCACCTCATTCCAAATCTGGGTAAGGACCTGATCAAGAAATTCAGAACAAATAAAGCACCAGTGGCTGGTACTCATGGAAAATAGTCAGTTCTAGTCAGGATTGAGGAAATGGGCAAATTAAAAGATGCTATTTGTGCCAAATACAATGATCGAATGTCAGAAAATAATCAGAGTTGATGAAGGGGCAGGTAAAGATTAAATTGGGCTAAAGGATTCTGCTTATTGAGCCCTTCCTGTTCTAGGGCTCATTCTCAAGGACATGTGGAAGGAAGCTGAGGGCAAGAAGTGACTTCGCTAGATACCTGGAAATCCATCAGGGAGTCAAATACGTGCCTCTGGTTTTGCTCGTGATTAACAAAACCACTTATCGTTTAACACAATGTATGCTTATGTGATCATTATTAAAAGCGAGTAAATGGAAACTGTGATTTGTTTTTCACATTATCAAAAATAATAGCTGCTAGCAAGGTGTTAAAATTAGTATAGAACACAACAGCTGTTCAACTCATTTTCGAGAATGATTTTTATATATCGCTTACAAAGTACCTCCATTCAGCAATAAACAAAATTCTGTAGAATGCAAGCATTTAAGCTGTGTGACAGATGGCCACTACTCATTTCCTGATGCATTTTGTAATGGAAATTTAACAGAGAAAACGCTAATAATAATGCTGTTAATATAGTGCCTTTTCCCTAGGAGCTTCAAACACTTGACAAACATTACATAATTAATGCTTAAATATTATGCAAACATCCACAGGAAGTGGGAAAGAAGGAGCCTCTTTCTGTGCTTGCAGACAACACGTATTCACATGCAGATGAATTCTGTGGAAACAAAACAGGTAAAGAAGTAGTTTCCCCTGGTTTCTGAATATCAGCATTACCCCCCTGGTAATTCAAATTTGTCAGGCGTGCTAATCCTCGCGCTCAAATACTCCACCGTTATTTATAATGTCTGTGACAGAACTTGCTGCTTTTTCCATTAAAGATCGCAACTAGCCCGCAGAGTCCTTCTCCAGTCAGTAAATGGTTTGGCTTTCCAAGCCACTGTGAAGTTTCCAAACCATCAAGTGCAGGAGTTATGACAGTCTTGCAGGTGAAGAGTTATGACTGATGTCATCTCTATTGTGGGTTTTTTTTTTTTTTTTATTGTTGATTGTAGCTAGAACATTGGCTTTGAATGGATGATGGAGACCAAATTACCTCGCTGGCCAGAGGCAGGACCCAAGAGTACACAGCATCTGGCACATCCTGGGTTGTAGGAGAAATGTGGCTCCCCACAATGGGGTCCTCTCATTAGAAACTCTGACGTGAACCTACAGAATACTGACGTGGGGTTTCGAGTGTCCCTTTGTATAAGGATTAAGAGATAAAGTTTTTAAAATGTTTATTAACTGTGAAACTGCTTTTTGTCTGGTAAACCTAAATGGCTCTCATGAATGCATAAGACTAGGAGATGAAGCTACCAGAACCTGAAAGGTTTCCAGTAAGTCAATATATATTAATGCTGCCATGACTGCAGGAAATTAATGGATGGAGCAACTTTATTTCTAAATCTGGCTTTTGGAAGCACAATCGAGATGCTTCATTCAACCATCAGGACCCGACACTTACCCTGAACACCACTGCATCCACAGCTGAACAGTTTCTACACAAGAATCTGTAAAGAGATAAACCACTGTCTCATAGCGAAAGGTAATTTGGAAACAGAAGTCCTGACTAGGTTCTTCCTTTGTAAAAGGAATTTTTAAAAATCTCTTTATTTCATCGTGTGGATGGTTTTCCAGAGGCCAGTGGGAATGGCTGCACGGTCCCTTACATCATTCTGCACTTGCCCCAGCGATGGGTCCTGCTTATAAGAATGGTGGTATCTGCAACACACGTCCAAGTGCAAGTCTCCCTACCATGTGATAGTGCTACACTTTGGTCGCCGAGTTATTCTACAGGCTTGTTTTCCTTAAGAAGATGTTGTGATGAAGCTCCCCCCAGCTTGTAGAATTCTAGTAAATTATATCAAGTGATTCTAAGAAAATATATAGTCCAGATCATTACCAGTTTAGTGATCCTCCTAAGGATAGTTGTTAGCGGCACAGAATGGATTTGTGGCCTCAGTTGAACCCTGTTTTTCCCACCCGGGCACGTCGACATTTGAGGCTGGATAATAGCTCTTTGTTGGGGGCTGCCTTGCGCGTTGGGTGATGTCTAGGAGATCCTTGGTTTCTACACAGTGGATGCCCGTAGCACGCCTGTCCTCAGTGTGGAAAACAGAAAATAGCTGCATATATTGCCAGCTAACTCCCACAACGGGAGATTATTACACTTGAGCATGACTGATGATGTATATCACACACTTTGTGTGACTAATTTGCGACAGCACCAACTATCGTTGTCCTTGAAATCAAATACAGTCTTAGGAATTCTTGTCAGAAATATGGCCCCTATGTCAGTCTACTTCACTACATTTCCATAAACACCCTCCGGCATTGTTTAAATGTTTTAACAAAATTGTGTTTCGTGGTTTTCTTCCTTTGTGCTCCAGTCTCTTTGTCTGGGTTCATTCTGTCCTCTGTTCAGACCAGTACGCTGTGGACTCCCCTAGCTCATCCTACATGCCCTTGAGCAAGGAAAATGTTTATTTTTAGAGAAAGATTTAAGTGGAATTTTGAAAAAAAAAAAAAACAATACACAATAATTGAAGTGTGCTTGGCACCAATTCATTGGTGTGATAAAAATGAAATTGGAGATATATTTTATTTAAAGACAATTCAGTGTTACAGGCTCTTTGGGGATTTTGCATGACTGTGTTACAATAGGATTAGAGACACAGTGCCGTGTAGTCACTACCAACATACTTTTTTTTTTTTTTTAAGATTTTACTGATTTATTTATGAGAGACACAGAGAGAGGCAGAGACATAGGCACAGTTTGAAGCAGGCTCCCTCAGGGAACCGGATATGGGACTGGATCCCCAGACTCCAGGATCACGCCCTGGGGTGAAGGCACGTCCTCAACCCCTGAGCCACCAAGGCGTCCCTACTGACATACTTATTTAACTTCGTCCAACCACCAAGTGCTCTGTGGCTTCAAAGCTTCAGATGTCTTAGCCCCTTAAGGACCCCAAGTCAGATTGGGTGGTGCTGTGGAGCATTAGCATTAATTAATACCATTAATTAACAGGACAGTTCCTAGATGTGGGGAGAGCTTGTTTCATATTGTGACCCTGCCATCAATTGTCTTCATGACCTTGAACCACATAATGTCACTTCTGCAAATGGCAGTGCCTGCATTTGAGCAGGGAGTCGATGAAGCCCATTGTCCAGGTTTTTATGAGGAATGATAAAAGATTTCTGCAAGGTGGCTGTGTTTGGCCCAGGCATGAGGGGCTTGATAAATGCTACTTCTCTTTCTGTGCACCAGCATGCAAGCTCACTGACTTGCTAGAGGAGAGAAATTAGATAGAACAGCACTCTGTGCCCTGGACTTGGATGAAACCACGGGCATTTAGCGCTCAGATGGCCATGCAGGCGTTCAGGAGTGATTGATATCTGTGTCTGAAAGGCAGCTTGATTTCAGCTGAAAAAGCTGGGTCTGCATGCCATGCAAAGGATCTGGAGTTTCCTAATATAGGAATGTCAGCTACTGGAAAATAGATATTGGTGTCTGCCTGCAGTTCCGACCAGAGCTCCGCAATCCTTTGTAATTCCCTGGAGGATAAGAGCATCTTGTGTTATGATGAGGTGACTTGATGGGCTCACGGTTGGGGACTGGTCACCACAAAGGCCAGGCCACTATTAGAAGCTTGGAACTTTCAGCCTCATCCCCAACCTCCAGGAGAAGGGGAGGGGCTGGCAATAGACTTACGATCGATCGTGTCTTCATGATGAAGCCCCCATAAAAATCCCTGAAGTATGGGGTTAGGGGAGCTTGTATCCTGGTGAATGCTTGGAGGTGCCAGGAGAGTGGTGCCCAGAAATGGCCCAGAAGGTCCTCAGCCTTCTCATATTCCTCACCCTGCGCATCTCTTCCATGCATATGTGCTCTCTGTTCTGCACCATATCCTTTCCTGGGAAATTGGGAAACAGTGAGTAGATTGTTTTCCTGAGCTCTGTGAGGCAGTCTAGCAAATCAGTCAAGCCCAAGGACAAGGACCTCCGATCTATAGCCCATGGGTCAGAAGCACAGGTGACAATCTGGACTTGTAAATGGTGTCTGAAGGGCAGGAGGCAGACTTGTGGCACTGAATCCTTCACCGTGGGATCCGATGCTGTCTCCAGGTAAACAGTGCCAGAATTGAGTTGAATCGTAGGTCGTCCTGTTGGTGTCGCAGACTTCCTTGGTGTGGGAAGCCTCTTTCAACACCAGAAGTACATTGGGTGAGGTGGCAGCGTTAGGGCAAAGGAGACATACAGGAGTGTACATTTTTCTAAGCAGGAAAGGTGATAAACAGGAAACTCTGTAGAGAAGTAGATTAATGGTCCTTAAAGATGAGATATTTCACTCTTCTTGGGCTAGGGCCATTGCTTCCTTTTTTTTTTTTTTTTTTAACAGCTCTATCGAGGTGTAATTTATTTACCATAGAACTCTCATGTTTAATGATTTTTAATAATTTATGGAGCTGTGCGACCCTCACACAATCCAGTTGGAGAAAATTTCCATCACCCTAAATAAGATCACTTGTGTCCATGTGTGATCCCTGCTCCAACTGCTGGCCCCCAGATACCAGTAACCTATTCTCTTTGTCCATACAGTCACCTATTCTGGACTTCCATCTTTTTAAATTAAAAAAAATATATAGTTATGTATTTATTTGAGAGAGAGAGTAAACGGAAGGCAAGGAGGGTCAGAGGGAGAGGGAGAGAGACTTCAGTAGACTCTGCACTCAGTGTGGAGCCCAATGTGGGCCTCGATCTAATGACCCCAAGATCACAATGTGAGCTGAAACCAAGAGTCAGACACTCAACCAACTGTGCCATGCAAGTGCCCCGCCTCTGCTGGGCTTTCCATATGCATAGAGTAGTATACTGCATAGTAATTTTTGTTGTGCTTTTTTCACTTAGCAACACATTTTTGAGGCTAATCCGTGTTGTGGGAGGTAGCATTCTTTACCATTTCATTCTTTTTTGTTGATGTGGTAATATTAGGCCAGTTAGTATGAAAGCATACTTGAAGGTCTATGTAAAGTAGGTATTGAAGGGGCCAATCTCAGGTTACTTTGTTGTTGGTCAACTATAACGCATGTAAAAAGTCACGGTACTGCAAGCTGCTCAGATCCAGAGCTTAGTACCTATTATTTTTTTGCTGTCGTGATCATTCTATTTTTAAGTCACTTTTGTTTTTAATACAATTACCACCATGGTCCTTATCCATTTAATGCAACTGGCAGAGGGATCATCTCTTGCTATTTATTATTTATAGGAACTTCTATAAATTCTCTTAGGGTGATTTTAATGAGATTTGTTTCATTCACCGCCGGAGTCTAAAATTGTCTCTTAGAGCCAAGAAGTGTTCAATAAATACGTGTTGAAAGGGAAGGATAGATTGGATGGGTGGATTCCCAGCACCTAGCATGAGTTCTCCCACATGGGGTATCCAGTAAATACTTCTTGAATGAACTATTGAAAAGTTCAGCTATTGAAATACTGCAAAACTACAACCAAGAGTTTAATGACTTAAAGGCATGTAATTCTAATATTTTCAATGCTGTGACCCTGCAGCGTACATGTTTCCACTTAACTGTTGTCTAATTTAGTTGGCCAGGATTTGAGGCAAAATTCAGAAGTCGTCAGGTGTAGTTGTTAGGTAGTGAGAAGCAGATAAAAGCTCTGAAACGTGGGACCCCGGATACTTCCTCTGGCAATGATAGATACTGGATCCTGGTACAGGGAGGGTTTGTGGAGACTTTTTAGGAGCAGCAGTGTGTTAGCTAACACGGGTATGGGATGGCCCTGCAAGCTGCCCATAGCTAGCGCTCCGGGATTTGACCTACCTGTTTGTGGGTTGTGATGCTCATCACCCTTGGAAATCATCGTGCAAAGGCTGGTTACAGACAGAGGTTACAGACAGAGACCCATCATGCAGGGCGGTGGCAGCCAGGCCGCAGGAGAAATCCTGAGGCGCTCAGCCCGCAGGGGCAGAAAGATTTCTACCAACGCTCGCAAGCCTGACAGATAGTGGCGCCTGCTTAGCAATCTTAGAAAGGAACACTAATAAAAAGGTTCGCTTTTGATGTATCGGAGACACATTTAATAGTGAGGGGAGGAAAAATGTTTTCAAATATCAACATTTTTCAAATTAATTTTGTGTTGTTTCAGTAAAGATGTCTGTGATTTGGTAGGCCCTCAGGTGTGGGTTTAATTTTGTTGGCTTTTGATGTATGATTGCAGAAAGGTGTTATTCCTGAAAAGCCATCAAAATATAATTAAAAAGTCGGCAGAGGTGATGGCTCATCGCTAGCTTTGTTTATTTTTTTTAATAAAGAAGAAAACCCCAGTTGTGCTCTGCGTGGAGAGCAATGACCATAAACCAAGAGAGAGAATTCAAGCACTTGGAAGATCTCACACAGGGTTGTTTTCGGGAAGGGAGGTGGCTGTCACTCTGCACAAGGCACACTGAGATCCCAGCCTAGATAGTGGGGTTTTTTTTCTTGCAAAGTTTCTATCTTTAATTTTCCTGGACTTCATTACAAAGTTAACAGTGGAAACTGTGCATTAGGACCAGGGCACTCATGACACCCACTCGCAGATGGGTCTCTTTGCACACTCTTCCCTCTGCACTTGTTTCACCAGCCCTCTTTCTGTCCCTTCCAGATGGTGACTTGCCTCACGTCTACCTAGGGTCCTCTTGCTCTGGACGCCTGTCCCCACAGACCCCTACTGCGATTCACTCTTGCCGCTCGGCTCTTGCTCGTACCTTGTCGATTTGTGCGTGGAGTTTACATTTACTTTCCTTCTGTACTTTAATATCCCCAAATAGAAGAATGTGCTGTTCATCCTTACACCCTTCACCCTGGTCAATGGTCTGTAAAAAGATGCCATTTTAAATTGAACTGAGTTATGTTTATTTTTTTAATTTTTAAAAATATTTTTATTTATTTGAGAGACATCTTGAGTAGGAAGCGGGGAGAGGAAGAAGCAGACTCCCCACTGAGCAGAGAGCCCTAACTAGGGCTCGATCCCAGGCCCCTGAGATCATGACCTGAGCTGAAGGCAGATGCTTAACCCACTGAGCCGCCCAGGCACCCCTGGACTGAGTTAGACTTAAATCATGTTTATAATGACTTTCAAGAACTATATATGTGTATGTATTTGCATAGAATTATATGCATATGCTTATATTTACATGTACATTTCATTCATGTGAAATAGACTTTCTATTTTGAACTGTTTGCTTGCACTGCAATACTTGCAGGTGCTACACTTAGTCTTTCAGCTTGAGACTGCTTCCCTGATTCGTGCCTCCCCTCCAAGGAGGGCAGTTCTGTTATTGAAGGAGGCATTGCAACCTTTTCTTTCTTTCTTTTTTTTTTATATTTTATTTATTTATTCATGAGAGACACAGAGAGAGAGGCAGAGACACAGGCAGAGGGAGAAGCAGGCTCCATGCAGGGAGCCTGACGTGGCACTCGATCCTGGGACTCCAGGATCACGCCCTGGGCCAAAACCACACCCAGGGATCCCTACCACTGAGCCACCCAGGGATCCCACAACCTTCTTTCTTTGCACATAGTCAACAACGTACATTTTGGTTAGAATTGAACGTGCACCGAGTTATCCACAGAATCGTGGGCTTCAGACATGCTAATTTTTGCTCCGCAATGATGCCGATTAAGCTGTACGACGCATTGTGATGGCTAAGTGCTGGCACCTTTCCGCTACCATTCCAACATCTAATGCCATCAGTGTTAGGGAATCTGGTGCACAGAACACACCTGCCGAGTGGCTTCTAAACTGTGCAGATCCCCCCTCACCTGTGCAATCCTTCCTGCTTCAGTGATGTGGGAGGTCTTTGAATCCTGCCAGGGAACAACATCAGGTGGCGTTGTCTCCTGTTTTCCGGGAACCATTCATGTTAGCACCCCAAAGCCCCTTACCCTCGAACTGTCTCTCGGTTCTACAGTGACTTCTGGCAGGTCCCTCTTATGCGCGGAAGGCCATTCCTGGGTCCACTATTCTAAATGTCATCACTGCAGACTCACTGGACCAGCTCTAGACGTCCTTCAGAAGCTCAAATCCCAGTCACGTGTGAATGCAGCCTTGCCAGTGACGTCTCTTCCCTCACCGTGTAGCTGCTCTTGCATTCCCGGCCTGTCTCAGGATTCACTTCCACACGGATCCCTGTAGCTCCTTCCGGTTAGGCTGGTGATGCATCTCATTTGGGGTTTAGGCTGTTCGTTTCTGCAGAGTAGGGCTCATCCTGCCCCGCTCATCTGTGATGAGATCTAAATAGAGGACCACACCAGTTGTTGCTCACTGTGGGGCCTGAGGTCACAAGAACAACATGGCCTGGAATTGTATGGGAAGGATGAGTTCCCAGGACCGGCCCCAGAGCCACCGATTCAGAGGCTTTGTGCACAGAGCTCAGGAGTCCATGCCTGAGGCTTTCAGGTGATTCTAATGCAGCCCCAAGTTTTAAAATCACAGCTTTTGGGAACACAAAGGATGATGGGGGTTTGTCTTGAGGAATATACACTTTTCAGAGACACCTCCTCTGGGTGAGCTCAATTGCAAAGGGAGGAGAGGTTGCAAAGGGAGGAGAGGTTGCAAAGGAGGAGAGGTTGCCAAGGGAGGAGAGGTTTCAAAGGAGGAGAGGTTGCCAAGGGAGGAGAGGTTGCAAAGGTGCAAGTGGCTTCTTTTGAACAGTGGGTTGTGGGGTCAGGAGGGCTCCCTGGGGTGTGGGGTTTGCCATCCTCATGTTAGCCCAACACAGTTCTCAGGGATTGCTCTTTCCCTACCAGGGCCCGCTTTCACACAACAGGCCGGTCAGGGCTCCACATCCAGTCATCGTGGCTGCTCTGCCCCATGACTCTCCATCCTGGTGCTGCCCCAGAGAGCTTCCCATGGGCCTCCTGGCTTGCCCAGCATGCATGAAATGGACAGTCAGCCACTTACCCTTTTCTTTTTCCAAGGCTTCAGATGTCGTTGAAAGCAGCCACCCCACGGAACTGTCCTCCTACCAGTTCAGGCCCGCAGCCACTCGATCTCCACAAAGTTTTGTCTTCCCCCAGCAGCTTATTTCCATGTTCCATAGATGAAAGCTTTTGCAATTGTGCAAAAGCGTGTAATCACCCCTCAACCACCCGCAGTACAGACCCCACTCCTTCAAGGAGGTCGGGCTGTGTAAATTCTGAATCCTGTCTGTGGGTCTGCTTTACAGCCCAAGAAAGTTCATATTGTCTATGCCCGGATTCCCTAGAAGGCAGGGCACGCCAAAGGCAGAGCCTACGCAGTGATGCTTTCCTGGGAGAAAGAAACCCAAAAACATCAAGCAAAAGACAGTGCGTTATGGAACTGGTCCCAGCAAGACGGGAAAACACACAGAGGAAGGAAGAATGGGAGGAAGAATGGGATCTTCCAGAGAAGTCCACTGGGGGAGGAAAGGGAGATAGAGTTATTATTTCCTCTGGGATGTACCCTACAGAGTATTAACAGTCTTGTGCTTCTAGGCCATCCAGGCAACCACTGGGGATACCATACTCACACCCAGAGGACTGGCACTTCATTGTATCACCTCTGAAAGAGGGGGCTAGAGCTTCCACACTTTAATGCATGCCAGAGCGCTGTAGCTCTTGCTATAGTGCGGCCAAGCTGGGACCCAGCCCTTGTGCCAGCCCCCAAGACACGAGTCCCTGTAGACAGTGGGTGCCAGGGTCCCCGCAGTGAGGAAGCATGTGAGGACATGGAGGGCAGCGTATGCCAGGAGAGTCCACGGAGGTACACGAGGAAGTTCCAATATAGTGCTTTCAGGTGGGCCACTGTCTACATGTTCTCCAGAACTCTTTCCATTATGCAGCAACATTACTTCTTGAGTTTATAATCTGTTTTTCCTCTTCCATCTTTTATGACTGAAAAGCAAAAAAAAAAAAAATGTTTTCTAGCCGAACCTTGTGAACGATTCATATTAATGTTAGGTTGCTCTTAAAAAAAGAAAAAAAATATGAGTGCTAAGAAGCTCTGATCTTGTACTGTGAGTTTTTAGATTTTTTTTTTCCTGGAGACAGCACTCAAGAAACATTAATTCAGGAGCTCTCTAATTTCTATGCCCTCTAATAAACCCTAAAGCAATAGAAAAGCTTCCTTTTCCCACAACAATCAGTGACCCATTAATTTTTAATCTCATTTTGTGCACATTTCCAAGAGCAGTTGCTTCACATCCCCCCAAAGTCTTAGTACTTACCCTACTTCCCCTCTCTCTCTAAACTGTAGGCTCTTATTTTCTTATACTCGGATCATCACCAAAACTTAATGAAGGAACAAAGAAAGAGTGATAGAGGGGTAAACGAGCATAGGGTCCCCCCATCCGTGTGCGGATCTGTCAGGTGTTTCCTGTGCCTGTTACCTGACTCCATCCGACCTCAACGTGTCCCTTCATAGCCTTGCCCCTACTTTGAATGGGAAGATAATGAGGCACACGCATAATTCTCTTGCTCCCAGCTCTTCCTGTCCTGGATCTGCTCTTAGTTTCCAAACCCTGTTCTTGAGGCCGCGTGCCCGGCTGTCCTCAGGGTGCCCCCCTGACTCTGAATGTCGGTTCACCGTCCGTGTGGCACCTGTCATAGGAAAAGAGCTTCGCCAAACGTGATGTACTCTCCTCCTTAGCTACTGTCACATTTACCATCTTCCGGCTTCTTTGTCCTTCCTTCCTCTTTCTTCCATTCCTTCCTTCTCTCTCATTCTTGTTGAGTATCTTTTTTTAAAGGATTTTATTTATTTGAGAGAGAGAGAGAGAGAGAGAGAGACAAGGGGGAGGGGTAGAGGCAGAAGGAGTAGCAGATCCCCCGACATTCAGGGAGCTCGATCCCAGAACTCCAGGACCAGGACCTGAGCCGAAGGCAGACGCTTAACCGACTGAGCCACCCTGCTGCTCCTTGAGTGTCTTTCTACCTTTCTTTTTTCATTACATTTCTCTTTTCCACTAAGTTCATAGAACTCCATCTTAGACTGTAAGCTTCCAGAGGACACAATCTAAGCCCTATTTTGCTAAAAATTGTATCTCCACTGCGTATGTGTTGAAAGAATGGTTGAATCTGTAAGATGAACCAAGACCTGAGTGCCTGAGCGTACTGTGTCAATAACCAACAGCCCACATGGCGGTAACTCTCTTTTACTACAACACGTATTTTCTCTAGGTTTGTATTTGGTCTTTAGTCTTGGAAATGTATCTGTGGCTCATCATGGTCGGTGGCTAACAGAATCTGCCTATGTGGGGCCACGGTGATTGTAGGTAGCATCCCTCTGTAAGCAGTGATATTTGCTCATGAATTTATAATACTTCCAAGAGGCTGTGTGATGATACAGAGAGAGGGAGTCCCTCGACAGGTTTTCTTCTCTTTCCAAACCTGACGTATCTCTCCATCTGATTCGTAGCAAGGAAGGTGCACAATCCAGGGAGGATATTCCTATTCACCTGACACCCAGCAAGGTAGAGCCGCTCGCTATTTTAGCAGCTGGAGCTGGCTTTTGTCACATGCCAGAAAACAAATTTCAGCTAACGGGAGATCAATTCCTAAATTGTCAGACTGAATTTGTGCCTTGGGTCCCCGGGAAGCAGCATCCATTGACAATAGGCTCCAGTGTGTATGTGCAAGGAGTTCAGGACAGTGGTGATCCGCTTCATAAAATGCTAGGACAGCTATCATTTCTTCCCCATTGGAGATTCTCCTTTTTCTTTGACTTTAGGTAAAAGATCTTTGATCATTCACGTATTAGAGCTGGTCTACTTCTGTCCTTTGTCAAATCAATCGTTTTTTTTTTTTTTTTAATTAGCAATTAAAAAACATTTAAAATTAGCCACCGGGCAGCCTGGGTGGCTCAGCGGTTTGGTGCCTGCCTTTAGCCCGGGGTGTGATCCTGGAGACCTGGGATTGAGTCCCGTATCGGGCTCCCTGCATGGAGCCTGCTTCTCCCTCTGCCTGTGTCTCTGCCTCTCTCTCTCTCTCTCTCTCTCTCTGTCTCTCATGAATAAATAAATAAAATCTTAAAAAAAAAAAAAAAAGAATCCATAGTACTCAGACACATTTGCACTGCAGTAGGAACAGTGGTTTTTGTTTTCACTTCTGTATCACAGCCAAGTGTCCAAATTTCATGTTCCGTAAGCTTTCAGGCCGCGTTTATAAATTCTCAAAGCAAGCATAATCTCGGCGTTTTGGGGAACCTGTTGAAGGCCATTTAAAAGGCCTGTTTTAAAATTCATTTCTACTTCTGTGATCACCAAACGTCTTCAGTGTCGTACATCCATTACCAAAAGGATATGTGACTGGCTCACTAAACCACACCCCCATAATGTGTCTTTCCTTCCTCAAAGGCACCAGCTCTAATAAAGACCCTTTTGTCACCACAGTCCTTAGCAGCACAGAGTTGTCACTTGCAGCGGGAGCCGCTCTTGGCAGAAGGAGGTAGCGTGAGCTCCAGCTTTGGGTTTGCTTCTCACTTGATGTGCAGGTTGATTAGATGGCATCACCGCCTTCCCATCCTGTTGGCTGACAACGATGTAGCACTCCCTGCGTACAGCACCTGAACCCTTCCAATCAGATGCTCACTGTGTTCCCATAAATACAAAGGAGCCATCCTGGAGCCCGGTGCATTCTCGAGCTCACACAGCTGGCATGTGGCAAAACCAGGGATGACCCTGGGACCTTACAATTCCACTCTCCTTCGTCCTAACTGCCAACTCAGTAGTTGGTTTTTATTTTATTTTATTTTATTTTATTTTATTTTATTTTATTTTATTTTATTTTATTTTTAGTAGCTGGTTTTTAACTGGATACTCGATATATGCAATCGTTAGGAAATATGAAAAAAAAAATAAAAAAAAATAAAAAATAAAATAAAAAAATAAAAAAAAAAGGAAATATGTAAATGCCTGCAAACACAGCATCAATGAAGTCCTAAAGAGCCAAGCTGTAACCGCCAGACTATTTCATGAAAGGAAATGCTGCACTGACTTTAGTGAAGGTGGAACGTGATTCGTCACTGGCCAGGTAGTAAGTACAAACGTACAGCCGAAGGTCTCCCTAAAGTGGAAACCAAAGCCTCAGCTCTTGAGCTCAGTAAGGACGTCTGGGTCTAAGGGGGTTTAACCTGCCATCCAACGCGTGACCCACACCTGGCCTGAAGCAGCCATCCTTACAATGGGTGCAGTTTCAAAAAAGGTGGAATTTGCGCAGATACATACGGAAGTCGTGATGGAGGTTGATCTTCTTTTGTCGTAGAATATTAAAACGAAATAGCTCTAGTAGTATGAACGTCCCAGTCCTTTAAATCCAATGAGGGGCATTATCCAGAGTGATTGCACGGGGCGCATTCACGGTGGAGGAATCCATGTTCTGGACGGGAGGCCTTGCATTCTCCACCCAGCTTCAACGTGAACACACGAACCCTTTTCAGAGTGACACAGCATGCCCTGCATCTTGGGGGGGAAGAAACAAATGCAGAGTTTTGCAGATGTGTGACTGTAAACTAAAACAACACACACACACACACACACACACACACACACACTGGAGATCCAGTTTGGTCTAGAAACTATAGAAAGCAACCCAGTTTTCTGACCTCTGCCAGGAAAGCTAAATGCTCTAGAACCCAAACACGCCAAAGGATGTGTTTTCCCCCAGCACCAAAACCCAGAGTGGAGGTTTGGATTCTATCATCCGGGTGCCTCTACTAGGATGGCTTCAGTGTACACAGTGAGCAGGGCGGTGGTGTTCTCAGTCCACACTCCGCTGTGCACCGTGTTAGAGCCTCACTACGCCATGTGCAGAATGGACATTGAGCGAGAAAGTCCTTCAGCTCCCCCCATGCAATTCGTGCTCATCTCCTCTCCCAGTACCAGCAGGTTCTATAGAACGTCCTCGGCACTTTTCAGCCGTTTGTTTTCGGGAAACAGAGAACATGTAGGAAGGAGAGATTCAGGTCTTGAAGAAGGGAAAGCTCTATTCCGCATGGCATCCTGGTGACCTGAGACCCTTTCTGGTTTTCACACTAGCAGGCTCCTCCTGGAGTGCGGAGTGTGCACGGCTTGCCTGGGGACCCTGCACGGCTTGCCTGGGGACCCCGCACACCTTCCCTGGGGACCGTGTGCACCTTCCCTGGGGACCCCGCACACCTTGCCTGGGGACCCTGCACACCTTCCCTGAGGACCGTGCGCACCTTCCCTGGGGACCCTGCACACCTTGCCTGAGACCGTGTGCACCTTGCCTGGGGACCCTGCACACCTTGCCTGGGGACCCTGCACACCTGGCACTTGCCGCCCAGGTACGCCCGCCCTCCGTATTCCTCAAGTGCACCGAGGAAACACAAAAGCGCGCTGCTCGGATTTCTTTCCTTTGGTCTTTCTTTCCTCCCGTGCGCGTCTGGGTTTCCAGCCAACCCGGGGAGGAGCCCTGAGCTTCCTGAAGGCTCCGCAGGTCTCCCTGCAGCCACCAGGACGCTTCCTTCGTCTTCCTAGGTTTCTGCTTCTGGTTTCAAGATTTGATATTTTTGTCTCTCTATCTTCTGCCTTTTTTTTGTGGTATCGACTGTGTTTTAGGAGAGCGGCCCCGGCGCTGCCCCGCCTCGGATGTTCAGGATGGTGGCTCGGCCGTCATCCCTTTGGGGGTCTCAGCGGACGAGGCCAGCTTCTGGTGAGGCTGGGGGGGGGCACCTGTCGTCGCCGGCGGTCACCCTGTGTCCTGCCTCGGGCGGGCGTCAGCGTGGGGGGAGCCGCGCGGCCTGGCGGGGAAGGGCGGGCCTTGGGGTCTCCCCTGGGCCCCAAATGATGGCTCCGGCCTGCAGGTTGCATAGGCGCAGCGCTGCCTCCAGAGCACACGGGAGCAGGGCCGCGTGGCGCCGCTGGCTGCAGGCCAGGCCACTGTCCGGCCGACCCGGGCCCACGAGTCCCTCGGGACACCTGCACCTGCAGCCCGCGACCCCGCCCGGCTGGCCACCCCACAGGGTCCCTGCAAGGCGCAGCCCCCCGGGGACATGAGACATGAATCGAAATCCCCGAGTCTCATAGCGATGCAGCCAGTGAAACGGGAGGGGACGCTGGGGGACAGGGGCTTGTCGCTGTTGGCGGCTGCCTTCTTCTCAGACACGGCGCTGCCGTCCGCCGGCGCGGGGACCGTGAGGCCAGCACCCCGTTAGCGCCGAGTCCCGGCCCACGTCTTCCTAAGGACATTGTGTTGTGGTCACCGAAGCCCGGATCCACGCGTCATCGCTCATCCTTAGGCCGTTACCTCCTCCCGTGGCACTGCGGACGACAGAGGCCCCGGGTCGGGGTGTCCCACGCGCCCGCGCCCTACATCCCTGGAGATGAAGAACCCCTGAACACAGAGAGAAACTCCTGCACGGGCCCCGTCGAGACTCAAGACCAAGCCTCAGCCAACTTTCTGCAAAGACCCAGACGGTAAAAACGTAAAGGTTTGGGGGCCAGGGAGCCTCCCGCTGCGCCTCTGCGGGGTGAAAGGAGCCACGGACCCCACAGAAACGGATGCGGGTGGCTGGGTTCAAGGGAGCTTGGGTCCGGTGCCCACGGGTCGTGGCCCCAGCCTGCCGTCGGCCGAGCGGAGCCCCGTCGTAGCTGGAATAGAAACGCTTGTTCACCGTCACCTCCAACACCAGTGAGGGCTGGCTTTTATCTGAGAATGCGTCGGGAAGTTGGGATGGTGGAAGAGGGCCCCTGCATTGATCCACACGAACTCTAGGAAATGGTTGTTTTTGACTTGGCGCCTCCTCACCTGGGGCTGAGAATTACATCTCCACAAGACAAAGCGGAGCAGGTGTGGTGATCACGATTGCCACTTCATAGGCTGAGGAATTTGAGGCTAAGTGGCATTGAGCAGAGTTTGCAAAATCTCACAGGGGAGAAGTGGATGTTTTCGAATGGGGTGGGTGAGCGGGATTTCCACCAACGCCAGTCGGTGTTGTCCAGGAAGCAGGATGGCGAAGTGGGCTCTAGGCTGTGGCTTTGACCTTCCCATCGATCCCCTCCTTTTAGAGTTGGTGATACAACTAAGTCAGTGATGTTTATCCTTGTGGTCCTATACACGTTACACACATACGTACGTATATGTGTGTAGGCCACGGAGTGTGTCTACAAATAATACTCTCTAGTTGTTCTCATGTGGCCTAACTGCCTAACATTACCTAACATCATTTATCTTTAGAATGATTACAGCCACTGGGAATATGAAATACCGTGTGATTCGGGAAATAGAAACAGCTATTGGATATTTCACATGGAATATCCCTGGATATTGTTGGTTCGAACCAATTTGAGGAGATCCAATTGGATGCATGGGCAGAGATGCACAGAACAGCATATATGGTGACCCAAATTTATTATTTATTTATTTATTTATTTATTTATTTATTTATCCAAATTTAATATGTAGGGAAGAGTCATGAATTGTGACTCATATGGTCAAGACATGTTGATTGTTGTAGGTTCCATCTATTCTTTTGGAACATGGGTCTTTAGAAAAATCCCGCCTGACGTCCTTAAGTAGTTGTGATTTTGGTGTACCTCTGTAGAGCTTTTCCTTTATTTCTACTTTCTTGCATATATATACGGAGTAGCTGTTCACCCATGTCTTTCTGTCCTATTCTTCCCATTGTCTAATTATAATAATACCCCGTGTACATGGTGCATGCATACACACTATACTGTTTTCCCATGACTATTTTGTTACAAATACTATCTGATGTTACTGAAAATTCCTCCTGAGTTGTGATATTTTTAAGCTTTCTCATTTATTTCTTTAAGCGTAGTTGTACATTTAAGAATAGTCTTTGACGTATAGTTGACACACAGTGTGACATTAGTTTCAGGTGTACAACACAATGATTCGACCGGTTTTCGTCAGTCGTGACTATTGGCTTTTGTCCGTCAAGCTGTTTACTGTGAACCATTTGATCATTTAAGGAAATTATTTGACATTCAGTGTAACATTTCTGCTCTCGTAAAGCCATATGGTTTATTTTATATCAAACTCAAAAACAATGTGTTGACGGTTGTATTGTGTGCATTACGTTAAAGAGGAAAAAATGGCTGGTGAAATTTAAAAATGATCGAGTAGGGAGTGTGCCTGGGTGGTTTATTCGGCTCATCATCCTGCTCTTGATTTTGGCTCAAGGTGGTAAGATCGAGCCCAGAATTGTGCCCTGTGCTTCATATGGAGCCTGCTTGAGAGTCTCTCTCTCCTTCTACCCCCAGCCCCCCAAAGCTTGTGCGCGCTCTCTCCCTTGCTTTAAGAAAGAAAACAAAAATGATGGAGTAGGTTGAGCACATTTCTGCAGGTGTCTACAAGCGTTTTGCCTTCGCGTTGTGTTTTCAAAGGTTATAGAAGTGCTTATTTGCTTTTATCTCTTGGGCCGCAGTTTGCCATTGTTGGGATCATCCTCCGTTTGTACATTGTGATAGAAACTGATGCGTATTTCTTCAGACCACGGTGACACTCGATTGTCCATTGCCTGGAGCACTGCAGCCTGAAAAGGGTGTAAATGGACAGAGTTTCACTGGTTCCTGGGGGGGGTGGGTGGATAGCACTTTCTGTCCTGTGGAGCCGTGTGTATTCAAAGGATTTAACAGATCCCCGATCAATGAAGACAAAGAGTATTTTCCACTGTGAGTGGCTTCAGAGCATCACTCCACCCGGTCCGTTCTAAATGCTGATCTGGGTGCTAATGCACAACTTCATTAAGTAACCACAGCTCAGGAGCATTCCGAACAGATGGAGTTGAGAGAAGGCTCACGTGTAAGTTTAAGTATTTATTTACCTCGTGCATCCTTGTGGTGAGCGTCCACGCGCAGAGCAATATATTACGTGCGTCTGTGTTTGCACAGGGAAGGGAGGGCAGATACCTGGCGGGGTGTCCACTCAGCTATGTGAGTCACAGCATTCATGAAACCGGCCTGTCAGGTGCGTGGTGTTGCCTCCTTAGCGACCACTTCTGAATCTACGGTATCTGAATGTTATGACCCAAACACTTGGGAGGTCTGAAAAATTGGAGGGAGGTCATGCGTTTCCCACGACATATATGGGAAATGAGGAAACAATAACTTGAAAGCCCAGTGTTTTTGTCTGTTTCTATTCCATAGTAAGATGGGGTGCTGTCCCTCCTATCCTAACCTTTCCTTTCTTTTCCTTTCCTTTCCTTTCCTTTCCTTTCCTTTCCTTTCCTTTCCTATCCTATCCTATCCTATCCTATCCTATCCTATCCTATCCTATCCTATCCTATCCTATCCTATCCTCAACAGCAGTGAGGCTTTTCTTCTCCTCCAGGAAAAGATTGTAAACTATTAGAAAGGAGGTGCAGTGCACATTGTGCATGACATGTGCACACGGAGGGGGAGACTTTCAAGAATTCTGCGCAGCACACCTGTTTGCCATGATTCCTCCTCCGCCCCACCCCTGTGTTTGGTCCCTTGGGGGCCACACCAGCCTACCCAGGCATGAATCCTGCCTACTTGAGTGCTATAATTTTCCCTCTGTCTGAAATACATGCGGGAACAGACCCCACTACATTTGGCCAGTTGTGGGAATTGAGTAAGTCAACACGATGTGCCTAGCAGTCAGCGGCGGACGCATCTAATCCATCTGTGCTGCACAACCTGTAGACACCTGTCACATGCCATGGATTGTGCGAGTGCCTAGAGTATATCCTCGTGCTCTCCACTTCCACAATCTGGAGGGAAAGACAGCTACTCCTCGTATAATAATGCAAATGGCTACTTTTTATTTATTTTTATCTTAAATAGTTTAAGTAATCTCTACCTGCAGTGTGAGGCTTGAAGACACAACCCTGAGATCTTGAGTTGCATGTCTCCCCAACTGGCCACTCCCGGGCTCCTTTTTAAGTAGAAGTTGTTAGAAATGTCTCAGGGATGGCCCTATGTGTAATGGGGACACCTTAGAAACTAAGGGGTGCTTGATTTTTTAAGAGATCAAGGAAATTAGCAGTCATACACACGAAATACCAAAGATGTCTGGGGCTGAAGGAGCAGTGTGTTTCTTAGCAAAGAATAGGAAGAAACAGTTTATAGGATTCTGACATGGCAAATGAAGGTGAATCAGAATGTGCCGCTTTGGCCTAAGGATTAGAGCTAAAACCAATTAGATAGCAAAAAAGGAATGAATCCTCCCATTTTCTGCCTAAAAGCAGGGCATCCATTGCTGTTTGCAAAGGTAACACAGCTTCTTTTGTAAAATTTTTTCTTTCTCTGTTATCCAGAAGAAAACAACTCTTTAAAAAAAAAAGATTTTATTCATTTATTCATGAGAAACACACAGAGACACAGGCAGAGGGAGAAGCAGGCTCCGTGCAGGGAGCCTGATGTGGGACTCGATCCTGGGACCCCGGGGTCATGCCCTGAGCCGAAGGCAGATGCTCGACCACTGAGCAACCCAGGTGTCTCCGGAAAAAAAAAAAACAAAAAAACACCATAATCACTGGAGTTGACTCTTAAGTAGCAGCAGAGGGTACCAACTCGAGTCTGTATAACAAGGCTTACTAAAAAAAAAAAAAAAAATCCTTTTCTAGCATTAATTTCCATCATGTATTTCCTTCCCACAGTTTGCCACCTCTAGAAGCCTAGACTCTCCCTCCTTCCATTGTCCTGCCTCCTCTCAACAATTAATGTGTCCTTAATTAAACTGTTTTTTATAAGCTTCTGGGTCTGACTGCCTCTTCGGGGTTTTAATTATTCTGTGAATCCCTTTCCTCGCATGTCAAATGTAAATTTGTCAGCAACAGAATCTCTATACCTTTTTTTTTTTCTGTTAATGTGTTATTGTTAGTTTAATTTGCATGTCCCACTCACCGAACCTAAAAGGAAGAAGGGAAAGTGTTTACTCAAGGAGTCTACACATTCTTCCAAAGGGGATCATGGAAGAAGGAGACTGAACTGATTTTCTTGGGTTATCATGGGTCTCCCTGTGGTGGTGAAGGGTATGGTCACCTCCAACGCCCTTGTACACATGGGGCTTGCCCTCCTGGCACCAGGGCCAGACTGCAGACATGACACTCACTCAAGAGTTCACCGTACCAGTTCAAAAAACTTCAGGGAGAGCCAGCCTGATAGAGCTATGAAGTCCTGCGTGGGTATGGCGTGACCCGTTCTCCAGGTGTCCATGGAGAATGGCAGCAGGACCTCTCACAACCGGGTAGGTCCTCTGCGTGCACTGCCCACGAGACCCTGGCAGCCACAGGAGCCTGTGTCAAGGCCGTCTCACTGGTTTCTCCCATCTTGAGTTGGGAAAACACACACACAAGCAATGCCCACATTTCCTAGATCATCATACAGTAGTGCTGGTCAGAGAACAGACCATTGGCAATGGTGAGTGGCCGAGGACACGCTCCTAACACATTCTAGGCCAGTTAGGATTAGAGGATGATGATCCTCTGTAAACACAGGGCACGTATACATCCATATAGGATAATAGAACGTAACATTAGAGCTGGAATAAAAAGTGTATAGTTTTTAAACATTTATTTATTTTTAAAAATTTTTCCTTCATATCCCGGTCAGCTGGAAGGTAAAAACACTTTTGGTGAAAACCTTGTTGTTGTTTTTGTCCCATTGAGTAGAGGAATTTGTTGAACCAGAAAGACCAAGAAATCCCTTTTGTTTGTTTGTTTGTTTATTTATTTTAATTTTAAAGACTTATTTATTTATGATAGACCTAGAGAGAGAGAGAAAGAGAGAGGCAGAGACACAGGCAGAGGGAGAAGCAGGCTCCATGCCAGAAGCCTGACATGGGGCTCGATCCGCGATTCCTGGATCACGCCCTTGGCCAAAGGTTGGCGCTAAACCTCTGAGCCACCCAGGGATCCCCAAGAAATCCCCTTTGGATCCGCATCCTGGACAGCGTGGCCCACACACCAGCAGCATCAGCAGCATCAGCAGGGGCGGGTTGGCTATTCCGAGTGCAGATCGCGGCCCACTGGGTTCTCCCGAGCCATCTGCATTCTCTGTCGGGCCGCCTGGATGATTCATTGCTCATTAAAATTGAAGAAGAGCTGTTCTCACCGATGATCAATAATCATTTGTGGAAAGAACGAATCAATTTGTATATATATGAATAAAAAATGGAATAGGTGTGCAATTAAAAAGTAGCTCATGCCAGTCCTGTCTCTCTTTACACTTGTCTGGAATCCTTAATGCGGCGTCTTATTCATGGGCTTTGACATCAGGCCTCTTGTATAGACCCGGCTCGCGTTTCTCCATGGGGCTTCCTTCCAGTCTGGGCCACGCGGCTGCAGGAGCGGAGCTGGGTTGCTTCTCTGCACCTCGTCATCTTGTGCACAGACCAGGGTTGCCTCAGCTCACCCTAGGCGGTCTCCACTGCAGGTCCTTGCAGAACCTAATCCTGGGATTTTGAGCATCTAGGTCTGTGAGACATGCCTATCATATTTTCTTTTTTTAAAATTTTTTATTTTAATTTTTTTAATAAATTTATTTTTATTGGTGTTCAATTTGCCAACATATACAATAACACCCAGTGCTCGTCCCGTCAAGTGCCCCCCTCAGTGCCCGTCACCCAGTCACCCCCACTCCCCACCCACCTCCCCTTCTACCACCCCTAGTTCGTTTCCCAGATTTGGGAGTCTCTCATGTTCTGTCTCACTCTCTGATATTTCCCACTCATTTTTTCTCCTTTCCCCTTTATTCCCTTTCACTATTATATTCCCCAAATGAATGAGACCATATAATATTCCTATCATATTTTCGTATCCCATCTGCCTATACTTAGAATTAAATACCCTGGACTCCTTGCCCTACTATTCTGGGTCGCAGGTTTTATCAGATGACCACATAATAAGATGGTCCATGCCCATCTACTAGATGGCACATGGGGTGTTTGTTGAATGCTATTATTTTGATTTGCATATAGCTTCTGAGGGTCCATTGGCTTTGTTCTTAAGTTCTTTTTTTTTTTAAGATTTTATTTATTTATTCATGAGAGACCTAGAGAGAGAGGCAGACTCCATGGCGGGAGCCCGATGTGGGAGTCAATCCCGGGACTCCAGGACCGCGCCCTGGGCCAAAGGCAGGCACTAAACCGCTGAGCCACCCAGGGATCCCCCTGTTCTTAAGTTCTTCACGTAAGAATTCTTTTTTATTCTTCAATATGGAAGCTATTTCATTAGCTCCACACATGAGAAAAAAATATCAGAGTCTCAAACTTGAAAATGCTTCTGTTTTTATTTTTCGTTGCTTATCACTGACATATTATATTAGTTTCCAGTGTACGACATAATGCCTCGAAGTCTGTATATATTACAAAATGATCATCGCACTCAGTCTAGTTAGCGTCCATCACTACAGACATCGTTACCATTCTTTTGCTTGCGGTTATAACTACTTTTAAGTTTTTACTTTAATTCTAGTTAGTTAACATACGGTGTTATATTGATTTCAAGTCTGTGATAGAGTGATTCAATGCTTCCATACATCACCCCGGGCTCCTCCTGACAAGTGCCCTCCCCAATCCCATTACCTGTTTCACCCATCCCACATCCCCCCCCCCCCCCCCCCCCCCCCGCCGGTAACCATCAGTTTGGTCTTTTCCTCTTGGTTTGCCTCTCTCTTTCCTCTTTTTTCCCTTTGCTGTTTTATTTATTACATTCCACATACGAATGAGATCATGTATTTGTCTTTCTCTGGCCGACTTATTTTGCTGAGCGTTGTAATCTCTAGCTTTATCCATGTCCTTCCAAATGGCAAGAGTTCATTCTTTCTTATGTCTGAAATATATTCCATTTATAGATATGACATCTTCATCCATTCATCAGTTGATGGATACTTGTGCTGCTTCCATATCTTAGCTTTTCTTTTTTTTTTAGATTTTACTTATTTATTCATGAGAGACACAGATTGAGAGGCAAAGAGAGACATAGACAGAGGGAGCCCGATGTGGGACTCGATCCCAGGACCCCAGGATCATGACCTGAGCCAAAGGCAGATGCTCAACTGCTGAGACACCCAGGTGCCCCCATACCTGAGCTTTGTAAATAATGCTGCAGTAATCATCAGCGTGCATGTATCCTTTTGAATTCGTGTTTTTGTATTCCTTGGATAAATCCCCAGTGGAGCAATTCCTGGGTCGTGGGGTAGCTCTATTATCAACTTTTTGAGGAACCTCCACACTGTTTCCCAGAGTGGCTGCACCAGTTTGCATGCCCACCAGCAGCGGAAGAGGGCGCGCCCCCTTTCTCTCCGTCCTCACCAGCACCTCGTGTTTCTTGTGTTATTGATTTTAACCATTCTCAACAGTGTGAGGTGATATCTCATTTGATATCATAGTTTCGTTTGTATATCCCTGATGGTAGTGATATTGAACATCTTTTCATGTGTCTGTTGGCTACCTGGATGTTTTCTTTGGAGAAATGTCTGTTCATGTCTTCTGCCCATTTTTTAATTGGGTTATTTGTCTTTTTGGGAATTAAGTTGTATCGGTTCTTTATATATTTTGGATACCAACCCCTTATCAGATATGTTACTTTCAAATATCTTCTCCTATTCAGTATGTTGCCTTTTAGTTCTGTTGATTGCTTCTTTTGCTGTGCAGAAGCTTTTTATTTTGATGTTTTCCCAGTAGTTTGTATTTTTTTTTCCATTAGGAAACATCTAGAAAGAAGTTGCTATGTCCAATGTCACAGAGGTTATGGCCTGTGTTCTCTTCTAAGATTTTTTTATGGTTTCCTATCTCACATTTAGGTCTTTCATCCATTTTGAGATTGTGTGTGTGGTGTTTAAAAGTGGTCCAGTTTCACTCTTTTGCATGTTGCAAAAAAAAAAAAATCCAGTTTTCTCAACACTGTTTTTTGAAACTATGTTTTAACCATTGGATATTCTTCACTGCTTTGTCAAAGATTAATTGACCGTATAATTATGGATTTACTTCTAGGGTTTTTTGTTCTGTTCCATTTATCTGTGTATAGTTTTGTGCCAGTACCATACTGTTTTGATGACTAGGTTGTTTTTTTTTTTTTTTTAACAGCTTTTTAATATAACTTGAAGTCCAGGATTATGGTGCCTCCCGCTTTGTTTTTCTTTTTCAAGGTTGCTTTGGCTATATTTGGGCTGTTTTCTGATTCCATACAAATTTTAGAATCGTTTGTTCTAGCTCCATGAAAAACGCTGTTGGTATTTTGATAGAGATTGCAGTAAATGGGTAGATTACTTTGGGTAGTATAGACATTTTAACAACACTTGTTCTTCCAATCCACAAGCATGGAATGTCTCTCCACTTCCTTGTGTCATCTTCACTTTCTTTCATCAACGTTTTGTAGTTTTCAGTTGTGATTATAACTTTTAAAACTTACTCCCTTGGCAATTTTCAAAATAAACAATTTGGTATTGTTAACTATCACCACTCTGCTACATATTACATCGTCTATGGTGTCCTCTACTTTCCTGTCTTTGGCAGCTCTGTATATTGGAGTTCAGTATTTTTGTTTACTTTTGTTTTTAGATTCCACATATAAGAGAGATCATATATTTGGTGTTCTGTGCCTGACTTACTCCGCCCATGCGTGTTGTCCTATGTGACATAATTTTCTCCCTTGTCACTCTGTTGCAGGTATAGATCGCATTGGCTTTACTCACTTATCCATTGATGGACACTTATGTTGATTCCATCTCTGATTGTTTTTCTTAAACTATTACTATGATGCTGCAGCAAATGTTTGTAAGAAGTTATGAGCTCCAGCGGTTTAGTGCCGCCTTCAGCCCAGGGCGTGATCCTGGAGACCGAGGATTGAGTCCCACATTGGGCTCCCTGCATGGAGCCTGCTTCTCCCTCTGCCTGTGTCTCTGTCTCTCTCTCTCTCTGTGTCTCTCATTGATAAAATAAATAAAATCTTAAAAAAAAAAATGAAGTTCTGAGCTCCATTGCTTGCCCTAGCTGACTGACCTCCTTAGAACAGTGACTAGTATATGGCAATCCTTCATGTTGCTTCAGGCTTCTGCCCTGATGGATGCATGTATTCGTTCACTTGTGGATTTAATAAGCGTTTGTTGTGTTATGTTTACGTGCTGGCTATGAAGGATAAGACTCTGTGCTGTCTTTGAGATTTTCATGTGTGGGAAAGATGGTCTTACAAATGCCGGGTAATGAGCTGGCTATCATGTTGGCCAAATGGCCAGTCTTGGGGAGCTTAGTGGACAGACCTATGCTGTCCACCTGTGTGAAGGGGCATCCTCACAGGAAAGGGACTATTTATGATACAGCTGAAGTGATCAATCTGGTTTCTCCTCATCCTCTCCCTCTGTTGAGCCTCACGGGAAATCCTCCATTGGATTTCTATCAGCCCAACAGCTCAAGTGGCTTTTATTGTTCTCGGATTGATTTGATGTGGATTCACCTGGGTCTGTGTCGCCCAGTGCAGAGGGGTGGACTCAAGAGACAGAAAGACTTCCTGAATCCCGGTGTCCAGGGAACACAGCCTGGTCGGACTCCGTTATCAATATGCGCGTTGTGTGCCATTCAGATGTGCACATTCCTTGTCTTCTCCATCCCTCCGTTTTATGTATCACTTGAAACGCTGCTGTTCTTAGACCTTATTCTAAATAAGAAAGGGGTCTTTCTAGGCTAGTATTTTTGAAAATCCTTTGTGCTTACTTTTCTGCGCTACCAATCCATGATGCTATTCATCTCTCCATCTTCTTTTTATCTACCTATCTATCTAGCATCTACTTATCTATTTTTTTTTTTTTTGTTACAGAAGGCAAACTTCAAAATAGCACAAGACATAAGATGGTATAACAAGGAAAATACTATTCAATTCTATGGCACTGAATGCAAATACCTTGGTGTCGACATACAGGATATATTCTTAAGTGAAGGACAAAAGCCAGTGCACGGCAATCTCGGAGTCTGGGTGTGGGATTGTGTTCCGAGTAGGAATATGGTCTGTGCCTGTCACAAGGCCCCAAGGTCAGTTTGAGCCATAAAAGCTTGCACCTAAAAAAAATAAAAAAGCTTGCTCCTTCATTCTTCTCCCCCCCCTCCCCACCCCGACCCCACACCTCCTTCTTTGTAAATGTTTGTTTTTTTCCACTGAGAAGCAAAATTCATCGTGGAGATGGTGGCTGGGGAGGTGGTCCTGTGTTGTCAGGGAGAGAGCTGTGAGATGATTCAAGCCCTTTGCAGGGGACCAGTCCTGTCGATGGGGAGCGGGAGACAGAGGCGTGCAGACCTCCACCTCCATCATTTTGAAGTCTTACAGAAACAGGCTCCTGACCTTTTTAAGTAAAGCCAACTCATCCATCAGCCAACAGAGCCAAGCTGGCCCCACGCTGTCTTCCGCAGGGAGGGAGCCACAAGCATCCGTCTGCAGCCACCACCGCCCCACGGCCCCGCTTCACTTCCTCCGCAGCCTTACACCAGCGTTGGAAGGTATTCGCGGTAGGACCCTCACCTCGGAAGGCTCTCTGGAAATCCCTTCCCAGGCTTCTCCGTTTACAGAAAGTTCGATGTAATTACAATAAATGGCACCGTGACTGTCATCGTTGAGGTAAATGGTGTCCGAAGAGACGCGGTTGGCGGGGCCCACTTGGGCCGCGGGGCAGTGGCACCTCCCTGAGTCGGCCACTGCGAACTCTTGTCCCCTGCCTCTGTGTCGTGTGGGCCTCTGTCAGCAGGCGAGGCTCTCCTGTCTGTGGCTCACTCTGTCGGGCCCGGGGGTTCATCGGTGGAGCCTTGGTGTGAGCGGGCCATGGATCGCGGCCCAGTGTTCAGCGCCTGACATGTGGGCTAGTGAAGGGGGGGTGACATTCAGGGGTGCAGCGATCGCTTCTACCTGAAGGAACACCGTCCTGCTTCTTGTGCCATGTCGTCACGCTGGGCACATTTGATATTTAGGGCTGCCGTTTTTTTTGCAGCGGTGGTGGGAATGTGGGGTCGCTTCTCTACGTAGTAGGAGGCATACCAGCGTCCCTATCTCTGACATTTTCTGCCAATAGCACCCTACCCCTCAAGTTGTGACCGTCAAATGTGTCTCTGGTCATTGCCGCATGTCCCAGGGTAGCGGGGGCACAATCTACCCCCTGGAGAACCACAGTCAAGTGCCCAGTTGTCATTTAGGTTATTGGACAACTGATAAATTAAAGGAAACAGCAAACATAACAAACTTCTGTTCTAGCGGTAGGAATTCCATTCCAAATGTAAATTGTGCACCACTGTTTGCAGAGTGGAGACTCCGATTCTGTTGGGACGTACAGAGACACTCGTGTTGCACATAAGGGGTGGTTTTGGAAGCAAGTGGATGTACGTGAGCAGCGCACCCCAGATCCCGCATGCTAGGTTCTTACTAGGGTGAGGATTATTTCTGCAGCCTGTCTGACTTGAGAGACACCAGAAGTTGCCACATCTTCCTCCATTTACCAGAACTACCAAACCTACCGCCAGGAAAAGTGACACCAGACGCTTGTGTGTTTGCTGGGGGTGCTTCCTTCTGTTTCTGAACTCAGCTTTCAAAGAATGATCACAGTTCTTGCGACCACAGCCGCATCTGCGCCTCTGTGGGGTCCTGAGCACACGGTGCAGGTGCACGCACACTCCTGTCCTTCCACACCCTCAGCCCTATTCAGCCATAAGCAGGGTCAACATAATCCTAAAGCAGGTCCCGCATTCCCGCTCCATGCCATTTCACCACGTGCTTAACTTGGCTTCTCACCCGGTGCAGAGAGTGGACAGAAGACAAGTCACACCACAGGCAAGGTGACATCTGGGGGGGAAGGTAAGGAGCCCTACATGCGGTAAGCCTGGGGGGCCCAGCTGAGTTGGGGCACCGGGTCCCGCCAGGCAGCCCTGGGCACCCGCTGCTTCTCTCCTGGAGGCACCCTGGGGCCTCGATCCTGTTCACAGCCTGCGGGGGCAGCTACTTTTCCAAAAACGATCGTAGTGGGGTCATGTCTGAAGAGTCTGATGGCTTGCTACAAAATCATTCCTTTGCGGGGCACCTGGCTGGCTCGGTCAGAATGCAACTGCTGACCTCTGGGTTGTGAGCTCCAGCTCCCTCCACACTGGGTGTAGAGACTACTTAAAAGTCTACCTGTATATCCTCCCTTTCCGAAGGGATTTAATCAGTGTTGGTGCCTTGCGGGCCTCCTCTGCTCGTGTTGGGTTCTGGGGTGTCAGCTGGTGCTAGTATTGGCAATAACTCCCTAGGACGGCTCGCATCATTGCTTCGCACGGACCCCCCTGCTTAACCTGAGTGGCTCCATCCTCCCCTCTATATTCTCACACACACCCAAGCTACCCAGGGATAGTCTGGGTCTCCTTTTCCAAAGGAAGAAAAATAACTAGATAAACTTATCAAAGTGAGATCTTAGGCATGAAGCATTACCCCTCAATTTGTTTCCTTTGTTTAAGAGTCTCTTGTGGTTGTCTCCCTCTCTGATTTCATCTTGTTTTATTTTTTCCTCTCTCCCCTTATGCTCCTGTTTTGTTTCTTAAACTCCAGATTTGAGTGAGATCATATGATAATTGTCTTTCTCTGATTGACGTATTTCGACTAGCATAGTACCCTCCAGTTCCACATGTATATGTGTTTATATATGCTCATATGTGTATATATGTGCACAACACATCTTCTTTATCCATTCTTCTGTCGTTGGACACCTGGGCTCTTGACACAGTTTGCCTGTTGTGGACATCGCTGCTATAAACTTCCAGGCAATTCTTTAACAAAGGTCGGGTCAATTCAAGCAAATACCTTAGTAAGCTGCTACCTTCTCCTGAGCTTGAAAAGCAAAGATCGATAAAGCCCAGAGTTACCTGTTGTTACACTGGCTTTGGTGAGAGGATGTTTTGGAGCAGGCATGTTTTATGAAGCAGATTAAGCTAAGCACTTGATTCACCTAAGCCTACGGAAGACTCTAAAAGAAAAAAGGGTGGACAAGGAAATCTGAACCATTTTTTTTTAAATATAATGAAATGTTAGTATTTTAAGTTGCAAACAGTACCTCTCCAATGCTGCTCACAGATACCTGCTGGTTGTATTTTGCTAACGTTGACTATTAGATGATTCTATGAGCAACTGTCTTGTAGTTATTATTTGTATATTGTGTCCCCTCTGGTCCAACGTAGCAACATTTATTTGTTTTCCGTTTGAAAGGAGTTGGGTCTATTTCGAGTTTGGATTTTCATCCCCTTACTGTGTGATGTGTGCGTATGTGCCCGTTGTTTTCAGAAATGGCAGCAAGGCAGCGTCTGTATGTTCCGATTCAAGACCAATAGCGCGATCACTCAGGAATAATGCATTTTGTAAAGTATTTTATCTACTCTTCTGTCCCCTCCTGAGAAGGCATGAAAGCCTGTGGCCCCTACTCAGTTGATGCAAATGTGATAGCTAGGCCAACTTGACCAGAATAGTCCCACAAAGCAGATGGCTCCTGCCCACTGAAGACATTTGTCACCACAGACAGGATCTAAGCACAGAAAAGGAGCATTACGAGTAATGCCAACTTTGGGAGCAGCGTTGAAGTGCATATATGTCCTCACACATAAGTGCGTGCATGCGCACACATGGGCACACACACATATATCCGTGGGCGAGAGTCATTACTTTTTTCCTCTCTCCCCTTAATGGATTTTCTTGAACGTAGAGGGGAGAAGAAAAATCTTTTTTTCCTTCTACCTGCTGAGATCAGTGGCTAGAGCCATGAATCAAACACATAAGAGGTTAACAAGAGGGTAAAAAGTCATTGTTAATGCAATGGCGCTCACAAAAACTAATGTGGCACAGGTAGGCATCCAGACAATTGGGCGATACACCCATTTTAAGCCAAACAAAGCAAGGCTTTGGTGGGGGAGGCAGATTTGGGGAAGGACAGGAAGGAAAATATGGCAAATATGGGGCTGCCTTGTTATGCAGATAAGCATCTCTTTAAGGGGAGAAGAAATGTCTCCCCGGGAACTAGCTCATCACCTGGTGTGGAAACATCTTTACAAATGGAAATTCCCTTTATAAATGTGAATTTCCATTACAAAAGGGGAAATTGATGCAGTCTGCATGGAGGCTGATGGAGGTAAAAGCTTCTCTCGTGTGTCCTGGGTCTCAGACGCCTTCAGTTCATAATAATCCCAAAGCCAAAGACGCATATGAGTATGGGGTGGTTTATGGTGGTACCCTTCAAACGTAGGGGAAAAGGGGTTTTCAGGGGTTCCCTGATCTTCCCAGGATACCGCAGTACAGAATACAAACTCTAATAGTTTCCAGTTTTTCACATTTTGGGGGGGAGACCTGGAGGGGTTTGGCCAGGAGGGGATCATATTCGGGACAGACATAGTTAAAACAGAAACAATTGGAAATGTATATCCTGAAGCTTGGTTGTGGAGAAAGGCTGTTTTGTCATGCTGAACTTGCAGCAAACACAGACAGAAGGATTGAGTTTGTTCTGTAATTACTGTGAGAGCTGCTTGGCCCTTTGAAGGCACTCCTGTGGTTGAGCACAGCACAGATAAACAGCAGAATAACAGCTATTTGGGGGAGCAGCATGCACTCCTGCAGTAATGTCTTTGTTTTTACAAGGACTTTGTATCTTCCCGAAGCTTTTGGTTTACCTCTCAGGATTTACATTTAGTTTCGGTTGTGCGACCCTGCCCTGCTGCTGCTTTTACTGACATTCTGAATTTTCCCCCGTTGGCTTCCCTCTGCCAAGGTTTGAAACAAAGAGTTCAAGCATGGAGGACATTCAGGCAGGTGGTCATTGGATCTCAGGAATTTCATTTCATTTTATTTTTTTTTACAGATTTTTTATTTGTTTATTTGACAGAGAGCATAAGCAGGGGGAGCAGGAGAGGGAGAAGCAGACTCACTAAGCAAGAAACCCTACCCTTGGGATCAGGACCTTGGCGGAAGGGCAGATGCTTAACTGAATGAGCCACCTAGGTGCCCCTGTGTTGGAAATGTTAGAATATAGCAACGGATGGAGGGAAGGACACATGGTTAGAACAACGTTTCCAAAGGGTGTATGTATCAGTTACAAGGTATGTAGGTCCAGGTATGTTGGCATCAGCATCGAGGAGTCTTCCAGAACCTTGGGGGAGATAATCAAGTCATTAGGGACATGACTCCTTGGCTTATAAATTTTATCACACCAGAGTTTCAGTAGAAGGAATTTAGAGACAGATAGTTCAGGGCTCATACTTTGGCTCTGTCATCTATTATCTGTGTAAAAATAACCACTTCGTGTAGACTGGTAGAGGAATTAATGACATGACATTCTAGTTACCATTACTTGTTGATGCAAAGATAGTGCTATGTTTGTTGTAATAGTTACTGTTTGAGTTATTAATTTCCCTTTCTCATCAGCACTTGGTTGTGGTAGTAATGACATCAGAAGATGAGCCCTCGAGGGGTTGGAAGGGACTTCCACTAACACCAGACTGTGAGGACGCAGAACCAAGACTGGAGTCCTGGGACACTGGGCCAAGACTTTTAAAGTTGGATCAAGCTGTACCCAACACCTGCCCCAGGTTTTAACATATTTCTGTTTAGAAGAAGAAAACTTGATTTTTTTTTTCTGTATATGCTTGATTGCCATAGGTCAGGTGCCATGCCCAGTATGGAATAAGGAGGAATTTTTGTTTTGTTATGTGTCAAATAAGTTGGGAATATGGGATTACAGGGAATCTGGGTCTATCGCAGCAGGTTGTTTGGTGGAGATGGCCTTTGGGATTGCAATGCTACCATTTCAAACATGTTAGTGCAGAATAATGCTAATCATAGATCAGACATTCAGTCCTATCTTATGGTCAAAGGAATATTCTCACATTATAGGCAGCGGGTTTTATTTTTTTTTAAGATTTTATTTATTTATTTATTTATGAGAGACACAGAGAGAGGCAGAGACAGGGGAAACAGGCTCCATGCAAGGAGCCCGATAAGTGACTGGATCCCGAGACCCCGGGATCACACGCCGAGCCAAAGGCAGATGCTCAGCCACGGGCCACGCAGGCATCCCAGCAGTGGGTTTTAGTAGTCCCTCTATACTGCCGCATTTGTTTTTTTTAAGAATTTTTTAAAAGATTTTATTTATTCATTCATTCATTCATGAGAAGCACAGAGAGGAGAGAGAGAGGCAGAGACACAGGCAGAGGGAGAAGCAGGCTCCATGCAGGGAGCCCGATGTGGGATTCGATCCCGGGTCTCCAGGATCACGTCCTGGATTGAAGGCGGTGCTAAACCGCTGAGCCACTGGGGCTGCCCTATATTGCTGCATTTGAACATGCATTTGTTGTTACTGGAAAGCAGCAGTCAGGAGAGATCAAAGTGCTGTCTTACTACTTTACACTGTGGTTAAGGACCAAATAGAAAGAAAATGACTAAAAAGTTCTACAAGTAAGAGGAATTAAATGGAAAAACAAGTATTACAACTTAATATTTAAAAGAAAATGGAACAAAACAGAGAAGTATGGGGATTTTTATTAGGCCTTACATAAGTGTGAGAGATGCCAGGATGGTAAAAGATCCTAAGAGGACAGTTGGGGAATCAGAGCAAAGTCATTAGCTATGGTGCACAAAAGGAGCTGGTGAAGATGACCAACCTGGTCGCCATGAAGATCCCTTGGAACCTACCAGGACAACGAGAACCCTCCAGTATAAACTGGTGCTCATGGGGTCTTTGAACCAACCTGGAGAACTGGAGCCCTTCAGGACTTAGTGCTTTCCAGGAGAGTCAGCTTGGAACCTACCAGGACAACTAGAACCCTCTGGAAAGGCCTGACACCCATGGGGACCACTTGGAATCTACCAGGATAACTAAGGCCCTCTCGTATGAACTGGCAGCCATGGAGACTGCTTGATACACACCAGAACAACCAGGTTCCACCTAGATAGCCTGATCTCCATGGGGACCTCTTGGAAACTACCAGGACAACTAGGGTCCTTCAGGGTAAAGTGGCACCCATAGGGACTGCTTGGAACCTACCAGGAGAAGTAGGTCCCTTTGGGATAAAGTGGCACCCATGGGGATCTGCAGAAGAAGCCAGTGCTCTTTGCCTGGCACTGGCTATGCACCTGTCAGGGCTCCCTGGGGTCAGTGATGAAATTTTTCTGGAAGGATGCTAACATTTATGGTCCCAGCTGCCACCACTACCTAGTTTGTCAAGCGCATCAGTGACAACTTGAAGGAATGCATCCTGTTCTGGCCCCACAGCAACCTATAACAGCTGCTTCCCAATCTCAGAGAACATTTCAGTGTCACAGAATTCTCCGTATGGCCAACTCTCACCCAGAATTCTACAGCAAGATCAATTCTGGAAAGCATGGAACCAGAAAAGCTGCATTAACACAATGTAAAACTACTACACATGGTTCCACTGAAACACAGCTTAAATGGGCCCATTTTAACAAACCAGAACACAAACCAGAAGACAAAGATGAGACTGAAGTTCATCCACTGAGCAAAGGAACCCAGTTCGCAGGTATAAGTAGACGCTCTGCTCTAGTCTCTGCTCCACAACCCAGGACAGGACTTCCACCCCGGGTTGGAACAGTCAATATTTTCCTTCCACCAGGAGCATTCGGATCAGCAGAGACGCCTTCTGTAATAGTACAAAGCTAGCATTGAACCATCTGCCCGCGAGGCGGCCTGACTCTACCAGGAAATTGCAAATTCCCAAGACTATATAAGGGTGGTCGTGTCCGGTGAAGGTTCTCCAGGTCATTTGTTACTTGTAGCTCGTATTTCAAGAAGTCTTAGGACTCCCTAGAGTGTTCTGGGGATTGTCTTATACTGACTGCGTAAGTCCCTTCTCTCCTGTATCCCATTGCAGCTTCCAACTACTCAGTCGTGCACTCAGTCAAAACATTTCTTTCTTTGAAAGCACAGAACTGGAGGAGGAAATGTCAACCACTCAACAAAGATGTTTAGATCTGGTTGATACTCGGTTTTACATTTTATCGGATGCTGTTTAATGGGGCTCAGACGTTCCTCATTTGTTTCCCTGCCTGATTCATCTTAAAGGGGGGCTCGGAAGTTCCTGGTCTGTTTCATTGCCCAGTTCGTGCATCTGTAGTCTTCTCACCCCTGCTCTGGTCAGCAATAATGTGAAACCCAGGGAAGGTCGTGTCGTGTGTGGACCATCTTCTCTTGTAGGAATACATTTCACAGTCGAAAGGAATGTCTGCTGTGTATTCATCCTTGCAGCTGGGGGTCCCCGTCACAAAGAATAGGGGACTCCACACCTTCATCCAGCTGGCTCAGAGCAGGAAAGGGTGAATCGTATAAACACATGCAAACATCACCTCTTGCTGTCAGTAGTCGATGTGCAGCTCACCATGATGTGCTCACTTGAACCACAGATGAGGACCTTCCCAGTGTCCCTCAGGTGTTCCTCATCCGAGTGACTCACACACTGGGGGTTGGCCCCTGTCCATTCGATGGGGATTATTTTTTCCATTTTGTAGCATGAGGTATAAGTACCTTGATAAAGTGCCATTATGTTTTTTGATTCCAAAGATTGAGCATACTGTGTTAATGATCATACCTCTGTGTTCAAGCTCTAGACAAACATATTAAAATGCAGGGGGACAAATGGCCGGCAAAGTATAAGTGATCCACACTTCCAATAGAGTCTTTACCGACTCGTAGATTTTCTTTTTTTCTTTTTGGGGAAAGATGTTCTGCTAGCAAAGCACGACTCTCTAGACAATGCTGGTCTGTTCCTTTTGTGATACAGATATTGCAGTAGAAAGTGAAATAAAATACACAAATGGCTTATCTCTCTTACTGTCTTTTTAGAAAAATTAACTATTGCAAAATTGGCCATTGGTAATACCTTCATATTCTGATTTGACAAAACTTTAAAGTAGATGGCTTTAAGAGTAACATTCTTAATGTTGTGAAGAAATGACCATCCTGAAGGCGCTGCAGACATTTGCCTCCAAATGTGTTCATTTAGAGAAAGGGGATTCAGCTACCCATGAGCAGTTCATACTTTGTATTAGATTCTGCGGAGGCTGAAGGAACAGTTATCTTCTTGCCTCTGTGGTCTGCCATATGTCTGCTAAATGTCTAAAGGTAATGAAAAAGTACTTTGTGTAACAAACGATATTCCTTCCTCTCTCTCTCTCTCTCCCCATCTCCCTCGTTGGGGAGGGGGGCCAGATGGTACCTATTTAACATACTCAGATATATAGCATCACATATTTTGTCTGGTAAACAGAGAAGAGAACAATTATTAGGATACAGTTTGTGGGTTTTTGACAAACAGCCTGATACAGCGCATACTTTGCCAGGTCTGTCAACGTGAAATACTTTTGCAAGTGGAACTGGCTATATTTTATGTGTGCTTAGTTTAAAAATGGAGTGAGTTTCCTTGAAATATGATTTCCAAGTTTTGAACTCATTATGCGTGGATGCACTCCATTCTCACACAGAATGCCTTCTCTACGAGAGATTGATGGGCAAAAGATGGGGGCCACTCATGTGGCCGTCTCGTCTGTCCGGATGAGTCAGTAGCTCCATAGAGGCATCTCTTTATGAATGTTAATGTCATTCTTAAGATAACTTTTTTTTTTTACAGTGTTGTTTTTCTCAATACTCTTCCTTTTTAGAATGCATTTAAAAAACCATTATCCTCTTGTCTTCTTTATGCGATTCTAAGATTCCTGACATTAGCAATTAAATTTTCCTTTCAAATCCCCTTCATTCTGATCAGTTTCTTAGGGTGATTAAAAGTGTAAACTATAGGGGAGCCTGGGTGGATCAGTGGGTTAAGTGTCAGACTCTTGATTTTGGCTCTGGTCGTGATCTCAGAGTCCAGCTTGCTCTGCACAGAGTCTGCTTTTTCCTCTCCCTCCCCTTACGCGCTCCCACCCGACACTGGCTTGAGCATCTATCTATCTATCAAATAAATGAATGAATGAATGAATAAATCTTGACAGATTTTGTCCTTCCACAAACTCCAGCCAGACCCTTTTTGAGTCTGACTAGGCTCTAAGCTGGGACATGTCCTCCAAGAGCCCAGTTTTGGCATGAATCCTATCAAGGTGGTTTGCCCAGGATCCCACATGTCCTGCATATCTCATTGATCTCCTGCGTCTCCATCATTCCCCAGGTGCTGTGTGATCAGCTTGATTGGCTTTTCAGCAAGAACCCATTCAGTTCGTTGTAGCAACAAATTACCTGACCTTGTCAGTAATTTCCTACTCAATGCTGCCCTGCCCCGCTGCCCCCCTCTACCATTGCCACCCCCCCCCCATACTGTGCTTCTTGGCTTTCCTTGTTTGTGAGGTTGAGCCCATTCTCTCTCCTCTCTTGCAAAACCTCATTGCATGGTCTCTGTACCTACCCTGGCAATCTTGAGTAAAGTCTCCTTTGCCATTTTAACAAATCTCATGAATAATTTTTTTTTATCAGTGTCTATCTTCGTAACCCATCATAACTTGGAACAGAACAACCATATCATCCAGCGATCTCACTTCTGGGTATATATCCAAAGGAAACAAAAGCATTCTCTCAAGACCCTATCTATACCCACATGGTCCTGGCAGTAGAATTCACAATAGGCCAAGGTTTGGAAACAAGCTACATGTTTATCAATGGATGAACTGATCAAGAACGTGTAAAAGATAGGGGCACCTGGTGACTCAGTGGTTGAGTGTCTGCTTTCGGTTCAGGTTGTGATCCCCAGGTCCTGGGATTGAGTCCCACATTGGGTTCCCTACAGGGAGCCTGGATCTCCCTTCTACCTATGTCTCTGCTTCTCCTTCTGTGTCTCTCATGAATTAGTTAATAAAATCTTAAAAAAAAGAAAAAGATCATGTGAGAGAAAGAAAGGTGAGCTACTATGCTCCAGCCTTAACATACAGGGATATTTTCTCATATACGGAACCGTGGATGAATGTCAAGTGCATTATGCTAAGTGAGATGATCCAGACAGGGAAAGAGATAAGTACTGCATGGTATCACTTTTATGTGGAATCTTTTTAAAAAGCAAATAAAAATTTAAATGCCTCAGTGCTGACAGTAGACTGTTGGTTGCTGGGCATTGGAGAAAGAGGGAGATTGGGAATAATATCTGAGGATCTAATGTATACGATGGTGACTGTGGTTGACAGCACTGTTGCATAATTTGATAACAACATACATCTTCAGTGTTCTCACACACACCAAAGTAAATGTTTTTTTTTTTATTTTTACTTATTTTTTTATTCATGAGAAACACACAGAGAGAGGCAGAGACACAGGCAGAGGGAGAAGCAGGGTCCCCTCAGGGAGCCCGATGCGGGATTTGATCCTAGGACCCCAGGATCACAACCTGAGCCAAAGGCAGATGCTCAATCCCTGAGCCACCCCCCAGGGGCCCCCAAAGTAAATACGTTTTTGATGTATTCAGGGGAATCCTTTCAAAAAGTATAAGGTGTCAAATCATCATGTTGTAAACTTTAAATATCTTACAATTTTATTTGTCACTTATGCCTCAGTGAAGCTGAAAAAATATGTTTGGGTCATATTGACTGGATCTACTACTTGAACGTTTTATTTCTCACTGTAAACAGTCGTTTTATTTTGAGTCAACATAGAGGAGGAACTTACGTTCAGCATTGATTTTCAACTTGAGAAAGAGAGCAAAATTACAGCCTTCCTTCGGGGAAAATCAGAGATAAAGACAAGCAAACCGCTTCCAGATGACAGGCTCTCTCTTTACCAAGCGATGATTTCGAAAGCACAGGTGTTGCAGACGGTGTCTTCGAGGGCTGGATGTGAGGAGCCATTTTATTATATTTATTTACTTACCTATTTCCTTGAGGGCAGCATAGAGTATTTATCTTTGTATACTCAGTCTCAGTATTTAATATATAATAAATGATTCCTTTTTTAAAAAAACTACATACGTTAGGAGCTGTTCTCATGAGGATCTTCTGGCATGAGTACATGTTAGGAATTTAGCCTCTGCTGCCTGGGTTGAGAGTCTCTTGAAATTAAGTGTTGAGCACTGACATGTGGAAGGGACTCGGTCCATTTTATTCATATGAATAAGTGGCTGATTGGAATCAGAGAGGAGAGCCAGCACAGAGAGACGGGAGACTGAACCAAGGCCATGTCTATACGCATGGATGGAGGGGAGCAGGTGTGAGACCTCCTAAAGGGTAGAAAGAGTGGACTTCTTTATCAAATGAGGGGATGAGCAAGAGATGAAGTTAGTGTTTTTTCCCCAGTCTATATGAAACGGCGATGTGTTCCATCCAGCTGGAGAGTGGGGAGGGGTAGCCCTGTGTAGCCCTCATGACAGGCATGGCCCCAACATCCAGACATGACTTCATACATGACTCCCGAGTACAGGGGAGCCATCTGGGCAAGTTGTCCGTTCATCATCTTGTAGGTTGAGGAAGCTGGTAAGCAGGAGAGCAGGATGACAAGAGGGTCAGAACAGAAGGCCATGCAGCTGCATTTTTTTGGAGCATTTGGGAAGCTTGATGGGAAGATGTGGATGGTATATAATTCGCACAGGGGAAAATCAACACTTTTAAGTGGTCAGTTTTGTGACGTTGACAGGTATCGACACTTGTGGAACACCACTCCATGAGGATGTAGACCACTTCCATAAGCACTTCTGTCCTCCCCCAGCCCACCCCCGAATGTCCCTGTAAGCATCCCCAAACCCAGTCCTGGCCACCTCACGTCTGTTCCCTGTCCATGTGGTCTTTGCAAGAATGTCACATATGATGGACATAGCCAGTTGTAGTCTTTGAATTTGGCTTCTTTCACTCTACACAATGCACGTGAGGTTCGTGCATGCTCCTGCATCACTTCTCCATTGCGGGTGGTGGTGCATTGTTTGAGTACCCCGCGGTCTGTGTGTCCAGTGGAAGGGCTTGCAGGCTGTGTCTAGGGTTTTGACTGTGGAGTCACAAAAGGGCCCTTTGTGGCTAATGCAGAAGCTGTGTTAGTGCAGGGGTTGAGATGAAACCAGAGTGAAGTAGGCTGAGCAGTGACTGAGCAGTAGTGAGGAGGACATGCTTGTTAGAGATTCGTATTTTATGAAATTTTGTTGTGAAATGAGAGACAGCCAGAGATCTGTGGTTCCACTGACAGATACAGTGAAATGAAGATTTTGTAACGTTTCTTGCAGGCAAAGTAAAGTAAAAATTTGAGCAAATGGACACTTTGAAGACAAATACAAAGGCTATTTATTTTGATTGCTGGCTGTTTTGGGGCTTTTTGTTTTGTTTATTTTTTTGGTATTACATCACACTTAAATACCTGAAAAACCAATCTCGTAATCACAGAAATTGTGAACTATTAGCATCCTCATGTGTTTGGCAGACTGATTTTCAGGTCTCTGGGTTGAGATCTAAATGCAAGTCCCGTTCAGGCCATCCGTACTATGACGTTGATGCCCTGGATGACTCTCATGGACAAAATTCTGGGAGACACCTCATCACATTTCCTTCAGGGAGGAATATCTTTCTTAAAACCTTTGGAATTTTCTGCCCAGAGTAATAAGAAAAGTAAATAAAGTAATATCAAACCCACTAGGACACAAAAGACTAATTTTAAAAGGATGCACAGATGAGTGTAGAATATTATTGAAAATTAAATAATCATGTCTTGGTGGGAAGAGATATAGGGAAGTATATGGAAGAAAGATAAACATGCACCAACGTCCTGGAGAATATGGTGACAAGGCATGTCAAAGATGGAGGGGATGTCTGGCTACCTGAGCCAGAAAAAGAGTTTGGGGTGGGTGGAAATTGTTTACAGCTCTCTTCTTTCCTGTGTGGCTGATTGCTTTGTATTCTGTTGCTGTGACTTGGTGGTATGAAACATTAATCTCTGGAATAAAATTTATATGAACCAGCACAACTTTTACATTATACTGACATCATTCCTCCAAAGATCAATGGCATACGGGGTAATTCATGATGTGCAATAGGTGTGTATCAGTAGAAAGAATGATGTTCCAGGTGCAGGTGAGAAAAGTTTGGAGTGAAGTTGCAAATAATTCAGGATCAGATAAAGTTTATAACAGTAGTTGTGATTAATTCTTTAACCTGAAACACTTATTAGGAAACTTTGAGGTCAATTCCCAATTTTACAAATGGACCATGTGTAATAACTTACAGATTGCCTCGTTTACCTCCCATGGTCTGGAGGCAGCATTTTCTACTGTCAATAGCATTATCTACCTTTTTCTATATTTTTCCTACATCGCCTATCATTCCACGGATGCACTAAAACACAGTACACACATGCTGGAGAAATCATAATGTGATGAGTGTAACAGCGATGGACAGATAATTTCCTGATGTGTCTCTCTAAATGAAATTTTCCATTTCTTCTATTGTTTGTCACATATCTTGCTGAAGAATAAACATACATTGTCATTGCCAGCTTGTGAGGCAGAACCAGGCGGGCTTGTTCAAAATACAACACACTAGTCCCAAGCAGTGGCCCCAAACTGCCATGGCTACAGAATGAAGGGCCATGACTGGGGCTGGTTTTATCAGAGATGGGGTGAAGTGTTACCAGTTTCGATCTTAGCCCCAGTCATTTCCCTGTTCCCGCTTCAGCGATACACCTGGAATGCGGTTTCATAATGATCTATTCATGTATTGACATTGCCAATTAAAGATGAAGTTCAAGAGAGAAGGATTCTCTCCCCTTCATCTTTGTTTTTATCGAGGCTCTGGTCAGCTAAATGCCTGGCAGCTAAATGGTGATGCACCTTTTACTTATTAGATGAATGTATGAACCCGGAAAGAGGGATTCAGTGGTTGTCCAATTAGTGTGAATCCACTTAAGGTGGGTGATTGTGTTCTACCTTTATCACACCTGAGCCCTGTTGGTAGGCATGAAAGGGAGGTGGAATGCTAGACACTGTGGCCATTCCAAGAAGACCAACGCCAGCATCTTGGTGTAGACGTTCACACCCAGGGGCAGAATGAGACAGCGTAACCTGTATGAGAAACAGACTGGAGTTCCAATTATGACGGCACTGGTGTCTAGCTGTGGGACTTTGGGCATATTTCACGGTCTCCTCCTCAACGTCCCGTCCTTGGAACGGCAACATCTGCATCACCTGGGAGCTTGTTAGAAATGCACACTCTCTACCTCCACCCCAGATCTGTTGAAACAGAATCTGCAGGTGAACCGAATCCCAGCTGATGTGTGTGCACGTTGTATTTTGAGAAACATGCTTAGACTGTCTTCACAGTAACTCCTCTATTGGTAAAATAGAGGAAAGTCACTGACCTATAGAGACATGAAGGTTACAAAATTGCGTGTGAAATGCTTAACACCTCAACGTATACAAATGAAAGCTATTAATAACAAAAATAAAATAAAATGTTGGAGTGAATGGGTTACATGTTGGAGTTTTTGGTTTCCCTGATTGAGTGGGAAAGTTGTTAACAGACCTCTAAGGGTTAGTGATCCGGGATGCTGCTAGAATAAACATCCTATAACACAGGATATTTACCTACAACAAGAGTGATCCCATCCCAAATGTTTTAGTGCCAAAGATGAGGAATCCAGAATTACTATAATCTAGTAACATTTCTTTCTAGAAAAGACACATTTACTAGTGAAGATCTTCCTGTAGGGGACACCAATAAATAATTTCTAAATGTCCTCAAAAATCAGCCATAAATAGCTTCATGCACGTTTCTTTGTAAAAGGAATTAAGGAATAAATCAGGTTATGAAAGAAATTTCTCCCCGTCTCCCAGTGCATGCTATTCTGTTATTTGTCTCAGGTAGCTTTGTTGTGTGTGCTAGGAAATACTGGTAAAAGCTGGGGATTGAGTATTAAGGTATCATGCACGTGTAAAACTCTATGATGTTAAAATGCTAGAAAGTGTAAATCAAACACTGAGGCAATATTTCAAACAAAGACTCCTTTAAGCACAGAATACTGTCCAACTTGTTCATGGTAGGAAAAGATCAAGTGGAGAATTATTTCATTTACAACAAATGGTCACATTACTTCTCTGTAATAAAACACAGCCTGGGTCATAAAAACACACGTCTAAAGAAAAATTTGCCTTAATTTATGACCTTCATTTTGTGTCCAAATTTCCCTTGCTATTCCTTTTTATTAATTTTTATGTTTTTATGGTTTGTTTATAAGCGGAATGCTGTCCCCAAATGGATGAACCTGTTTACTAGTAAATCAGTAAACTGTACGCGGTGCTTTAAAATAAAGAATTTTGTTGTGATCAATCAAAAATGAAGAAATCTAAATCTCCCAAGGGAGCATTGATAGGTTACATCAGCTAATACAAACCCTGCTTCCAAGAATCAGTACTGTTTGCTGGTTTATGAGCCTTGCAAAAGCACAAACTCTCATTTTTCCTGCTCAGCACATCTCTGTTGTAATAAATAGGTAATTGGTTTTGTCCTATTAGACTGTTTCTCTATCACTCTTGGCAATAATCACATCTAAATCCATAGGCCTACAGTTTCCTTTATTATGCATTTTTCATTAGTTTAACTCCTCTTCCTTTTTTAGTGGAAGAGCACAAGCAAAAATAATCACAACGGGCAAACTTAGCCCTGATAATGTTTTGTGTTTTGTTATTCACAGGTCTTTGTTTTCTTTATTAGCATTATTTCACTAGTCCCTAGTAATATACTTACCATCTAAAAAGACAGGATTGTTCCTTCCACAAATGACTCTCTAGGATTAAGTCCCAGTTCAGACCGCTTTAAAATGCCATGTGAAGGATAGCATCACCGTAATTAAATAATGATCTTTAAAAAGATGAAAAAGGGTTTTGGGCATGAAGTTGAAGAAGTTTGTGCAAGGTAACATTGCTACCATGTAGCACACATAATATATAGACAAAAATTGAAATATGTATTAACATTAAGGTTAAAAATTGCAGAGTTTGAGGTAAGAATACATAGCATTTTGCAAATATTCCAGATATTTCTATTTTTTTTAAGATTCTATTTATTTATTTATGAGAGACAGAGAGAGAGAGAGAGAGAGTGGCAGAGGGAGAAGCAGGCTCCATGCAGGGAGCCTGACGTGGGACTTGATCCTGGGACTCCAGGATCTCGCCCTGGGCCAAAGGCAGGTGCTAAACTACTGAGCCACCCAGGGATCCCCTACTCCAAATATTTCTATTTTTTTTAAAGATGTATTTATGTATTTATGTATTTATGTATTTATGTATTTATGTATTTATGTATTTATTTATTTATTTATTTATTTATTTATTTATTTATTTATTTATTTATGATAGACATAGAGAGAGAGCCAGAGACACAGGAGGAAGAAGAAGCAGGCTCCATGCCGGGAGCCCGACGTGGGACTCGATCCCGGGACTCCAGGATCGCACCCTGGGCCAAAGGCAGGCGCTAAACCGCTGAGCCACCCAGGGATCCCCCCCAAATATTTCTAAATCAATATTCTCCTTGTCATAATAGCTTAATCTTCAAACAAGTGTATGCTTTTTTTTCTTTTTATCAGACTCTTTGTGTGTCTGTCTCTACTCATGACAGTCCCTAATGAAACACTCAAAACATGTCTGTTTTCCATCCAGTTGACTCTAAACTCGTGTAATTCATACATTGGACTACCTGATGTTGAAGTGCCTTCTGAACTGGATAGTAACACTCTTGTGAAGCTAAGGCTTCCCTGTTGGTCTACTGGGGGCTTCCCATGTTCTTATTTTATGTGTTTAGGGTGTTGTATGTTGACTTTGACAATCAAGGGGAAATTGGACCCTGCTCTGTCGGGACAAGGAAGAGCCCAGTGGGATGACTACTTGCACACCATGCTTGGTGGTCACGGTGAATGGAAGACAACCTAACCCTGTCTGGGCATCACTCACAGGGTTCAGATTGCTTATGTAGCCTATTCCACCAAGTAAAGAACCCCTGTGAATAGCAGTGCTTCCTAGAGTATCGAGAGTCTTGAGGTGGTGAAAGAGGCAGGTGAAGAACATGATATGGCACCTGTAGGCTCCACCAGCTTCATTTCCTGTCTCATTCTGCCTCCTATAGTTACAGTTTTTAATTTAATGCCTTATTTCCTTGTCCTTCCCTCTGACATAGCAGGGTAAGTTGGCTGTGGTGGTTCATTGTATCCCTTACAACCTATATTGTTGAATATCAACTGGGATCCAAATAAAGACAGAGAGGCAAGGGCCATCCACAGAACATCCAGGTGATGAGGCTCTAGGCTGTCTCCTCTTGAGGAGGAATTATGCGGGTTTTTACTGTACATGGAATTCAACATGTGTGAGGTGGAGGAGAATTTTGAAAATGTGTGTATGAAAAGAGGTTTTTTTTTTCTGGATAATAAGAGACCAGCAATTTTATTTTATTATTTTTTTAAGATTTTATTTATTCATGAGAGACACAGACAGAGGCAGAGACATGGGCACAGGGAGAAGGAGAGACTGGATCCCGGGACCCTGGGATCATGAGCTGAGCCAAAGGTAGATAGATGCTCAACCACTGAGCCACCCAGGACACCCAGGATTCACTATTTTATTTTATTTTTAAATAATCTTTATACTCAGTGTGAGTCTAGAACATACATCCCCATGATCAAGAGCTGCGTGTGGTAATGACTAAGCCAGCCACATGCCCCAGAAACCAGGAATTTTAGATGAATTTTTGTTTATGATCACATATTTATTTACCCATCCCACTCCCAGTGATACCATCCTGACTTTTTGGGATGGTGGGGTTGAGTTGGCATCATCACTAGGTGAAGGTGTCATGTAAATTAGGGCAGCTGAATCATTTCTTTAGGGATTTTGCATGATAAACAGAGCAGGAAAAGGGCTTCAGGGGATTCATCCCAGGAGCTGACCTCTAATGAAACACTCAAACAGTCCCTGCTACTTGCATCCTGGAGATGCTTTGTCCATATTGGATGCTCCTTTCTCTCTGAGCTAGCTACCAGTTATCCCACAGGTTAAATTGTTTTTCTTTTCATTTCTCCCTTAAGATAGCTAGCATTGGTTTCTATCCTTGCAGCTAATAAGTAAATCCAAATGGTCAGTCCTCATAACTAATTTCATCGTATCATGGTTAAGTGCATAGTAAATTACTTCAGATGGATTTTCAATCTGGGTGAAAACACTAGACTATGTACTTTCCTGTTGCATTTTTTTCACCATTAAAGGGATCCAATGCAAAATATTGCTTTTACTATAAACCTTGTATTTAGGGTGCTTGGGTGGCTTAGTGGGTTAAGCATCTCCCTTCTGTTCAGGCCATAGTTCCAGGATCCTGGGATGGAACCCCACGTTGAGCTCTCTGCTCAGTGGGAATCCTACTTCTCTCTCATTCCACTAGCTTGTGTTCTGTCGAATAAATAAATAAATAATAAATAACATCTTTTAAAAACGTGTATTTATTATGGGAATTGTATTAGTAAGTATAATGGTTTAATATAAAAATCAGAACATCTTTGTTATATATATTCTTCCAGCAAATGACTCAAAGCAGTAGAAACCATGATGATTTCTTTAACACTGAAGGGATGCCTTTCATGGGAAATCCAATTAGTATTCTGGTGTTCAGGTCACCGCAGTAGAATGTGGTCGGGCTTGGCATGAAGTCAGAGGCCGAATAAGGGGCTTTCTGGTAATGTGAAGGATAGGAATGAGGAAGGGGCAAAGTTGTTGTGACAAGTTGTAAATGAGGCCATGGTGATGATGTAAACCACACCTGATAGGGCCATCACCACTAGTTAAACTTGAATCGGAAAACACCTGTGTGCATGGACCACCACATGGTCAAGACTTAGAGCTACAGATGATTGATTCATGTTGTAAACAGCCTGTGATAACTGATTTCTATTCAAATCTATTTAATGATGGCTAAGTACATGGAGTAGATAAGTATGGCTCTTGTCTTGGGAGATTTCATCAGACGTCATTATGTTTTACAAACGTCCCCCGCCCCTCAAATATTTGGAAGGTTATGCCATCTGGAGGTGCTCACCCTATTTGGAATTGAAGTAATAGAAAACATGCATTGGGAGGATGGAGCTTGGTAAATGCTGGTTCTTTGAGGTCATCTTCCATTACTAGGGCTAGATGACAGCCTCCTCGTGGAAATGTGTTTCCATTTGCTGTAGGCAAAGCTACAATCCTCACCCTGTCAATTCTTCATCCATGATTAATGACCAGAGAAGAAAATCCCGAGAACCGCCTGGGTCACCATCAGAAGGAGCATGCATTTGTTTCTAGGAAACAGAATATTACAAAGTTAAGGTACTCCCCTCAGGAATGTGGAATACAGATAGGCCCTTTCTAAGAAATCATTGTCCGATGATGATGAAATAACAAGTTGAAAATGTCAACGTGAAAAGTGCAATTGACTACTGATAATTGGATATTGATGAATTGGTTATAATGATACATGGGCCACAGAAGTGCTGTTTCTGTTCTGGCACAAAACCCTAGAACACCTATTCCCCGGTAGTGACTGGTGTACGGATGAAGGAGTTTACGTGGCTGTCCTGGTTCACTATTCACTTCCGTATTGTGAGGTATGCAAAGCATATGTAATTAGATCAATTATAAATACAAAAAATTTGTGTGATTAAGCAAGTGCCCATTTTAGAAAACTAAATTAGGCTTACCTTTGTCTTCTCTTTCCATTTTGTTGTTGTTTGGGGTTACGTCTAAAATTTCCACACACAAAAAAAATAAAATAAAATAAAATAAAATTTCCACACATTTTTCCTGCATAAAATCTAACATCTCATCTTTGACTTCTCATGACTCATATGAGTTAAGATTCTGTGTTTTTGTATCTCCTCAAATGGACATATCTTTCTTGATTAATATATAGGGTATCTATTTTGAGTAAGACTCGTCAGCTTTTAATGTTTACATAAATCAGCTGATGGTCGACTAAAAAACTACATTCTCATGTCAGTCTTTTGCGGGGCAGGGCCTGAGATTCTGTATTTCACAGAAGCTCCCAAGCCTTGCTGATGCCATGAAGTCCTTGTTCTCATGGGGCTTAAACTCGGGGATCAACACACTTCTGCAGAGTACCAGACAGTAAACATCTCAGGCTTTATGGTGCAGATCCTGTATGTCCCTAAAGCTCGATCTCTCTGTGTAGCCCAAAAGCAGCCAGAGATGATGCAAAAACAAATAAATGTGGTTGTGTGTCAGGTTTTATATAAGGACCCAAAAAATAGGAATTTCACAGAGTTTTCACATGCCACAAAATACTATTCTTTTAAACCTTTTGAAATATTTAAAAATGCAACAAGAACAAAAAATTCTCAGCTCATGAGCTGTGTAAAAACAGGCAGTGGACTGTACTTGGCCCTGGGGCCATAGTCTGCTGATCTGTGTTTCATGTGAGCATTGGGTATTAGATTGAGCTCTTTTCAAGAAAGAGAACAGGCCTAACAGAATAAGGAACACTGCTTTGTGCTGTATCTCCAGGTGCTGCGGTTTGTTGAGAGGTTCTCTAAAAGACCCAAGGAAGTAAAGGATTTCATGTATATTTTTTTATAAGCATTATCCTGATTATCTTTCCTGGGAGAGTAGACACTCAGACCACATTCATATTTCCAAATATTTATTTTAACTTCCAGATATCATGTTTAATGCAGACATCAACCATCTGTTGAATCGTTGTGTATTTTTTTTTTATGATGCTGCAGATCAGTGGGACATATAAAATATATTTACCAAGCTTTACGGAAATCCATCATAGTCTAAATATGATCTAATTGGTGCTTTAGGAACGGACTGTAATTCTTGTTACTATTTCCATATGTCCATACTGTTACAGCTAAGAGGAAAATTAAACCTTTCCACAAACCATTCTGTAAAGGCTTTGGGCCTCAGCTGGTGCACTTGGTTTGGGGAAATTGGAAGGTTCTATTGTGATGTCATGTCCAGGCAATCTATCACCCGGAGATGCAGCTCCTAGTCAGAGCTACTTGTTAACTTCCAAGCCGGATATTACCGATTTGGCCTTGACCACATAATATCATAGCTTTCCGGGGATAATGTAACTCAGAAGCCACAGGGAAGCATGTCTTCATCGTGGAGGAACAGAAACCGTGTGGCAGTTATAATCCCGATAACCAGCACACAGCATTCTACTTCGTCAAATAGAAGATGGCAAGATTGAAACTTGAGCCTTTATTTTATATACCACTAAGAAATTGTTTTAAAAGTTCACTTTGACTATAGCAGTCCATCAAGTTTAAGACACATGCTAATCGCAACTGTGTTCCTTAGAATCAATGAAATATAGTATTTAAATGCCAGATGATACAGAGGGGAGAATTATCTAATTTCAAATTCGGATGAGCTTATGATCAGGATAATACTGAGGCTGGCAACCAACCATTTTAATTTTCAGCGCTTTGTTTCCTTCCTTCTAGTTGTAGTAATATAATTGTTTCTGGGGAGCAAATGTCTTGAGGCACATTGAATATCTTATTAGAGCTTACACATTTACTCCATGAGCTGCCAGAACACATATGGACCCATGTACTGAGTACTTTAAAGACCACGACATGGGCGCCTGATGGGCAGGCAGCTTGTCCCCATGCAGGCTGTGGACCCAGAGCCTCTGCATCTTAGGGAGGCACCATCCTCCACATGTACTTTCCAAGCTCTTGGCCATTGGAGCTTTGAGTTGGTAGAAGCTGAAAAGGCTTGGGGGAGCCCAGCTGGGAGGTTTTCATAGTGCAGCTCAACGCTTTTGCTTCCTGACACTTGGTCACGTGATACCCAGCAAAGTGAGGCTAGGATTGGGTCTTGCCTTTTACTAACCAAAAGAGAAAGGTTGCTTCCTCCTCAAACTGGAACCCTTGAGCTTTCTTTCCTCTCCTTAACTGACATGCTTCTACTCTACTCTTTCCAAATTCTACCCCAATGGGAAAAGATTACCACGATCAAGGATTCGAGTGATCATGTTCTTTTCCTGCCTTTCCATACTCCTTCATCCCTCTGCCAATATCCTTTCAGTGATGGGCAGTTCTGAACTTCATTTCCTGTGAGTTTATGATAGCATTCTTTAAATTATTCAGAGTAATATTTCTTCTCATGCTGGGAATATTATCCTTGTTTTAATCTCCTAGCCTATTGTATCGGCTGATGGAGCTTATAATATTTAGCGCCTTGAAATTTTAGTGTCATGGTCCTGATGCCAGTTTAAATCGCCATGACGGGAGGAGGTGTTTTCAGATTTGCACACATGTTCATGCATTCCATCCACGCTTCAGGTTAAAAACCCATGACTGAGAGAAACAGCCAAGCTATAAGTAGCCAGCACTGGAGGAAAATTGGCTCATTTTAACAAGTTACTTGTAGAATAGATGAGACTGCCAAAAATTCTGGAGTGTTTTTGCCTTCTCTTTTCCCCATGGTGCTTTCTGAATACATTTTATGTTTCTCATCCTGGGATGTGAATAAAAGCCCATCATTGCCAACAGGTGGGGAAGCAGCCAGGCACGCAGGCAGGAGCGGTCCTCCCTGCTTTACTTCGTTATTGAAATGTCCCAGTGAAAGGCTCTGGAGCCTCAGCCATCCAACAGCTTGGAATTGTGCTAATCGCATTCAGCCTGTTGCTTGATTTTTTAAAAAATAATGAATCAATTATGCAGATGTCTTTGTAGGGCTCTGCATCGAAGAAATTGTGTCTCTTGAGGCACCGCAAGGGCAAGGGCAGTAATGCAAAGATGAAGGGTAGCAAATGCAAATGTTGATCTTACATGTAGAAACCCCTAAAATTTCCATGCAAAAGCTCTTAGAACTAATAGATTCATCAAAGCCACAGGATGCAAAACTCCAGGCACAAAAATCACTTGCTTTCTGTACACTAACGGTGACCTCTCTGAAAAGGAAATTAAGGAAACAGCCCCATTTAAAATAGCATGAAAAAGAATAAAATACTTCGGAATAAACCAAAAGATGAAAAACTTGTATACTTCAAACTGTAGAACATTATGAAAGAAATTAAAGAAGACCCAAATAAATGGAAAGTCATCCTGTGCTCATGGAGTAGAAGACACTATAGTTAAAGCGTTCATACTACAGAAAACACTCTAGATTCAATGCAGTCCCTTTCAAATTCCATTGCTTTTTTAAATATATATATATATATATGACAACAGGGGTACCTGGGTGGCTCAGTCATTTAAGCATCTGACTCTTGATTTCAGCTCAGGTCATGGTCTCAAGGTAGTGGGATCAAGCCCCATGTCTGGCTCCATGCTGTGTGTGGAGCCTGCATAATTCTTTCTCTCCTTCTCTCTCTGCCCCTTCCCCGATGCTCACATGCACGTTCTCTTCCTCCCCTGTCTAAAAAACAGAAATAGGACAACAAAACCTAAAATTAATACAGAGTCACAAGTGACCTCAAGTAACCAAAATATTCTTGTAAAGAACAAATTTGGAGGCCTCACACTTCCTTATGACAAAACATAATAGAAAACTACTGTAATCAAAACCGTGTGCTTCTGGCATAAAGAAAGACATATAGGAGAACGGAACAAAACTGAGAGACCAGAAGCGGTCCCTGGTGTGTATGGTCAAATCATTTTCAACAAGGGTGCCAACCCCACAAATGCGCAGGCTCTTTTTAACAAACTGTGCTGCAAAAACTTGTTATCCCCACAGAAAAGGCTGTGGATGGAACTGTAGCTTAAATGCAGAAATTAACTCCAACTGGATGAAAAACTTAAACCTAAGAGTTAAAATGATTAAAAAAAAAAAAAAAAAAAAAACCCTGGAAGAAAACGTAGGGGAAAAGTTTCATTACAGTGCATTTGTTAATGATTTTTTAGCTATGGCATCAAAAGCAGAGGAATTAAAACTAAAAACAGACAAATGGGACTATATCAAACTTGAAATCTGCACATCAAAGGAAATGATCAACAAAATGAAAAGGCAACATACAGAATGGGAGAAATTTTTCTAAATCATACATTTGACGTAAGGTTAATGTGCAAAATATAGAGGGCTCCTACATTAAAAATAACCTCCCCAGGGCAGCCTGGGTGGCTCAGCAGTTTAAGCTCCTGCCTTCCGCTCAGGGCATGATCCTGGAGTCCCAGGATCGAGTCCCATGTCAGACTCCCTGCATGGAGCCTGCTCCTCCCTCTGCCTGTGCCTCTGCTTCTCTCTCTCTCTCTCTCTGTGTGTGTGTGTGTCTATCATGAATAAATAAATAAAATCTAAAGATAAATAAATAAATAAAAATCACCCCCCCCCAAAAAAATAAATACATAAAACCCAAGGGGTGGCCTGGGTGGCTCAGTCATTAAGTGTCTGACTCTTGATCTCATTTGAGGTCTTGAACTCCCTTTTTTGGGCTCCATGCTGGGCATGGATCCTACTTAAACAAACCACACAAATAACCTTATTGAAACAATGGTTAAAAACTTGAGTAGACATTCCTCTGAAAAAAGATATATGAGTGTCTAATTAGAGAAATGCAAACCACAACTACAATGGAATACATAGCATGTCAATTAGGATGTTCAGGATTAAAGAAACTAATAGAAAAATTCAACAATGATGGTGAGGTTGTAGGGAAATACGTGGGTATGTAAAATTGTACAGCTGCTGTCGAAAACAGTACAGGGATACCTCAAAAATTGGGGGGAAAAAAAGAATCATCACATGATCCAGAAGTCTACTTCTCTATATTTACATCCAGAAGACTTGAAAGCAGGATCAAAAAGATAATTGAACACCCATGTTTATTACAGCATTGCTCAAAATATCCAAGTTGTGGAAGAAATCCAAATACTCAACGATAGATGACTAGATAAAGCAAACGTGGTATAAATGTCATCTAGAGACACAATAGAATACTGTTTGGTCTTCAAAAAATAGAAATCCGGGATCCCTGGGTGGTGCAGCGGTTTGGCGCCTGCCTTTGGCCCAGGGCACGATCCTGGAGACCTGGGATCGAATCCCACGTCAGGCTCCCAGTGCATGGAGCCTGCTTCTCCCTCTGCCTATGTCTCTGCTTCTCTCTCTGTGTGTGACTATCATAAATAAATAAAAAAATTTTTTAAAAATAATTTAAAAAAAATAGAAATCCGGTTTCATGCTTCAAAATGCATGATCCTTGAAGACATTATTCTAAGTGATTTGAGTCAGTCACAAAAGACAAATACTATATGAATCCACTTATATGAAGTGTTTAAATTAGTCAAATTCATAAAACCAGAAAGTCGAGTTGCAGTTGGAAGGAGCTGGGTAGATGGGGAAATGTTGAGTTAATTGTCCAGTGGGAATAGAGTTTCAGTTTTACAAAGTGAAAAAGTTCTAGAGATCTGTTGCACAACCGTGAATACTTTGCATATATATGGCACCATTGCTTTATAAATATGTAGCAAAGAATACAAAATACTAAATAATAGCACTGAAGACTTCACACTTTATTTTGCACAATAAATACACCAATTGAAAGTTTTACTTTTGACTCTTTTATGATATGTCTTTATGCAAACATAGAAATAATTTTGAGAAGAAGAGTTTTTCTGTACCGACTCTCCATGACCAGAAAGTAAAAACAGAATTTCTTATGTCGATCGTGGAGGGTGGGGGGCATATTAATATATATCATTTTCTTTAGTTTGGGCTTCTCTGTAACTACATATGGTGACTAGTGTTCAAATGTAGTGGGTTGTTTGAAATCTAAGGCCTGGTGATTGGGAAAATGAGACAGGGTAGGAAAGGCAATTGGTAAAGCCCTTTAGTGTACAGATAAATACTGCGAGTCAAATCTATCATTTAAAATTTTCTACTAGCTACATTTTTGTACTATATAGAAAAACAGGGAAGATGTTTAATTTTTAAAAGATTTTTATTTATTTATTTGAATCAGAGGAAGAACAGTGGGAGCAGGAGAGAGAGAAGGAGATGCAGAGGCAGAGAGAGAAGCAGACTCCCTGCTGAGCGGGCATCCAACCCAGGCCCTGAAGTCTCAACCAGAGCAGAAGGCGGATGCTTAACCAAAGGAGCCACCCAGGTGGCCACCGCTGGAAAATGTTTATTTTATAGATAGATTTTTCTTAATCCAGTACAGCTAAAACACCATTTCATCATGTAATGAGTACAAAATTATTAATGAGGTACATCATGTCTTTTTTTTCAATATTAAGTCTTCAAAGTTGATGTGCAACTTTGATACGGAAAGCACGTCTTGATTGAGATGCTGCACATTTCAAGGGCTCAGGAGAGTTGTGGTTTGTGGTTACCATGCTGGAGTGCACAGCCATAAACTAAGTGATATTCAGCCCCTGGCTCCATGGATGTCTGCAGCTTACTTCTTCTAGGAAAATGCTGGGACTTCATCTTAGAATTACCCTATGAGAGAGCAAGGGGGGCCGTGCTACTCATTTCCCCTGTCCTGTTTTTTTTTTTTCCAAAAATTTTTTATTAGTTTTTTTTCAGGTTCGAAGATACCACATATGCCTTTGGCAAACACTTTCATTGTTTAATTGCCATTGGAGTAAAATAGCCCTTCTGCACAGACTTGCAGTCTGTAGGGCCATTTTGAACCCTTTGCTCATGTTTTATGTGCTGAAATGGCCTGTTTTTTGATATTTTAATATTCTTTTTTTTTAAAAGATTTTATTTATTTATTCACGAGACACACACACACACAGAGACAGAGACACAAGCAGGCCCCATACAGGGAGCCCGATGTGGGACTCGATCCCGGGTCTCCAGGATCAGGCCCTGGGCTGAAGGCAACGCTAAACCCCTGAGCCACCCGGGCTGCCCAATATTTTAATATTCTTAATTCTGAGGACTCTAGTACACACTTTATTTTAGAGGCTCCCAGCAATGCAGACTTGTTGCAATTTTATTAGGTGTGCAACAAATATCCCTACTGAACGTTTTTCTTTTCACTCTTTTTCATGACAGAGTGAATCATAAATTGAGCTCACAAATAAACTTTGTATCATTTTGTCTTTGAGGGGATATATCCAAGTGACACAATTTCTTTAAATGCATAGAATAATAATCCAAAACGCTAGGTAATAGGACTGGGGCTGTGACATCTCATATGTTTTAAAGACAACTATTGACTCACACCTACAGTTTTTTGTGGGCTTTGTTTTGCAGCAGCTGCACATTATTTATCATTTACTTGTATATTTATTTCTTTGTTGAGATGTTTGAAGTCGATCGATTGTTTTCCCTTAATGATGTGTAGGACCTTCTTTTATGCATTTGGTCCTGTTTTCCCTGCCCATGTTTAATTGAGAGAGATAGAAGGACCACATTTCTTACCCAGAGCCTCCAAAACCAGACGTTGTGCAAAGCGTGGGTCAGTGCTTTCTTGTAAGCAGCAGTCCCAGGCCATGGAGGGGAGGGGGTAGGCAGATGCAGAAAAGATTGAGAAGCAGGTTATTCTTTGCATTCTCAACTTGGCTTCTCTGTGCAGCAGCTCGCAGCAGACTCCGCAGGACATTCATGTGGACAACATGGCATGTTTGTGCTTTGGAACAGGTTTCAGAAGGCACCCCTAAAATCCTCCCAGTTCCTCTCTCCCATTGGTCCCCAGTGCCCCATAGAGACTTGCCCTCTACATTTCTCTTTTGCTTCTTTGGCCCCTTGAGACGCTGGTGGGGCCCAAACCTTCAACCTTATCCTGAAATGTGGGCAATGCCTGGATGGGCCACGCTGCTCATGGGTCACGTGGTGGGATGAGGCAGGCGTATCCACCATATGGTCAGAAAGCTGTGCAAGATCCAGAAGGGTGGAGGTGTGTTGGAGTACAGACAGTGACCTATGCATCAGGGCTCTCTTATTTGTTACAGGTTAGAGATGGGGGGGGTCACCTGGAGTGGTGTTCAGGTGTCACATGGACTAGCCCCCTGTTAGGTTTTGTTTGCAGTTACATGTGTCTGTTTCACATATAAAGGGGGCTAGTGTAGGGGGTTATGTACAGTATTCTGAGAGAATGCAGAGTGAATATGTAAAGCAATGAAAAGCACCATGTGTTTTCATTTTAGATGTAAGGAAAATATAGGAAAATAAGAAATATTTTAGAAAACTACATAAATTATTATCACATATGATCCTGTTCTAAGGTGTTTTCATGACAATATGCTATTTTTTTAGTCACCTGAATACTATAGTAAAGTTGAGTTTTACAACTGCTCCACAATTAAGCATTCCCAAGGAATGTTCTGAAAGTATTCTCAACTTGCATTGGAACTCCTCCAGTGAAGCCAGTAATTAGGGCTTCAATGTTCCAGTCAAAGGTTTTGAGTTGATTAAAGGAGTTTTCAGGTTAATTCAAATGTGTCAGAATATATCCCACATCTGCCTCTTTTCCTAAGTAAAATGATATCTGCGACTAAGGGGAGCTTAAAATCTGACATTATCAGACTTTATTTTATTTTTTTTTTATTTGACAGAGAGAGAGAGAGCACAAGCAGGGGTAGAGGCAGAGGGAGAAGGAGACTGACTCCCCATTGAGCAGGCAGCCCAGTGTAGGACTATATCCCAAGACTCTGGGATCATGACCTAAGCCAAAGGCAGACACTTAACTGGCTGAGCCACCCAGGTGCCCTATGTTCAGACTTTATTAAGGTATATTCAATGTCAGGCATTTGTCTTGATCATGGTTTTTTTTATCATAATCAATAATTCTTCCATGAATATCTTCATTTACTAAGACTTTAATGTAATTCATCGTAATGAATCATCTTTCCTTTGGAAATTATCTAAGATGTGGGTTTGTCTATTAACATATAGTTTCCTGAGGAGCACTTGCCATTTTGATTTTTAAAGACTTTTAAATGACCTTCCAACATCATGTTGTATGGAACATCTTACTGATAGAGGTGGAATTCTGGTAGGGAAAAAGAGGCTTTGTCGTCAAGACTCTGAAAGTACTCACCTTACAGTGATATTCCCAATCAGTTTGAAGAGCTTTGTCTTTGATATTGCTCGTGACTGCCTTCCAGGTAGTGAGTAAGGTGTTACATTACATCGATTTATGCATCAGATTAAAAAAAAAAAAGAATCCTAGTCCTATCATAGAGCAAATCATATCCATTTATTTGGCTCATTTCTCCCTACCAATAAATTAGGCCTTTGGGAAACTGCTCCTGGTGGACTCCTTAGTCTCCAGGGAAATCTAAACAAGAGACTGCAAATCTACCTAAATCTCTCTGAAGCATCCATCCTGCCCTGTGGTAGTGATAATGCTTATCCTCCCCAAGTGCGCATTGCAGCCGGCACGTAGCAGGTCTTGGGGTACTCTGCAGAGTAAGCATAGCACCTGGCTATATGCCTGGATAGGAAGAACTCTAACTGGCATCATACGTTACACTTACAGAGTGTTTTGCCATGCATATGGGTGAGCATATGTATCCGGTTCTCTCTAACTATCCTGCTTGCAAATATCTTGCCCACGGTCTTATTCTGGGCTAGAGAGCATAAGTCTATCTACGGGTTAGGGGATCCTCACGTAGACCCCATGAGATGGTACCTGAGATAAGGAATCTCTCCCTTGATCCTAGGGAAACCCTATGCATAAGTCTCATCTTATGAGGGTCTAGGTGCCACTGAAAACACATAACTTCTCCAAGTTCACCTTGCTTGTAAGTGGTTCCCCAGGGAGCTAAAGTTGGATTTCCATTTCCTGATTTGGCCATTTCGATGGTACTAATCTACACCAGTGAATTGTGACTTGCAGTTAATAAGGGCCTGGGTAGCTCAGCCCATTAAATGTCTGCCTTTGGTTCATGTCATGGTCTTAGGGTCCTAGGATGGAGCCCTGCATCAGATTCCCTGCTCAGCAGGAAATCTGCTTCTCCCTCTCCCCCACTCATGTTCTCTCTCTTGCTGGCTCTTGTTCTATCTCATATAAATAAATAAAATATTTAAAAACCTCCTTAAAATTGATGATGTAGTAGGATGACTACGTAGTAGGATGACTACCTGGGATGAGGTTGTCCATAAGGATGGAACTGTTTCCAACACCTATTTAGGATTGAGTCTGGACCTGCTATCAACTCCTCCCACATCTAGCGATAGCAACGGACAGCTAAGGCACTGTGTCCTATCAACTGTTTACTCCGCAGCATATTGCCAGTCAGATGTAGTATTTTCATCACAGTCACTGCTAAGATGTTCTCAAAAAGGCTAATAATCGCAAACCTGGCTTACGTACTAATTCACATCGTGGAAGACCCAGGTCAAATATTGCACACAGGAAGTAACACAGAGGAAGTAACAGTTTGGTTCTGAGCGTCAAGTGACCTCCCATTTTGTGGAAATGGCCATCCTTATCGGAAGGGTAGATTGCAGATGAAATAAGTCTGTGTCCAGCTGTGCAGCAGGGGTAGTACTCGAAGGAGAAAGAGTAATGATACCCTGGTGCTGGGATACAGTGTATCTGGTAAAATGATAGGAAGAGTTTGATCTCCACGAAGGCTGCTATGTTAGGAGCATGGTTTGTGAAGAAATTTCCCCAGGCCTCGGCCCTGCATTGAAGATGCATTGCAAAGCAGGAGGTGATAAAAAGCAAGGATTTGGGAGTTCAATGGCCAGGCCTGCTGCTGAATGTCCTTCTCAATCCTGGTTGGGCCAGGGGAGTGCCTCGGAATGGGTTTGCTGTGTTGTGAGGATACGCACCTTCCAGATCCTTGGTGATGCCAAATTAACACTGGCCGTCCCTCAGCGTTTTTCCCTTCCATCAGAAGATTTGGGAGGTTTAATTCCCCTCTACCCTTGAGGCTGTGCTCCTCATTGGTATTATAAGGATAGTTGTACGTCGCAGGGTTGCTGTTGACAGATGGAATGAAAACAACGTATAGCTGCCACCACTTTGCAGGATGTGTGACTTACAGCTGCCGTTCAGTACCGTTGGGACACTTTGCAGTTGTTTGGCACATTGCACACCCCTTTGAAAACCACTTACTTCAATCCATTGAGATTCTCTTATTTACAAATGAAAACGTCAATTTGGGTCCATACCAAAGTCTCTTTCTTATTATTCATTATTTGTCTAGATTAATAATGCCATTTAATGGCTGTCCTTTGAAATGGAAGATAAATGGTCTGAATTTATATGAGTACATTTCACTATCTTAGGATATTAAGTCCTATTAAATTTGTCTGGTAATAAATATTTCTTTATAACAAAAGAAGTACGTTAATAAGACACATTACAATGAACTATTCCATACATATGATTTCATACTATGAATCTGTCAAACTGTAATTTATTTATGTGCGTTCTTTGAATGGTCGTTCTTTTGGTGCTGAGGATTGAATAGATGTGTGCACCTCCCCCAAAGTTCATATGCTACAGTGTGAATCTCCAATGCGATGGCATTTCGGAATGGGCACTTGGGGATGTTTCAGGGTTTCACTACCCACCCGTACTGGGGTTGACCTATGGGGTTGGATATAAGCACTTCTAAAAAGAGGAAGATAGAGGGGGTCTCTGGTCTCTTGGTCTCTTCTCCATCATGTGCAGATACAGCACGAAGGTGGTCACCCACCAGCCAGGAAGATGTCCCTCACCAGAACCCGCTCTTGCTACTCCCTTGATGCTCAACTTACAGCCTCCAGAATTATGAGAAATAAATACTTGTTTTTGAAGCCACTCGGCCTGTGGTATTTGGTCTAACAACCCCAGCCGACTAAGACAGGTTGCTTTCAGCTTTTCTCTATTTTCTTTATGTTGTGCTGTTAGGAATAGCATTGCACCCTGCCTTGGCTACTTTAGATTTGAGCTGATTATCTGCTAGCACATACTCACCCTTATCTGGGATGATTTTGGTGATTCTCGGCCCTTTTTACATTTTCAGATACATTTTAAAAGATTTCAGCAAGTTCTATAACATCCTCCTTTTGTTCTTGCTCTTCAGCCTTTCTGTACTTTAGATCCTCCTTCTGGGAGCATTTTCCCTCTTCCCTAAACTTCCTTTAGAGATTCTATAGTAGGCCTCTCTTTATGGTGAATCGTCAGTTTTTGTGATCTAAAATCTATCCCTACCTTGTCCTTGAGAAGATTGTTCTGTTGGGAGTGCAATTATGGGTTATAGTTATTTTCTGGGCAACATGAAGAATGGTTTTCTGTCTCCTCTGACTGCCTTTGATCCTGTTTAGAAGTTGACTGTGTGCAGGAAATGGTTGGGTGGTGTGTGTGTGTGTGTGTGTGTGTGTGTGTACGCGCACGCGCACGTGTGCATTAGAGAGCCTTTTTTTTTTTCATCTCCTCTTTCACATTCATGTTTGTGGGGGCCCCCATTTTCATTACCGTCTCTCAAGTGTGGATTCCTTGTCTTTTCACTCTGTGTGAGTTTCGTGGTTGTCACTGAATCTGATATGCTTTGCATTTCACCATCTGTGGGAAGTGCTTGCCCTCACCCTGTTGTTCCTGCTTTCTGTGCCCTCCTCCCCCCCAGAACTCTTCGTTGTGTAGTAGACCTTCCCTTGCAGTCTTAACACTTGTGTCACATTCATTTCATTGTTTGCATTCCTTTCCATGCTCTCACATCTCTATTCCAGTTTGATAGTTTAATTATTACTTCAGTGTCCTTTGCTCCGTGGATGCAGCCACCCACAGATCGTATTTTGCATTGGTCGGGAGGTCAAGACGTCAACTTATGATGCAGACAGCTGGGTTTCATATCTTAGTTCTGATACGTATTAGCTGTGTGACTTTAGAGTAATTACTGTCTACTCCATAGGGATGTTATAAGGATCACATGAGTTAATGTGTTAAAATTCTTATATCTGTGTCTTGCATTTTGTTTTTTTTTTAATATTTATTTATTTATTTATTTATTTATTTATTTATTTATTTATGATAGTCACACACACAGAGAGAGAGAGAGAGAGAGAGAGGGGCAGAGACACAGGCAGAGGGAGAAGCAGGCTCCATGCACCGGGAGCCTGACGTGGGATTCGATCCCGGGTCTCCAGGATCACGCCCTAGGCCAAAGGCAGGCGCTAAACCGCTGAGCCACCCAGGGATCCCTGTGTCTTGCATTTTGTAAACAATACTGTATTTTGGCTACTGCTTCAGTTTCAAATATATATATTTGTATAATTTCAATCTTTCAACTTCTTTAGGCTTTTTTTTTCTATTTTAATACTACTTCTCCTTACTCTTGAGTATGAACATTTCTTTTTCTTTAATGATATGTTTATTATATATTGCTTTGCATTGGGTCGTTCCAGTATCTAAAGTATCTGTTTCTGCCATTTGTTCGTTTTCCTGACTCTTGCTCATTCTCTGGGTTCCTGCTTCTATTCTGTGGTTTCTGATTATGAGCTATGTTTGCTGGAACTTTATGTAGGAGAAGTCTTTGTGGACTGTGATTTTACTCAGCTCCTTTATGGAAGATTTGTGTGTATACTTGTAGGGTTTCTGGAGGTATTAACAACCTAAACCCACATCAGATATTTCTAAGCTTGAAGTTTTTTTTACTATACAGTTGCTGTGAATTCAGGCCAGAAACCTACAGTGATTGGACTGCTGAGATTCTGGGATTCTGGGATTTCTTACAACCACAGTCCAACCCATGGTGAGTCACACACCCAAAACTACTAAATCTGGAGCTTCACTTGGAAGGTTTGGAGATCTTAACCAGATTGGCCAACTGAGCTCAATCTGTCTTTTTTGATGCAGAGGTTGTGGCCTTATTGGATTTCTATGGAGATTAGTATATTTGCACAGGTGTGTTGTTACAAGATAGATATATAACACGATAAAAAATACAGTAATTATTTTTAAATTGCTGTTGTGTAAATGGTCAGAATTTAATACATTAGTGATGAAGGCAGAATTTTATAGGACATGAGTGAACAAACCACAACCTATCAGGTAAAATCTGCACGTCTCCGTGTTTATGTACAAAAACGTTAATGAAATATAGACTCTCCCATTTATTGGCAAGTCGTGTATGGTTATTTCGTCATGATATTATTAGAGGTCAGTGGTTGGATCAGAGGCCCTATTGCCCACTAAGCCAAAAATATTTATTTTCTGCCCTTTTACAGAGAAATCTTTGGTGACTCCTATTCTAGACCTATGGCTAATGTGGGATGGCAAAGGGCTTATGTGTGGTTTTCTTGTCAAATGGACATGTGAACTCTTTTAGGTTGGAGGAAGGTGGAACGTGTGATATTTGTCAAAGAGAAAGAGATACAGGACCATAAGGCCAGGACACTAGAGTTTTAACAACACCAGGTCGCCTCTTATGTTATATTTGGTGTGATATTTTATTTATGTAAAATGAGATCTATGCACGGGGTCCTCCGATATGTGAAATACTATGTGTGGGTTTTAATATAGGTGGAACAAAAATCCTTCCTGAGTTAGATGTTCCTTCCAGAAGAAGCAAAAATTCAAGAAATTCAGCCATCCTTTTACCTCTCGATGGCAGATTTCTTTATTATAGTTATTTTGATAGCCAGCATTCTATTGTTTTCCTACTCTAAAAGATTGGGGCTCTTTAAAAGAGCCACTAGCAGGCTGTAACAGTAAGAAGAGCAGCAAAGATTTCTTGAAAGAGCTGTAACAAAAATATGGCACAATCTTAGCATTGTGAAAGCAAAGAGCAATAATTGAAAACTACAAAAATTAATGGCAGGGGACATGCCTTTGGGCATCTCTCTCACACAAGCGGCTGGACTTCCTGCTGAATCAGCAGAGTCCTTCCTGTTCTCACAGCTTCTGGCCAAAGAAATAATGATATGTGATGCCAAATCTAATGGAGGATAAAATACAGATGCAAGGAGAGAATGGCAGAAGGGGCTAAGGTCCTCCCAGCTTTGTAGATTCGATTTGTGTCCACAACACTGAGAATCTTGGCAATTAGCCAATTGGTGTGAACAATGGCAGCCAATTTAGGGAGATAGGATTTTCTTTCCTTTCCTTCCTCGTTTTTCTTCTTTATGGTCTTTTTTTTTTTTTTTCTTTTTTGAATGTGTGTGTGTTTGGAGAATTGCACATCCCAGAGTGTATGCAGTTCTTTTTGGGCTATGAATGTAAATGAATTCCCATCCGTTATGAAGGAATGAGCAAGGGTAGAGGTTAGACCAGAGTTTTGCTCTCCTAAGACACCAAATCCTGCTTAGATTAAAGGATGAGATTGGATTGGCATTCACCCGAGCAGCAGTATGGACATATGAGAGAAATTATTATGCTCTTGCTATAGAGATTCCCCGGAGCTGCCCTATGCTTTTTTCATTTTGGGCCTTGAATTTTTGGTTATTCCTTGAATTTCATGGACCATGCCCAATTCTTTGCAATCATTTTTCTTTTGCTCTCATGTTAGTTATGAGTAGTTTTATTGTTTACAACCAATGATCCCTATCTGACACACATAGGTATCACAATTTTTTTATTTTATTTTTTTTTAAATTTATGATAGTCACACACACACACAGAGAGAGAGAGAGAGAGGCAGAGACACAGGCAGAGGGAGAAGCAGGCTCCATGCACCGGGAGCCCGATGTGGGATTCGATCCTGGGTCTCCAGGATCGTGCCCTGGGCCAAAGGCAGGCGCCAAACCACTGCGCCACCCAGGGATCCCGGTATCACAATTTTTGCTTGTATTCTTGTTTCTTAAATTCCATGGTCTCCAGGGCCAAAGTTTACATAGACACAGCCACTACTACAGGCTGAATTGTATTTCCCCCAAATTCAGATAGCAATGACACAACACTCTGAATCTGAGTCTATGACTGTATTTGGAGACAGGATCTTTAGGAGTTTGCTAGGGTAAGGCTCTAATCCTAATAGGAATGGTGCATTTCTAAGATGAGATTACAACTCAGAAATGCAGAGGGAAGATGATATGAAGTCCCAGGGAAAGGACAGCATCTATAAGCCAATGATAAAGGCCTCATGAATAAACAACCCTATGAACATGTTCATTTCAGAATTTTAGTCTCCTCATCCATGAGAACATAGATTTCTGTAGTGTTAACCATTTCATCAGTGATATTTTGTTATGACAGCCCTAAAATGGTCTTTATGTAGTATGCAAGTACTTTTATTAATGGTACAGGAATTGAATTAGAAGTGTTTTGAAGGATTGTACTACTGTCATACTTACTTAATGGTCCTACCCCTACTATTGTCTGATCCTGTGTAGTTCTGGCTTACATTGGAAATGAGTGTCTCCATGGATATAGTGCAGTGCACTAAGGCTCACAGCTATTAGGAATTCTGTGCTGAAATCAACATAATTCTGAATGTGACGTCTCCGTGAACTCCTTATTCCTTTCCCTTAATTTTAAAAATGCAAATTCTCTGTAAAATGCTGTGATTTATCCTGGTTTCACTGGAAAACAGAGCCAGAAGAAAGGATTGTGTTTCCTTGTTTTATTTTGAAGGTGTATCCCAGAGCAGGGAAGATGAGGGAAATGAGGATGAAGACATTGCAAGGTGATGTGTCATTGCACTGACTTCTGCTCCCAATAAATCATGATGATATGTAGATAACATCTTGCATCTTGATAGAGATAATAAGAAAACTTTAAACAGGTGTCCTTGCTCAGCCTGGTGAATAGTCCACAGCCGGGCAGAACAGAGTAGTCAAGGAAAGATTGCATTGTAGGGAGAAAATTGTGAGGAATCAACCTTTTAAGTTTCCATCTGTCTTTGGTCTTCCATTGATGAATTTGTACCCCGTGATATAGTATTTACTTTATCATCTAGCCACAAAGAGGCTAACTCCGGGAGATATCTACTTGGTTCCATTCTGATATAGAATTCTTCCAATGTTGCTATGACTGAAGTAAAACATGAAGTTAATAAACCAAGAGACCACTGAGGTCACAAGAACCTGGAGAGATCTGTGGGGTAAATAGCAGAATTCAAAGTTTTGAATATCACTTATATTTTAGTATTGATTAATTAACATAGTCAGCAGTATAGTTTCTACAAAATATTTTTAAACCAAAAACTTAGAAACCAAATTCTTTCTTTTAAATAGATTTTGTTCATTTATTCATGAGAGACAGAGAGAGAGAGGCAGGGACACAGGCAGAGGGAGAAGCAGGCTTCATGCAGGGAGCCTGACATGGACTCTATCCCAGGACCCCAGGACTTGAGCCAAAGGCAGATGCTCAACCACTGAGCCACCCAGGTGCCCCATTTTTTTTTTAAATATAGAAACCAAGTTCTAAGCCTGGCTCAGAAATGCTGCTCATCCTTTCTGACCACGTTCTGTTGTTCAGAACCCCACCGTGTTACCTGGTTCCACCTAGCAGGAGTTGTGTTGTGGTTTTAGGCCTGGATAGAAAAGCCAAGAGAGTTTTGGGACACATCACTATTCTTCTGCAATACCAGCGTCACTCTGATATTTTCCGTGCTGGACATAATACAAGTTGTAGAACAAAGATATTGTTGAGTGGAAGTACAGGGCATCCCTGGGTAATAATATTCTTTAAATTTATAGAACTCTGTCCACTTTATGCTACTCTCTATAGAAGAACATTAATGCCATTTGTGAGGTGTTAGGGAAGATTGCTAAAAAAGATTAAAGGGATAAATTACATGCAGATAATCAAAGGGACTGGACTTGATTAGCCCAAGACTTAAAAATGACAGAAAGATTCTCAGCCCATGATAACTTGAGCATCAACATTTAACTTTTTCTTTTCCTTTTTTTTTTTAAAGATCTTATTTATTTATTCATGAGAGACACACATGCAGAGAGAGAGAGAGAGAGACAGGCAGAGGGAGAAACAAGCTCCATGCAGGGAGCCCAACATGGGACTTGATCCGGGGTCTCCAGGATCACGCCCTGGACTGAAGGCGGTGCTTAACCGCTGAGCCACCCGGGTTGCCCAACTTTTTCTATTCCAAATCCAATGAAAATGGTCTAAGCATGTACAACGTAATAGTATCTATTTCTGGAAAGTGCCAATGGCTCCTTCTCACATAGAAGAAAACAGGATAAGGAAGAATGAAATTTCCATCAAACTGCAGTTCCCTTGGGAGGGGAGGCTTCGCCCTACACACACTCTTATACTGTCTTGTACAAAAGATATTGGTTGGCATCCGGTTGAGTCTGAGATAACCCAGGTGGGGAAAAATCTCCATCTGATGGAGATGGCGCAAAGGAAAAGACTCTGTAGAACATAAGTTTTGCTCTATGGTCCATGTCTAGTACCATATATTAAAAGAGACTGCTCCCCATTCCCCCCAACTACCAACAGACACACCAAAGAAATAAACCTTCTTCATCAGAGAGGCTTCCTCAGTCTATAGCAATATCTCTTGGCTCTGCAAGGGTCACACCTTTGGCCACAGAGAAATGTAAAGTTGTAGGAACCCTGATTTCTCTTTTTTACCCCTTTTATATGAACACTGAATACTTAACCTGGCTGGCAAATAATGTGTACAATTCCCTGTCAACATTCCAAATAGAAATAAAGATATAACACAAACATAACAGAAATAAAGATATAACAGAAACATAACAGTGACTGCAGACATATGCAGTCACTGTCACTGTCACAGTCACTGTCACCCCAAGAAATATTCTCAAGGACATTGTCATTAGGATTTGAGAGATTATGAAATAATCTTTGGAAGACTGCAACCATAGATCACGAATATGAGAGATTAAATGGCAATGGTGTCTGAATATTTAAAATTACAATTAGAGTAGGGAAGTGTATGTTGAATGTTCAAAAAGGTGAATTGGAAGGTGAAATATAGAAATAACCCTATAACTCAGATTTTCAAAAAATAAAGAGGTGTAGTTGGTGAGAGGAAGATGTGTTATACAGAGCCTCCAGACACTCAGCACAATAGGAAAAAAATAGAGATATCATAAGGAATAACAGAACCACAGGTGACTGAATAAGAGATCTTGAGTCTTTATAGGTAGGTGAAAAAATGAAAGATATCAATGTATCACATTGATTTGCTTTTTTGCTTTTTTATAGATTTTATTCATTCATGAGAAACACAGAGAGGGAGAAGCAGGCTCCCTACAGGGAGCCTGATGCAGGACTCAGTCTTAGGACCTTGGGATCACGACCTGAGCTGAAGGCAGATGCTCAACCTCTGAGCCACCCAGGTGTCCCAGTGATTTTCATTTTTAATATGTACATTAAAAAAAGAATCCTATAATATAAGCTTCTTAGCAGGATAAAAATATCAGAAGAAGATGGTACAGAGTAAGAAACTAATCAGACTTCTTTTGACCATAAATTCCCGAACACAATATAACAAAAGATAGGATTTTGAGAATAAATGGTTATGACATGAGATTTCAATACTCATTTTAAGACACTCATTTATAAGGGCAATAAAACATGTTCCTAAAGTTTAACAGTCGTATTTTTTGTTGTGAAAGCTACTTGAGGAATTTCTGTAACTGCTATATATTCATGATAGATCAAACCAATCACTTATTAAAAGGCACTTTCTTGACTCCAGTAATAAGAGTATGGAGATAAATTACATATAGATCCTTAGGAATCAAAACACAGAAAAATAATGAGAAGCCAATGAGAGCTTAATATTTGGAAGATAAAATGTATGCATAAATCATAATTTACTAAATACAGATCTTCCTTGAAGTGTCTGGTTGGCTTGGTTGGTTGAGCAACAAACTCTTATTTCCCATGGGATCAGGATCTCAGGGTTATGGGATCAAGATGTAGTGGCTTCCCCACTCAGCAGGGATTTTGCTGAAGATTATCTTTCTCCCTCTGCTCCTCCCCCAATTCATGCACCCTGCTTTCTAAAATAAATGGAGCCTTTAAAAAATACATATCTTCCTTGACTTATGATGGAGCTATGTCCTGATAAAACTCATCGTAAACTGAAAATACTGTAAATCTAAAATGCATTTAATACACCAAACCTCCTGAGCACCATAGCTTAGCCCAGCCTACCTTAAATGTGTCCTGAACGCTGAAATTAGCCTACAGTTTGGCAAAATCTTCTAATACAAAGCCTATTTTATAATAAAATGTTGTTTCATTTATTGAATACCATACTGATTGTGACAAACAGAATCACCGTATGGGGACAGAATGCTTGTCAGTGTATCACTAGTTGACCTTTGTGATCGATCACGGGTTTACTGTTAGCTGCAGCCTCTGCCCAGTATCATGAGAAGATTGCACCACATGTCATTGCTTGCAGAAAGATCCATATTCCAATAATTTCTACTAAATTTCATCCTAATTTAAAAAAATTCCTCTTTTCTCCTTGTGTTTCTGTCTGTATAGTTTCTATTGATATACATCAACTCCACTAATCTTTTCTTCTACAGTGTCTAATCTGCTGACCACGTGCACTGGTGTATTATCTCAGATTCTATAGTTTTCATCTCTTTGAATTCAATTTTTTATCTGATATGGATCATTTTTAATTGTCAGTGTAACCACCTTACCTTTTTACCATATGGAATACAATTATAATCACTGTTTTGATGTCTTTTTCTCTTTTCTGTTGTGGGTGCTTGTCTATTGATTGATTTTTCGATCATTTTTTCCTCTTTTCTTTCTGGCAATATGAACAAGACATAAAACTGTTATTTGAAAGCCATCCTCTTCATTATCTGTGAAATTTTGTCTTTATATCAATATTGAAATAATTATCCTCATGATATATATAACTGCTAGAAAATATGTACTGCTGAAACATACATTTGACCTTTCAGGAAATACCTATCCTTGTCCTCACTACTTATGGCTGTCCCTATACCTATAGAGTTTAATTCTCTGCATAATTATTTCTTTGAGAAGGAACTATTTACTTTGTATGAAATACTGGCCCCTTCCATTAGTTCATAACTCCTCCTTGGATATAAGTCAATATCTTTTTCATTTGACATCTCAGAGTTTTATTTTATTCACAGAACATCACTAAAATTAAGAGACATACATGAAACTGATATAATTTCAATTCAGCATAATGCGCTCTAAAAGCAAATTTATTTTATCATACAGAACATGTGTACATTGTTATCATGGATTATTAGAATTTATAAGACTGGATGGTGTATTTTTAAATTATGAAATGAAGTTTAACCAATGCCATTTATATTACTTTGTATTCTATAATGGGAAAAGTGCATTCAGGAACTTTCTTCTCAGTTTGGCAATCGTCAGTTCACTTTATTTTGATAAACTCCATGAAAATACTTTTTTTCCATGAAAATATTATACTTTAAGTCAACGTTTGTACTTGTGGAAAGACGTTCTACTGGGGATTTATTCATTCTCTTCTCTCATCTGGCATTCTACAATGTTGTCTTCCTTTAGGTTCCTTCAGAAATTGTGAGGGGTGTTTTATGGGAGAGAGTACGAGGCCTTGGCTTTTTATGTCCCAGAAAGAACTACCCGTTCTTTTCTTCATAGCCCTGGGAGTGTCTCCCTGTTCTGCCGACCTCTTGTGGCTTCAAGTCGCTCATTATGGCTTAGGATCACCAGCAGTCTTTCCTGGTCAATGTCTAATTCTGTGATCATTTTCTCCAACCCCATACTCTCTTCTTCTACCCCTCCTCTTGTGGATTGACAACTTGGATTTAGAAAGTATCCCACGTGCATTTCACCTTGCTTTGAACTTGCAAGGTATTTTCATTTTTACCCAAACTTCTCACTGGGGAACTCAGCCATCAAATCCTCTGGTATTTGGGCTTAGATACTGTAACTTCCAATCTTTATCATGGCTTATTTTTTATGTTTTATTATTTTGTTCTTAAAACAATTGGGATGCTTGGCTGGCTCAGCAGTTGAGTGTCTGCCTTTGGCTCAGGTCATCACCCGGGCATCCTGGGATCGAGTCCCACATTGGGATCCCTGCAGGGAGCCTGCTCCTTCCTCTGCCTATGTTTCTGCCTCTCTCTCTCTCTCCCTGTCTCTTTCTCTCTGTGTCTCTCATGAATAAATAAATAAAATCTTAAAAACAAAACAAAGACTGAAACAATGCCCCCAGCCCTCCTGATCACCACCTCCACACCCTCCCTACCTATATCTTCACTTCAATCTGCCTGTGTAGCATTACGTGAACTATGCATTCACTTGGAGGATTTTTCTACTGTCCTGTTTTCAACCCTGCTTAAAAATGAGTTACTGTTTTCTCCTGTTAAGTCTCATCTCCATAGACCAATTTTGAGTTCCAAGTGCTCCATATGGAGATACATAGCTGTATGTCGTTGGTGGAAATGTAAAATGTAATGTATATAGCCCTTAGAATCTGGATGTCAAAATTCAAGACAGGTTCCTGTGTAAAGCCAAACAGACTTCTGCCCCAACACTTTCTTTGCTTATAAATTCCCCAAAAATGTGGAATAGAGATTCCATTATCTACCCCTTACTATTTGTCTGAAATGATGATAAAAATAGGTCTCATTACATGCAGGAAAGTAAGCTGTTATTACTACCAGATGGCTCCCCATGATTTGCTCTCAATTCACACCAATTTTCTTCCAATCTATGCCCAGCCCTCAACCCCCACCCTGTCCTCATGTCTTTATACATCATTACTGTTGTCTGTAGATCAGCTCCTTACAAATTCCACTGTTAATTCTGAATGGTACACTGAACATAAACACGCTTTTTAAAAACTTTTCATCCAATTTCTTTTTTATAAAAAAGATTGTATTTATTCATAAGACAGAGACAGAGAAAGAGAAAGAGAGAGGCAGAGACACAGGCAGAGGGAGAAGCAGGCTCCATGCAGGGAGCCCAATGTGGGACTCGATCCTGGGACCCCGGGGTCACGCCCTGGGCTGAAGGCAGGCACTAAACCTCTGAGCTGCCCAGGGATCCCTTTGTCCAGTTTCATTTTGGAAGAATAATTTTGAAACAGTATTATATATTTTCCTACCTATTTTAATGTTGGCCTCTAAGAATTGTTATGTGGTGAATGCTGAAGAAGGATTTAATTATCACCTATATTTACAGATCGCTATTGTGTATCTATAATCTAAAACCTATTTCTATAGAAATGTTGGACAGCAGATTCAGTTTTTGTTGATGAAAAAAATCTACATTATATAGTGAAACTTGTAAAACGAATCCTCCTGATCTGATCAAAAAGCCTAATTTGATTTTCCATCAAAAATTGTGATTCCATTTTTCAGTTCGAATAAATGTGTTGATGTTGTGAGGGAACACTCTCAGTCTTGAGTGCTGTTCAAGTGATGAGCCACTTTGTCCTCAGGGTGAAGGAAAACAGTGCCAGGAGAACCGTGGAGTGAAAGGGACATGATGAGGTGTGTCCAGGGCATCAGGTGACTGATGCTGGTTTTCTATTCTATGTGTGGAGCTCGGCGAGGTGCATGGGAGGGGCTGTCCATCCCAGATCTTTCCTCTGAAAGAACCAAATTTCCAACTGATTCTATGTGGATGTCCCGTTGACAATTCAAGCCTACTCTTCCCTTCAGTAATTGTTCCTAGCCTCCCTCTTGACACCTTGACATCAAAAGGGAGAGCTCAAACATTACTTTGCCTAGGTGACCAAGTCATGTTCATAGTGAAGATTAAGGTCATTCCTAGTGAGAAGTTAGGGTGCTGGCTTGTACTCAATGATAAGATGTGAGCAGAAAGGTCCTTCACCTCTGTGATCTTTAACCCCTGTCTAGTCATGAGAGAACAAAAATCAAGGATATAAGCCTATAATAAGAAGCATACTACAAAATACCCGCACCGTACTTCTCAAAACTGTCGAGGTGATGACAAACTGTAAGAGGCCACAGGAAACTAAGGAGACATGCAAACCTAATGCAGTGCAGGGCTCTGCAACAGAAAAGTCCCATGACTGAAATCCAACCTATGTGTACCACGTAGTTAGCGCTAATGTGCAGTGTTTTTCGTTGTGATACGTGGATCATAGTTATGTAAGATGCTAACATTAGCAGAAATGGGTGAGAGGCATGTGCTGGAATTTCCTGTAGTATTTTTCCAACATTCCTGTAAATCTAAGTCTGTCTTAAAATAAAAAGATCATTATAAATGATGTAAACCTTGATTCTTATCTTAACATTTCCCTAATTTTTGCAGGTATTAGTATCGCTTCCTTCTAGGAGATGTTGCTCTTGCTCTATCATCAAATCATGACCAATTGAGTTTCTAAGCATCCCTTGGGATATTTGTTCTCAAACTGCAGAGCCACTCAATCCTGCATGAGTCCATAGACAGTTGGCTTTTTGTTTTTTAATGTTGTGACTGCCTTAGAGGATGCAATCTCTCTTTCATTATCACCTGTTGTCCGTAGTCTCCCTTAGGGCTCACTTGTGACATTGTGTTTTCTTTGAATTTGGACAAATGTATAATGACGTGTATCCACCATTACAGTTTCATACGAAATAATTTCACTGCCCTAAGAATTCTCTGTGTCCCAAGTATTTATCCCTCTCTTGCCCCCAAACCTCCCGACTGCTGCTGATCTTTATAGAGTCTCCCTAGGTTTAGTTTTTCATGGTTGGATGGCTTGTTTCCTTTTAGTACTGGTATTATCCCCTTGTCTGGTTGTAGCACAGCTTAATTTAGCCATTCACCTACTGAAAGATATCTTGGTTTCTTCCAAATTCTGGCAATGATGAATAAAGCTGTTATAAACATCCATGTGCAGGTTTTTGTGTGGATTTAAGTTTTCATTTCCTTTGGGAAAATACCAAGAGTGTGACTGCTGGATCCTATGGTAGGAGTATGTTTTAGTTTTGTAAGAAATGGCCAAATGGTCTTCCAAAGGGCCTTAACCATTTTGCATCCTATTTGCTGTTGACTATATTTTTAAATCAGGACCTTGAATGCCATCTGGCACACAGAAGATACTAAAAAATATTTTATCAATACTGAAGTATCAGAATCACCTGGGCTGTGTATTTAAAGTGTGTATTTCCCAGCCAAATCCCTAGAGACTCTGATTCAGGAGGTCTGGAATGGGTCCCAGGAATCTGCCAGCATAATCAGTATCCAGGGAATGCTAATGTGCGTGGTCTGAAACCCACGCTTTGAGAAACACTGCTTCATGAGCTCATTCTGGCAAACTTCCCTGTCCTGCATAGTCACCGAAGATGGTTTTGCCCACTTCTGAAAAACCGTAGTTCCTGGTTTACCCTATGAATATCCCTGTGTTCTGAGATTGCTACTAGATGGTCTTTAAAATAAAACAGGCTGCTATGATGGGAGGTGGGACTGTGGTTCATTTCAAAAAAATATTTACTTGAATGAAAATCGATGAGCAAATATGTAAATTCTGACTGTGGAATTTTGGGTAAGCAGGCAAGATAGCAAGATTGGAAAGGATTTATTTTTCATACATAATACAGACACTTGAATCTTATTCAAGTATTTGACTATGCTTTCCTGCAACGAATCCAAGACTTTGCACAGACAAAGGGCATAGGAATAGTACGTAGTAAAATAAGGCATTCTCTTACATAAGCATACTATAATGATGAAAATCAGGAACTTCATGTTGATCCAGTACTATTATTCTCTATCTAGAGGCCTCTTCAGATGCTGCCAGTTATAAGAATAACATCCGATCTTATCCTTCAGTTGCTGTGTTTCTTCAGTTATTATTTTCTTAATCTAGAGTAATTCCTGAGTTTTTCCTGTCATGTGCCACTTTTGAAGAGTGCAGGTCATCTATTTTATTGAATGACTTCATTTTGAGCTTGTCTTGATGTCTCCTTATGATTAGGTCCAGGTTATGCCATAAAAAAAAAAAAAAGACTTAAGTTTACAGGCAATGTACTTTTCCCTTGGCTCAAGGTAGGTAGTATAAGGGAAGATAGGTAGCTAGAATGGGTTGGAAAGCTTTCAATATGAAATTCGGAGTTTCTGGAAGGGGGATGATTTTACTGAGGAATAAAAGAATTATGTAGGGTAGGAATCTTTCTTCATTTCATCGGTATCAGAGGCTGACAGCATAGGTTGTGATACATCACTGAAATATATCTTCAGGTTTCTTACCTTTTATTTGCACTCCCTCTTTCCTTGTTCCATGCCATCACTTTGTTGGGGAAACCATATCATTTCCGGTAGGATATCTACATTCTAGAATTTGAAGAATGCTTATTCCTGTTGTCTTTTTAAATGGAATTGCTTTCAACAAAGTAAATAGTTCAAGAGTCACAGAGATATGAAATCCTGGGCCAAATTCTAGAACAGTTTTTTTTTTTTTGTAAGATTTTATGTATTTATTCATGAGAGACAGAGAGAGAGAAAGGAAGAGACACAGGCAGAGGGAGAAGTAGGCTCCCCACAGGGCTCTCGATGTGGGACTTGATCCTGGGACCAGGATCATGCCCTGAGCCAAAGGCAGAGGCTCAACCACTGAGCCACCGAGGCGTCCCTAGAACAATTTTTAAAGCACTTATCATTTAGGATTTTAGAAAAAATAGCAACAGGCATTTGCAACATGGATTCACTCAAGACACATTTTGCAAGGTTCTGCCCATTTCTTTTTTTAAAAGGCATTAATGTATTTTTTTAAATTTATGTTCAGTTTGCCAACATACTGTATGATACCCATTACTCATCACATCACGTGCCCTCCTTAATGCCTGTCACCCAGTTACCCATCTCCCCCCCACCTCACCTACAGCAACCCTCAGTCTGTATCCGATTTAAGAGTCTCTCATGGTTTGTCTTTCTCTAGTTTTTTTCTATTCAGTTTCCCCTCCTTCTCTTATGGTCCCTTTCACTATTTCTTATATTCTACACAACAGTGAAACCAAATAATAATTGTCTTTCTCCACTTGACTCATTTTACTCAACATCATACTCACCGGTTCCATCCACCTCAATGTAAATGGTAGGTATTCATCCTTTCTAATGTCTCAGTAATATTCCATTGTTTAGATTTACCACATCTTTTTTATCCGGTCATCTGTCTATGGCCATCTTGTCTCCTTCCACAGTTTGGCTGTTGTAGACAGCGCTGCTATAAGCATTGGGGCCCCTCTGATCACTACATTTGTATCTTTGGGATAAATACCCAGTAGTGCAACTGCTGAGTGCGAAGGTAGCTCTGTTTTTACCTTCTTGAGGAACCTCCATACTGTTTTCCAGAGTGGCTGCACCAGCTTGCATTCTCCATTTCTTTTTCTTAATCCCAGACTGATAGTCCCAGAAAAATCCCTTAGTCATAGTATATCTAGTTTTCAGAAAAATGATTGGCATAAGCTTTTGTAATGATAAAATACACCTCCTCTTGAGCACCTCTTCTATATGAACAACTTTATAAATATCAACTGGATATCCTGATCCTGCAAATCAGAACTCAGGAGCCAGGCAAACTTACACTCAGTTTTCAGTTTTGCCTCTTCCTGGGAGAGCTTACATGTATACATAATCACCTCATGTCCCAGCTGCCTTATCTGTAAGATAGTGATAATAGTTAGTTCTGCTTTTAGTCAGTACTTGTGAGAGCTAAATATTGTGGAAGTGAAGTGCAGGTAAAAATCTTCACATGGTGCCTTGCATGTAGTAAATTCTCATCAATTGCTGTTAGTTATCACTACCCCCATTGTACAGATGATGACACTGAGGGTCAGAAAAGATAAATCTCTGGAATACAGTCTCCCAGTTCTGAGGTCCAATGCCAAGGTCTTTTCCATAATATCCCATTGCCTTGTTATGGACAATTCAAGGAGAAAATGTTCTCGAAAACTATTTGATTACTCAGATTTGTTTCCGGTTGGGTAACACCAGATGTTCTAAGATGAAACCCATCAATGCTTAAAGTAGTCTGTGGTCTATAATAAATGGATCTACTGGATCCTTCCCACCATTTTGCCTTTGTGAAATGGATCTTTGGCTGAAATTTGGGTCATTTTTCAAATGCAAAATTAAAGGAAAGTACTCTACATAACGCTATAAAGGAACTAAAATTCTAAAAATACAAATAGAGTTAAATAAAAACTTAAGTTTTAGTTATGAGATGCTGTTACTTACATATACAACCTTCTGAGTTATTCCCATAAAAACAAAACTTCACAAATATAGATTATTTTTAGATTTTGAACTTTCTATGAATGTAATAGTGGATTTTTGTTCGAAACTTTGAAACCCCTGTCTGCCCTTCAGTGAGTTCTTTGGTCAAGAATAGGAGAGATTATGGATTCTGTATATGCTACAGGTCCCAAGCACAGGGATTTAACAAAAGTGGTTGGCCCTGGAGGCCTCCATCTCTGTGGTCATGGTCAAACATTGAGCAATAAAAAGTCCCCTCTAAGTATGAGCTGTGATGCTACCCACTGGGGATCAAACAGAAAATATGGTTCCATGACGCTCTGTAGAGATCTGCTTGACCTGGGGCTTGATGGTGCCTCCTCCGTCCTCATGAACTAGAACAGTTCTATACAGCCTGTCATGGAAAGGACAAGCAGACTACAACATCGTCAAGGCCATCCAGTGGAGGCATATCTGAGGGCTCCTTTCCTTCCTCCCTGTCTTGATATCAGAAGAACTTGTATTATACCTTGAAGTTACCCAAAATAAACATGGCCTTTGTGTGGGCAGTGGATAGTAAGACTGTTGCAACAAACGGAAGTGGCAAAGGTAGTGATCCACTAAGGTTTGTCATGTACTTTTGTAAAATACTACTCTGGATTAGTAAATTAAGGGAAGCCCATACATCCTGGATATATGACAGAGATAGATCTCCATCACTATCCATCACAGACAGTATTGCTCGTTTGCATGAACCAATGTTTTCTTCCATGATGAAAGCTCGGAGGGGGAGGATGTTTATCTCATCAATGAAGGCCACACTAGAGCTAAGGCTGTAGCAGCCCGACCACATGCAGTCTTCCATCCATGAGGCTGGAGCACTCCATGTAGGTAAATGTGGATACATTCATCTGGGGGCCACCACTTCCAAGCCTGGAGCTTCTCATCCATTGTTGTGCAATATCAAGCAATATGATTATCAACAATAGAAATTTGTAAGCTAATGCACCTTTTCCTATGCATAGTTAAACTTGGACCTGAGACAATAAATTAGTCGCCTAGAATAGCTATTGCCCTGGACCGCTGGGACAAGATATGCTTCACAATTATGCCACCACAATGGTCCCGAATACAATGGCTGTCTCATAAATACTTCTCAGATGTGGCCTCTCTACCATGATGAGGAGTTTCCCACTGAATATGTTTCTATCTCGGTCCCCTGGGAGGAAAAGCATGCTGACTGTTGTTCAGGAAAGTGCTGTATTTCCTCGTAAACCTCTACAGGGATTACATTCTGACTCTCAGCTGTCACATTCCATGAGCTACTTTTATGACAGTAATGGCGGCCCCAAGTTCATGGTGAAATAACACACCTCCCACAAAAGGACAGAGGAGGTGGACTCCATACTGGCTATTCCAGGGTGTGCCAGCTCACAAAGGGAGACAGGAAATTACAGAGACATTACGGAGATTGCTTTATGGCCGTGGCCCTATAATTACCCTGGTAGAGCAATCCCTTCCCATCTTTTGGTTCTAACTGCGAAAGCTGGGTACTTGAACTGGACACTCACCGCTGAACTCCGTCTTCCATCAAAGCCAATTGAAAATGCCATTTTGTTTGCTCCTTTTTGCAAAAAGGCCCTGCTGTCAAGATCACTCTTATGCCTTTGCACTACTTGTGCTAGGAATCACTTCAGATGAAAGGCTACAATTATATCCAGATGAGTGTAGAATGGGGGTAAGGGTAAAGAGGGATGGATACCTGCTTTCAATACCTGCTTTCAAATGCTGCCTTTGGGATAATCATCTTATTTATCTTTGAGATGATTGTGAACAAGCTCAGGTCAGGGAAAGAGGAGAGTTACTATTTATCCGTCAGATAAATTTAGAAGATTCTGGAAATGCATACTTAGTAAGAAACAATTCCATAAATGTCTATTTGTCTTCTCTTTAAATTCCAATGACTAAATTTATTAATTTTCAATTTTGGTCAGTTTATATCTAAACCTATTTCTAGGCAGATAGCTACTGTGAGAAAGAGAGAGAGAGAGAGGGAGAGAGAGAGAGAAGAAATGGTGGCTTTGAAGTAGTTATTTGTTAGATTTTTAATATTTTCTTACATAATGCTATGTTCCATCTTGTAAAGCACTTGGGAGCATACTAACATATGCGTCCACACACATATATCCCCTTATTATTTATTTAAAAATCTGTCTAGCATTAATGGAAAGGATAAGGTATAAGGGAAAACAAGATAAAACTTTGTTTTCAATCATAGGAAGACTATAATTCAGTTCACTGTTTTAAGTATTTTGAAAGGATGTCATACTCTGTGTCAATATATTGCAATTAAATTCTGTTTCACTGACGCTATAATTCATTTATACTGTGAAACCTCGGATGTTTCCTTAATTGATGAATCCTGTATTCATTTGAAATGTACATGAATTACTTTTATTTATATTTGAAGTGCTACCGACTGAGTTTGGATTTTCATTTCCTTAAGTGGAAATCTATCATTTCATTACAATGACAAAAATTTATTGGTTTGCAGTAATGATTGCATGTAAGGGTGAATCACTTAGACTTTATACTATCTGTAGCTGGGGTAGATTAAAGATGGGCACGGATTTTGTGCAGTTCTGCTCCTCAAATGATGAGAGTCCATTTCCTAACCCCATGAATTAGGACTGGTGTCTTAGTTTGCTGTCACCAATTGAATGTGTTGGAGTGATTAATGTTTCAAACCTGGACTTCTAGAATTCCACAAGGCTTGCATTTCTGTTCTCTTTGAAAACTGCTACTGTATGAACAAGCCCGTCTATCCTCCTGGAAGAAGTGAGATCAGATAGGCAGAGGCCCAGGCAACTTTGCTGTCCCAGCCAAGACCCCAGAAAATTGACCCCAGAGAAGCCACAAACAACTGACATGAGCCTCAGCTGAGTCCTGACCAAATTAACAAGACCCAGTAATGTGAGAAAATTGACAATTGCTGTTTTAAGCAATGAAATTGTAAGTATATCACTATGCAGCAGTAGGTACCTGAGACCAAACATAATTAGACAATTCATTGCAAACTATATTTATATAAAGCCTGGTAAAAGATAATGACAGTAAATTCAAACTTAAACTAATGTAGAAATTACATTTATATCCTAATATTTGTTCTTTTTAGAGGAAGAGAAGTTATATTATTTTTTTAATCTTTTAAAGTAAACAGATTGGTTAGGTAAACAGATATTTCCATGATACCAAATTCCAAGAAGGATTTGTCTTGTGAACATTTTATATATAGCAGCTGTGTTAACGAAAATACAAAAATTATCATTTTTGCTGTCTCATACTCAAAAAGGCAATTAATGAATAGTCAAAGGTAATTAATCTATTTTTTAAAGATTTTATTTATTTATTCATGATAGACATAGAGAGGCAGAGAGAGAAGCAGGCTCCATGCCAGGAGCCTGATGTGGGACTCGATCCCGAGTCTCCAGGATCACGCCCTGGGCCAAAGGCAGTCGCGAAACCGCTGAGCCAAAAGGTAATTAGTCTAATATGAAAGCTGTGAGTATTTCTGGGGACATATTTCGATAAATTTTCCAACTTAGGAAATCTAAAGAATATGTAAGATTCACATGGCCCATAAACCACTTTTTACAACCTGTCTCTATTTCCAATTCTGTTTTATGTTAGAAGTTACCATCTAAAATTCAACTTTTCAGAGTGTGTCCATGGATGTCTTTAATGGTATTGTTCTCAAGGGTAATGGAGCTTATGGTCTAGTATTGAAAGAAGAATCCTTATTGCTGTGGCTCTCAGGTTGGAACGTCATTCCAGACGTTGTGCAACACACAATTGTTATCAAGACCTACAAAACCGTTGTTGAGTTCTTCTTTCTACAATCCAACCATCATTTGGTTAATCAACTTAAGTTATTATAACATCCTCTGCCACATCTTAAATTAACATGCTAATAATTATAATGATTATTTTACTATCAGAGGGACAGAGTTCAATTGCGTTTCAGACCACATGAGATTAACAGCTGCTTCACCAAGATGAAAAAGTGGCTTCAGAGGTTATCACTTTTGAAGCATGCTTGTATTAGTTTACCCTGGTGCCCTGCGGATGAAATAAAATGATAAAGCAGGAAAGTCTTTTTAAAAAAATCTTCAAATACTCTTAATAACACCGGGAAATTGGCTGAATAATCAAAACCAATATAGAACTCGTGTTTTTGGCACTTATGTTCTTGCCAGAAGGATAAGGTGATATAATGGATTTTGGCTGTGGTCTCAAATGTCAGTAGGGCTTGCCTAAAATTGGAAGAAAGGAGCTCTGTTCAAATGCCAGCACAATAGTTTATCATTTTGGGGAATGTGGATAAGACCCTTTAAATCTCAGAGCATCAGCTTTCTCCTAAAAACATGGGGTTATTAATATTACTTCTTGAGAGTGTTGCTTAGAGAATTAAATCCACTGGTACATTCAGAATGCTTAGAACACCTGGAAGACATTTAACTGTTCAATAAATTATAGTTATTATTATTAAGACTGCTTGGTGCTCACATAGGCCTGAAAATTTGGGAACAGCGCTTTATTGAGAATAAAATTAGTGTAGAATTCTGATAAGCTTTACAGAGAAGTCATGAATCACAATGTTTGTGACACAGACAGTTGCCTCTTTTTGAAACCGGTGCAGATGATTATTTTTTTCTCCTAACAGACTCATGCCCAAGGGATTAGAGGAAGCACAACAAGAACTGAGGTGTCTTGTTTGAAATAGGATGATAATGGGGGAAGAGGCCATCCAGAGTAGTATTCTGTTAGACTGATTAATCACATGAATTACAACACGCCAGATAACTTTGCTGATACTCCCAAGTCATTAGTGATTTTTGGACCTACATGAAGAATTTCAGAACTATGAAATCTCCAATTTATGGTATATTAAAAAAAAAATCCCAATGATAAAAATAATTACATGTTAGGAGAAAAGCTGACAGTACAGATTAGTGAAAAGAAGTAAAAACAGGCTATCTTTTTTGGAGCCTAAAGTTTTGGTGTGTTGTCTCCCAATCTTTCTTGACCCTTAAAGGAGAACCACAAACTAAATTCAAAATTACTTTGTAAAACTTGGTGGTGGTTGTTGTTGTTTGTTTGTTTTTTCTTCTTGAATAAGAAACCAAGGTGTTACTTCATTATCTCTGACAGAGGAAGCTAAACAATGAGTTCTCAGATTCCAAAGACAGCATTCCAGATATTCCAAAAATATCAAAATTTTTGTTTATACTCTTGGAATTGCTTTAATAGAGCTCAACAACAACATCATCAACAACAACATAATAGAGCTCAACATTTCTGGATCCTTGTTCTACTGAAAGGCTAAACTTTGAGTACGTGTCTAACATAAACAAGTTTGCATTAGTCCTGTATTCATAGGTTAGAAATATGCTGATGAAATTAAATTAACAGGATGTTGAATAAAAATAAAAGTGTATTTTCTGGTGTCTCTAACCCCCCCCACCCCACCCCAAAAAAAGCTAAACTCTGAAATTTGCTTTGTTTTTAAGTTAATGGACACTCTGATTTAAGAAAAGCATATTTAAAAAATGACCTCATAATGCTTCATATCAGCACCATCCATGAATCATTGTGGTAGAAATGTACGTGATTTTCTGATACCAATTTTAATTAGGTGCATAAGAGTAGACTGGAAGCCTAATAGTTACACCCAGAGGCCTTACAGAATATGGACCCAAAGTGGGGGGTGGATGTAATACAGTCTGAACTTAGCTAGAAGACTGCTGGAAAGCTACATGGGTAATTGCCCTTTTAGAGTTTAAAGTTGGCTCTCCAGTCTGCATTGAAGTAGATGTCCTGAACTGAAGTGAACCTCTGGGACCTCTTGAAAAATTACATCTTTCCCTGGACTCGTATACCTTGGGTCATGGCAGACATTTCTGGGTCTCTTATCTGATTGACAACCACCCATCAGCTCAGCGATCCAGCTCTGAATGTGCACATGTGCTTAAGCGGTTCTGGACTTGGCCATACACAACCCCCGGACAAGGAACTTGTGAGGAGATAAAGGAAATTGCTAGCGAGCCACTTCTGTGGCTCAGGACCGAAGCCATATTAAGAAAAGAGAAACCGGGGATCCCTGGGTGACGCAGCGGTTTGGTGCCTGCCTTTGGCCCGGGGCATGATCCTGGAGACCCGGGATCGAATCCCACATCGGGCTCCCTGCATGGAGCCTGCTTCTCCCTCTGCCTGTGTCTCTGCCTCTCTGTCTCTCTCTGTGTGACTATCATGAATAAATAAATAAAATCTTTAAAAAAAAAAAAAAAAGAAAGGAGAAACCTATTTATCATCTCTACCACCTGTGCCTTGCAGAGGCCACAAAATGATTGAGGACAATCTTGCAATAAGTGTGCCAAATACATGAATTTCCCTTTCGATTCTCTGTAGAGTTGATTTCTAAAGATACAATAGAAAATAACAGAGCAATGAATCAGTGCCTGGCAGATCCATGAGTCTTAACGCAGGGGAATGACTGGTAGTCTGCCAGACGACAGAGGAATTCCCCTTGAAATTATTGCTTTAACTCAGATTTACAAACAGATATTAAAAATACAGAGGAGGAGATCTCAAATCACCAGCTTTCAAAGTTAACAACCAGAGAACGCATCACCATCACATTTCCTTTCCTTGGAAAGACCTCATTTTTGCCATGTGTTAATTAAGCACTTACTTGAGTCATGATGTCTTTGCTCTCAGCATGTCATGATTTGGGTGCTTCCTAATTGGTGCCCACCCACTCCATTGCAATTTCGCCTTTTTTTTAACTTCATTCAGCCAGTTGACTGATTTGCTCTACAAATATATAGAAGCATAAAGACTCCAGTTGATAGTAGTGGTTTAATCGGACTTCTCACACCACATTCCAGTGTTTCATGAAGGCACCTCATGTTTTATTTCCAGACCGTGCTGTTTGCTCACTGCAGATGGATAAGTGAAAACGAAATGTGGCCACTTCCCTGTCCACAAATTACATTGCATCTGTACCTGCTCCTCTGTTTTGTTGTTTTCATTGCTGTTGTTGTGTTCACCCTAAAAGAAAGATTTTAGTGTCAAAGGAAAGTCTGGGTCTGGGCTCTGAGAAAGCATGCAGAAGCAGCAGCTAATAGGTATATGTGTTCACTGTAGCATAAATCATAGGGTGTCGGAAAAAAAAAAACCATCATAGGGTGTCAACAAGCAGGCGTGAGGCATTTATGGATATAAAATCTCCCAATCTACTCGTGTTCCAACGACCTCTTTTGGGGGTTTTCACTGCTTTTCCTTGTCCTGCTATTTAAGTGGGGAGTATCTAGGAAACTTGCATGCATTGGGTGAGATGATGGCAAGCTCTTATTTAGGCAGTGTTGGAACAGGTGGAGAGTTTTAATCTAGAAAATGCAGGGGTTTTTTTTTGTTGTTGTTGTTGTTGTTGTTGTTTAAGAGAGCCAGGGAAAGACCCTATGTGAGCAGGGCAGAGGGAGAGGGAAAGAGAGAACCTATGGCAGGTTCCACACTCAACATGGAGCCTGAAGTGGGTCTTCGATCTTATAACTCTGAGATCTTGACCTGAGCTAAAACTGAGAGTCGCATGCTTAACTGACTGAGCCACCCAGGCACTCCTAGAAAAGGCAGGATCTTTCTGTTGAAATAACTGAAAATTACGAGGTGGAAGAAATGAACATAGGCTGTTGGTTTCCAGAGAGCAGATCTAGATCTCAGAGGCATAAATTACCAGGAGGCAGAGATAACAAAGACATTAGAATATGCTAGATGTGAGAATTCTATTTTTTTTAAGATTTTATTTATTTATTCATGAGACACACACACAGAGAGAGAGAGAGAGATTGGCAGAGACACAGGCAGAGGGAGAAGCAGGCTCCATACAAGGAGCCTGACGTGGGACTCGATCCTGGGTCTCCAGGATCAGGCCCTGGGCTGAAGGCAGCGCTAAACCACTGAGCCACCAGGGCTGCCCTAGATGTGAGAATTCTAAATATGCTACTGTTTCAGAAAGAACATCCATTAATATCATTATGATGTACATTCAGCTTTCCAAAAATATTGCTATTCCTTATAATAGTAATTTTAATGCCTTTTATGTGTGTGCCTCTTACAACATTTTCAACAGTTACTATTACTGTTATTCTTGATGTTATATTATTATTAATTCAGAGTTTCCTAGTTATAATAAAGTCTTGGCAGACACAGATCATATATCACTTGCTCACTTCATTATCATCAGTACTAACCTGATTCCTGACACGGTAGACACTCAATTAATACTTGTACAGTAATAAATTAAAATGGTACAATGAAAGAAGCATACTGGTTTTGGGTCTGATTGTTAAATAAACATAAAAAGACACTGGAAACCATGTAGAGAAAGGAGGATATAATTATATTAGGAACCACTGTGAAACAGTCACTAGTATTGAGCAATACATTTAGTCCCGATGGAGTTTTCTGGAAATGGAAGGAGTCCTGTTGTCTCTTTCCTCTGTGCATTGAAAAATGGAGACATTCACAAAGATGTCAACTGGGTCCCTCAAGAGAGGCCCAGTGCTTCTATTTAGATGTGTTGGACACCATGAAACACCCAATGACTTTTAGAAGAACAGCGTAAGGGCTACAGATGTGTTATTTCAATCTAATGGTATATCAAAATCCTCTTTTTCTTTAATAAAAATGTGTGTCATATAGAAAGGTTTCCTTAAATAACTAGATACCAGGGAGCAATGACTATTTGAGAGATAAGTGTTTGGGTAGGTGTAAATTAGTTTATACTCTCCATTGGATGTGATTTTGCCAGTACATATACTAATGTGGATATGAGTAAGCTAGTCTACAGATTTCACTGGATATGAATAATCTAGTTTACAGACTGCATTGCTATGGGTAACCTAGTCGATAAACTTTAGTGGATATCAATAACTAGTCTACAGACTCCATTAGGAATGATTAACCTAGTCTATAGACTTCACTAGGCTTAAGTAAACTGGTTTGTAGACTTCATTTGGTGTAAGCTGCTCTATAGACTTCGCTATGTAAGTAAGCTAGTCTATAGAATTGACTGCATTATGGATAAGGTAGTCTAGGCTTTAGGCTTAACCAGATAAACTAGTCTACAGAGTCTGTTAAGAATGGTTAATCTAGTCTATAGACTTCACTCGTTCTAAGTAAACTAGTCTGAACATTCCATTGGGTATCGATAAAGTAGTTTATAGACTTAACTGGATATGGATAAGCTTGTCTACAGACTCCATTAGTTATGGGTAAGCTAGTTTATAGACTTCCCTGGGTGGCATGTGTACGGTAGCCTGTGGACTACTTTCATAGAAATAGAAACATTTACATGGGGGCAAAATGCACAAGTGAACATGACAAAGTGTCAGGATGGGCCAATACTCTTGAGAACAACCACCTGGATAAAATATCAGCAATATTTTCCACTGAGTAAACTCTCGCATCTGTTTCCCATGTGTTCTCACAATCAGCAGGTGCAAAATTAAGCAAAATAGAACCACCTTGTAACTAGCGCTCTCTCATGGTTAAGGACTCAGAACCACAAACTACTTCCCGATGCTTTTCCTAGTTGCAAGTGATAGTAATAACAGATGACAGTAATATTATTAATTCATTATGAGAAGTCCTTTGGCCGATAGTCTCAGATAAATTTTTCTAAAAGTGTGATTGGTTAGAGAATGATTCTTAGAATGATTAAAGCGTTGAGTGTTGAGAAAGACCTAAACAATTTGGGACAATCAAATTCAATGATTCTAAATATGCATACTGCTAATTCAAAGATTTTAGTAGAAGTCGGAGGCTAATTTAAATACTCAGCTATCTCTCTTTTTTAAGAAAAGATTTTATTTATTTATTCATGAGAGAGGCAGAGACACAGGCAGAAGGAGAAGCAGGCTCCATGCAGGGAGCCCAATGTGGGACTCAATCCTGGGTCTCCAGGATCACACCCTAGGCCGAAGGCAGGCGCTAAACCGCTGAGCCACCTAGGGATCCCCTACTCAGCTATCTCTTTAACTTAGGTATTTCACCAATTTAGTCTTATAAATCTCTAATAATTTGATTAAAACATTTCTAATATTGATCATTATAACTAGATAGCAAGTAATGAATTAAACATTTTAAAGTCACATATTCTAAAATTTTAATTGTGTGAGTCATAACGAAAAATTATAATAGGTTGGAATTAGTCTATAATGATAACATGTCAGTGATAGTTTAGCTCGCAGATTTTTTTTTTGTAACTTTCGTTTCTCTGTAGCTAATTGTTTTCTCTGACAAACTGACTAAAAGAATATTAGACATAATAAATGTGAAGAAACTGTATTTACATCATTGTCAGGGGGCTAAGGAAAAGTCAGGAAAATCTCAATGTTTATTTTCTATTTCACAAATATTTTCTAGTAATTAAGTGTGTTCCGTGGCTAAGCCTTGTTGAAATGACAAGTTATTTACACCTCTGGTTTTGATGGGTGTTGTCATGGCATGTTAGACTCTCCACTTTGTAAGTTTTCAGACTTTCTAATTGTGTAGGCAAACAGGCTGCACAGTCCATAATAATAGGCAGGGATAATTCAGATGATAGAGTTTATAATGCAGCTGAACTAGTACTTTGTTTTACATAAAACTGCATCCTGGCCTCTTTAGTAAACAAATTATTATTCTATTACCTCCTCCAGAAAGATGGTGGTTGTTTAAAATACAGTATACCTATTATATGTTGGTATTAAGTGTCTTTATGGCATTAAAATATCCCAGGGATGGAGAGAGTCCAAATCACTGGACTCATTTCACGGCTTCACTGAGCCCTGACAGATCAATTTAATACGTGAACATCATTAATGTCAACATTTCTCATACAATTTAAGGTTCCCAACATATAATACAGGGACAAAGTCCCAATTTGGACTTGGAAAGATAGTTAAGAAAAACCATTAAGATTTAGGAATAGGGGAAATTACAGTGGTTAGTAATGTAGTATGAAATATTCTAGAACATTCTCCATTTTTTAGCTGCCAGATACTAAATATGGAGTGATGTTCACCGAAATGTGCTGACAGATTTAGATTATTATCTCAGAGCTCATGACATTTGTACACTCTATCCAATATGCATACAGAACCTATAGAGACACAAGTTGTATCTTCCCCAACCACCTTCTACCATCTTGTTTCTTGTGAAGAACTGACGTTGTTATAGCAACATGGAAATCCAGTGGACATGGACTGACCCCGTCTTTAGGCTCTTAGTCCTAAAATAACACTTCCTTTTTTCTCTTTTCCATATGTAACAGGAACATACCTTATGGCTATTTAGAACCATATGTGCTTTCTCAAATACAAAGACAAAAGACATTCATTTTATGCAAATTATCGTAACCACTGCCATAATTTTTTTTGATAATCATTTTATAGCTAATATTTCCTACTGTAAAGAATATGTTTTTAAATCATATTACCGGTCTTTGGTCTTGTAATCAAAAGTCATAAAAAGAATGCATCCTCGAAGGATTTGACTTTAGGCACTTTTGTCTGTGTCTATTAAAAAATAGTGATGTAGAAACTTGAAATACTTTTGACTTCACCTACTGGTGTTTTTAAATGGGAAATACAGTTGTATTTAGAAAAGGAGATCAAAGTGGGAAAACCCTATAAATGGACTCTAGGAAATGTGGAGTGATGGATAGGGTACAAATGACTAACCTTTGGGAAAGTGATTTCTCCTACACTTCATTTTGCCTGGATTTTCTCATTCTCAGTCACGTACTTTGCAATGACATTCTTTAGACATTCTTACCCAGAAAAGCATTTAAGATCCTGATCACAGAATAAATATTATTCTGTGTTTAAAGACCCCTATTTCAAATTGCTTTTATTGTGGATCCTGCGCATTTAATAACGCAGTTAATGAGAAGTTTGTTTTCTCCTGGAATGATGAGACAGATTTTGAGAATTTATCCCCACGGTGCTTCCATTTGCCTATCTTAATAAATGAGACGTCAATAATGTGCCTTTGAGTTTACTATTAATATGAGTTTGCTGAACGGAAACCTGTTGCTTTCAGCCAAATCTCAGGGAGTATTTGAATCTCGGAACTTAACCATGAAATAACAGCAGGCGTTCAGCAGAGCCGTGTCACACCTATGTCACTTCATCTCCTAGTCATAATTATGAGCTCATGTCTGAATTTTCTTCTGCCGTTATTCAGGCATCAGTGGGATCAGAAGGAAACTAAGGGAATGGCAGAGAGGAATACCGCACTTCAGGTGGGGGAATAATCAGAGTCTTGTATAGAGATGTCTAGATCTCATGTACGACATGTATGTATATAACATGAGTATTTATTATATATAATATGCATGTTCTATAATATATGCCTATAGATCATGTTCATTATATACAAAATAATATCATGTTTGTAAATGTATATATATGATTATAAATACACATATGTATGTATGATACTGATTTCCACCTACCCTAATATATATTTTTTAAAGATTTTATTTATTTTTTCATGAGAGACGCAGAGAGAGAGAGACAGAGACACAGACAGAGAGAGAAGCAGGCTCCATGCAGGGAGCCCGATGTGGGTCTCGATCCTGAGCCTCCAGGATCACGCCCCAGACCAAAGGCAGGGCTAAACCACTGAGCCACCGGGGCTGCCCTACCCTAATGTTTTAAAGTTGACTTCAGTTTAGGCTTATTTTTCATTATGTTTTGTTTCTTCTTTCTCTTTCTCTTGCTCCGTTAATACCAGTAACTTCAGATTTGAGAGTGTCAAAGTCCTAAAGTGATAAGATATTTAAATCTAATCATGTAAAAAAGATTCTAAGGGATCCATAGAACTTATTTTTGCATGACATGTAGAACTTAGTTTTTACATAATACTTTTACCATAATAATAATAATACCATAACTAATATTTTAAATAACAGTGGGTTTGGTTATTTGATCAAATTCAATTAAGCCAACTCATTGTTGCATAAGAAATGAAAACATATTTACAGATTCACTGCAGTCCCTGGTCTCAGGGATGAGAATCCGAATCATTCATTCACCGCCTGCTGTGCCTGCTTGCATAGCGTAAACGTACGTGGAATACACGGTTGGCCACCGGAACTGAGTGTGTGGAATATTCACACATACACTTCTTAAATTGACAGCCTTATGCATTCCTCGCAGTTTACATAAAAAATATGTATGCTCCCTGTCAGGAGTGTTACTGTTCTGTCTTTGTTTTTGCTTTTGCTTTATTTTGTTGTTTTTTGTGTTTACGTACGCAGTTCATCTTAAAGTATGGAAGAAAAGTTCTCATTTTATGGGAGGCTTGTATTTGAATGATTCGGAAGTAACCATTACCTTCGTGAAATGCATCAGATTAAATTCGGCCTTCTCATTGATTAGATTGTCAGCAGTTTTCCTTATTTACTGTAGCTTTTCTAAGAATGGGTTAAGGTGCATCATCAACCTACAGAAGTGCTGTTTAAACTGGAAAGGCTAATCGTGAGCTTAGGGTCTGCACAGTTAAGTTGCTTTATTTTTCTGAAATGCACACATGGCACGTTGAGCCGTGTTCTTCCCTAGAAACCTTGAAGCAAAGAGCTCTGATCCTTGAGGCTGGCGGTCACCCCAACCACATCCTGTTGTGGCAAGTCAGGAGGTCAGGTGTCTCAAAGGAGAACTTGGTCTTTCAAGTGTGATACCGTGTCAGATCATGAGCATTATTTAATAATGACTGAGGTGTGAGCAATCAGGTGAATGGCTCAGATCTTTTATCAAGAGCCGTAGAAGACATTTTGTTGTGAAAAGATTTGAAGTCGCACAGAGTGGATCCATGAGATGTTTCCTCTCATCTGTCTTATATGAGATTATAACATTTAGACTCAATTTTGAGGACAAAGGATTTTTAAAAGCCAGCATTTTATCTAAAATATTTTTAAAGAAAAAAATATAAAATAAAATAAAATAAAATAAAATAAAATAAAACAAATAATAAAATATTTTTAAAGGCAAGTAAAATGAGGAAAAATCCCTTCAATGATATATGCTCTATTTACCTAATTTGTATTGTTTTGTAGGGAATATATTTGCCAGGTCTGAATTTCACATTCAACTATCATTCAACATTGATGCCATAGTAAAAAGAAATGAATATTTACAGGTTAAGAAAAGAAGTTTGCATCTGAGAAATTCACTTCATCCTTTTTTCTCCTTTTTCTTCCCCAACTGCTAATAAAAGTTGAGATAAATTTTTAGAATACAGATTTTTTTTTCCCTGTTGCTTGTTACCATCTTTCATAGCCACGGTATTTCAAACTATTTTTGATATTTTTATTACACCTATGGGGGATATGAAGGAAAAAATAACTTAATGAAATTGTGTCTATTTCTTTTCTGAAAACTTCAACAGGTTGCTCGTCAAAGGGATGGTTAGTTGTAATAACATTTTACTATGGTACATTATTAGCGGATGATGGTGTGAGGTGTTCATTTCTGTCACAGTCAGGGAAACCATTTCCTTGCTGTGCTCTCAATTTAACTTAAATCTTATGATTTCGTGTTTTTAACAAACACCTCCTTAATTTTTGGCACTCCGTCCCTCCCACTGACAGCCCGATGCCTGGTGGCTGTGATTGTTAATGCATACAGTGATGGCCAGAGGAACATATTAAGTACAAACCTTAACTTGAGGACGGCTAAAATCACTTAGAGTTTAGCAACATTTCCTCATACGTTTAAAAATATTAATAAAAATAAATATCACAGAGCCAAATGTTTTTTTTTTTAAATCACAAAACACATGTTCCTTGTATTGCTTTCGGCGTACACACAAAAATCAGTCCTTTGGGGAAGACGTAGCTTTTTGAGTTTAGTAATAATGAAAGAGGAATTGAAACATAGAGTGACCTACAGATGCTCCTGAATCCTGCGAGGTCTTTAAGTATTTCTTTTAGGTACATATCTGGGTGCGTTGGTAGCAAACACACATTCTGCACAGATGTGCCTTTTTGTTTTTTTGTTTTGTTTTCTTTTGTTTTGTTTTGTTTTGTTTTGTTTTCAGATGTGCCTTTTGGAACACGCGGTTGTCACGATGGAGGAAAGGCGACAGATGCTGATTCTGAGGAGCACGGCACCACTGCATCTCATGTGGGGACATCCGTGCAGGTGGCCAAGTCAGCCCCTGCGTCAGTCCCATTGTTTATATTTCTCTCCACCCAATGGCTTATGACAAGTTCACTCACATCCATCCAGCACCCCATTCCTGTCCCAATCTTCTATATGTCCAGGTCAGCTTTGCAGCTCCGTATGGAATACCGTGTAAGACAATGTGCTGTGCCCACACAAAGCTTGCGTCTACACTGAGAGAATGGGTTGGCAACCCAGCTGGGATCTAGCTTTTGCTTCCCTTCCTGAATCCTCCCTGTGCCTCTGGGAGTTCCTTATGGCAGGCTGAGACCAACACCCGCCATCACTTACTCATAAGGCTGACAAGGCTCGGGCTCCTGTCCCTTAATCTCGCTTAGTGCCTGTTCTGAGTGCATGTGATTTCCGCTTGTGTCAGCATCAGGCATCCTCAGCATCAGCCTCCATGCTGCCAGAGAAGTTTCCAGTGGACACGGCTGGGGTAGCTGCACCCAGAGCATAGCCATACCCTCAGAATAACTATGCCTGCAGCATTTCCCCTTCCCTCCTCCGTGGTGCATCCTCTCTACATGGGGCTTCACCTGAAAACCAGTATTTGGAGCTATGCCTTCACAAGCATTCACCTGACTCCCTGCCTGGAATTGAGCCCATATGCTAACGTCTCCTTGTACACCTAATTTAGCCAAACATCCTGTGCTCATCTTTAAGCTGATGACCCTAAAGAGAGAGCGTATCCTCACTGTAATGCACGAGAGCCAACTCTACAGAGCTTGAAAATTCAAAGTTTAAAGGGCTTATGTCTGGCATTTCAATAAAGGACACCTATTTAGTCCTACACAGATAATTGTCGATAAATCAAGGCTTGAAAGTCCTTTGAAACACGTGGGAAGCAATTTTATTTCAAAGGATCCTTTTAAGATAAAAATGACCAAACTAGAGAATGTCCACCCAGAATACACACACACACACACGCAAACACACACATCTTATTAATGTGACATAAACATGTATTATTAGATTAAACAATAAATAGTTATTTGGTAATAATGAACAGAAGTTAACCTCTAAAGTCACAGAGGTTCAAAATACGTGCCTATGAGTAGCGTCTGCATTGTTAACATCAGGAAAGCACACAGCGTAATAATGTGATTTGATTTACAGAGTTTTCCACCATCCATTTACAGAATGCTTTCGCACATGATTCTTCCAAGAAGTCCTTTGAGAGCATGGTGGGAGGGCAGGATCACCGCTCCTCATTAACGAGGGGTTGGCCAAAGCCCAAAGAAGCCAGTCATGTCTGGGGCTCCCGTGTTCCCTCCAGGAGCGTCTCCCCACTTTACTGCACTCACGAGGCTGTGGTTCTGTGTCTAGTGCCGCGTGTGACTCCCCCACACGTCTACACGCCTGCTCAGCGCAGCTCGAGTACCACCACGGACGCCCTAGTACAATGATGTGAACGCAGGGGCCAGCCCCAGGCCTGGCAGGACATCCCAGGTAGCTGCGGATGATTTGCAAGGTGCACACTACAGAGCTCTACCCCAGAGAGGAAGAAGTCAGGTCGCTGAAGAGAATCACACTTGCAAACGTAGGGACAAGATCCAGGGTCATATTTGGGAGCTGGCTGTGGTGGAACTCACCCAGTTGTCTTAGTCACCTCTTCCTCCATATTGGCCGTTAACCTCTTACCTAATCAATCTGCACCATCAGTGTGTTGGCTGAAATGCTGAGGAGACCAGTCCAGGTTTCCAGTCAAAATGTGCATTCGAATGACTCTGGGCAGCCACCTCCTGGAGAAGATGGAGGAATGTCCCTAGTGACAGGACAGAGCAAGATACGGTCTAGGACCCTCGGCTTTGGGTTCAGACCCCAATTCCAATATTGGCCTCCTGCAAAGAATATGCATGTCTCACTCTCTTTGTATATAAATTGCATCTTACTTCAGCATGTTTCTGTGAAGATGACATATGCACGAAATGTAAATAAAATTTTCACAGCATCTACTCCATAAATACCAGATACAAATCCCCATCACAGATTTAGGGAAGTTAGCTGATACCCCCAACTTGCTTTGTTACAAGAAAAAAACGAAATATATGATTTATTTCTTTTATTTTCTTTAATACTTTCCCACCTTATTAAGGTTAACAGGGTCCTTATATATGTACATACTGGCCGTGGGATGCCTGGGTGGCTCAGTGGTGGAGCGTCTGTGATCCCGGAGTGATCCCACATCGGGCTCCCTGCACGGAGCCTGCTTCTCCCTCTGCCTGTGTCTCTCTCGCTCTCTCCGTGTCTCTCATGAATAAATAAATAACCTCTTTAAAAAATAAAATAAACATTTGCTGTGAGTTTTCAGTGACATTTAAACTGAATTATCTTTCCATAAGTAAGCTTCTTTAGGCACATTGGTTTGCATTTTATAGAAATGGAACATCCAACACACAGAACATCCAAGTCCTTTATCTTTAGGTCACAAATAGCAAAGGTGTATAATTTGGAAATGTTACAGACACGATTCCAAATCTCAGCTAAACTCTTTCCCAAATTGCACCCACTCAGTTAGTCTTTAATGAAAATAGAGAACAAAAACAGTTGCTTAAACATAGCACTGCGTGAGATTCTGATCACTAAGAAGTCCCTTAAAGAGCAGTAAGCCGTGATTGCTGCAAAGCTCAGAACACCAGCAAGGCTTAATTGCAAAGTAGTTAACAGAAGGCCACAAATTCTGTTTTCCTAACAGGAGCTGAGAGCTACGGATGTCATTTCGTCATGCACTAGAATGGCACTGCTTCTCGTGAGTGTGGCACAGAAACTCCACGTCACCTCTCTCTCTCTCTCTCATTTTGTATAAGCTTCTAGGAGCATAGCATGGCCTCCCCTCCAGCAGCACAGGCGTCCACTAAGCCGTACTGGCCTCCTCTCTTCCTCCATCTCTTAGCAGCCGCCTTGACCAACCGGCAGCCATTAGCTCCCAATTGGTGTCCCAGGGACAGCCGTCCACCCAGTTGTTAACTTTCTCCAAAGAGGGTTATCCAACCTTGATCTTTTTCTTCCTGGGTAGTTTTGTGCGAACCAATCAGAATCCATGGCTTTAAAATCAGCCACCAACTGACTTGAGAATGCTCCGTGAGACTCCAAAGCATCAATTTCATTCATTGTTAATACTGCCTTTTCCAGAACGTTTGGAGTAGCATATGTTGAGGTCCAAGTAAAAGTTGATCTTTTGGATTCTGGGAAACATACACAAAATCTCACACATATGCTTTTGGATTATAATGAGTAGCCAGAGCTTTTTCTTTTCCTATAATCAGCATTGCAGATCTACCATCAGTCATGAAAGAATTTGCAGCTGTCCGTGTGCCACGGGTCTTGATGGATGCAGGTTTCAGTTTGACCACCTGCTCCAGAGATGAAGGACAAATGCCATTATCGTTGTGAACTGTATCTGTTTCTGGTATTTTGAAGGATACAGCATTAGACAGGAGTCCTGTGGCCACGCTGTAAGCACAGCACGCACTCATCCTGGTCCGGTTGGGAATCAGCTAAGGCAGTGGCCAGCCCATCTGCAGAAGGGCCCATTTTCTCACTGGTGAAGAACTTGATCACTGTAGGGAACTCCCACAATGGAAATTCAATCTGAAGTTAGAGATTAAAGACACTTGCTGACCTGGAGTCTTGGCCTCATTGAGATCAAGAACCATTTTCCTCATTTTCCTTGAATGACAATACAGACATCAGACTGTCATGACCACACCACACTGCCCAGAAGCTATCAAGCCAACACCTGTGGTCTTGGCTGGGTGAACAGAGATGAAACCGTGGTGACAGCGTGAGCAAGAGTCTTTGTCAGGGAAGCCAGCTCCACATGCAGCCTCTCTAGCGACACGGCTAGTTTCACTTCCTATATATCTGGACCAAAGATGATACAATCGACGACTTCCTTTGGGACGTGCGTCTGATGCTACAAACCTGAAAGTGCTGCTGTAGCCAAACCATATGGCATCAGGTCCTTCTTCCCTGTGCCTGCCTGCAAAAATGGAACGTGAACATCATCCACCATCACGATACTCCTTGTGTTGGGGTTGGCTAAGGTTTTCTTTGATTTGGTCTGGACAGCTAGGGCAGCTCTTCCTTGGAAGAACAGCTCAGAGCTCTTACAGAAAATCTGAGTGCCCAGTTTCTCGGGAAGATTTTTTTTAATGTGCTGGGACTAAACCAAAATTTATTTCTTAAGCTGAAAAAAAATAGGGGAATGTTAAGGTCTGAATCTGTTTCATACACAGACTATGCCCAGAAGCACTGAAATATGCTCCTTTGGAATCTGAGTCTCTGTAAGGACCTAACATTGTAGAATATTTAGCAATCAGTGCTGATTTTTGGTTGATCAATTCAACGGTTGGGAGTGATAGTCATACTGTTCATGATACCCTCTATTCTTTAACTACTCTTACTTTGTCTTTTTATTATTAATATTATTCGTGAGAGTCGCAGAGACACAGGCAGAGGGAGCCTGATGCATAACTTGATCCCAGGACCCTGGGATCACCTCCTGAGCCAAAGGCAGACACTCAATCACTGGCTGGCTGGCTCCAGAAGGGAGCCATCCAGGCACCCCTTTTTTGTTTTTTTTAAATCTAATAATAAGGTGGCAAAATAAAATAGATGTGTTTTCATGCGGATAGAATAACCCCAACATAAGCTTAAAGCTCATTTATGTAAAAATCCTACCCTTGACCTCTGCATTCATATGTCCATACTTATGTGCACATACACAGACATATACACACGCTCATCAAAAGTTGATGGTCATTGGTTTATTCATATGTTTTTTTCACTTATGTAGAGCTATGAGGAAACAGTTGGTATTAGCAATGAAGACTCTTTCATTAATGTAATTTTTTGGAATTTTACAAAACGTCTTGATAATTAGCATTTTCCAGTCTTTTGATTTTTTTTTTTTTTTTTTTTTGGCTTCTGGAGTTCTAGGTAACAAATAGGCTTTCTTTTTACTTGTTTGATACATATATCTGATTTCTGTGCTGCATGAAAAATGCCAACTGAGGGTTTTTTTTCCTTCCGTGAAGAATTTTCACAGTGTTCTGAAGGAAATACAGAAAATACAAGATAAGCTACTGCATGAAATAAAATTCATAAAAAGCCCTTCCTGAGTGGTTCTCCAAGAAGCATCCCCTGCAACTTTCTGCAGAGTGTTAAGTTTATCTCTTTGATTCAGTGGTACAAGCCAGCCTCCACTTTCATCCTGCAGATGTAGGGTAGTTTACTTTTCAAGTAGGTCATAAAACACCCTGTTTATAAAGCACTTAGCTACACTGCACAATGCAAAGAATAACATGTTCAAACACACAGAGAAGCCTTTCCTAAGGAATTTGAGATTTAAAAGCATCACAGTACAATGAATCATTCACAGAAATCTGCCTTGCAGGATTCATCTTTGAACTTAAAGAACAATTTCAAGGGCCAGCACTCCAAAATTTGCCAAAATAGGCAGACTTCTCCCCTCCCGTCCTATTGTGTTTGATAGCAGAGCTGAATATAGCACTGGCTTTTGCAATTCTGTGTCAAGGTTATAGAAAGTCAATTATTAACACCCATTGCTCAGTTAATGTGTTAACATAGATTCGCCAACCATCCATCAGTGAAGTATTTGGACGTTAATTTTACACCAGTAAACAGCAAGGGGACTGGGCATGATTTGGAGTAAGAGCTCCCCAAAGGTTTCTCAACGTTGCGAGCATTGACATTGGGGCTGGATATTGCTTTCTTGGGGGTCGTCCTGTGCTCTCCAAGGTATCAAGCAGCATCTTTCACTTGAACTTTTCCATGCATGTAGCCTAGCATCTCTTGTCTACCTTGTGGTTACCAAAACGTCTCCAGATATTGCCAGTGATCCACTGGGGAAGAGAATTGCCCTTGTTGAGAAGCAATGTAATTCTCACTTTCAGGATTTTTAAATTACTATGTTAAACCACTCGTGGTGAGTCTGTTGTGCAGCCAAGTTGGAGAACCAGTGGCCTATTCCTTTTGTGATTCAAGTCCTGGTCTCCAAGTCAGGAGCATCACGTGGAAATTTATTAGAAAAGCATATTCTGGGTGTACCTGGGTGGCTCAGTGGTTGAACATCTGCCTTCTACTCAGGCCTTGATCCTGAAGTTCCGGGATCGAGTCCCACGTCGGGCTCCCTGCAGGGAGCCTGCCTCTCCCTCTGCCTGTGTCTCTGCCTCTCTCTGTGTGTCTCTCATGAATAAATAAATAAAATCTTAGAAAGAAGAAAGTAAGAAGATAAGGAAGGAAGGAAGGAAGGAAGGAAGGAAGGAAGGAAGAAAGAAAGAAAGAAAGAAAGAAAGAAAGAAAGAAAGAAAGAAAGAAAGAAAGAAAGAAAGAAAGAAAAGAAAAGAAAAGAAAAGGAAAGAAGAAAAGAAAGAAAAGAAAAGAAAAGAAAGAAAGAAAGAAAGCAGCTTCTGAGACGTACAGAATCAGAATCTGCATTTCACCCAGATCTCCAGGTCATCTCAGTGCAGCTCAGGTCTTCAACAAAACTCCCTCTCTTCTCTGAGGAGTCTCCTCAACTCCCAAGTCCTGCTGAACTGGCAATCCCTGCTCGCTGGTACAATGGTTGTGTCAGCAGCTTCGTGGGGAAGATAGTGGCTGGAGTGTGGAATTGGGTCAGAATCCATGGCTAGATGGAGGGTAACTCGAATTTTCTCTAGAGAGTTTGTGTCCTTAAAAGATTCAAGAGATTGTGTTGGTTCTTGTTGGAAGACTATAAGGAGAGGTGGTAGGAAAGGACAAGTGAATAAAATGGCAGGAGTCCCTCCTGCTGTCGTCCTGCAGGTCTTCCTCCTCTTTAGCCCTTCTTTTCTTCTTCGCCCTGTTTTATAGATTTACCTTTGCCTCCAGCTGTGGTTGAAAATTGTACCAACGGTTTTTGAGTTAGCCTGAGATGGCTTTGCTCCTTGCAACCAATCACACTCGGACAAAAAAAATGACACTTGGTTTTACTTTAATAAATTTGGAGATGGGTTATATAATAAAACACACTGTCCCAGTAAGTTTATTTTATTTTATTTTATTTTATTTTATTTATTTTTAGAGATTTTATTTATTTATTCATGAGAGACACAGAGAGAAAGAGAGAGACACAGAGAGAGAGGCAGAGACACAGGCAGAGGGAGAAGCAGGCTCCATGCAAGCAGCCTGATGTGGGACTCGATCCCGGGGCCCCAGGATCACACCCTGGGCCGAAGGCAGGCGCTAAACCCCTGAGCCACCCAGGGATCCCTCCCAGTAAGTTTATAATGAAAGTTCTAATATCATGCATTGTTGGTTCAAAGTTTCTGATTGTCCATTTCATAAAGACATTTAAAGTGGAATATAAATGAATGTCTACTTTACTCTTTAATAATGCTTTAAATAAATAAACATCCCAAAGAATGAAAAGGGGAATTAAAGTAACCCCATATTAGTGGGTAAAGGAGTGAAAAATGTTTTGTAAACTGATAGAACTAACACACAGCATTAAAATGATAATTCCTATGTTTATAGAACAACATTCAAAATATTTGTCAATTAAATGACAAAGACAAAACCCAAATTTTATTCATGGCAAGATTGCAGCTGTAAAATGTGTGCCTGCATAAGGAGGAAATGTGAATGAAATACAAAGAATAAGCTTTATTGTTTAAAAAAAAAAAATGAGATTGTGGCAGCCCGGATGGCTCAATGGTTTATAGATTTTTTTTTAATTTTATTTACTTATTTATTTATGATAGTCACACAGAGAGAGAGAGAGAGAGAGAGGCAGAGACACAGGCAGAGGGAGAAGCAGGCTCCATGCACCGGGAGCCCGATGTGGGATTCGATCCCGGGTCTCCAGGATCGCGCCCTGGGCCAAAGGCAGGCGCCAAACCGCTGCACCACCCAGGGATCCCTGGCTCAATGGTTTAACGCCGCCTTCAGCACAGGGCGTGATCCTGGAGACCTGGGATCGAGTCCCACATCGGGCTCCCTGCATGGAGCCTGCTTCTCTCTCTGTGTGTGTCTCGTGCATAAATAAATAAGATCTTTAAAAGAAAATGAGATTGTGCACATTTCTAGATTTTTGTTTTTATAAAATGAGACAACGGATGAAAATGTGCATGTGTTCCTAACATCCAGGAGACCATAAATACAGTGTAATTTTACATAAGGCTTAGGTGGCACAAATTTAGGTGTTTTCTTCATTTAAATAGTTTTCAATCCACTGTAAAGAGAAATATAATGTACCAGTTTCACGTATGCCCCAGGTGCAAGATATATGAAACAATTACTTTGTCTATAGAATCAGATGTGTTTAGGGACCATGTTTAAGCTCTTCTTTATTTAAGTTTTCATTGGCAGAGGTGTGGATGTGAATAACTTGGTTGTGTCTGCCTTCAGAGCCTTGCTGCAGTCAATGTGACTTTTTGAACTATGCAGATTCTCTAAACCTCCACATCCTGATGCATGAAATAGGTATGCCTGTAACAGGATGGACGCCAAGGTTTTGTTAAAATTAAACGGTACGTTTACACACAAGGCTTAGTGCAGTGCCTGGTAAATTATTATCCCTTAAGGGATACCAGTTGTCATTCCTATTGCCTTCAATTTATGTCACCAGCAAATTCATGACTGAGAATGTAATTATATGGTCAGTGCCTCTATCTTTTTTTTTTAAGATTTTATTTATTTATTTGACAGAGAGACAGAGAGAGAGAAAGAGAGAGAGAACAGCAGGGGACACGGGAGAGGGAGAAGCAGGCTCCGCGCTGAGCAGGGAGCCAGATGCTGGGCTGGATCCCAAGATCCCAGGTTCATGACCTGAGCCACAGGTAGCCCCCAATGCTTCCTTTTTACAGATTCTCAGCTTCAGTGTTTTATTATTGTACATGAGCATTAATATTTGACTTTAATTTACTAATATGTTAAGAGTCAAGGCATAGTTAATAATCTTCGATTTAGAAAAATGATTTAATGAAAGTAATACAAAAATATCCATGGATACTTGTATTACTGTTTAAAATTTTGGCCTGATGGGACACACATAAAGGCAAAATTCTTCATTAAGAAGCCCTAATTGAGGGCGCCTGGGTGGCTCAGTGGTTGAGCGACTGCCTTTGGCTCAGGTCCTGATCCTGGGGTCCTGGGATCGAGTCCCACATCGGGCTCCCTGCGTGGAGCCTGCTTCTCCTTCTGCCTGTGTCTCATGAATAAATAAATAACATCTTTTAAAAAAAGAAGGCCTAATTGAAAAGTACATAACCCAGTTTTCATTAATTTAAACTGCAAGGTTTTTTCTCAAATTTATTTTTTGTTTACTGTTGTTACATTGAGATGACCTAACCCGTTAGAATTATAGTTTTGCCGAACCCAATCCTTCACAATTTTGGTATGCTGTTTTTTGTGTTACTGGAAATATAAGGGTACCACGCTGGTGCTCAGTATGTACTTTCTGTTATAAAGCATTCAGGTTCCTTTAAACTCAGGATTTCTCTCCATAACTTAACCCACATCTCGTGGAGGCTCCATCTCAGCACATGTGGGTCACCCTGAAGGATATTGGGGCAGGCGGAACTGATGAAAATATGGTAGTGTTTGTGCTCCCGCTGTGTTGTGAATAACAGTCTTTCCTTCTTCTCTGACCCGGGATCTCTCGTCTTCTACCAACATTAATGAAACTTGCAGGTAGCCTGTTGACTTGCACGTAGGTAATAATCTCAGATACTTGAGTTCTTGATGTGTGCAGGTGTCAGCATCTTTAAAGTCTCAGAATGAGATGGTTGTATGGCACTCAGGAATAAACATTCTCAGTATTTAAAAGTTCCACTTCGTCCCAATAGTGTCTAGGTTCTCTTTGCAAATATTTCCTTTTTTTTAAATTAATTTTTTTAAGGATTTGATTTATCTGTCCATGAGAGACTCTGACAGAGAGAGAGAGAGGCCAAGACAAAGGCAGAGGGAGAAGCAGGCTCCCTGTGGGGAATCTGATGCAGAACTCAATCCCAGGACCCCAGGATCATGATCTGAGCCAAAGGCAGATGCTCAACCACTGAGCCACCCAGGTGGCCCTGCAAATAATTTCAAATCCACTCAGTTCATGTTGTCTTATGCTATATGCATTATGAAGGCATTTTTTAAAAGATTTTATTTTTAATTAATCTTTACAGCCAGCATGGGGCTTGAACTCACAACCCTGAGATCAGGAGTCATATGCTCTACTGACTGAGCCAGGCATGTGCTCCAATATGACTTCATTTTTTAATTCTAATCATCCATGATCAACTCTTTACTTTGATTTAAAAAAAAAATCTTTGTATGTGTGTGGGGAGGTACATATATACATACAAATCAATTTTTATATTTGGTGTTTGCAAAGCCTAGAGTTTTGTTTTTTTTTTTTAATTTTCTTCTCAATACTAATTAAAACCAAGTTCTTCATCTTGGTGATGTAGGAAAGACATTAGGGTTTGAAGCCGATGGCCAAGAAAGAATTCTTGAGATGTCTTTGTTGTAGGTAGTAAGGAAATATATTTTTTCTACCTCTGTTTCCCATATCATTGGCAGTTGCCTATTACCCCAAAGGAGGGGTATATTTAAAAAGTGCCAGTGCTTCCGTAGAACTATAACAAAATCTCGTCGTAAATCTCCTTATGTAATTTGTAGTGATCATGCTCTTAAAATGACTTTTTTTGATAACAGCAATGAATGAAAACCAAGGTCTAGGACAAAGAGAAAAATGGTCTCTTTCTGTGGCATGATCTTCATTAGGACCACGTTGTCACTTAATTCATATTTCGTGAGCACCCGGTCCTGGAGAGACAAACATTGAAGTGCATTGTACTGTGACACTCTTACCGTGTGGGCCATTTCAGGTGGTCTCAATGTGGTTTTAAAAGCAGAATAATTGGGATCCCTGGGTGGCGCAGCGGTTTGGCGCCTGCCTTTGGCCTAGGGCGCGATCCTGGAGACCCGGGATCGAATCCCACGTTGGGCTCCCAGTGCATGGAGCCTGCTTCTCCCTCTGCCTATGTCTCTGCCTCTCTCTCTGTGACTATCATAAATAAATTTTAAAAACTTAAAAAAAATAAAAGCAGAATAATTGAAACACAGGAACAGTATGAGGTCTACAAATATTTTCTCTGTTCGTATTTTTTTCCCCATAAATAGCGAGTCAAGTTACAAAGGCAGTGAAAGCCACAAATGACAGTATGTTGTAGCTCAAATCCCATATATACTCAGACATAGAGGAACCAGAGATGGACCTACAGATATAACCTCAGGTATGGATATGGCCGAAACACAGGATATGAATAATAAACTAAGTGTACTAACGTGGAGACATGCGTACCTGTCTCTTCATTGATGGGGTGTGACTAAGTCTTGGAATATGGCAGAGAATGTGTTGTTCAAGATGGATAGGCTTACTGTAAGATGTTAGTGTCAGACCGTATATTCAGAAGGCCTTAAATTTATATAAACTGTGAACTTGACATAGAAAGTGCAATATAACTCTTTAGGATTGAAACAATGGGGCAGCTGTGTAACCTGATGTGATAGGAGCTTGTGCCAATGATCAATGTCCAGCGCTTTGCTTCTGAGAGAGATGAGAGTGAGGAGCGGGAGGAGAGGAGAGGAGAGGAGAGGAGGGAGAGAGATGAGAGGAGAGGAGGGAGAGAGAGAGGAAGAGGAGAAGAGAAGGAAGAGAATCTACTCCTCTCCTCTCCTCTCTCTCTCTCTTCTCTTCTCTTCTCTTCTCTTCTCTTCTCTTCTCTTCTCTTCTCTTCTCTTCTTTCTCTTCTTCTCTTCTCCCCATCACCTCACCTCACCTCACCTCATCTCCCCTCCTCTCTTCTTCTCTTCTTTCATTTCTACACCCAACATGGGGCTCAAACTCATGACTCCGAGATCCAGAGTTTTATGCTCTTTGGACTGAGCCAGGCAGGTGCCCCTGGAAAATGTTTTCTAACCAAAAACTCACAAGTGACCTTCACCATAATGATAAGCCATAGAAGGCTACTTTCTGTGATGAATAGGGCGTAAGGGAGTCTTGCTGATATTTTGACAAAAGATATGGAAATGAAATATTTATATGTATGAACACACATGCATGTCTGTATGTTTGTGCCATGTGTATACATACATGTACACGTTTTATGTTCCTGCATACATGTGCATACACATACACACCTTATTTTTCTTTACATGTGCAATTTTAAATTTTCACATAACCCTGTGAAACACTTCCTTTATGAAGCAAAGGCAGAAGAGACTCTGGGAGCTTAAATAATTTATAATGTGCCCATGAGCTAGTAAGTGACAGAGCTGGAAACTAACCCCATAAGTTTTTTTTTTAATGTATTAAGTGAATTTACCAATGAACATCCACTACTTGATTTGACCAAGGATGGGTTCCTACACCATAGATGGTATACGTTATGAAATAATATACAAAAGGTACTTATAGGGTAAAGAAGAAGAAAAAGAAAATTATGCTTAGACCATGATCAGACCAAATGGGCAGTGCTGTCCTTAAGGAGAAAGAGATGTGGCTTCTTGTCCAGGACTGGATTTGTGATAAATCCACTGCTTGAGAGTTAGATGTGAGTGTTCTCAGTTTGTCCACCAGGATGCTGGGCCCGCAAGACCTGAAGCTGTCCCCTGGTCAGACAGCCAGCAGGCAGCAGGGCCCCACCCACGCTGCTCCCTAGAGGCCGTGTGCAGCCCTTGCCCTTGCTGTGGTTTGACCCCGTGACACCTGTGCCCCCGTTCTGTAGAGCACATGCCTGTCCCCATGTCCACGGCCCATCGCCAGCTCTGCACACAGATCCAGACACCGTCCCTGTCGGCAGCGGCCCCCTCTCTTTCGCCTCAGTTGCCCTAGCAGATTTGCAAGAACGCAGTTACTCTGGGGCCCTGCGTTCACCCAAAGACAAGGCAGGAATCCAGAGCCTCTGTTCAAATCAGAGTGCGGGGCTCGGCTCAGCGCGCTCTCTTCGGTCTGCCAACGTGGTCCGGCTCCGGGGAGTTGTCAGTAATGAGAAGACCCGATGCCTGGGGCAGGTCGCAGCGTCTAGACTGCTCGGGTGCTGTTGCGGGGACAGTTCGTCTGGCCGGTGGCCGCAGGCTTCCCTGTGCCGCCCTCCGCTTCGCAGCCTCAGAGACGGTCCCTTGCTGCTTCGTGGACAACTTTGTCGCATCGTGGCTTTGATCAGATTGCGGGGCTGGGCCGTCCGGGAGGGCGGCCTGTAACTCCCTTAGGGAGCCTTCCGTGCGTCTGGACGATACACGCTTGCCCGGCAGCCCCTGAATTGAGAGACTGCAGCGGGTCAGAAGGTAAGACTTCCAGGGGCCTGCAAATGGGAAACAGCCACTTCCCAACTCCATGGCTCTCCATGGCTACTTGGACCTCAACGAACCTATAACGCAAGCCTCCTTGAGTGTCGTCCTTGGAAAGGGATCGCCTGCCGCTGTGAGGGGTGGTGTGCGGCGGCGGCTTCCTGCCCCGGGTGGCATATGTTGCTGTGGCGTGGTGGTGTCAAGTCGTTGTCCAATAGTACATAGAAAAGGCACGAGATGAAGTTGGCTTGCAATCAGGGCATGTCCTTCCACTTGGTGACCTTCTTTGCACTCTTGCAAAGTGAAATGTGAATAACGAGGACGATATTTTTGTTTTCATTAATGTGGTTCTGAGATCAGTTGAACGATCCACGTCCACAGCAATGTCTGGCCAAATCCAGCTTCTTCAGGGGTGTCGAGAGGGCCCCTGGCTGAGTCCTTTTGGGCTGCGATAACAGATACCATAGACTTGGTGGCTTATAAACAAGAGAAATGCAAAAAAATAAAAAATAAAAAATTAAACAAGGGAAATGCATTCCTCACAGTTCTGTAGGCTGGAAGTCCAAGATCAAGGCATTGGCAGATTCAGTGTCACGTGAGAGCCTGTTTCCTGGTTCATAGACGGCCGTCTTCTTGCTAGAGCCTCACGTTGCACAATGGATGAGGGAGCTCTCTAGGGTCTGTTTAAGAAGAGTACTAACCCCATCCTGAGGGCTCCATCCTCATGACCTAATCACCTGTCATCAGCCCCATATCTAAATACCATCCCATGGGGGAAAGGGTTTTGGAGGTGAATTTGGGAAGGTCTAAATCAGCTGTAGCATTTCTTAATTTTTTTTTTATTACAGACAAAAAGAAAACAGGACTCTAATCATCATGTACATAACAAGTAAAATACACATATGGATAACAAAAAACTGAAAGGACAACTGGATAACAAAAAACTGAAAGGACAACTTTAATTTTAGCTTCATTCTAAGTTTTTGAATGTTCTTTTGACTATGAACTTGGTTTAGTTTTAAAAATTAGCTTCAGCTCCTATGATTAGCTTTGTAGATTTAGCAATTTTGCATTATTCCTATAAAGAAAAAAACATTTCTGAGTTTTCACAAGTTTTCACAAAGCAGTATCCTCAAAAAAAAAAAAAAATCCATCTATTTGAGCCAGGGTATTTTGGAACTTTCTAACTGAACAGATTTCAGTTCCCAACTTTTTTATTTTTTAATTTTTTTTATTGGAGTTCAATTTGCCAGCATATAGCATAACACCCAGTGCTCATCCCGCCAAGTACCCCCCACCTCAGTGCCCATCACCCAGTAACCGCAACCCCCCGCCCACCTCCCTTCTACCACCCTTTCTTCATTTCCCAGAGTTAGGAGTCTCTCATGTTTTGTCACCCTCACTGATGTTTTCACTCATTTTCTCTGCTTTCCCTTTATTCCCTTTCACTAATTTTTATATTCCCCAAATGAATGAGACCGTAAATGTTTGTCCTTCTCCGATTGACTCATTTCACTCAGCATCATACCCTCCAGGTCCATCCATGTCGAAGCAAATGGTGGGTATTTGTCATTTAAAAATATGGAACGCTTCACGAATTGGCGTGTCATCCTTGCGCAGGGGCCATGCTAATCTTCTCTGTATCCTTCCAGTTTTAGTATATGTGCTGCCGAAGCGAGCACAGCTGTAGCATTTCTTAAGGCTGAGCTCTTGGCGCCATCCTGACTTAGGATATGACATGGACATGGGGAATGAATTGGGAAGCCTAGGTCTTTCCTGGGAGATGGTAAGCAGGAGTGAGCAGTGATTAGAAACCAGGGCCCTCATTTCCCTCAACTGTTTTAGGATGGAGCTATAGAAACAGGGAGATAGTATGGAAGCACACTGGAGTGCTAGATCCCATCTCCATGGGGCCATGATAGAGCTCTCACACAAAGCCAGTTCTCCCAGTGGCTCATAGTCTCACTTGGTTGCAGAGATACTGTCTGAGGGATGTGTCTTCAGAGTTTAGGGACGTGGCATGTGGCTGAGCCTTTGTGTGACAGGTAGGGAATCTTATGTAAGTGTAATGAGATATGGAGGTGCTGAGAAGGTTAGAGGGTCACCATCGGCTGGGGAGGGGGAGGGAGAGGGAAGTCTTTCAGGTACAGCTTGGAGACCAGAGACACATGGTGGCACACCCTCCCAGCGGGATAGATTGCGCAGATATAACCGAGTACAGGAGCCAGACCACACAGGGTTTTTTTCTGCTGCAGAGAAGAGTGAGCATTCAAGGAACCCGTGTGGATCTAAGTCTTCTTTCTCCCGAGCACCATGAGTTCATGGTAGTTTGCCTACAGACATGGATGTTACATTGCAGAGAAGCATGGGGCAGTGGGGATACGAAAGACTGAACCTTTACCCAGAAGACCACGCCATACAAGAGACTGAATGGAAGATACTGTCATGCTCTGGTTTGATGGGCTGAAAGTATGTGATCCTTTCCCTCTCTTAACGGAGTGGAAAAGCATATATCTCCTTTTTGATAATTCAAGAAGTCATAAAATTTCTTTCCACATCTGAGTAAAGAATGAAAACATTTTCCTGTGCGGTAGAGAACGTGGGATGTAGGTCCCTAATCTCATTCTCTGATATTATGCAACTATGTAAAGCAACAAAAATGCTTTTTTCAGTAAATCCAACAAAGTAACCTTGGCATTTGGCTCATTCTTATAGAGAGGTTGGGAAGAAGTCAAAGTTCAATCATATATTGTGTTTCTCAGAGCAGAAGAAGGGCGTCCCTTCAGACCCGTCCACGAATACTTCTTTGTAGGCCGTGAAGCGAGTTGTAAGGCCTCCCTTGGCTGAGTTGGCCAAGCGCACCTCTGCTCTTTCAGCTGGCTCCGGGCAGTGCAGCTCCCATGCAGTCTTTATGATCGAAGCACTGCAGTGCGGACAATCGGACTGAGCACTTAGGATTGTATTATTAAAAACATATTTTTGCTGGAGAGTTTACCAAAATGAAATGTCTTGCCCCTATTGGTCTTAGGAGAGATCTGGCTACTTTACAGCTTCACAATTAAAGAACTTTGGAAATCCAGTAATTTATCTACGCCTATCAGCGGTGCTTGCACACAGATTTCTTTCCGAGGATATGTGTTTGAAAAATGCATAGCTTGTATACCAGAAGAATCTCTTGAAAGTCTTCTCCAAGTATTCAAGCATATGATGATTTCAGAGCTGTTTTTTATTACCCTAATGGTTTAATTGCCAACGGAATCTGTGCCGTCCTCCACATCACAGTTAAAAACAGAAGTCCTTTATTTTCCCAGATCCATGGTGGGGAAAACTTCTTTTTTGACCATATCCCATTTAGACGGGGGGTCATAAGGGCCTTGTGCAATTTTAAGTTTTAATAATTGTTGATGAACAGAGGATTGATGCAGATACCTTAATCTGATTATTCATTCATCAAACTCCGATTCTTTGGAGGAACTCAGGGTCAAGTTCACAAACTCAATTTACAAAATTGCTCAGCAGCATCCAGGGAGCATTTCACTAAGTTAGAAACTTGTACCTCTGAAAATTTGCAAGAATGCGGAAGGCATTTGCTCTTAATGGAACACGCCTTTATATATAGAATGAAATCGTTGCAATCATATGCACACATGAGCTTTTTAAATCTGAAGGTAACCCAATAAATGCCACAGGCAGAACAACCCACCTCTTACAATGTTGGGGCATTTCTGGATGGATTGGGTCTGAAAAACATTTTCCCTTCCCAGAGTAACATTGCGGTGTATTTTCTTATAAAAGTTTCTTAGAGGAAACAAAAGTTTCTTTGTTTTTCATGTTCTTAATCGATCAGTAATGAAGTTTATTTAAGATATGGGGGTTAAACTCCATGTTCTTTATTTTTTCCTATTGATCACCAATCACTGCATCACACTGATTGAGGAGTCCCTCTATTAGTGCAGATGGTGTAATGTTAGTTCTCTATTGTGTCATATTTCCATTCATGGATTGGTATATTCCTGGGTCAGTTCCTTCCTGCTTTTCCAATCATGAATTACCCATTTTTGAACCAATAGTTATAATTGTCTATAGAATGTATCTAAAGCAAACTTCAGGTGTTTCTCTATAAACTTCAAGCATGTTTAACTTTACTAGGTACCACTGATTTCACGATAATCCATAATTTTAAAAAGTATTCTAGGTCATTTCTAATACCTTCAAATATAATAGGACTTTTACATTGATCCTTGTGGTAGCCTAACTTAAAATTCTTGCATTTGTTCAGTAATTGGTCGGTGGATTATTTTAAGTTTTCCACATAGCAATCATTACATCCATTACAGCAATCATTACATAGCAATCATTACATCCACAATCAATGATAGCATTTGTTTTTCTTTCCAATCCTGATCCTTTTAATAAATGCATGCCCTTATTTTATTATATAGTATGTGGCCTTCCATGCAGAATATAAGAAACGATTTCTGTCTCACATTTGCTATGAACTATATACGTTTGTAGTAGTTTATTAGGTAAGATGTTTACATCTTTTCCGGTATAACTGATGGTCAGTATCACGAATGAGTATTGAATTAAATGTTCACTAAATTTGCTCTAGGGAGACATTGACTTTTTTCTTAAATGATTTCACATCTGGGACAATTGGGTGGCTCAGCTGGGTAAGCATCTGCCTTCGGCTCAGGTTATGATCTTAGGGTCCTGGGATTGAGTCCTGCATCGCGCTCCCTGCTCATTGGAGAATCTGCTTCTCCGTTTCCCTCTCCCCATCCCTCTGGTGGTGCTCTTGCTCTCTCCCTCTCAAATGAATAATAATAATAGTAATAATAATCTTTAAAAAAGAGATATCATATGTATAGCTTATAACCAATAATAAGTTAGGTTTGTAATATTGTGAGTTCATTCCAGTCCTTGTGAAGACTAAAGCTTAGCCTGTTTTTATGAAGATACTGTTGAATAGATAAAGAGCAATTTGGCAATTGATCCTTAGGTTGATGGTGTAGTTCTTAATTATCAGAACATATTATTAATAATTTGTTACTGGATAGTGAGACGTAATGTTTCCGTATTACACTTCATAAGACTGAAATGGACTGGGTCAGTGGTAGCTTTGATCTCACACCACACTTATTAATTTATCTAATATCCTGAATGACATTGATAAGTATCAGTGGGTAGAGTCACAGAACTTCCAAAACAGCGTATCTTGTACAAATTTGCTACCGTTATAACGTCAATGCAGTGTTGATACAAATGACGTGCATTTCCTGAGAGGCATAAAGGCAGCAAGTGCCCCAAGATGTTGTTCTGGAGGGATGCTTTGGGCACGGCGCAGACCAAAACTGTGTCTCTGACTTGAATCACGTGGCCTCGTCTATGCAGAGTCGTGGGATAAATAAGCTTGACCTTCAAGTCTGTGTTTTAGTTGTAGCTTCTGTTTGAGTCTGGTCAATGCTTTACAGTTTACCTGGGACCACTAGTCTGTTTTTGTTTTCTGGAATTTCCGATCTTGTTGTAGTGTGCTTTGGTGGCTATTGTGATGCGGATCTAATCATCTTCCTGCAAGAAGCCTCCAAGGTGACTTCTGGAAAAGACTCCCCACAAATTCAGATCAGCTGGGCAGGCATCACTTCCCAGTGTGTCTGCTGTTTCACAGTGATCTGAAGATCATCTAAGCTTTGGGTTGAGAATGTGATCTCCCACGAGGTTTTCAGGCATCATGTTCTGAAATCTTATATAATTAAATGGTCCTCAGGTCTCACCAGGGCCCTCATTCAAGTCATATATTTACTTTTTAAAAAATATCCGAGTTTTGTTCAACTCGCAAATAACTTAAGTCTTCTCCAGAATGAAATGAGGACTTTGAATGAGGATCCACTTGGGCAACATTGTTCTTTATGCAATGAGCAATGAGGATTCTCTGTTCATTATTTGTTCGTAAGAATTGAGTTCTTGTTCTTTGCACCTTGTTTCACCTTTTTTTTAAAAAAAGATTTTATTTATTTATTCATGAGAGACAGAGAGAGAGAGAGAGAGAGAGAGAGAGGCAGAGACACAGGCAGAGGGAGAAGCAGGCTCCATGCAGGGAGCCCAACATGGGACTCAATCCCAGGTCTCCAGGATTACACCCTGGGCTGCAGGCAGCACTAAACTGCTGCACCACCAGGGCTGCCTTGTTTCACCTTTTGACGAGGAATCCACATTTGCTATTCAGACAGGAGTCCTATACCCAGGCTTGTCATGCCTTTTTGCATCTGGAGAGATGCCTCCGTGGTGCATAATTTTAGGGAAAAGTGTAGGTGACTACTCTCTTGGGACGGACAAATTTCCATCTATTTCATGCAAAAAGAGGCCAAAATACAAGCTCCATTAAGTCATTTTCCTTTGGTGACTTATGGCCCTTGTATCACAATAAAATAATGTATTCAAGAGAGGCGTTGAGTTGAAATTAAATTCTCAGGGGTTCTGGTTCTGATTTTAAAATTTTCCAAAGAATTATAGTGCTGTGAGGTCTCAGTGTATTCCTTTAGATGGTAAGTGAAAACCTCACCAGCTGGTGACAATGGATGCTGACTTCTCCTCACTCTTTATTTCCAAGGACTTTTTTTAAAATAAATTCTTTCAGTTTCATAAATTTGCATCCTGATAATCTTGCAACGAGAGTCAACAGTAGTGTGAAATGGAGACCTTTCATGGAACAAATATTTTTCTGGAGTAAATTAGATTTTTGAGTGCTAAGATATTACATACAGACAATTTCCCCTCCACCTTTATCCCAAAAAGAAACAGAAACCATTTTAGGTTTATTTCCTAAGAGCTTTAACAATGAAGATTTCAGATTTATGTTAGCTAAGTGCCACCCTCTCTTTGGCCACGATTCCAAGCTTTGGGACTATCTCTACATGTACAGTTTCCTAGTAAACAAAGACCTATTTCATGAAGCTTACCACCAGTATTTTCTAGTTTCATGAAACTCAAGTTTCGTTAGAACTGATGGTAGAAACACACTTGAGAAATTGCTCTCAGACCTGAGAGGGAAATTGAGATGAAGTTTCCTTTCTTCTTTTTTAGCCAGTGTGCCTGGAGCTCAGGGCCAAGTTTATATATAATTATAGATTCTTGAGCTTATTTTTTTTTCATGTAAATATTCACTCTAACTTCTTGGCTTTTGCCTTCTTAGTCCTTCTTAGTGGCTTGGGATTTCCTTTATCCAAATCATGTATTATTGAGCATTTTCAAATATTTGTATTATAAAATATTAAAGAGCTCACTTTATAGTTTTACAGTACAAGAAGATCAGTTTACAGTTTTTTAAAACTTAATCTAACCTTCGTATATTGAAGAGTTCCAGACCAGACACCAGGAAATGTTTTCCTTTTTTTTTTGTTTTTCTAAATTTTTTTTTTTTATGATAGTCACACACAGAGAGAGAGAGAGAGAGAGAGAGAGGCAGAGACACAGGCAGAGGGAGAAGCAGGCTCCATGCACCGGGAGCCCGATGTGGGATTTGATCCCGGGTCTCCAGGATCGCGCCCTGGGCCAAAGGCAGGTGCCAAACCACTGCGCCACCCAGGGATCCCAGGAAATGTTTTCCATATGGGACCAGAAATTAAATAGTTTTGGCTCTAGGGACCTCGTGGTCCTTCTAGTAACTACTTGGGTTGCCTGTCGTTACGTGGAATTTGCCACAGGGAACGCGTAACCAAATAGGCAAGACTATGTTCAATAAAACTTGATGTATAGACACTAAAATTTGAAGTTCATATAATTTTCATGTGCCATGAGATATTCTGCTTCCTTTAACTTATTTAACTTATGCTGATTTAAAAATGTAAACCCCAGTCTTAGCTTGTGGGCTATATAAAAACAGGCAGTGGGTAATGAGTCCAAGTTGACCAAGGCCATTGTGGGTCACACAGTATTGAACTTGACAAAAAACCCATTTTGGATCATATCTGGTACTTGCCATGAAGAAGTGCTTATTCTGGGTCATACCCAGTAGGAAACCTGAACGGGTGCCTGTTCTGGATCATACCCAGTATGTAACTTGAAGGGGTGCCCATTCTGGGTTATACCCACCACCTAACTTGAAGAAGTGACTTTACAATCCTGCATTCAGCTCTCCTGACCTTCTTACCCATCTAGACAAATTAGAGATACACGTCTACATTGTCCCACGTATCTGGGAGTTATTTATACTAATATTCAAGAACATGTTTTCAAAAGATAAAGTACATATGAAATAACACATACAGACCCTTTATAATGATTAAGAATCACTAAACTGGGGATCCCCAGGTGGCTCAGTGGTTTAGCGCCTGCCTTCTGCCCAGGGCGTGATCCTGGGGTCCCGGGATCGGGTCCCATGTCGGGCTCCCTGCATGGAGCCTGCTTCTCCCTCTGCCTGTGTCTCTGACTCTCTTTCTCTCTGTGTCTCTCATGAATAAATAAATAAAATCTTAAAAAAAAAAAAAAAAAGAATCACTAAACTGGTACTCAGTAACACCAAAGGGCAGCTTGGTGATTTATTAGGATGATAATATTTTTCATGAAACAAGGGCATCATTTAGGTTCACTTAATGATAGGCTCATTCTGCTGTTAAAAAAATGTATGACTATTCCATGAATACATTGCTCTTGCATAATTTTCTGGAAATTTTCCCACAATGTTGTGAGAAAAGCTGATTTCCAACAGATCCAAACTGATAAAGTTCTCCACAAAACGTTCAGTCTGCCATTGCCGGAAATCTGCTGTCTTTTCCTAGCAGTGCCACAGGATGCTTCTCAAATATCATCAAAGACTTCCTGATGACAGCAGAATGTTCTCATTTTTCACCACAGATGATGGAATAATAGAGTCATGCCCATGACTGCACACTTATGGTTCTGGATATTGTCACCCCAAGCCCTGATCTTCAGATCATTCATGGTTTAAAGATTGCTCACCAGCCTCACTTATCTACTTAATGAGCATGAACTGATTACTGATTGTCTGTTATACTTTGTGCCTGGCTCTACAGAAACAAATATTTCTGCTGTCCTCTTACATATTAATAATTAACATGGAAATACGTTCTTCAGCTTTGCGCAGTGGCAGTATCGTAGCCAATGAGGTTTATCCGAGGCGTGATTATTGCTCATTGGAAATACATTCTTCATTTATTTGGATTTCATCTTTAAGAGCCATTGGGTGAGCTTCTAAGTCCAGTTTAATATTATGCTACAATTGTGTAAGTCAATCGCAATCTAGACCTGCCATATTCAGACACCACAGAGAACACTTGGATTTAATTGTCAAGGTTTCTGAAACTCTCCAAATGATACGTTTGATGTTACTTAAGCAAAATGCATTTTAAAGCTATATTTTGCCATACATATCCAAATTGTGAAATATGGTAACTGCACACACTTTCAATTAACTTACCACTTAAACGTGTGAATATAAGATGAAATAAATGGAAGCTGATTATTTCAATATGCATTTTTCAATGTGGCTGTAACTCTGGCATTTAGACCCAGGTAACAGACAATTAAATACCCAAACATGACTGCAGCATACATTTAAACTTTAAAATTAACTCCCACAAGATAGCTTCAAACGCTGATTGCATCATCCGTAAATGACTGTAATCCAGCTGCATAAATATTGATGAACTTCTCAAGTTTGGAGTTGCTACTGTTGAATTTTACTACGTTCCATTTGCAATTCTAAAATGGAAATTCTTCCCTGGATCTTGGAAAAGTGCCATTATTAAAGTGGCCCAAACAGGTCACATTCAATAATGTAGGTGATAAGAAAGAGCAGATGTGTGAATAGAATGGTGTTCTATGCATTTAGCTCACTCCGTCTCTTAAGTATGCCTGAAAAGTCTGTCTTTTGACAGAGCCTGCAGATGTAGCCAGAGATAATTATTTCGTGTGAGGACACTCTCAGCAACCAGAATTAACTTTTCATTTTATTAACAATTAAAATAGCAATGTACTTACTATGTATCTCAGAGCGGCTCCTAAGAAAATTTATCCTGAGTGAGGGTTGATTTTGCCAAAAATTCAGGGAGTCTGGAGAGCTTTGACCATAATCAGCATGACACCTAGGCCAGAACAAACAAGATGTTATTTTCATAGGCAGCAAAGCTATGTGAGGAAGATAATTTTCCTCTCACTTGACTTTCGAAGAACAGGTCTGAGGGCTGTGAAGGGTTTTGTTTGGTTGGTTTCTGCACATGGGATAAAATATTTGATGAAGTGTTCACTTCATTAATAGATGTATTCTGAAATGTAGAGCCAACGCTCAGGCATTGGGCCAAGGTTGGTTGGTTGGCTGGTTGGTTGGCTGGTTGGTTGGTTGGTTTTGGCTATAAAGATGGGAAGGTGCCAAATGGGTATCCACTTTAGCTCTTCACGTTTGGGACAATTTCCACGTATCGCCATTTTTTCTAGAAAGACTTACTCAGGGACAGGAAAAGTCTAACAGAACTCTTTTTTCCCGTGACGGAAGGGTTCTGTTTTTAAGTGAACCTCCCATGGGCCTCCACTTGCACATATAGACATGCACCAAGCCCTAAACAGAAAGTACTTCACACTCCTATCGCTTCCCTTTGAGTCTTGAAGCGGTTGTGCATTGTAGACAGACTCCAACATAAATTAAATATTACAATCTCAGGTTGAATGAATTCATCCAATTGGATATATGTGGTTCAGTGGGTGGCCAATGTGGTACCGCTCCCCCCTCAGCCAGTCAACCTAGACAATTTGGGGGGTAATTTGGGGGGACAGGAAGGAATGTCACCCTCTGAAAGATGTAAAAGAAGGAAATCACACCATTTTTTTTTTTTTAAATCACACCATTTTAAGTAAAATCCTGAACTCTGGGGGAAGCAATGTTGTACCTGACACCGTGTGGATACCAGGAGGAGTCCCGTGTCCATGAATGTGTTGGTTGGGAAGGATACCATTTGATTGTGCAAGCTCCACTGACAATTTTGGACAAAGCATTGTTTGAGTTTTTGGGATGAGATGTTGACAACAGTGGACCTCCTGCTAGTCTAGGTGGAGCTCTAACTCTATGATGGGACACCTTGTTCACACCGTCCTCACAGGGCACTCTGGTGAGCACTCTCTGACTCTAGGAAGGAGCAGACTGATACCACTGGGCAGCTACTTTGCCAGTGACCCTCAACTAGCCAGGGCTGGAGTGGCTATGAAATGTCCTAGCTTCTGGGCCCCCAGAGGGCTCAGATGGTTAAGCGTCTGTGTTTTAATTTCAGCTCAGGTCATGAGCTCAGGGCTCTGTTATGGGCGTGGAGCCTGCTTCAGATTCCCTCTCTCCCTCTCCCTCTGCCCTACCTTACCCCCTTGCTTTTGTGCATGTGCTCTATCAAAAAAAAAAAAAAATCCCAGCTTCTTGACCCCTTTGTTGGACAACTTTGAGAGCTGCTCTACAGTTTCTTGGAGGACTGAGCTCCTATTCTCCACAAGGGTACTCACTTAACACAAGCTTTATTGACTTTTCTCTTTCCCCTGTCTCCCAAATCCATGTCCTTCTGAGGGAGAACCACCTCTCAATTAAATGTTGTGCATCTTAATCCTTGCCTGGGGAAGTGGATTTGCTTTGGGGGGAGTCAAAATGAGACAGTGCCTGTGACTGAGAAGCAGGACCCTCACCTGAACCAGTGAACATACCACCGAGTGCTAGTACTACTGTTGAGTAACTTTCAAGTTAACACTCAGTGGATAAATGCATTTGAAGGAGTCCCAGGTTCTTGTTCACTTAACTGGTGATTCTACACAATAAGTGGAATTTTGCCCTGAGTTTTATGAGATTCAATTCAACCTTTGCATTACCATTTAACACTACTCCCCAATCCCCTCCCCCCATCATACACACACATTATCCACTGCTTTGCTCTGTCACACAGCCGTGGTGTTATCTGGTGTCCAGTTACAAGTATCTGTTGTTGAAAAAGTAGGCTGCACATTTATTAACTGTATCCTGTTCTGATTCTGTGGACCACACAAATGAGATCAATAATTTTCTATCTGGGTTTCAAAGATATGATTTCAGGCCGCAGTTCCTAAAAGTTGACTGAGTTTATTTTGTTCATCAAGAAAACACTCAAAATCCCCTATGATTCTGCATCCCTGGGCCAGTTCAGCTGTTGGCAGGCTTTCGGGGAAAAGTGGCCCAACACCTCTTGCTGCCCACACAGATGGAAGGACGCTGCTCACTGTTTTAACCCTGGACTGCAGGATCTAGACAGCCATCGTTTAGGATTTCCCTTGGATCTGAAGCTAATGTTTTTTTTTTGTTTTGTTTTGTTTTTTTATATATATATATATTTTTTTAAATTTTTATTTATTTATGATAGTCACACAGAGAGAGCGAGAGAGGCAGAGACACAGGCAGAGGGAGAAACAGGCTCCATGCACCGGGAGCCCGATGTGGGATTCGATCCCGGGTCTCCAGGATCGCGCCCTGGGCCAAAGGCAGGCGCTAAACCGCTGCGCCACCCAGGGATCCCTGAAGCTAATGTTCTTGATAAATAAGATGTAAAATTATTTTAAAAGTCAATAGCAACAATAATGTTAAAAAATAAATGCCTTGAATGTTTGAGAGCGCAAGGGAAAATCTGCCTCTCAGACTCCATTTCATGCAGAGCATAGCAGGATACTTGTCTGAATGTGACGTGACCCCAGAAGTAGACTGTAAAACCATTTTCTGGGTGTAGGTAATTAAAGAACACACTGCATGCAGCAGTCAGGGCCATCAGGAAAGAGATGACATGCACAAACTGGGTCACTGTGCTACAAAGTCTGGGTTTTAACATCATACTGAACTTCCTTAATTAAAATAAAAATGTACATTATATTTTAATTGTCTCTTTGCTTCTAATTTTAACTTGTAAAGCCCTTAGTACACTGGAGTTAATCAATGCATACACGTATCTTCTTAACGATTTCATTCATTTATTTGAGAGAGAGAGCACATGAAGGCAAAGGGGCAGAGGGAGAAGCAGACTTCCCACTGAGCAGGGAGCCTGACTTGGGACTCAGTCTCAGGACCCTGGGATCATGACCTGAGCCAAAGGCAGCCACTTACCCTACTGAGCCACCCAGGAGCCCCAATGCATAGATATTTTTGAATGAAAGAACACATTATGTGTGCATGTGTGTCTGTGTTTCATTCTGCTTTGTACCTTTTTAACTAATCCCTGATTATTTTGTTGCACATACACTTTCTTTTACTTGGTCCTAACGATAAGACAAAAAAGAACTTCCTCCGTTTTCCTAACAGCAGCACAACGAAAGCAGCAACAACAACCGAACACTCAAAATGGTGAATGTGTGCCTTGTGCTTTTTTGGAGGGGAGCATTCAAGGAGGCATTGCCATTTACAGACTTACATGTAAAGAACACAATGTGGAAACTGATGGAGCTATTTCAATAATTCCAATACTGCTTCATCCACCCGATTTTCTCCACCGTGATCTAAATAAACGCACGTAGAATAACACTTGGTATCCCGGACAGTTCTTGCTTCAACACTTGAAACTGAACGTTTACTTTGTAAAGTGAGTTAACAGCTGATGGGTGTAAAGGTTTGTGAGTGAAAAAAAAAAAAATCTAACTGAATACCAGTACTGCTATGGATAGAAGGTGGATGATAATATAAGGAAAAATTGGGATGTTTCCTCTCAAGCATTTACACTGACATTGTATGTGTCATTACCTACCTACCTACAACTGGCACTTTGCACTTTTCCATCAAGAAGTTCCCACATTTCCAATTCTCTACATCTTGCATGAGTGCTTTACACCTAAGATTTCTTAGGATACACCACAAATACCTGTCTAATAAATTTGTGACAACTCTGGCGATACTCTATTTTGCCCCTGGTGTTTCAAGCTGGCGAGAACAAATTTAGGGTCTTCTGATAAGGACACAGTTTTGGAATATGGAGTAGCTAACTTGAAACTCATCCAAGTGATTATAATTACCCAGAGCACTTCATTAAAATGGTGTTCTTGTCCAGGGAAAGTCTCGTGACACGGCACTCAAAACATAAAGTAATAAACTGTAGTGACCTTCATTATCTTTCCAGTGTATATATTTGACCAGAAAATAGTTGACCTTAAACTGATCTTATCTATTATTTATCATTCTTTGGTTGCTGTGAGATTGCTTAATTCCCAGGTCTCAAATTTTACTGTAAAAATTGTTTGTTTCTTCTGGTAATTCTTTTTCTATCTTAACACCTTCTTAAAACAATCAATTTTATATAAAAGAAATGGTAACTTAAGTGATTTTTAAAATGAAGATTGGATCTCTTCTAATGCCTTTTATGACCAACAGTCTTTGGTTAATGCTTAATAACTTTTACTGTCAAGACATTCTTTCTAATCTCAAACCTAACTTTCCCTGGTTGGCACTTACATCCATTCATTCTAGCTCTATGAAGATTAAGAAGAATTGGCCACAGTTCTCTCCATAATAACCCTTCATCTGCTCGATGACAATTACGGAGTCAGCCTTCCAAGTAAATGTCTCCGACCTTCTTTGCTTTCCCTCAATCCCACTTTCACTATTGCGCACATAGGTTGTTACAAAAGGAGGAGGTGAGCTGCCTTTGAACATGTCCTTCTACAACTTCTTCCTCCTTCTCTGCAAATGGTAATTTTGAGAGGTTGGCCCATCTGCTCAACCCCAAATTGATGAGCACTTGCTCTGTTGTTGGTTATAGTTGATTGATTCAAGATCACATTGCCAATTCAGGTTGGACCTTTGTCAGATTCATCAACAGACTGAAATCTGGAGTGGAGTCACAGAAATGGGCACTTTTGGACTGTTTATGGGGTTTGTGGCTACATCTTCTTTAGGTGCGGTCTTTGCAGTTGCCCTTGTGCCTGGGCTTTGGGGTGTTTTTCCAACAGTTAGTGAGAAACTTAATCCACATTCAAATTCCTATTTAGTGCTTCAAGTAACAAAAATAATTGTCTGCTTCTCGAAATCAGAAGTATCCTAATACATATTTCAATGTCCCACTTCTCAATAAAAAAAGAAAGAATCCTGCCCAGGGTTGTTATGGAAGGATTGGGTGAGCACATAACATAGCTTTCTGTTACTCTGGAGGAGGAGATGGTGTTCTCTGATCACTGCTGTTGACTGAACATCAGAAGTGGCATGGATGACACTTTCTAAATTACTTGTTTACACCTAGGTCTCCCCTATTTACTGAAGTGTTGGAAGGAAAGGATAGAGGTTTATGCACTTTGGTTTTGCCACACATTCCATTGGGATGGAGCTGCAGGTTCCCAGCACATGTTTCCTGAAAGTTTTAACACATATAAATAAATGTGTCCTGTCCAAAGAAAAGAGAACTCCAGGCACTTTCACTGAAACCCTATAACCAAAAGAACAAATGACCTAGTGTGTGCGCAGCATGAAAAATATTTACATTGGAGCTCTAACAGCTCTTGAGAGCCTACGGTAAGGAACAAGGTAGACTAGATTCTTTTTGGATGCTACAACATTAGGATGGAGAAGAAAACTAATTTTTTTAAAATTATATATATATATATTTGTTATTGAAAAAAACTAAAAGTACAACAAAATAGATAAGCCTTCTGGACACGTTTGTATGGAGAGGCGAGAGGGGAAGATTAGGTTAGACATAATCATGGGGAGGTGGTTGTGTTCCTTATATCCCTCTCCTCGTCCTGCTTATCTCACATCCTGCTTTATCATTACTAATATTTTAGTGCTAATCACAGTGTGTGATGACATAATTTGTACTTACTCATCCGGTTATGTTGTGTCTCTCTACATCCCTTGTGACTCACACGGCCCAGGATCACGTCTGTGTTGTTTTCTCTTGTGTCCACAGAGCCAAAATGGTGCCCGGCACGTGGTAGGACCTCATAGTTCTTGTTAAATATGTTATGTTGATGGTTCCAGAGCAGATGGAGGCAGGAGTCTGTCTGGGAGCTGTGTCTCCTCGCAGGCTCCTGCAAGGAAGGAGTGAGATTCGGGTCATGGATGAAGTCACTGAGCTGGTGCAACAGGCATCTCAGTCTCTGGAGCCTGCTTCTCCCTCTGCCTGTGTGTCTCTGCCTCTCTCTGTGTACCTCCCATGAATAAATAAGTAAAATCTTTTTTAAAAAATATTAAAAAAACATTCAGGGGCATCTAGTGGTGTAGTCGGTTAAGTGTATGACTTTTGATTTCGGCTCAGATCATGATCTCAGGGTCCTGAGATCGAGCCCAGGGTTGGGCTCATGTGGTGGGCATGGAGCCTACTTAATTAAGACTCTCTTCTCAAAAAAAAAAAAAAAAAAAAGACTCTCTTCTCTCTGTCTCTGCTCCCCTTCCCCTCACCCTTTTTATAAACAGAGGGAGGGAGGGAGGGAGGGAGGAAAGAAGGGCATTCCTCTATAGAATTTTGTGTCTTAAATGAAATAATGAATGTGAAGCCCTCAGTGAAATGCTGGATACACCCTGACGCAGGAGATTTCATCTCCGATGCCAGCGGGCATGGCTCCAGATAGCAGAACTGAGGGACGTTTTGGTGAACCAGAGAGTGAACATTCCTTTGAGAGGGAGCAGCAGCTACCCATCAGCTCCAACCTCTGACCTCCAGGCCACAGAAGTCCAGATATTGCCACATCTTTAAGTGACCTTCCAAGACCAGCAATAGCAAATTCGGGCTGTTAATGTGATTTTTTTTTTTTTTTTTACCTTGTGCTCCGCAAGTGAACACATCTAAGGGCTGTGAATATCTATCTGACACCAGCTCAGGACCTCTTAGGAAGTATATTCTCTTGTGATCACCGCTACTGTGCCAGCCTATTACGATGATGGGTATTGGCTATGATTATTCTCCCTCTCTTTTGGGAGCAAACCACTCTCTTCGGAGCTAAAGACACTGTGAGAGAGAAACATAATACATACCGTTATAGAAAGTTTAATACAGAAAATCAGTTAATATGCACAAATATGTACAATTACATACAAGATACAACTGTGTTTATAGTGCCTGGGGGGCTCAGTTGATTAAGCGTCTGCCTTGAGCTCAGGTCATGATCCTGGGATCTTGGGATCCAGCCCCATGTCCGGCTCCCTGCTCAGCAGAGAGTCTGCTTCTTCCTCTCCCTCCGCCCCTCCCCTCTGCTCATGCTCTCTTACTCTCAAATAAAATCTTCAAAAAAAGACACCAATGTTTTAAAAGGTACTAGGATGGAAGGGAATTTCCTTTTCATTTTAAACACAACTATGATGTGTGTTCTCTGAAGAGCTTCAGAAGAGCTTCACTTCATGGAAGGTGCCATCTGAAATGGATTTCAGCCTGAAGTGGATAGCCTCAAGAGAGCTTGATATAGGTTATTATTCATGAATGTCATCATCGCCACCATTACATGTAATCAGACAGGTAACCTACTTGTGTACATCAAGTCTCAAAACCTGCTTTAAATATTTCACATTTCTTCAAGGTTAATGAACTTGACACCAAGTATGCAAATTATAAGTTGTTAGGCATTTGAAGAAATGAACAAAGATCTTAACATCTAAGGAAGCTTGCTACAGCGAGGGAACGAAAGCTTCTGTGTGTGTGTAATAGGGCAGCTGTTCCGTGCCTTCTATAAAATATGGGGCTGTTGTTAAAAAGCATCAGTTTCTAATTACGTAGCATTAGCATCCTGGGTAACATTCTACTTTGTTCTGCGTTTTAAGGTGTGCGATCCTTATATTCACCCAATAAAGCCAGTGATACTTTGTGCTTCTTTTACAAAACAGATAAGTGAAGTATATAGAAGTCAAGGAATTCACAGGGGGCAAGTGGGCGAACTGGAATTTCAACCCCGGAGTCAAGAATCAGGGTCAACGCTCTTAACTCTTTTCATAAATTGATTTTCTAGAGTTTGTTCTACTGGAGTGTTGCTGACTCTTCGAGCACAGTGGTAGAAGCTGCAGGAAGCAGACGGGTATTATAGCACAATAGGACTTGTGTGAATAATATAATAATATCCTCACACATATTTATGGGCATATTCTATGTATTGGTGGATACACTCCCGTCTTCGGGCTTTGTCTTCCACATCTCTCACCTGTACTTCTGCTTTTAATATTTCTTTTTTTTTTTTTTCCTGTTAGAATTTCTTGCACAAGGCTATTCAGTTTTCCATGGTATCCTTCTCTTTCTGGGTTTACTTGTTTTTGCTTGTTTAGGAACTCATCATTTTATTTATTTATTTATTTTTTACCGGGGGGCTGGGGGCGGGGGGCACCGAGCCTGCCTGGACCCCAATCCCGCGGGGGCGGAACTCATCATTTTAGATCCAGGCAGCCAATGTGGATTCCTAATTATAACTTAAAAGAAAAATTCTTAAAACTTGTCAATTTTTTTCTCTTGTATTGTCCATTATTTTATGGATTAGGTACTATGGGCTCCAGATATGAGGCTCAGCCTTATTCTATAGATGGCATGACCCCCATAAATGAAACACACTTCCTTCTTCCTTGCTTGAAGGAAGGGTAGCTGCTCCCTCTCAAAGGAATGTTCACTCTCTTCTTCCTTGCTTGCAAGATGTGATGTCTCAACCCTTATTTGTGGCAGCCTGTGGCTAACTCAGGTAGCTTTGGAGGACCAGCAAGACTTTCCTTTTCTTATATCAGGGTCTGAGTGAGGTGGAGACTGTGGTGACCCTTCCCTGCTTATTTGCTAGAAGGTGTCTTCTGTAGGTCTGAGAAGGCCCAGGACTTATTCAGACTTGTAAGTGGCCGGTGTGGTTCCTTGGAGTTCCAGCAGAGAATAGAGACTGTGCAGAAGAATCTATCAGAGAGGTCAATCTTGTGCCCTTGTACTCAAGCTTCAAGGGTGTTTTATCTCTCTTCTAATTCACTGGCTACTGGATTTTGCATGGAAGTACAGATAACTCACCCACAGCATCCACCATCTCACTCTTTACCTGGAGGGCTCAGAAAAACCTAAGTTCTAGGATGACACACTCTCCATACTTTGCAAACATGCTCCCTGGGCATGCTGTTACTGGAGGGGCAGCGATGGGAAATACCTTCCTCCCCTAACCCAAGGCGAACACTTTCAAGTGGCTACATTGTCCAAATCATATTCCAGGAAATTAATATTGCATCTCCAGTATTTCTGGATCGATCACTTGCTGGTCATTTTTGGCACACTCCTAAACCTTACACAAGAGTTTGGTTATGCTTAGGATGGATTCTTACAAATATGAACACTGAATCAAAGGGCATAGGATTTTATGCATTTGGATACGTGTTTCCAAAGGAGTGTCTTCAAGAGTTGTGCTGATTTACAGGACCTCCAGTATCGTCCCATTCTTGTAACCCTTCTTGTCTCATTCATTGTAGTATATAATTTCATTGATTTAAAAAGAAAAAAAAAAAAGAATGACAGTGGGGGCCTTTTTCTCTCTTACTTTATAAAATCTTCTGTAGTTCCTCATAAAGTGTGATGGATCTTTATAATAAAAAAGTTTAAAGTACAGAGAATGCATGAGCAACTCTCTCCAGCCAAAGACTTTTCTTTTTATCCCTCATTTACCTCTCGATCTTTAAAGACTTTGCCTCCCATAGGCTTCTCTCTAGGTTCTGTTTTCTCCTGCATATTTCTAGATTCCATTAGGGGATGATAATTCCTCCCACTACGGAGCCCAGAAGGCCGTTGATTTCTTCCAGTAACTGGCCCCTTCCCCAGCACCTTTTAGAAGTAGGTCATCGCTGCAAGTCTTGAGGTTTCATTTTGGCAAAGAATAACCCCATTTTAATGTTTTGCACCATTTCATAATGAATTAGAAGAGTGATACTTTTGCTCTAGGAGGTTTTCGGCAGCAGCTGAGTTGATGGCTAACGTGCATTAATACAACCTTAGGAAGTGGAGTGAATTTCTGACACTGCATTTGAGTGCTCGGATCGTATTTGTGATCGTCATGATGTTGAACAGGAAAACCCAATCTGGTGATGCATGCTAAGTGGTGAAAATGTGTTCCCTTTGGAAACTTTTAACCATCTCTGTTTCTGGTTTAAATTACACACACACACACACACACACACATAGTTATTTTAGTCCCTAGGCCACTGAGTGTGTATATATATATATATATACATATATATATATAATATATAAATTTATATACAAATATATATATTATATTAAGTAAAATATTTAAATATAATTAAATATAAATATATAAATATACAATATATGATATAATATATAAGTATATTATATATAATATATATAATAAATATATTATTTACATATAATTTATATATATAATTTAAACCAGAAACAGAGATGGTTAAAAGTTTCCAAAGGGAACACATTTTCACCACTTAGCATGTATCACCAGATTGGGTTTTCCCAATCTTTAGTCCCCAGGCCACTGAGTTTCAGTGTAAATCTTTATTCTGGGTGTCCTCAGGGGCACAGAGCACCACCCCCCCTCCGTATGAAACTGTTGATCTAGTATGTGTAAGATTCCTCTGTCAGACACTCAAACTTTTTGGTAATATCATTTTCTTTTGTCTAGGCATTTCCTCCCTCGCTCACTTTTCCTGAAATACTATATGCCATGGATTTTTCATGGTGGCAACGCTTAAACTAACTCATACAACAAAAACAAAATAGAGATGAAGAAACTAACTAACAGAATCACAGAATAGTTTTACGGTGGTCACCTGTAAGCTATTTGGCCAGATTAGCTTTCCTCTCTGTTATATTGTACAGGTTTGACTGTGCTGCTCCAAGAAATCCTAGAGCTCTTTGCCCCACTCCTATAGGATTGCTGTTGGCCTGGAATACAGATACAAATATTTGTGAACATGCCCTGTCACACTTCCCTACATGGTTTACATCACCCAAAATCTCACTAGAAAATGTAGATTTTTCTTGCTGAACCACAGATGGTTTACCAGTAATTCCCATCTTCTGAGCCAATTCTCCAAACTGGCATGGAAACCGTATTTATGATATTTTTAATCCTACTGGAAGCCAAATAGACTACCGTGGGACTACTCCCCCGCATTAGTAACGTGACTAGTGCACCTCAGTTGGATGGGCATGCATCAGGAGATTTCAGAAGCATGCATTTTACTCTCTGTTGTTTAGGCTCTAAGGGAAGGGGTAAGCAGACATTTTACCTGAGCCTGATGCAAATCCCAAGAGACAGTTTTGATATACACACACCCTCATTGAGCCCAGCAGCTTCTTTCTGCTTCAGGAATCATGGCAGGAAGTGAGCCTTTTGGTCCTGTGCTTTCCCAACTGCAAGGAGGTGTTTGGAGAGGCTGCAATCCCAAGCTCTAGTTTCAGCTAGTCTGCCTTTACCACAGTTTCTCAACCTGACACTGTTCATGTGGGGGCTCAGTAATTCTTTGCGGGGGTAGGAGGAGCTTGTCTGATGCATTATAATGTGTTCACCAGCTTTCCTGATTTCTACTGATGGGATGCCATTAGCACCCTAGCACCTGCCCCACTTGTGACAAACCAAAATGTCCTCAGAATTTGCTAGTTGTCCCCCGAAATGGGTGGGGATAGAGTAAAATCACCCCTGACTGAGTACCATGGCTTTCATATATGCTTCTTCAGGATCTTCATGAGCTACTCCTTGGGGAGTTCTAATTATTTTCTTCTTACCTGTCTAGAACTTTGTTATCCAATATGGTAACTACCAGCCATTTGTACCCATTTAAATTAATTACAGTTAAAACAGTCCCCTAGCCACAGGAAATAACTGGGTACCATATATTACAAAGTGTTGCCTTCATTACAGAAAGTTACATTGGATAGTGCTGTTCTAGAGCAAATATTCTCAGTGGGAGATCTTACATCCAAGAAAAACAAAAAAATTCTTGGGGAGGAACAAATCCTGCTCTTTGTATTTATAAAGCACAGATATACATAGATTATCTAAGCATATAAAAGTTAAATGCATACATAGATAGAGGTGGTATTAAAATTATATGTCATTTGAGTGGGAAAATGAAGTTTGAAAAGGCGTTTTAGGAAGAACATTAGCAACACACCCTCCCAACAAGAGATGAGAAACACTGATCTAAAGTAATTGTTTCAATAAATAAATAAATAAAAAGTAATTGTTTTTCTGTTTTAAGATACTATATAGAATTTGAAGTGCTAGATTCAAGAATGCAGAAAAACAGCTTTAAGATAATTCTGTGATGAAGACACTCTTCTTATTCATTCCTATATTTATGGCTTTTAAGTAACTTAAGGTAACTAAATATAGGATTTTCATTGAAAAACAAGCAAAGAAGTCAGTGAAATTTTGGAGAAGTTTATGAGATACTACAACCTCCCTAAATGCATGGTTATTAAATAGAGGGATCTTATTTGAGAGCATTAAATGTATTTTGTATTGCAATATTAATTTAGTATTTTAACATTTTAGATTTAATAAGAAGAGAATATTGTAAATAAGATGGCATTTGATGATGAATGAATGAATACATTCTGTCTAAACGAAAAAGGAAAAGACGCAGCTCTTCCAACAGATATGTTGCTGTAATGGACATGCATAATCATTTGCCCACTTGACACCTGACACCTCTGGTGGGTTTGGGGGGACTTAGTTATGAGGTTTCAGGGAAGACTGAGCTATTTACTTTCAAAGCTGCAAGCTCATGTTCTGGCTCTCCCTGACCTGATCAATATGAGAACCAGGACCTAATATTAGCCATTTGGATGTTCCCTCCCAGGACTTTATATCTGGACCAGCCGACACAAAGTGTGTTGGGCAGTTTATAATTTTGGCCAGCTACATTATCTTTCTAAATAAATCTCCTTGATTTTTTTGTGTTCCCCAATATCGATAACTATATTTTGTGTCCAAGATTCTTCTCAATGTATTTTCCCTAAGATGCATCTCTTGTAGGAGTGAGTTTTACGTCTTTATTAATTTTTTTATTTTAAAAACTTTTTTTTTTAAAGCAAACTCTTCCTCCAAAGTGAGGCTTGAACTCATGACCCCATGATCAACACTCAGTATGTTTTACTGAGGGGCTCGGGTGGCTTGGGTTAAGCATCTGCCTTTGAGTAAGATCATGATCCTGAAGTCCTGGGATCAAGCCCCACATCAGGCTCCCTGCTCACCAAGGAAGCCTGCTTCTCCCTCTGCCTGCTGCTCCCCCAGCTTCTACTCTCTCTCCCTGTCGATTAAATAAATAAAATCTTAAAGAAAAACACAAAAGAGTCAGTATGCTCTACCAACTGAGCTAGGCAGGAGCCCCCTGTGGTAGGAGTTTTAGGATGCTTTTACTCACGAGTGCCATACTTTCTGGAACTCAGCCTGCCTGTTGTTGCCAACAGAGCCTCTCTAAATTTGGTCTGCGTCTTCCAGCTAGATTGCCTCCTCTGCTTTTACAGCCTAAAATGTTCCTCTGGGCACAAAGTTAGGGCAATTGTTAGACTCACCTTATTATTTTCTTCTATCACTGATCACATTCCTGTGCTGACCATTGTACAATATCTGAAGGCAATTGTTTCACACATTTTGTCCAATTTTCTGATTGTTTATTGTTTTTTTTTCCTGGTTGTTTATTGTTTACTCCTTTTCAATGTAAGGGATAAATCATAGCAATCCTCATATATGTTGTGATATAAGGATATAATCAATGTCAGTATTGACGTGTCTGAGCGCCATTGCATTATTTCCTGCTTTATCTGAAGTAGCCATACCAATCACTCCATAAGTTTTCACTCTGTTCCTTTCTTTTTACAGAATTTCAGAATATATAAAAACAACTTCCTTACTCATTGGTACACTTATTTATATTGGCTGTCTTGTCCTGAGGGCACTTTATTTGCACAGAGTATATGCCCTTAAAATGTGGTGATTATCTTAGCGAAATAACTTTATCTCACTAATTTGGGGACTAATCATTACACAATTAATTTTGTAAATTTAACCCCATTTAAAAAATATTTTGTTTATTTATTCATGAGAGATACAGAGAGAGAGGCAGAGACACAGGCAGAGGGAAAAGCAGGACCCATTCAGGGAGCCCGACGCGGGACTCGATCCCGGGACTCCAGGATCACACCCTGGACCAAAGGGAGGCGCTCAACTGCTGAGCCACCCAGGCGTCCCAATTTAACCCCATTTTTTAAAGAATACCAGCTCTTTAAGGATTTTTCTAGCTGTCGTTTTGAAAGGAGGATCATTTCATATTGTTTATAGATGAAAAATAACAATACCGAAAGTTGACTAGAAAAGGTGTATGCTGCAGAAAACTTGTCGTCTCAGATTGTAGTGTTGTCATTTCAAGACTCCCACAGATGCTCTGTATGGTTTTCCAGGTATGCATAGTACCATACAGCAATTTCACACCGGTCACGAAGGTCATTTTTAAACATTTCACCTCTTCCGTAACATCATAATCCGATCCTTGGGAGTGGCATAGAAGAAATACAAGACACACACATTCATAACATACCACCTAGAAAAGTGAATTAATGTTCATATGTCCGAAATTGTTGGCTTGCTGAATTTTCAGGCTTTATGTTTGGGGTATTATCATTAGTTTACATCTACTCTGTTTGCTTATTCACTGGACTCGATTCATATTCATGGCCTGAGATCCATCAAGGTGCTACATCTCCCAACATGGCATCTTCACACAGCAGCTGGGCTCTTTTGCTTCTGATCACGATTCCTGACATTTGTTCTTATTCTTATTTAGTAGCCATAGTCCAACATCATAAAGTAGTGGGTTATCCTGAGGGAATAGACACAGTGGGCTGTTCATCAAGATTTGATCCCAAACGTAACAGAAGTATATCCTTAAATGACTTTTAAAACCTACTTGAAGTTCAGGGCCATAAAACATATTTATTTTTGATGCAGTTCAAAATAAGAAAGCCTATAGAAAATGAAAAGATTACCACGCTGTTTTTCAAATCCTAAAAGTTTAGATTTTCCCATAAATTTCAGATTCAAGGAAAAGCTGGGAAAATAGGTTACAAAAACAAGACTCTCGTCTAGAATTGGCTTTTGAAATACCTGCCTACGAAGACAATATGGATGTAATTGTTACTTCTTTTGCATGGGCATGCTGCTGTTTTGGATATATTCCTCTTTTGAAATGCATGGAAGTCTTTTCTGAGACAGAAAAGGCACAGGAGAAAGAAAGGTGCATGTAAAACTTGTGGTTTGACAGTTTGGACACAGGATGGTGCCAGCTAAACTTTATTGTGGCCCATTAGATGGAGGGTGAGGGGGAGCCCTCCCCTTGCTCCTCCTGTGATCACATGAAGTTTTAGCCTGGAGGTGGCGACAGGTTGCTCTTTCAGCACTAGTGGGAAGAAAACTGTGGGATCATAGACTGCATAAGTCTTGAGAATAAGAATGGACAACAAAGGAGAGGAACAAAGGCTCATGCACCATTGATTAGGAGATCTTGTGGATCTGATACTCGAAACAATGGTCTCCAAGGGACACCAACAGCTAGATTTTCCAGGAATTCCCGTGTGCATTGACAGTACCCATGCCGCATCATCCTTTCACAAACCCAAGACCCAACCGCTTCCTGTATTGCCAAGGTTGGCTCTTGAGCCGCATGAGCATCCTCACTCCCACTCATACTTCCTGCGGACCTGTCTTGGTATCAGAAATGGCATAGAACAGGGAATTTCCATACCTGATGGGTCCCATCATTCTTTAGTCTAAGAGAGCTGAGAAATTATTCTAAGATTGTGAGAATTATGTGAGTAAAATTATTTCCTAACTTCATAGCTGGTGATAATTACATTGTCATTCAACTGCTTGTCCAGCCAACAGAATTTACTGTTGTAATTCCATTTCCAATAATTCCATTAGTTGTTTGATGAAGTATCTGGGCTTCATAAAAATAAAGTTTATGGTAAGACACTTGGATTAGATGGAAAGAGAGCTAAAATGGGGTAACCTGTGAAAACCTTTCTTAAGGATTGGCAAGCATTCATTTTAGGCCAGCAAGATAGACATTAGAGCAATATTTCTCAGCTGGAGGCTATTTTCTCTGCAGAAGACATCTATCAATGCAGGGAGACATTTATGGTTTTGATATTGGAGAAGGGTGCTCCTGGCATCTGGTAGGTAGTGTCCAGTGATCGAACTAAACATTCGCGCAATGCCCAGGTCTGCCCAACTGACCACAAGGATTATGCAATTGGCAAAATGTCAGTAATGCCACGGTTGGGTAAAATGCTGTACTAGGCAATTCAGTAGCAAGATAACGAAACTAGAAATCCCCTTCATTTCCCTTCTAGTAGATCAATACTTTCTAACTTTCTACATTTGCAAAGGTATCGAATTCACCATTCTAGACAGTCATGGCTTGTCATTGTATGTGCCAACTTTAGCAATATCTGCACAGCGAAGCTGAGTTGACTCAAGTATTCCTAATATTCAGTCCAGATGCTTCCTATACTCACTCCTCCCTTCCTATCGTTTATGAATTGAAGTGACTTTTGTAATCTGGACCTTCTCTGTTCCAAGCTTTCTTGAAAGTCCTTTTCTTCTAAGACAATCTTACATATATTTGTAATCCTTGGCACCATGTGTTTAAAAAAAAATGCCATTGATTTGAGATGACTATTTGCTACATCCACTTGTTTTCTTCTGAACATGCCTAACATCATGCTACGTGTTCTTCAGGAAAATATTGGCTTTTTCTCCACCGATCCAAGTGGCATTCAAGTGGGTGTCTTCTTGAGATTTCCATGAAAGTTCAGTCCTCTTCCTCCCCCCGATCGCCACAACATTTTGTTTTCCACTGTAGATAATTCACATGTCTTTGTCTCGAAGCTTGGACCATTTACCTGTTATCCATTGCATTGCTCCTCACACTTTATGTACCTTCTTCACCTTTCCTTCTAACTGTGACTGGGTTTCTGCCATGTGTGAGTCATGGCACCTTGAGAAAAGGAAACCCAGAAGGTAATCATCTGCACCTCCCACAGGAACTAGTTCAACTTCAGGACCTAGTAGGAGGGTTCATCAAGGCACACTTGTGGTTAGGCGACGGATGCTCTGTGGCCAGTTTTACTCCATGGTATATATTATATGACATAGGTATAAATTTATATGTAGGTCGTGTGTATTTATACCACCTGAATAGCACATATGCACATGTGTACGATATATGTATGCCACATATCTTTATAAATACTCCTATTATGTGTGTATATATTACATATATGATATTTATGTGTATGCAGTAGATACATGGCATGCATTCAGCTGTGTGTGTGTATGCTATACATGCATTCCTGCTGAATAGATATTTTAAGACTGGAATCCCAATACAACTCATGTGAGGATGAATCTTCAAACCTGTAAGCTCTCAGGAATAGCAGAGCAGGTACTTTAGTTCATGGCCCTGGCCTGCTTTAAGTAGCCTGTGACATTTTATCTTCCCTTCCCTCTTCATTTCTGCTTCTCTTTTCTCTGTGTGGATGTCTCCACTTTTTCCATCTTACAGCTCAGACACGTCACTCAGATTCCACCTATGTCATGGTGCCTCTGCTCAAGTGACTGTTGTCCTAGGTGAGCTACCTCGTGTTGTCCACTTCTGTTGACCTGGCATTTGTAGCAGGAACTAATGCAGGCTGATGGTGTGATGAAGGAGTCAATATTGGAGAGACACTGAACAGCTTGCATAATCAACAGGAAGAGTGGAGAAATGTGCTTAGAATGTGGGTGGGAATGAGGGGCACCCTTGGGAGACATAAAAAAAAGGGGGGGATCCCTGGGTAGCTCAGTGGTTTGGTGCCTGCTTTTGGCCCAGGGCATGATCCTGGAGACCCGGGATCAAGTCTCACATCAGGCTCACATGGAGCTTGCTTCTGCCTCTGCCTATGTCTCTTCTCTCTCTCTCTCTCTCTCTCTCTCTCTCTGTCTCTCATGAATAAATAAATAAAATATATTTTTAAAAAAAGAAAAAAGAAAGAAAGAAAAAGTGGAGAATGATAGGCCCAGGAACTTATTAACCTTAGCTAGGAAGAGGGACAGTCACGATGCAAAGCAAGATTGATCTGGTTCATTCTCCACTTTTTCATCTGTATAGTGGGTAAAACCTCATCAGACAATTGTGAGAATTGAGTGAGGCAGTTGAAATGGAGATTCTAAGTGCCACCTTTGGTTCATAATGAATATAACACCAGAAAATATGTATGTGTATTTAGACCATGATTTCTCAAACATTGCACTACTGATCTTAGAGCCTGATAATTATTTTTATTGTGGGTAGAGAGGGTTTTCCTATGCATTGCAGGATGTCTAGCAGTATTCCTGGGTCTTGACACTAGGCCTGTGGCCTCCTCTCCCCTCAGCTGTGAGAACCACCTGATTTCCAGACATTGCTAAATGTTATCTGTGGGGGAGATCGCCACCCACTTCTGAGGATCCCTTCTCTACACAAATAACATGCGGGATAACCATATGGTCTTTACAATATTTAATTGTAAGTCATACATTTAATTCATATATAAAACTATAAGAGCTCATATATTTGCATGCTGTCTTACAAGTAGATAATATGTAATATGGGCAACTTGCTCCAGGCATGGAGAAAAAGAGTAAATGTGACTTTTTTTTTTAACTTTGTTGTTGGTGGCAGATACATATCTGATTTATTCAAGACCAAAGAGCCCATGCTTAACATCCCATTTAGATTGGGATATTCTTCCTTTTTTACTTATCTACATTCATTTTGAGGCAATTACCACAACAACATTCTTATCAGTTTAACTTAATCAAATGTGTACATTCCTATTTTGTTAGACTACAAATCCAAAGTAACAAGTGAATGGGAAAAGCTTCTCTTTTTCACTAAAACCTATTACTTCTGCTCTTATAAAGGACCCTCAAGCTGTGTCTGCTTAAATGTAAACCACACAGGAAAAGTGAAAGCATGCTCAATATATTAACTATAGGCTTCTTGAGGAGTGGGGTGACAATGACCGTACCTTTCCCCCTTGACCTGAAGGAATATGTAAATTAAGCACTCCAACAAGTGAGAAGGGGCCAGCATGATTAAATTTTGCAAAATTATATGGCTTATTGATTAGGTTCACAGCGTGAAAGAGTCCAGAAAAATCACCCTTCAGTGGGCCTAGCAAATAAAGAAGTTTTGCCAACCATGAGGTGAGCGTTGAAATCCTCACTTTGCTGACTGTCCATTTACATTGGTCATGAACGTCTTTCCTCCACATCCCAGGGTCCGGAGGAATAAAAGGCAGGGGTGAGAATGTAGAACCAACTGAAGTTTATTGCACAGTCCTCAGAGTTAAGAAATGAGCAGTTGCCTGATGATGTCCAGGTGTTGGCTGGGAGACTAGGACACATTCCACATTAAAGTTGGGTGGTTTTTATTTGCAGAGAATAGAAAGCTTCCAGAAAATACTAAACCTTTCTTGGTTTCTCCAGATGTTCATTTGATGATTAGACCAGGGTCATAGGGCAATATGAAACAGATGGATGTGAATAGGGATCTTCAAGGATGTCTAACTAAGAACATTTAAGGCGACCTAACAGTTGTGTGAAGGCACTGAGAGACACATGGTAGATGACACAAAGCCAAGAAGCTTCTCAACTGGTAAGGGTCTCAATAACCAAGTCATGATCCAGGGAAGTTACACTCTCAAGGTCAAGTGTCTCCCAGAAAAAAAGGTCACGTTCTAGGAATACAAGAGTTTGGACTCTGGAAAGGTTACCAACAGTGGACATAAGCCTCCAGGATGTAAAGGAACCATGTGTGAGAAGAAGGGCCCCCTGGGGATCATCTGGGCTCAGGAATAAGAGGTCTCCTTTTGAGTCTTCGATCATACGATTGGAGCTAGAGTTGCATCCAGACTGCAGGGAAACTCTCATTTCATCCTGAAGATGGCGTTCGGCAAACTGCCAGAATTTTGTCCTGCCAGTTGTCCAGGGCATTAAAGTCACAGTATGGATGGCACGAACTGGACTTGCATTTAGCTCTCAACCCAGAGACTTGAAAATCAGTCTGCTAAACGCATGAGGCTACTAACGGTTCAGCATTTACCAAAGCTCTGCTGTTACCTTCAGACGAAGGAAACTTTGCTTTCCCACCTAATCCCTATGTGAATTTATTTTCAAAACAGACGTAGCCTTGGGTAAGGTTTTATTTTTAGTATCATGTAGACTTAAGATAAAGCGTCCTGTGCATAGGAATATAAAAATAGGGAAATCCATATCAGTGTGGGATTTTTTTGTCAGTTAAAATTATTAGTATTATTCTCATCTCTCAAATGGGAAAGTCAAAAACTGTAAATAGGCCAGAGTCCCTGAACCACAAAATACACTCTGAATGAAAATCACTTTTATTATCTTGCTAGGGGAAAGTAAAAATAATTAGTATATGAGTGTTTGTTAGGTATCGTCTATAAGGGGTCTTTAGATCAGCCTGATAATAATAGTGTTGAAAATTAGAAATGAAGAGGTTCCAATGATCATCAGCAGAGGATGAGAGCAGTGAAGAATCCCTTAGCTTGGAACAAAGGAAGATAAGTGCTCATGGTCTGTAATGCGCTTACGTGGTAGGCTAACCCTTCATCCTGTCCACTGAAGATGATTTCCTGGCCAACAGCTCCATGTTTCAAACTAGCAGCTGTGGCCCTCAGAGAAGAAACACACATGCTCCCAGTATCCAGTTTCTCCTAGTGGATAAATCACAGTGAGGGCTACCAGCAGTGGATGGAAAGACGCCCAAGGCAGAGCAGAGAGGCAGCTTCCAAATGAGAAATGGAATTAGGTCAGATTCGCCATCTGACCCTAGACAAAGTTTGGGTTAGCAGACTCTTGGAGGAAGAAGGGGATTTGGTCTGTGTAGGGTCATCCCTGCCCACTACCATGGTAGCAGGGGTTGTACTCACTGGTGTCATTTCTGAAGGTCAAGGCAGTTTTTACAGAAAGACCGCTTTTTTAAACCTATATTGATGCACATCAAGGCAAAGTCTTCTTGGGCATTGGATAAGCAAGCAAGGCTGAAATTGAATGCAGACAGGCAGTCTAAGATCAGCACCAGGCCACACCTACTTTGTGTCAGCACAGTCTGAGTCAGAGATGTCTAGTCTTCCAGGGGCCATGACCCCGTAGTGTCTCAGCAGCTGCTTCATAGCACCTTTAAGGTAAAGATGGGACAGTCTGAACCCACACAACTTAAGAAGAATGTACAGAGGCACTGCCTGGCTCAGTGAGTAGAGCATGTGACTCTTGATCTTGGGGGCATGAGTTCAAGCTCCATGTTGGATGTAGAGGTAGCCTAGGTATATACACACATAAAGAATGTATATACTAACATCATACTCGACATTTAAACAAATAACATACATGAAATATTTAAAAATTTCCTTCCTAAATGACCACATCTATTTAGCAATGTGTATGCCTGTGAATCACTGCAAAACTGCAAAAACTTTGGAATCAGCTTGAACTCACCCACCCTCATTTCCTGTTCCACTTTGATTTTTCACACAGCCCCAGACTCAGCTTTGCGAGGAGGTAGGATGATTTAATGTTGCAACTCGGAACAACCGCCAGAACGTTGTTTGCTGAGGTCTGACGGAAGTCAGTTGTTTCTGCGTTTCCCTCAAAAATTTAAAATACGATGCCCCTCTGTAGGGTCATACAGCCTCTGCTGACGTGACCACTCAACTCTGCTGTTGCCGCATCAAAGTGCCATAAACAATACATAAACCAGTGGGTGTGGCCATCTCCTAATAAAATCTTATTTGTAAGTTTGTCCACGTATTGTTGATTTGGCACACCGGCCACCCTTTTGTGCACTTTCTGTCCTGTGTTGTATATGACTATCTCAAAAGTGGACATGGCCATGAATCCTCATTGTTTCATTTAATTCTGGTAAAAATCCATGTGTTATAATATCTATGTTCTAGAGGAAGGATTTGGGCTTCGAGATGGACTTGCTAAAGGTCAATGGTTAGCCCTGCCACGCAGCTGATACTTGGGTTCAAACCAATTCCTGCAAATAGGTGAAGCCCCAGGCCTTGCTTCCCGCTCCACCATATTGAAATGAAGTCTTGACCCAGGTTGCCAATCACTTGCTCTTAAACTTTGTCAAGTACACTAGGTTCTCTGGGATAGGTTAATGATTTAGACAGAACTAGTCATTTTCCCTTACCCTTCCAGGCATGATCTAGCTACGAAAAGGTCACAGATGTGAAAGCTTTTGGAAAATCAAGAGGTACCGAAGTTGTAAGGTTCTTCCTCTCAAGAATGGCATCTTCATTCCCTTTTTCTTACCCGCACGGGTTTTTGCACACAGCTGTCCATGCTCAACAAGTTTTGCAAACTATTTTGTCAAAGGAACATTCAGTGTTGTTATTATTCACATCTCGATGTCTCTTCTTCCTCCACAGCACTGAAGTTTATTGATTCCTTGTCATTTCTAAATTCTTCATGTTTTGACTACCATAAATTCTTCTCTAGGGCCCATTTACTCCTCTGATCATAGTTTGGCTTACAGGGACTAAGTAAGCTATCTTTCTTTGGTTAGACAAAACAATTTTCTATTTCTGAAAATATTCCATTTCTTTTAGTCTGTTACCAAATATTCTTTTTCTTAATTGCTCAGACCTATCAGCATACAACTGAAAGGAAATGCCACAGATTGCCAATTCCATAATAAGAAAGCAAAAAAATAAATAAATAAAATCACACATAAATCCAATTAACATTTTGGTTTGCAACTTAACTAAAAGATTGGGGAGATTACTACAATGCTTTTTTTTTTAAATACTCTTCATAACATATATAAAATGGACATAGTTATAAGCATAAACCAGATATAATTAGAGAGGTTTTCATTCTAATTAGATATTTAAAGTCTTGTTTGCAAATGTCTTCCTTTCTCACACTTATTAATAGCAACTGTTGAATTTATATCCTTGCCCTGTTCCTTTGACAACTCCTATGTAAGGATAAAGAAGTGACTGCCAGTGTTTAGTAGCAATGATACAAGCATTCAGGGCTCCCCCCTCAAAAGAAAACAAGAATAACAATGAGAAGGAGGAATAGAAGGAGAAAAAAAACACATCTGTGGGAAATTAAAGAAAACAGGAAAAAAGGAAATGTAACCATAACAAGCCACATTGATTCCACCTGATTCCCATTGCCCTCAATTTATTACAAACGCTGTGATTTCTTCAAAATGGTGTCGATATAGGCCAGTGCCAGTGTTCACTGCTAAATTAAAGTCATCCTTTGGTCAGATTTCTACTGCACAAGGAATGCTAAGCGACCCAGGATCAGATATGATATGTGAGGGGTGATGGACAGCTCTGGACAGCATCATTCTTAGCAGCCTTACCCACTGCCCCTTTTGAAGACAACTTGTATAAATCAAAGGCAACTCAGAAATGAAATGCCCTTTGAATTTATATCTTTTTGTGGGGATTTAAATGCATAGAATAGTGAAATGTACCTTGAGGCTGATGCCACCCACCGTTAGAGTAATTTGGATCAAAAAATCTTAAAAAAAAGGAAGAAGTAGTTTTCATTCACTTTACTCCTCTGAGATTGTGCCAATAATAGAATAGGTTAATATGAATGATAAATCACAAAATTAGTTTGGGGTTTGAGAGGAAGTTTATAAATGGTGGTCTCGGAGGTAGATATTTAATCTTCAAAAATTCACATTTATTGAAAAGCCTTTCTGGAAATTTGAGGATTGGACAAAATGGAGGAAATAATATTTCCCTGTCATACAGAAGAGTGATCAGTTTGCTAAGTACACTCATCCCACATACTTGAATGTAGTGTGCACTGGCTGTGTGTACAACAGAATTAGGAAAGAATCAGAGAGAGTAGTAAATATACAAAGAACATTATTGAGATCTTCTTAGGAAAACAAGGGGTTGGATTTGTGAAAATTTCTAAACATACAGAATGAATGAGAGCATGATATCATAAAGCCCCATTGCTGAAAAAGAAAGCTGCATGCATTGTTGCTCATAACGCCACTCCTCCCAATGTCTGTGTTCTTCGGTGTATAACTTTTGAGGGGTTTTTTCCACTAGAGGCAAAGTATATTTCTTCTTCCACTGCTGTTGTGCTGTTGGCCACGTAACTTGTCTCACTCAACAGGGTGCAAGAGAAGCTTGCAGTGAGTTTGTGGGATGAGGTGTCCCCACTTCAATTTCTGCCCCAGCCATGAGAGCAGTGTGGCCCAGCTTACTGGCCCCATAATATAATAGTCCTGCCCAGGGAAGTGCAACCTAGACCCACTCACCACCAGGTAACACAAAGACATACAAGAAAGAATAAACAATTACTCTATTAAATCACTCAGGGTTGGGAATTTTGTTATGGAGCAGAAGCTGACGCATATACCATGTGTGCATCATCCAGATTTCACTAATATTAGCCATTTTGACATACTGTATTTGATTTTTAAGTGAATATTTTGAAATAAATTATAGGGATCATTGCATTTTATTCCAAAAGATAGCTTTTAGGGGCACCTGGCTGGCTCTGTTGGTGGATTATGTGACTCTTGATTTCAGGGTTGTCAGTGTAAGCCCCACTTTGGGTGTAGAGATTACTTAAAAACAAAATCTTTAGAAAACAAAAATAAAACAAAGGAACAAAAATATCCTTTAAAAAAATAAGAGTATCTCCCACCGAAATCACAATACTATTTTAATGCCAGTGAAGTGGTTTTCTGAAGATCATCAAGCCATATTAAAATTTTCCCAATTGCCTTCACATAGAGGGTTTATAGATGGTTTCTTCAAACCAGGATCTAATCAAAGTTGTTTCTTGAAGTCTACATTTATTACCCCAACCTTGCCATTTTTTAATGGTACTGACTTGGTATTTAAGGAAAAAAACAAAAGACATGTTAGCTGCTGAAGTGCTTTGTGTGTGTTAACTTGCCCTGTCTCCCACATTTCCTAATTATGGTAATTCTATAAGCTTTACATACAGTGTGAGCATGTTAGTCAACAGCCCTTCCTAAGTGGTAACGTTTAATTTCATCTGTTGGCCCCTGGTGCTTGGTCGTCCACCACAGAGATTCGAAGAGTGATGTCAAAGTAAGTGAGTGGGAGCCAGAACCCTGGGATCATCATGACCTCAGCTGAGGGCAGACTCTTCACCAACTGAGCCACCCAGGTGCCCACATTGTAGAATACTTTTAAATCTTCAGAAAAATACTACAAATATAGCACAGAGTTCCCATATATGCCACAACCCATTTCCCATATTATCAACGTCTTGTATGAGGATGGCACATTACTCACAATTAATGAACCAGTATCAATACATTTCCGTAACTGGAGTCCATGTATTCTTCAGTTTTCTTGAGTTTTTCCCTAATGTCCTTTTTTGTTCAGGATCCTATCCAAACCTTACACTGTATTTACTTGTCACATCTTCTTAAGACTTCTTTTGGCTGTGATAATTTTTCAGTTTTTGTTGATAGCCTTGACAGTTTGGAGGAGTGCTGGCCAGTATTTTGTCGAATGTGTGTCAATTTGAATTTGACTCAAGTTTTTCTCGCAATTTGACTCAAGTTTTTCTCGCGATTTGACTGGGGTTATGGGTTTGAGGGATGCAGACTGTAAGGGTACAGTGTTTCTTCACATCATATCACAGGTGCATATATGACTTAGCGTTGTGGATGTTGACCCTGTTCACCTGAGTTGTCTCTCAGGTTCATCCACTGTAAATTTAACTGTTTTATTTTTCTTTCTTGTATCTCCATCCATTCCGTACTCTTGAGAAGGAAATCTAGAAGAAGTAGGGAATTAGTCTCTACCTTCTTACAGTTGGAGCACGACATAAATTCTTTGCAACTCTCCTGCATGAGGCTTTTCAGTATTCCTACCTGTTTATCAAATATTTCATTTATATCACCACAGACTCATAGATTTTTTTTTAAGATTTTGTTTATTGATTTGAGAGAGAGAGAGAGAGAGAGGAGAGAGATAGTGACAGAGAGTGTGATCAGGGAGGCGAGGGAGAAGCAGACTCCCCTCTGAGCAGAGAGCTGGATGCAGGGCTTGATCGCAGGACCCTAGGATCAGGATTGAGCCAAAGGCAGACACTTCACCACCTGAGCTACCCAGGAGCCCTGACTTGTGGATATTTATTTAATAATTTGGGTTAATAACCCCAAACTACTTTATTCTTTTTGACCATTAAACTTTTACATAATGATTTTACCATTCACTGATCTTTGCATGATATATATGTGTTACAAACTTAAAAATTATTTGTTTTAACTCTATCATTTCTTATGCATTTATACCTTGCATATGTTAACAAAGAAGCATTTTGCTTCCTAACCTACGGCAACCTGGTTCCCTAAAATAAAATTCCTAGAGAGGCTGAGCAGACGCTGAAATGCAGCCATTCAGCCCCTCATTTTCAGACTAAGGAGTTGGTGTAATGGTCTAAAAACTTCGTATTGATAATTCTCTTTTAAATTTAATTTAATATATTAACCTATTGTGACATGGAAGTCAGTGCACATTGTTTCAAATACCCCTCACAAGTGCCCTATGAACAAACTGCGTGCATGGAAGGTTAACTTGATTTGCATGGATTACGAAGTTGAGAAGTCCTAGCACCATGATGGAAAGAGGTCGGCTGCTTCCAGGACCTACAACCGTACAACTGTCAGAATCTGTGACCTTAACAGCCATGCTCTAGCACACCCAATACAATCGTAACCCCCTCTTTTTGTTTCTTAGTCTTCTCCTGAAGCTAATGAAGGATAGACTTCAGCATCCTTTCTTGGTTCTCCCCCAGGACTCTAACATTTTTCTCTCTCTTGATAAATTGCCTGCATTTTCTAAGCATTAGACTCCATGTAGATCTGCCTCTGCTGGCATCTTAAAATATCTGTAGAGTGTTGAATGTTTTCTTATATGAAATTATGATTTGCTTTTGTCTTCAAGCTTTTATCAACTTTAAGTGAAAGAATGCCACACCTCCTATCTGTCCTGCCCACCTCTTCAGCATTTCTACTCCCGAACACACAGAGAATCAGTGATCGGGACAGAATTGTGGGTGCATCTTCCTTTTTCTCCATATAAGCTAGTTTTGCAGGCCTAGCAGGGCTAGGACAGGGGTGTTACTCCCAGTTGCCGGAGCTGTAGATACACAATGCATGCACATAACACAGTGCAGATGGCACCAAACTCTTTGCCCCCAAGTCTTTGTGGGTGGTCCCATGTTTTGTTATGAAGTAAAAGAATAACGTAATATTCTCTTGAAATAGTTGCCAGCTGTTCTCAATACGTAGCTGCTTTGGTCCACACATGGATGCAGTAGGAATGCCTTTGGAAACTAGGATATGGAAGTATGTGGTTAACTAACAACAGTTCAGCTGAGTAAATGTTAAAGATCTCATAGGCTTTAGGAGTCAGACTTGAACTGGGCAGCATCGCATCTAGCAAGTAGAGGGTAGCTCCAATCAGATACAGACGAAGGTTTTGAAAGGTAGAGGAATCGGAGAAAAAGGAAATTACTGGCGAAGGACCCATTGGGTGAGGCCAGGCCGCCCTCTTCAGAGGAACGGAGGGGGTTTATCAGCAATATTCCTAGTAAATTCCTAGTAAATAGGAAGATGCCCATGTTCACTGGTTCAAGATTACATATCGGGAGCTTTCGGAAGGCAGTGAGAGGAGGCATTAAGTCTTGGCTTACCGACTTGGGGCCATCACCCACGCGATGCTGGTGTGGGCCTGTGATTTTCTTTTAACATTTAATGCAGTTCCCTGACATGGGAGAAAACGGAACAACAGGGAGTGACAAAATTGCTAGGCTGGTTCTGTTGCCCTGTGTGCAGAGCCTGCGGTGTCGAGGTTTGCTCGGAGCTATTAAGAGCACAGGGAGGCCCAGGTGAGTGCGCCAGACCACAGGAGGCATCTGCTGTTTCTGACTCCCAGGCCTTAGAGGCAGACCCGTGTTCCCGAAATTAGGTTTCCTGGAGTCTAACCTACCTCCTGGTACGTTTTGCAGCTTTGTGGTCACATGTACATTCAAAGCCTGGGAAAGAAAAAGTGCTCTCACACAGCTACAAAAAATCATAATTTGGTCCCTCCCTCTCACAAAAGAGTCTCCTGAGGAGAGAGATATGTTAACATGATGTTTGGACCTTTCTAGACTGCCAGGGGGGTTGGTATGTAGCAGCCGTGATTGGCAGTTAGGAGAAGGGCTTTGTTGGGCTAAAATTAGGCTTTCTGAATCATATCTTAATATATGGTTAATTTATTTACCTACAGCTTTTGAAATAAAAGATGGTTAAAAAAACCTCAACCCACATGACTAATTTATTTAGTCATACAAATGAATAAACGTTGTAAATGAGAAATTTATTTACTCACATCTTTTTCTTATTTTTACATCTTATTTATTTTTATATAAATAATACAATATGTATTTTATATGTGTAAAGAATATTTGCATTAAAAATATATTTTTTAAAGATTTTTATTTTTTTATTTGAGAGAGAGTGAGAGCGAGAGAGATGACAGAAGGAGAGGGAGAAGCAGACTCACTGCCAAGCAAGGAGCCTGACTCGGGCTCGATCCCAGGACCTCGGGATCATGACCTGAGCCAAAGGCAGACGCTTAACCAACTGAGCCAGGTGCCCCTGTATAAAATATATTTCTAAAAATATTATTAGACATACTTATATAAAATATATACTAAGTCTATAAACATTTGTGTATGATACATATGAAATATATTTGATACATCTATTTATTTTTCTGTATTTTTGTAAGTTCTTTCTTGCTATGTCTTCATCTTTGGAATGATACAGAAAACTCTTCTGTGCATCAGGGTCAGTAGGACCCCGGGTGCTACATTACGAGGTCTTGATGCTGGGTGCAGCCAAACAGGTAAGTCACCTACGGCCTTGCTACTCAGAGTGGGGTCTAGCTGCGTCAGTGTTCCCGAGCCTGTTGGAAATATAAACTCTTGGGCCTGACCCAGACTTACTGAATCATAGTGTGCGGTTAAACAACATCTTCTTTGTGATACGCATGCATATTAGCAAGTGAGAGCATGAGCATAGCCCATGGTTTCTCGACCTTGGCTCCACTTTAGAGTCACCTGGTGATCTTGCAGAACATCCAAACACCTGCAGGATCAGTGGGTCCTGGGGATCTAACGGCCAGCTTGGTGACTGTAGTTAGCAAGGCTGTAGTGTCTGCTTGATATTTGCAAAAAATAGACCTTAATTGTTCTCATCAAAGCAAAAACGTAGCTCTATGATCACGGTCATGGAGATGTTTATTAGCATGATTGTGGTAAACATTTCAATGTATACATATATCCACACATGTCGTATACCTTAAATATATGCCATTTTTATTTGTCAATAATACCTCCATAGAGATAGGGATAAAAATACCTGATGCTTGACTTTGGGTTGCAGATATTCTGAATTGATTTATCTAGGGGCAGTTCCACGGGTATAGGCCTTTGTTAATGCTCTCCAGGGGACTAGTCTAATCTGAAGCCAAATCTAAGAACTTTCTCACTAGACCTTTGTGTTCATCCCTCTTTGCCTTTTTTTCTCAAAGTGTGATCTGTGCACCATCTACATAGGAATCAATTGGGAGCTCTTTAGATATTCAATATATTGGACCCATGAACGTTCAATTTGAGTGGCATGGCCCTAGGACTCATTTAACCTTGTGAGGACCTACCTGTGAGTCTTTAGGACTTCCAGATATGCGTTTGACTTGGGGGTCATTCCATATCTGCCAGTTTGTATTTGGGGGATACTGAACTCAAAATGAATGCCCTGACTCAGACCTTCTCTGTTTTGGACCTAAATTCTTGCTTCTTGAACTGGATTTCTTCTCAATTCAAAGGTATTCATTTCTTACCTGATATGAAAGAGTGAGCCTTGTGTTTCCTTAGTTTCCTTGCTTTAGAGTATCTCTAACAAATGGTAAAGTTCAAAGTTGACTGGGTTGTCCTAGCAGCACAGCAGGAGAGGTCTCACTGACTGCACAAAATGGTGGGTTGGACATGTGTTTGGAATTTGGGATGCTTTAAGAATTTGGATCAGTGAAACATTCTTCCCATGTGATGTTAAGATAAGAGATTAACATCGCAGCCAGCTAACTGCCATTGGTGTAGAAGAAAGCCCACGATAAAGGGCCACGTTAACTAGCTCTTTCTTGGCTACTTGTACTTAGCATGTCCTACACTATTTCTGCTGTAAAAATATAATAAAATATGGATTTCCAATTTGAAACTGGCAGACTCAATAAAATTTAGCCTGTTTTCCAAATGCTGATGGATTGGACAGGGAATGGGATTGGTTTAATTTACGAATGATCAAATGTGACCTTTTTATTTTTCCCGGTGATTGATTCCATCCAGAGTGCCTTGGGTTTATGTGGTAATGGATTATTTCATTTGATGGAAATAGGCAGAATCAAACAAACACAACTGTCTAGGTTAGGATTTCCACTGCTTTCCTTTCCCCCAGATGTCTGCCCATCACTCACTCCAGTTGGCCATTTAACAACTACTTATTTATTGGGATGCAAAGGAAATCTGCACTCGGTTCCTGTGGATTTTCTTCTGGTTGGATTTCATAGGACAAGGAAGGCCACCTACATACACGGTACACTAGGAAATTCATACTCCAATGAAAATGACATTATGTCTGTCATTTTCAATGAGAAACACTACATTGGATTGGAAACCGGCCTGATGGTTTAGAAATCCAGGTGCTCTACAAACTGCCTTCATCACCAGTGGATCTATTAAACTCAAGGAAGTCATCTGACCTGTTTGCAGGAATTGCCCATCCTACTTCTACCAATACCTGGGTCTCACAGTCTGTGAGAAGACTGGTCACACCACTACATATGTGGATCTTCTTAGACGCTCCCTCTCTCCCAATATTAAGACGGCACAGAAAATGATCTGCATGTAAATAAATATATTTGAAAATATGAGCCACCATTCTGTGGCAGCTAATCTAATAAAACTGCTATCTGTTTAATATAATTTAATATCGATCAAATGATAGAGGGGTGTATGGATTTTACAGAAATAGAGGAGGAAATATAGTTATAAAATTAAATATTCACTAACAGGATTGATCTCACTGATACCCAATCACAACTACCTTGATCCCCTGCCTAAAATAAAAATCTCATGTGACATATTACACATAATTGGGTAAAATCACTTTCTAGTATCATTTTAACACATCATGGTTTCATTAGAAACATTTAAAAATGTGAAATTCTTCACAAATGTCACTGGACATTATATAATACTCCTCACTATGTATGATACTAGTGGGGAAGGCTGAGGATGTATCAGACATGCCAAGGCAGGTGGTATAAAGTAGCTTTCTTAGGAATGATTGCCAACGAATACCCTGGAGGTTCAAGAGAGGTAGCATACTGTTTCCCATTAGGACTTGAACACTGATTTTTCGTTTAGGTGCAAAATACCCATTCAGAGCTCATTTTCACTGAAAACTTGTTCATCCTAATTTCCTAATCTAGATATTTTATAGTATGGAAAACAAACCTGGGGGATTTTACCCTGGTTACCACAGAGCTTCCACAGACTTTGAGTCTGAATTCCCATTTATAATAATCAGCTGTTTTACAGTGATTTCTACAGGGGTGTTTTAGGAACAGTGTGAAACTTCCATTTGAATAATTTGATGAAATGACATTCATTAAAAAAATAGATGAATCAAGAACAATATTGTTGACCAAGAAGAGTTCATGTTTGTTTTTTGGGCATGGAAATTCTTGGGACTTTAACATCCAGGGGTTCCTTCCTTTGCAGAATGTACTTGTGGATTGTTTATTTAAACTCTACTCGGTCCACTTCTTAATGCCATTTGATCTTATGTATTCTATATCCAAATATCAAATAACACAGTATGGGTGGGTCATATAGGCAGTACAGGAAGATTTTTTAAAATTTTGCACCAATATTGCAAGCTCCAACACATTTTCTTTTAATCTGAAATATTTGGTTTGTCAAGTGCATGCACCAGAGAATTTGCTCAATGAACATAAAACCTTTGTTTCTAACATCAACTGTTTGCTGAGTAGACCATCAAAAAGTCAGGAAGCCAAATTCATGGCAATAATTTCATTATTTGTCACGTGTGTTATTCGGCTGGCTTATTTCACGTAGCACTGTGTACTCAAGGTTCATCTGTGTTGTACCATGTGTCAGAATTTCCTTCCTTCTTATAGCTGAATCATTTTCTCTAAGGGTATCCCGTGATTATTAACACAAAGGCACATGCGGAGATCAATACTTTACAACAAGGGGTGTCATCAGGACTCCACCTGATAGAAGGCGTTTCTCAATCAGCTGCCCTCAATGTAGCACACCTCCGATGCACACCTTGTCCTTCCCATGCATGCCACTTTGTTCTACTCTCCCAATGGTCTTGCCTCAATCAACTTCTATAATACTTTCTTCTGTTTACCTGGCCCTTTAATTTGATCCCGTTTGGCTTATCATGAACCAGGGGTAACTACATTCCTGGAACTCTGCACAGGCAACTCCGTTATTCACTTTCCTTCTGCCATGAAAATCCTATCCGGTAGAGAGTACTGCAACATGACGTTTCCCTTTGCTGTCTGTATGTGAGTCTGGGACTGTGCCATATAGATGCTGAAGCACGATGGCGGATTTAGAGGATAATACGTCAAGAAGTACAAAATAATTTGTTGGAATTAATAGGAACTTACCACTGCATCTACTTTGTTGGTGTTTTGTGCATACCTTTTATCCTTCCCTATAGTGACTGAACAAGTGGATCCTGAGAAACTGAGTCCATTCCCCTAAATTTCTGGTGGGTTTTATATATATATATAGTGTTATCTGTCATCAATGAAAGTAAAAGTTTTAAGAGCATAGTCTGGTGGCAGACATAATTTTAGATTTGCCATGCACACTCTTCATTTTCTCGTTGAGGAAGGAAGAGGACAGAGAGCTGAAACACCTGGCCAAGCTGGCCACGTTCCTGAGATTCCCCATATTAAATCCTGCATGTACGTTCCAGCAACTGTTTCCTTAGAGTCTGCTTCCATACATGCGTGTGCTTACGTGAAAGTCTACTGAGCATGTGGCTCACTTGGTGCGTGCCACAGTTGTGTCTAGTGTATTTAAACCAAGCACAAAAACTCACTAAAAAGGAATTCTAGGTGAGTCAGGGTGGCTCAGTCTGTTAGGCCTCATACTCTTGACTTTGGCTCCAGTCATGATCCAGAGCTGTGACATCAAGGCTCACATTGAGCCCTGCTCTGGGCATGGATCCTACTAAAGATTCTCTCTCTGTTCCTATCTGCCCCCTCTAAGGAAAAAAAGAAGAATTCTATTCTTTGTTTCTCTCCACAAATACTAAGAAGAATCCAATTACTGGTATTTAATTCCATATGATGAACCTTCTTTTTTCACCAGCCTTCTGCCAAACCATCCTTTTTTTTCTTTTCCATACAATTAGAGTACTGTTCTCTTCTCCTAGCTCACGAATCTACTGAGGCAGAAGCGATGACACATTTTTTACTGAAATCATCTGGGGCTTTTTTTTTCTCTTTTACTTGTGTTAGGTTCCTGTACTCTAGGATATAGCTTAAAATCTCATTCCCTAGCAAACTGTCAGTGGCGAGATGAGCTAAATTAAGCAAATGAATAGTTTTCTGAAAGATCAGCCTGAAGGATGTCCATGAATGGACCAACACGCCAGTAAGGGAAAGTCTTGGATTTCAGGTTCTTTCGTCCCGACATGAGTAGCAATTTGTCAAGTGTTAAGGACCTGAGGCATGTTCAAGAGTTTTCACAAGATCTGAGGCTTAGAGGGATCACAGATATCTTAGTGAGTTGAATCAAGTTTTAAATAGCTTCCTACCAGTTGGAACCACTAGCAGGTCACAAGGTCTAGTAGGAGAAAGGGTCAAAGACAGTTGAAAACAAGTACAAGATGGCCTGACATCTAGGAAGAGAACCTTGCAGTCCATTGAGAAGTGTCTTTCACCCACCAGGACCTCGGTGACAGAAAAACAGAATCCCCACAGTGATACCGGGCAGAGGTTGTCCTGAGGCTACAGAGAGAAGGGGAGCAAGTCTTAGACAGACACAGAAGCAGTTCCCAGTCCAGTTCACCTCAGAAAAGAAGGGTTATGCCTTCCCGTAGAGGCAAAGCAAGGGCATCCAGGGGCTAGATGCTCACAAACATCGCGGACCAAAGTACATTTTAGCTCAGTGTCAGCTGGAGTTAGGATCAGAAACAGGAACTGTGGTACTATGTAAACATTTCTTTCTTATTTCTAGCTTCCTGCCGAGAATTTCATGTTTACTGTTAGCTGTCTGATAAAAGCTCTGCTTGAACATTTCCAAACTCATCTACCATCAACTCATCGGAAAGATACCAACTCATGCAAAAGATACCAACGGACCGGAACTGAGTCTACTTTTCCGAGATGAATGCTGATGGTGTGAATAGCCCAGCCTTCCTTCCGGCGGCCCAGATGGAACTTGCAAAGAAAACAGGCTGTATCAAGTATCTTATCATTTAATAAGTTGAAGATATGAATTGACCACAACGAGAGCTGCGTAAGATTTTAGGCTTCATTCTCAGAGAACAGTGTTTGGAATGAAGGAGATGGTGACCAGATTATGTCTTGCAGGCTGGCGCACACCTGTGGGGTTGGAATCTGTCATGTGGACAAGGACCTAGACACACTTGAACACACTCAAGAGACATTGACTCTTTGGTATATTGGAGTAGCTACCTATCTGTGGTGACACTGAAGGCTCTGAGAATCTTGACCTTGGGAAGACTGACTGCAGGAGGTATGATTCCACAAGAAAGACCCACCGTATGGGAGAGAATTCCACATCAGAAATGGCACCATGTTTGAAGAGAGGCCAGGGCCCTACCCAAGTTCCCTAACATTTGAAAGCCTGGTTTGTCTCATCCATTGCAAGGGGAGTGACGATGCTTATCTTAAATGGGATTTTATCATTACAAAGGACATGCCAAGGAAATTCTATTTGATCTTTGGATTGGTTTTCTTACACCTGAATTGAGTAAGGACTATCTCAGAACTCAGTGTCTTCTGTTCATCTCTCTCAAAAAATGACCCAGGGAGGGTTTAACAATGAATCTGAGGAGACAGTGGAAGCTCTGGCCTCATACTTATACTAGGTCTTCTCCTGGCAGCTGGTCCAGTATAGCCATCAAGACGGATGAAAAGGAGATTTCTAGTTACAGACCCCTGCCTCTCACGTTGAAGGGAGCACTTTAGCACTGAATCCTGAAATGGAAGGGATATTCCAAGTCCTAATTATAGCCCTTCCTTTGCTTGCAAAGTCAGGGAAAGATAAGGAAAGGTGCCTTGGTGGCAGTATGAGGACTGAAAACCCTGTCCCTTGTCTCTCAGACAATGTTTTTGGTCACTGCACCATCTGCTTCCCTACAGATAGGGGCAAATTAGCTTCCAAAACACTACACCCTGTGGGAAACTGACTTCAGGGTCAATAGTCCGCATGTATTGACTTAAGGAGTAGTCAAGCTACAGAAAGGGTCGATGCTAGTTTTCTTTCCTTGACATATTTATTAATAATTTAGCTACCGGGAAAATAGGATGCCTTCTGGTATTGATATGAGTTGTAAATTTTTCTATGTCGGCTAGAAAAGTGAAATTAAGCCAAGAGATTAAGATGTTAGATTGTGACATTGAAATAATGTTAGATGTCCCTTAACACAGGCAAATAATGCAAGGTGTGAGGGCAAAGAAATACCGAGAAGTCATTTTTGCTTTTTAATGTGCCTGTTGATTATGGTTGGTTTATAGTAGTTATGTTTTTATCATCTTTAAAAAAAGTTACCCAACTCCTCTATCCAAATGTACATTTCCTTTCTTTTTTTTTTAAGATTTATTTATTTATGATAGACATAGAGAGAGAGAGACAGAGAGAGAGAGGGGCAGAGACACAGGAAGGAGGAGGGAGAAGCAGGCTCCATGCTGGGAGCCCAACGCGGGACTCGATCCTGAGACTCGATCCCGAGACTCGATCCTGGGACTCCAGGATCGTGCCCTGGGCCAAAGGCAGGCGCTAAAGCGCCGAGCCACCCAGGGATCCCATACATTTCCTTTCAAAGTAGATAACTTGTAAGGCCCTGCACTTACCTCAGTAATGTTTAAACTGTCCTTTAGGGGCACCTGGGTGGCTCAGTTGGTTAAGCAGTGGCTGCCTTCTGCTTGGAACATGATCCCAGGGTCAAGTTGGGCTCCCTGATCAGTGGGGAGTGTCTGCTTCTCCTTCTCCCTCACCCCACCCAACCCCACTCATGCTCTCTCTCTCTCTCCCTCAAATAAATAAAATCATAAAAAAAAAAGTCTTTTAAAATGCCTTATTCGGAGCCTAAGGCACTTTCTTTAAATTCTTATTCACAGCAGATTTTCCCACAGAGTATATAGGCTGACGGCGATAAAGAAAAAAATAATCTTTATTTAGATTTTTTTTAAAAAGTATGTGCTTCTATAAAGGATGGAAAAGAATGAGAAAATAATTTTCAATCAAATAGCAAAAGGGGTAGATGACACAGAATATGGCAGCAGTCTTGATGTGTGTGCTTTGACGGTACAGAGATCAGTCTGGGAAGATGGGCCGCTGTGCTCTCATCTATGTAAATGACTGTACGTTACTTTTTTTTTAAGATTTCACTTTATTATTTATTCATGAGAGACACACAGAGAGAGAGAGAGAGGCAGAGGGAGATGCAGGTTCCACACAGGGAGTCCGATGCGGGACTCGATCCTGGGACCCCAGGATCACGCCCTGGGCTGAAGGCAGGCGCTCAACCGCTGAGCCACCCGGGGATCCCCCACCGTATGTTAGTTTGAATGCAAAGCAGTTCTAACGGAGAACATGCCCTGGGTCATGTTAGCCTAACCTTTATCTGGCATTCTCCAGCAATGACGTCTCTGTTTTCTGCCTCAGTCCAAGGTCTGCAATGCAGCAACTCCCATCTATTCTGATGTATATATAATCTCAGACAGAAAGCAAGTCTTTGCAGTGTTGCTGTGTGTACCCAACATGGAAAGGAGGGGTGGATGTTCTGGACTATACGAAGACAGCAAGAGGATGTCTGATATTCTGTCCATTGTGCATGGCACTCTCCTCCGTATTTGATGCGAAGAAGAGGAGAAGGAGAGCTTTTAGATCCAGTGTCAAGTCAGAGAAGAAGATGGAGGCTTCCTGGGTTTTCTTTGACACAGTGATGTCACTGGGTCCCAAACCTGGTCTTCTATGATTCACCTAATGTTAGAAAGTAGCGGCCAGGGGAAGGGCTGCAGAGCAGCAGCTGTGCGTTTGGAGTGAGCCCATAGGAGAGCATTTTTGAAGCATCTGCTTTATTCTGTATTTGAGAAACAACCTTTTGATGCTTTTGGTGCTGCAGAGCATGTATTGTCCCAGGGCCTGGGAAGCTGCATCATTCCCCAGGGATCTGCTGGCATTGATCCCATTAGGAGCTTCAGGGTCAAGGCCAAGTTGAGAGAGAGCCTACTTTCATGGTCTTCAGCTAGACTAGAAAGAAAGGTGAAACCCGAGCAAGTGTTGAGAGCTACAAGCGTGCCATTGCTCTTTACACTCCCAGGTGACATATTGCTAATGGGGTCACTCGCTCGTAAGAAAGATAGTTGACAAAGCAGAAATCTAAAAAAAAAAAAAAATACCGAGTCTCTGCATTGACTTCTAGATTCCCCAGGTGGGAAGAAATCTGCAAGGCAGTGGTGATCTATAGCATGTAACTGGGAATATGAAAATATAAGATCTACGGAAAACATTTCGTTTTGACTATGTAATTTTTTAAATAAAAGTTGACAGGTTCTGATTTTGGTATCCTACAGTTAAATTCATTTCCTGATTGTTCAGTTACTCTCATTTTCTTAGTTAATGTAGTGCAATAAGCTTACATGCACATTGCACAAAATTCAAAGGTCCTGAGGGGCATATAGTGAAACATAAGCCTCCTTTCTCTTTTTCCTCTGCTACCCAGTTCCACCCGAGAAACAACCATGTTGCTGGCATTGTGGTAAATTTCCATTTTCCTAATCTTATCCTATTCAAATCAAATCAGGACAAAATAAGGACACCCAGGGAGTCAGGAAGGGAGTCAGCAACTTAGTGTACCACTTTGTGCTGCTTCACAGATGAGAAGCATAAATGGTGGTGGGTAGGCGGTGGGTGAGAAACTTGCAGATGAATACAGATGAAAACCCAAGAAGCCCTAGTGCAGGCCATCATTCTGAGCTGCAAAATGCCTGCAGGGGGACAGTGTGGACGATGTGGAATCATGAATCTGATCTCCCAGAGCATTTGCAAAACCACTTTTTTAAGGTCATATAAAATATTAATAAGATGCATACATTTATTTACTGATGCAGAATATGAGTGACTCATGTCATTGTTAGCACTACACGGGCACTTGTCTGCGACACTGCAAAGGGGCTGTTACCACAAAGGAAGATTCTAGAAAGGTGGAAATGTACAAGAGCTTTTTGGGAGGCAGGACAAATTAGTGAGAAGTGTCCAGGATCCAAGATTCATCCCAGAATCGTACTAGGGCAGATGCTAGGCTGCTGTGGGTTGAGGACTCAGAGCAAAAAGAGCAAGTCATGGACAACTCTGTTACTGTTTGGCTGTGAAGCAGAAAGACAGAGCTAGGGCACTTGTGTGATCACGGGAGTGATTTTTTTTTTTTTTTAAATAAGAGACTTGAACATCAGCCTTACCTCCTTACCTCTTGTTACAGACAACTTACTGTTGGAACAGAGCAAGTTTTCTAGAGAGTCACACATGGCCACCCCATCTTCAGTACACCCCACGTCCTGCAGCTATAGATACCCCTTATCTTGCCATGGTCTGGGTCAGGGATGACTGACAAGGGCTAATAACCGTAGCTGGTATTGACTGGATACATCCTGTCCTATCGAATTTACACACATTCTGCAATGGCATCATGACAAAAATCCAGCTTGGTACTTATTAGCTGCACAGCAGGTGCAAGAAAGTGAGCAGACTAAGGTTTAGAGAGAGTAGCCAGTTTTCTGCAGGTCATCAGCTCGTAAGTGGCAAGGGTGTTATCAGACCCCTGCAGCCCAATAACAGAAGCCACCGTGCTATTATCTCACCCCTGTCTGCGACTCACAACAATATCAAGAAGTGTGTGAAAGCATGAAGAGATGTCTGATCATACAGACCAAACCTCTGTAACCATGGAGTCCATGAATGTAGAGCCTGGGTCCACTGTCTCTGCAGTTCCGTCTCATTTACATACGTCATTGTAAACACAACTAGCCTGACCATCGGCAGCTGTGGCCCTGGAGATTCCAGTGATCAGCCAGGGTGCAAACAAACTGAAAAGAATGCAGATTTATCCAGCGTATGCTAACTCAACACAGAGGAATCTGTTGGCTTTGATGCGAGAGGCAGGTGTATACCTGAGAGGGAGAGAGGAGTTGGTCAGTGATGTGTCTTTATTCTGGTGCCCAGAAGATGGGTCAGACTCCAGAGTGGATGTTGCTATGGAGGTTTTGTAGATGTGGGCAGCAGCAGCTATCAGCTGTGTTTTTTTTTTTTTTTAAGATTTTATTTATTTATTCATGAGAGCTACAGAGAGAGAAAGAGAGGCAGAGACGCAGGCAGAGGGAGAAGCAGGCTCCATTCAGAGAGCCCGACGCGGGACTCGATCCCGGGTCTCCAGGATCACGCCCTGGGCCAAAGGTAGGTGCTAAACAGCTGAGCCACCCAGGGATCCCCTATCAGTTGTGTTTAAGGAGATTACCCTGGGTAATATGGGTGGACCTCATCCAGTCCCTTGCAGACTTAGAATACAAAAAAGTAGGAGTCCCTGGAGTAAGCGATCCAGCTTCAAAACTGTAACACTGACATCCTGAGTCTCCAGCCTCCTGGCCTGCCCTACTAATTTCAGCCCCCTAGATCATACAAGCCTGTTTCCCAAAGGCAAATCTCAGTATATAGCAATCTGGTGGATGGATACATAGACCTCCAGAACCTATATAGGCATCTCTCTACCTATCTACCTACCTGCCATCTATCAATCTATCACCTATCAATCAACCCATCAATCAATTGATCTATCATCAGTTTATCTATTATCTATCCATCATGTTGGTTTTGTTTCTCTGGAAACTCCTGACTGATACAGTCATTATGAAGAGGCAGAGCTAGATCACGGAGGGTCACAGGTCACTTTCCTGTTGCCACAATCACTTTCTTTTATGTTGACTGTGGCTTGCTTACTCATGTCTGGGGCTTCTTTCTGGACCGGTGTTCAGTATTTCTTCTTTGATTTCTGAGTGCTCTCCTGTTTGTTCAGTATTCTCCATCTTTGCCATCAAATATTTTTTCTCTCTTGATCTTTATGCTTTCTTCTCTAGTTTTCTTTTTTTTTTTTTAATTTTACTTTATTTATTTATGATAGGCACACAGTGAGAGAGAGAGAGAGAGAGGCAGAGACACAGGCAGAGGGAGAAGCAGGCTCCATGCACTGGGAGCCCGACGTGGGACTCAATCCCAGGTCTCCAGGACCGTGCCCTGGGCCAAAGGCAGGCGCTAAACCGCTGCGCCACCCAGGGATCCCTCTTCTCTAGTTTTCATCAGTAATTCTACATTCTTTTTTCTTTCTTTCTTTCTTTTCTTTCAGTTTATTTATTTAAGTAATCTCTACACTCAACATGGGGCTTGAGTTCTGGACTCTGAGATCAAGAGTCGCATGCTTTTCCAGCTAAGCCAACCAGGCACCCTGGTAATTCTGTGTTCTTTTAATTGCATCAAAAGACTTCTGCAAAATACCATCCCTGCAAGAGTCACTATGCACCCATCACTTTACGATGCCAGTTAAGAAGCATGGTTTCCTGTGATCCCCGGACCTGAATGCCTGCTTTGGCTCTAATAGATTCAGGTGAAAATCATGTCCAGTGGTGTTAATTAATTATGCAATTCATCCCTGAACATGTTTTTTTTTTTTAATTTTTTAATTTATTTATGATAGTCACAGAGAGAGAGAGAGAGAGAGGCAGAGACATAGGCAGAGGGAGAAGCAGGCTCCATGCACCGGGAGCCCGACGTGGGATTCGATCCCGGGTCTCCAGGATCGCGCCCTGGGCCAAAGGCAGGCGCTAAACCGCTGCGCCACCCAGGGTTCCCCTGAACATGGTTTTTATATCTGTCAGCCAGGTGTGAATGCTAAGGGACTTGCCTTTTTTACCACATCAATACCTAACCATTGTTTTATTGTAAATTTCGTCTCTACTTTTGGATGACAAATCCAACTGTTAACTCAGAAAGTTAATGTTTACAAAGGTAACAGAGCTCTATTATTTTATCAAAGGTCACTCAATAAAATATAATAGAGGTTTGGTGCCAGATAAATCTCTTTACAGAAACATGGCTCTTGTAATTTATGGTTTGAAAGCAAAAACAATTTTATTCTCTACAAATGTATTTCATTATTTTCATGCAGTACATTCCATAGCTAAGGAAATCTTTACCTTTTTTCTTGTCCAGTTAGTGTGTGCACTTTTCAGTTTTAATGGAAGAAATAGATCCCTAGGAGAGAATGAACATATATTAAACATATGTACAAATATTTAATAATAAAGGTAGAAAATATATTACAAAATAAAGTAAGAAATTTTGTTTCCTCCAGTGCCCTTTTTCTTTTAAAATCTTCTTTGTAAATTATTTTTCTTGGTTCCCTATGCTGCTTAAATTTTCTCTGATGTCTTTGCAATGATATTGCTCTGCAGATACCTGAATTATATCAGATCTACAGATCACATGAGTATGTAGCCATAGCAACGGACAGGCCAGGTAATGGTTCTGATTTTATATAGATTCATGAGCCCTTAAAATTAGACCTTTTCCATTTTAATGAAAAAGGGGGGAACCATTTCTACCCTTAAGAAGTATGTATACTTTGTATTTTTACCCTTTACAATCATATGTATAAATGATTGATTTACAATTAATACAAGACTCGGATCCAGCGTATAAAATGTAGATTCTATTTTGAAAATCAGAAGTATGAATTGTGCATCAAAATAGAAAATCTGTAAACCTCACCACTTCACATTAGTGGAAAGAATGGTTCTACATAATATTACGATTTGAAGGTCTGTACAGGTTTGCTACTTTAAAAATGTGTACAATGTGTGAAAGCGAGCTTTGCTTTTGCAAAGATAACATTTTGCTAGGCGACGTCTAAATCTCATGAATTCCCAATTAGATCAGCAATAATGAGATGTTATCTTAGGAGAGAATGTCTTAATTAGTGAGTGCAGCTTACTCTGGTGTTTGCAGAAGTGCCTTTACATCACGTGTGGAACCTGCATTACATCTGATTTTCTCTTCCTACACCCTCCTTTTCTAATGTGCAGGGAACTCTCCAGGATTTTACACCAACCCTACGAGATGCTGACGTTAACCTCTGAGGGCATATGTTATGGTGCACGTTTTCCAAGGTAGTATTTAAAACAAAAAATATTAACATCAATAAAGTTCTCCTGCTGTGACCAACTCATTCTCCTTAAAAATTGCCAACTAATCTGCATCATAGATAATATTTAACTTTTAAATCTTCCACTGTTCATGCCACCCGAAATCATTCTCATCAGAACCTCCTCTGAATTATCCATTACTTTTTTTTTTTCTTTTTAGGATTGTATTAATTTGAGAAACAGACAGAGTGAGAGCAGAGGGTGGAGCACAGAGGTAGAAGGAGAAGCAGACTCCCCACTAAGCGGGGAGCTCGAGGCGAGGCTCTATCCCAGGAACCCGACATTGTGACCTGAGCCAAACGCAAAAGCTTAACCGACTGAGCCACCCACGCGCCCCTGTATCATCCATTACTCTTAAGAATTAGTATTCACAGCAGAACCTTAAATGCATCTTACGACGCCCAAGCAGCTAGTCTCAACAGACTACTTACTGTATGATGCCAAGTGTGTGACATTCTGGAAGATGCGAAACAGTGCAGACAGTGAAAAGATCAGCGATTGTCAGAGAGAAAGGGGGGCACAAATAGTGCACAGAGACTTTGAGAGGCATCAAAAATTGTGATATTTTAATGACACATATATGTCACTATAAATTTGTCCAGCCGCACTGAACGTACACCACCGAGAGCGAAAGCTAAGGTCACCTGGGGATTGGCGATGATCACGTGTCCATGAAGATGTATCTGGGGTGAGGGGTGGAGTGTGCATGCGATGGGGGAGATAATCTATGGGAAATCTCTGTGCCTCTCTCTCAGTTTTGTTGCAAATTAAAACTGCTCTTAAAAAATAAGGCCTGAAAGAAAAGAATTGACATCCTGTTGTCCTTGCTTCCTCCTTGTTCCGCATATGAAATGGATGCTCCTGGGTTCCTGCACCACTTGGTCTTGTCAGTACGAATGTCCACGTGGACCCCTCCAAGCCTCTTGACTTCTTTCTCCTTCTGTTGGCCACTTGCCATTTCCTAGCTGCTGTGGGGACGCCACATGGCAGTGGAGGGTCTGGGGGCTGCAGGCATCTCCTCCCCACGCGGCCCCTGTGCGGATTCTCTATGCACTGTCTGCACCAAGTCGGTCCTTTTAAAACAGTCGAACAGGTTGTGTTCGTCTGTTGCTTGTGGTCCCTGGGCCAGCCGTGTGACCGTGTTCTCTGAAAATGACAGCTGTGTCTCCTCGTCACTCACATTGCAAGGCCAGTAATTCCATCATCTTCACTTTTACAGATGATGGACCTGGGGACTGTTGGCGTTAGCTGGCGGGATGAGGACTCACAGCTGGACTTTTATCATTTCATCTTCGATAAGGTCTGAGGGTCACTGCAGCTGCAGAGTCGGGTATCTGAATTTCCTCATGGAGGGAAGTAAAGTGAATCTCACCAAATGAATCCCTGCCTGGCTCTTCCTGTGCGAGGAAAAGCCGGTTCCATGTGCTGAGAGGACTTACAGATTGAGGGAGCCAAGACTTTTATGAAAAAAGTGAGTAATGCCAGAGAGCAGGCTGTGGAGCCTCTCATGGATCCCCTCCTGTCTTTGGGCCCACGTTCTAGCACCTCACAAGGAATCGTGTGCAGCCCCTTCCCCAGGGAGGAACCACACGGTCTCACTTGGACATATGCAAATTTAGATGCTCCGGAAAAAAAATGTTGCGAGTTCCGGATTAAATACATTTAAAAAGAGTTTATTTTTCTGTATTTGTTTTGCTTGTATGTTTTAAAAACCAGGACTTCTAGAATATTTGGCCTATCGGTTCCATCTCTGAGAGTGTGACATAATAGGTGTCAACTCACCAATGCGCAGGCGTGCAGAACCCCAGTTTTCTGGACTCCCCAGTACCTGGGACTCCACCCCACGGAGTGTTCTCGAAAGGAACTGCTGTGTTAAGGCCTTTCTCCTCATGGCGAATACACTGAACCACTGGCCATTTCCTAACCTGAGCTGCTGTGGGCATAGGAAACAAGCAACGGTATTGCCAGATTCTAATTTAATTGGTCTGGGGAGACACTGGAGCTTTTGAACGCTACTCTAGTGTGGTTATTCTAGTGTGCAGTCAAGGTTGAGAACTCGTGGCTTAGGACTTAGCACAAAATCAGGTTATCCAGATGGCTTTGCAGTAGAGCTCCCGACTTAAAGTTAGATTCTTGGGAGGTAACAGTGAATAGTGATGGGTGAATGGGCCAAGCATATGCCCAGAGCTGGAGAAGCTGGCAGGAGGGATGACTTCAAAGCCTATGTGGACTCTAGGGGCATCGGAGGCTTTTAAGATTGCTGTCGGCAGTGATGGAAGAAAGAAACTTTTTTTTTTAATTAATTAAGGTTTTTTATTTTTGAATTTTAATTCCAGCAAGAGAGAAACTTAAAAAAAAAAAAATACGGGAATACACTTTCCCCAGCACTTCATCTTATTTTTAGAGGGACGGTAAGCAGAAGGAGAGAGACTCTTAAGTAGGCTCCACACCTCGTGCATGCCCAATACGGGGGCTCAACTTCAGGACCCTGAGATCATGACCTGAGCTGAAATTGAGTTGGACGCTAAACCGACTAAATCACCCAGGCGCCTCGACCTCCAGAATTTTATACTGTTGCTCTCTATCTGCCAGTCCTCACTAGCAGGGGACATGTGGCAAGGCAAGGCCACTACTGACCTCCAAGTGTGCAAGGTTGTTGAGCAGAGCAATGAATTCTATTTTTGTGGGACCTATGGCACCCATCAATCATCATTCTTCAAGGTAAACAGGGAGTCCTGATTTTTTAATTCTAAACTAACACTTGACACTAAACACCTTCATCAGCCACCACCAGCGTGCTAGGCCTGGTCACTGTGAAACCAATTCCAAATGATAGACTTTACTCCTCGTCCGTTGCGTAACTATTGCGATAAACTAAAAATACTCACGCTTCTTTCTGCACGTGCAATGTTCCACTAGTTAAAATGCACTGTTTCTATTTAGTTGGTAAACTGAAGCGAGTAGTCCTAGGTTTCCCTGCAGCCTATTTATTCGCTGGGCTTTGTAGCTAGTATGCGATGCCATCTCTCTACAGGAAACGGATATTTCTTTTCCAATCTTAAATAATTAACCAGTGTGATTTTCCACCCTCTTTGGCCGCCAGAGCACATCCCAATTGTGAGCATCCGTTTTGTTTTCTGATACTTCTTCCCCAGCCCCTCTCCTCATACAATGAAAATCACGTGCTGAGGTATGTTTCAAAAAGTGTGTGTTTAGATTTATTTTAAAATCCTGTCTACTTTCAGAGAAAAAGCTTGGGACTATAAATCTATTTGAGGGAGGGAGAAAATGCAAAATCAATTCTTTTTTTTCTTTTTTGGCTTTTATGCTTCAAATCTAAAAGTCATTAATTTTTAATTTTCATCCTGAAAGCATTTTCTTTCCCATCCATACAGCGCCCAAGCATATCAGGGAATTTTAAGCAATTGAGAGGAAAAGTTTTGTTTCTCTTTTTACTCTTCTAATAACATTGAATTGAAACTCTGGTTAAAGAAAGGCTTTGGAGATGATCCGGTCAAGGACCGTGCTCATGGGTCTCTTTGCTATGTATTATTTAGTATATCGTACATGGAGAAATGAATTTTGGGCTTGGGATTTTGAAACTGATAAGAAAGAAAGAAAGAAAGAAAGAAAGAAAGAAAGAAAGAAAGAAAGAAAGAAAGAAAGAAAGAAAGGAAGGAGAAGAGAAGAAAAGAAACGACAAGACAAGACAGACCAGAGAAAGAGACGAAAAGAAAAAAGAAAAGAAAAGAAAAAAGAAAAGAAAGAAATTTTCAAAAGGATGTTTTGGGTCCAAGTTGGGCTTCTATGGCGTCATGTTTGCCAGTGTGCACACCCTGCATCCCCTGCCCCCCGCAGCTCTGTGGTGCCACAGCTGCCCGCGGGCACCTGCCCATGTCACCTGCCTGGCACGGGCCGTGCCATAACCTCAGAGTCCTTGTGATCACCTGGGTCTCTGTGTCCTGCTGATCCCACTGGAGGCCCAGCGATGGAGGAGGAGGGCAGTGAGTGCGAACAGACAGCTTACGGGGAAAGGAGGCCAGGGCCCAGCGCCAGGCCAAGGAAGGAAGTAGCTGCCTTGCCTTTGCCATGGCCCATCCGGCCCCTCATGTGCCCCTCCTGCCGCCCTCCCCCGGGCTCCTCCCTCGGCCGGGATGCTGCACCAGCCATTGTGCTCTGCTTGGGATCTGACACCCTGAGCTTCCTGCCTGTGCCCCTGTCCCCTCCCTGTCCCACCGTAACGCTGCCATCAGGCTAAGCTTGCACTAGCTTACACATTGCTGGAGTAAGTAGTTTTCCAGGAGCCTCCCAAAGGAGGCTAGCTTGCATCTAAGTTGGAATAAATGCATATAGCATAAAAAATGACTTAATTTTTTGTGGTATCTCAGACCATTTTCTTAACAATGGAAAAATCTCTCTTTCAAGGCTTGTTTGCAAGGCCTTTTGCCCCATATTGTCCACCGCTTTGCTCTCAACTTCACGCCCCAGCCTTGTCAGAGTGAATCTGTTCTGATTTAGCGCTACCATGGCTTGTTCTTTCTTTCTTTTTTTACTTCTATTGTGCATTTTATTCTGGCGGATAGAGTTGTTTGCATGTCCTGATTTCTATAAGCTACTTGAGGGCAGAGGTAAAATTGCAAATTATCTTATCATTTTCCACCAATTTTAATGGAAACTGCAACTCCTTTCTTTACAGAGAGATTTCTATTTGAAAACCCACCGCACTCACCCCCACCATACCTCCATCCTTTGCTGCCCCACACTCAAGTAGGAGACTAGATTTGTTTAATGTTGGCATCCGCAGGCATATAGACCTGAATTAAAAATATGTTGATGTTGTGCATTTGTGTGTGAGTTGGCTTTTTTATAAATGCACAATTCTTTAATTGAACATTTACAGTTTAATAAAACTGTTCCATTTGTAAAATCATTTTCATCCATCTGGTGAAATGTCAAAAAATATCTACTTAAAACTTACGCTTAAATAAAAATTCTCTTTTTCTTTTAAAGATTTTATTTATCCATGAGAGACACAGAGAGAGAAGCAGAGACACAGGCAGAGGGAGAAGCAGGCTCCCTGCAGGGAGCCCGACGTGGGACTCGATCCCAGGACCCCAGGATCACAACCTGAGCTGAAGACAGTTGCTCACCCACTGAGCCACCAAGGTGCCCACTTATCTAAAAATTCTATTTAGGGCCACTATGTGATATAAATGGGGTGCAGAGAGGTAGTGTGGTTCTGCAGAAACAAGAGTTTTATTCTTTATAGCAACTTTAATAGTTATATTTTTCTTAATCAGGTGACTGACTTATCCATGTTTTCCTATTTTTCCGTTGTTGTTACCTGAGTCATATTGAGCTATTTTTAACTTTTTCTAAGTTTATCCAGAAGCCCTAAAATTGGAAAGAAAAGCCTTGTATTCACAATGTCTATTTTCCCAGAGTAGAGGGAAACTTTTGCTTGTAGAAGTTTAATTTGCAAGGCACAATTTATAACACTATAAAGAGACATTTCTCTTGAAACCAAGAGCCCTATCATTTCTTTTCTCCTTCGACATCTGCAGAGTGAGAGTAAATATTTCTTAATTTAGAGGAAGGTAAGGCTATTTTTCAAGTGAATCCCCTAAATTAATCCACAGGAGTAGGCGTGCTGTCCTCCATCACACGTCTGCCTTAAATATAGTACCTACACAGATGAGGCAAACACAAAAATAGCTTCAGATTTAAATAGGTGATATTGTCTCGTATAGAAAAGATGAGTCTCATCGGTGATGTAAAAGTAGCTGATTTTTATACTTCTGGATTTGCTGCGGGTTTATTTTTTTCATAGAGTTCCTTTATTTGGTATGTAATTAATGGAGAGATTTAGCTTTGCCCTTCAGAAGCTTTTCATTTTTCTAGTAGGATTGAATCACTTGTTAATCATGAACTAATGCTATATTTTTGGCTACCTATCCATCTATTTTCTGTCTAAGTCATTGATTTATCTACAGCTTGTCTTGTCCTAGAAGCTTCAAAGGTGGTAACATGTATTAGGAAATGGTATCCTTACTTATTTATTGTCCTATTTATTGTCCTCAATTTGAAGAGATCAGATTCTAGCAATATGAAGTTTAAGATATCAAGGAATGATGTCAAATAAGAAATATTTAAACACACACACACACACACACACACACACACACACCCCAGGGCAGCCTGGGTGGCTCAGCAATTTAGCGCCTACTTCAGCCCAGGGCGTGATCCTGGAGTCCCGGGATCGAGTCCCGTGTCGGGCTCCCTGCGTGGAGCCTGCTTCTCCCTCTGCCTGTGTCTCTGCCTCTCTCTCTCTCTCTCTCTCTCTCTCTCTCTTTGTGTCTCTCTTTCTCTGTCTCTCATGAATAAATAAAAATCTTTAAAAAAAAAAAAAACAGTGAGTATCCAAAATACTTCAGTTGCATTTGCCTGTTGTTATGTGCCCAACGTGCCGTATCTACGTGTTGGTAGCAGATCCACCGGGCCAACCTCAAGTGGCTCACTCTGATGTACTTATGTGGCCTGGTAAGTAGAGGGATCTTATCTCCTGCGGCTTCCTGCCTTGGTGGGCTCAGGCTGCCATAACCAAGTTCCACACACTTAAACAACAGAAATGTATTTTCTCACAGTTCTAGAGCTTGGATGTCAGGGATCAGGATGTCAGCATGTGGGATCTTAACAGCATTCACATTGCTACAGCAAAACATCATAGTCTGGGTGATTTATGAGCTGGCAGGAATATATTCTTCACGGTTCTAGAAGCCAAGAAGATTGAGACCAAGGTGCTGAGCAGATTCGGTGTCTGGTTCATAGATGACCATCTTCTCGTTGTGTCCACGAGTGGCAGGAAGATGAGGGAGGTCCTTGGTGTCTTTTTCAGGAGTGCAGCCCCATGACTTTATCACCTCCCAGATGCCCCACCTCCACATAACATCACATTGGCAGTTAGGATTTTTTTTTAAAGTTTTATTTATTTGTTTGTTTATAAGTAGGCTCCACACATAATGTGGGGCTCAAAGTCACATCCGTGAGATCAAGAGTCGCATGCTCTACCAACTGAGCTAGCCAGGTGCACCAGGAGTTAAGATTAAATATATGAATTCTGGGGTATACAGACACTGGGCACACGGCAGTTGAGTCCCGGTGAGAGCGCTCCTCGTGGCTTATAGACTGCAGCCTTCTAGCTGTGTCCTCCTGTGTTGGAGAGACGCTGCTCTGGTGTCTCTTCCTCTTAAGATTTTATTTATTTGAAAGAGAGAGCACAATCAGGGGAGCCACAGAGGGAGAGGGAGAAGCAGGCTCCCCGCTGAACAGGGAGCCCGACTCAGGGCTCGATCCCAGGACTCAGGGATCACATCCTGAGCTGAAGGCAGATGCTTAATTGACTGAGCCACCCAGGTACCCTGCACCTTGGAGTTTAGATGAAATTTTAAGCTCACACTTTGAGGTCTGTTCTTGCTTCTAACACGTAGGACAGAGAGATGAAACATAAAACGTAAAAACGGAAGAGTGATCGCCAAACTCCCAAATGAAGAGATCAGTTTTTTGGGGGGCCAGAAACCAAACAGAAGCTCCAAGCAATGGGGTGACCAGGGCTGCCGGACTCTCAGTCCACAGCAGGTAGACATTAGGTGTTTGACTTCTGCAAAATTATGGACGACCCCACCATGAGTCCATCCCTTCCTGAAACAAGAATATCAGTGCCTGCGGGACTTCACCCACCCTCTCCGTTAATATTTCACTACCATTTGTCCGTGTGCCTATTTATTTTACGTTTATCTAAAAAGACTTTGAATAATTGAACAAAAGATGCTGTAAGAAAGATTTAAATGCCATCAAATATTCAATACTGTTTTCCCCTTCAAAAAGTAATTATCTACAGAACCAGAACGAAAGTTGGATTTCCTACAATAATAAAATCTTTCCTTGCTGGGAAGGAAATCTTTTGGTGTTTTTTTTTTTTTTTTTTTTTTTACAGCTCACTGCTGTGTGCAGAAGAGTGCTATCTAGCCCACAGTGAGCCTTGATAATGTAGTCAAGTGAGACACAGCAGAACACAGCAAAGCCCTCCTTTTTATACTGGATTCAAAAGGTCTTCGCTGATACAGATATTTTGTTTTAGAATCCATTCTGCTATGTCTGGGAGCATTTTCTCTACGTGACCTCCTCTTCCAGTGACAGGGACAGTTCTGTATCCCAGCTGCAGCACGCGAAGTATGTGTCTGCAGAACGTCTGCAGATGGATAAGGGGCAGCTGTTCCGCTCATTGCACATTTTATGTACTGGCTCTTACCCAGATGTATCTCTTCATCTTATTTTTCCCTCGTACGGTTGCTCTCGAACGGAGTATCACAGCTTTCTGTTAAAAATTTAACTAAGTACTCTATTACTGAGATTAAAATATTTTAAAATATATTCTTTTTATTTTTTCAAAGAATACACATCACAGGTTGAGTTAATAAATAATACACCTTGACAACAGAAAGGCTACTGGGAAAGACTCAGGATAAAGTAGGTTGAGTTCTCCAATTAGGAGGCTCAGAAGCAGGGACTGTTCTTTCACGCTTTGCCAGCACATCCTCTTTACAAACATAGGGATACGTTAATTGAATGAGTGCAGTTGCAAGAGGATGCAAGGATGGACATCTTTAAAATACACACAAACACACACATACGCACGGACATTTCTTAGAGAAATCCGTGCCTATATTGCATGTTGAAGTTTTTTTCCAGGTGTTACTCTAGCTGAATAATATACCAACATGTAATCCATGATCCTCAAGAGGGAAAATGAGCAGAATAATATTATTGTGCATGAACTCTGCCTTTCAGAGATGCAAATTAACCTGTGCTCTTTATATCACTTGGAAAGAGCAATAGCAAGTATCACCCCCCGCACAAAATATCACTCAGTCAAAATGACTTTGGGGGGAGAATGCTTGAATGATTCAGAGCCAGGGAAGCTGCGCGACATGCAAGAGAGGGAGACACGCATGTAAGCAGAGGCGCAGGTGTGGGAGTTCTTATTGAAACCTATCAGCCGCACAGTTTGGATGACCATTCCCCGACAATCCCCTAATATCACCTGTCAGTCCAGACTCATTCAAACTTGGAACTGAAGAAATCCCAATGAATTTCTGCTTAATCAAGAGTGGTATACCTCTGAAGAGTGACATGTACAGTTATAGCCCAGTTGTCTCCTGTAGTCCCTCAAATAAATGTTCCTGCCCTTTTGACACTTCCTTTCGAGCACCTTCCTTCTTTTCAACTGACAATATACAGTCAATGAAATTCATTATAAAGGACCAAAACATCAACCATTCTGTTGCTTCTTCATAAGCACATAAAGAATGACACTGCCCACAATGTCTCCATCTTGCTTGGCAATGCCTGGCGAAGCTCATTTCCAGGATATGGGCTTGAGAGGACGTAAGAAGTGTATTTCTACCCCTTCTAGCCCAGTTGCATTGTCACCATAGAGCAAAGCACACCTCCAGGACAGCACATCACCCACCCAGCAGAGCAAAAACCAGAGCTGGCCTGCATGCTCCAGCCGCTGTCCCTCTTTTCCTTTCCCACCAGCTGTGGCCAGCTCTGTGTCTAAATACAAGAGGGTAGGTTTCCATATCAGACAGACCTGGTTGTATTTTTGGTCCCACTTGTAACTTTGGGAATCGACTCAACCTCTGGGATTCAGGGTCTTCCTTTGCCAGAGTGATGTGTCAATGCTCACGTTACAGGGTTAATGAGGAAGATTCACCAGCAGACATCTAGAAAGAGTGAGGCAGGATGTCAGGTGCTTGAGAGGTCTGATAGACTCAGAAGTGCCTTTTTCTGTCTGGGTCTCCCATGGGGACATGGCCATCTTAATCGGGCCTTCCCCGACAAGCACAATGTAAGCGAGAGCCCGCAGTCCCCAGATGGTCTACAATCAGAACCATTGTAGAGCATGGTTGGCAGAGCATACAGCAGTGGCCCATGGCTCTGTGTGTGACTGCACAGAGGAGTGTGAAAACCTAGCTGTTTTAAACCGAGTGGAAGTAAATTTTCTTTTGATATTATTCCCAAACTCTCCCACTTCAACAAACACCAAATCCTCAAATTCATGAATTGCCCACAGGTAAGCAATTACTGGTCTCTCACCCCTTCATCCCAAAAGCTTTCCTTCAAAGGAAAATCTTCCAGCAAGACATTCTACCTCTGGAGGAGGGGGGAAAACACCCAGAAAACATGAAGCCTGAGTCTGTACACATACTACAAAGGATGGTGGTTCCCTGCTTAGCTGAGCTCTGTCTTCTGTGCCTGGGTCTCTTCATAGTGTCTTATGTTTGCCTTAGGTGCTTATTTTGGTTCAAAGTTTTATGAAACCTGCCAGAGGAAGAGAATGTGGGTCTGAGCACTTCCAACTCCCTATGGCCAAGGAACTTGAAAAGAATGTGCTAAATTTCACTGCCTGGTCTCTAGCCTGTCCTGACCAGATGATCTTGCTCTAGTAACCAGGTGAGATCATGGCAGCTTCATTATTAGCATCCACAGCCCCACATGCCACCTTGGATGTGACAAGCACCAGCCTGCGAATCTTCTTAAAGAATGCAAGAAGAAACTTTTTTTCCTGTTAGAGATGCTCAACAGGTGGTCTGGCTAATTGTTCTCCTGAAATCTAATAGTTTCCAAATTTAAACCACCCTATAAGGTGTGTTGAGGGCTGTGGAATGCGGACCCTGTAGTCAACACATCTTATTCTCTTATCTTCACATCAGTGATTAAAGCCAAAGGCAGGCCTTTCTCAGCCCAGAGTGAAAGAGTGAAAGACGAGGACCATGCAGGAGATGCTGTATTTTCTAGAAGGAATACTGTCCAGGCTTTAGGTGGTTTTCTCTGAATTCAGCTATTTCTTTTTTTTTCCCAAGTAAATTTCTTTCTTTGTTCCTGTCCCCTAGGTGAAGTCCCCAAAACACTTTATGGCTCTCCTATGTGCTTGGCTCATAAAGTCGCACGCATCTCTTTACCCGCTAAGCTGAAATTTCTGAGTCTGGGCAATTGGAATGGTTTAGCACACAGAGTGTGCTGGGCTCATTGTCAGCTGCCCAACCCGCATGAATCCTTTACAACTGTATGACAACCACATTCCATAGGCGTTCGTGTCACCCCATCTGCAAATGGAAGAATGGAGATACCACCTGGTTAGGAACTTGTCAGGCATGCTGCTTGGATGGTCATAGTCCCATCTGTCTTCTCAAACCGGAGTTCTGAATGCTTGCTCAGCCTTCCCCATGGCCATGTGAAAGCATTAGGACATGTAAGCAAAATAATGGGTATAAAGTACAGAGCAATCACAAAATGGGAGTTGCTTACTGGGTACTTATCCCAAAGATACAGAGGTAGTGAAATGATGGGATACCTGCACCCCAATGTTCAAAGCATCACTGTCCACAGTAGCCAAACTGTGGAAGGACCCACGATGTCCTTCGACAAATGAATGGATAAAGAAGATGTGGTCTATATACACAATAGAATATGACTCAGCCTTCAGAATACCCACCATTTGCTTTGACGTGGATGGAGCTGGAGGGTATTATGTTGAGTGAAGTAAGTCAATCAGAGAAAGATAATTATATGGTTTCACTCATATGTGGAATATAAGAAATAGTCGAAGGGGCCTTATGGGAAGGAGGGAACCTGAATGAGGAAAAATTAGAGAGGAAGACAAACCATGAGAGACTCCTTACTCTGGGATATAAATAAAGGGTTGTGGAAGTGGAGGTGGGTAGGGGGATGGGGAGACTGGATGATAGGCACTGAGGGGGGGCACTTGATGGGATGAGCACTGGGTGTTATACTATATGTTGGCAAACTGAATTTAAATAAAATTTTTAAAAAACAAAACAATGGGAGTGGCTATTTTCCTGAAATGGTATCATTCCTGTGACTTCTTACCTTCCGTCTCTGTCCCGCATGATTCATCCCTTTCACTACAGAACTTGCATGATACTTACACTCTGTATAAGTAATCACACTGCCATCTCTTGGAGTGATGAGCAAAATCTTATTCTTCCCCCATAAGCCTCCATCATTAACCATCCTTCCTCAGGCAAGCCTTGTGCCTAACTAATCATTCCCTACCTTGGGCCTTGTAAGACGCGTGGAAGGAGGGTCACATTGGGTATATTGATCCAATGGCAACTACTGATTGAACGTGTGGCTTTCAGTAGGAAAATATAGGTCCTGAGAGGTATGGGGCTTTCCATAGACTTTGCCTGGGTAAGATCCTGCTCTAACTCAACCCTCTGCCTTCTGTCTCAGCATGGGCTAATCTGGTCTGAGAATCAAACCTATTTCAAGGCTGAGACAAATATAGTCCTTCAAAATGTTTTTCTAATTCTGTATGGGTTATCTATAGAAGTGTAAATGGTTCACAGCAAGGAACTGCTTTTCAGAGAAAGACAAGTAGGATACAGAAATCTCTAGGTTTACCTGTTCCTTAACTTCGAAAAGGGGAAGCATTTAAAACAGAATTTCTTTCTAAAGAATCATTTGGAAAAGGTTCTAGATCTTCATCGTACATAACCAGCTTTCTAGGGAATTGAGATTATTTTGTAATTAGGATATTTGGACTGACCTTAGTCTTGCAGATTGCAAAAATTAAAAAGCATTCATAGAGTATAAGAAGAGAGCAGGGCAAGGTGAGCATAGACTTGACCAAACAAAAAAACCCCAAAACTCAAATTTAGATCTGCATTGAAATTATTAAAGAGTGGAACAGACACACACACACACACACACAAAATCAATTTTCTGGCCTCTAAAAATGTGGGACACTTTCCCAGACTGCAGAAAAATGGGGAACATGGATTTAAATGGAAAAAGATTAAAATTATAAATGACAAAGAAAAGAATCAACTTATAATTCGTGTTTTGAAGGTGATTTGAAAGCACATGGAACAGATATAATAGTCAGGATTTGTGACAAAAGAAAGTGTCACCATAGTGAGAAAACATGATTCCAGTTTGAATGGGTTCACTAGGGCTTCAGGAGAAGTTAATCAAAATAGAACCAAACGAAGACACCATGATTTCAATAAAAGTGAAATAATATCCATAACTTCCCTCGCAAATGACACAGGTGATGCAGAAAGCTAACAACAGTGGACTGGTCTCAAGCCACCCTGGAATAGTGGATACTGAAATATCAAGGGGTATCTATAGAATATGGAGGAGTTAGTAATTGTGAGCCACAGATTCAACCTAAGATTCAACTCAACTAGGAAAGCAACAGAGAGATATTCTCAGGCATGCTACAGTTCATGGTACATGCCATATAAGTAGCTTTTCTGAAAATGAAAAAAAAAATTACTTGAAAATATATTCCAGTGTACCAAGATTAGGATAATGAACATAAAATTCTTGCTGATGATGAGCCACTAATTAAATTATTTGTTCAGCTTAATAGACAATTATTGAAAATGTGGTTGTAATTAAAGTGATGAACTCACTTAAATGTTCAAAAATGATTAAATGGAAAGAATTAATTATGTAGTAACTGTTCTTGTTTATGCACCTTCTGGATGCCACTCACTATATCTTAGAATTCATATGCCCTTTTCTCAGGCTTGTGATGAGCATATGATGTCATAGCCAAAACACTTAAGAGAAAAATATACGTGGCACTGTGTCCAAGATAACATGGATGTTTTGTAAGTACTAGGTTCAGGATGACAACAAAAAATGTGATGACTAATTAATTACATTACTTCTCTAATTTAGCAAAAATCTAGGCCTGTGGTTTCCAAATGTGTCTCCACATTGGAAATGCAATGGGATTATCAAAATTTAGTGACGCCTGTGTGCCGCTCTCAGAGATTTTGAATTATTTTCTGGCAGGTCATATGGTCTTTGGAGTTTTTAAAAATCACTGGATGATTCTAGCGTGCATACAATTTGGACACCATTCACCTAGCGATAATATCTGATCTCCCTTGCAAAGACCAAGACACTGTGTGAGAGGAACGGGAAGAAGTTTATCTCTGTCTTTCATTCATGTGGAATAATCCTCCCTTGTGAGTGTGTTGTTCGTTTTGATAATTAGACTGCTTGAAGAACACTTAATTCACATTAGGGAACGCACTGGCAGGAAATGTAGAAGGCTCTAAAGGGGACATTCCGATGGAATGAGGTTGAGCTAGGTCAGTGATGCTCAACTGGAGCAGAGGACTGTGTCCCAGCACATCCCTCGCAATGTCTGGAGGTCCTTCTGGGTAGTCATGACCAGGGGATGAAGAGGGAGCTGGAAATCTGGCTTTTGGTATCTAGAAGAAGCCAAAGATGCTAAAGAAAATCTAGGGGGAATACATGGGTTTCCACCAGAGAGCATCTAAGTCCTCAAGATGTAGGATGGTTAATTTTATGTGTCAACTTGATTGGGCCACAGGGTGCCCAGAGATTTGGTTATATCTTATTTTTGGGTATGTTTGTGAGGGTGTTTCCAGATGAGATCAGCATTGGAATTGGTTGACTTAGTAAAGCAGATGGCCCTCCCCAGTGTGGGTAGGCTTCATCCAATCTCTTGAGGGCATGAACAGAACAAAAAGATGAAGGAAAGGAGAAGCACTCTTTCTGCCTGACCCCATGGGTTGACCATCAGTCTTCTCCTGTCCTTAGACTGGCACTTAACACCACCAGCGCTCCAGTTCTCTGGCCTGTTGACCTGGGCTGGAACTAACCATATGTTTTCCTGCATCTCTGGCTTGTGGACGGCAGATCGAGGGACTTGTCAGCCTCCATAATCACATGGGCCATGCATATACACACATATGTGGTCTGGTTCAGTCCTGTGACTGAAGGAAACAGCCTGGTGTGAACTTCTCAACTGGCTTTAAAAGGATCTTACTGCAAACAAATGGAAAACATGCTTCGTTCACAAGTACCCAAAGCCAAGAACCCTACCCCAAAACGTATGCAGAAAGGGACAACTAATGACTCATACAATTTAACAGTCAGTAACTAGTTTAGGAAAATCTTTATCCAGGATACTTTAGTTGTAGCCATGTTCTCTGTTGAGCAGTGTACACAGTAATATTTGGTAGTAACTCTGCTATTGTCAAACTGTAAGATAATTTATTCTGATGAATGAAATCGGGCATTATCCTTAGTGTCCACAAACCAACTGTTTGGAGCAGTTCTTTTCCTGAAACTCTTCCCCAGAATAATTTGTCATTTTCTATACACCAGCAATGGGTCGAAAAGGAAACAGTATCAGAAATCTTTCAGAGAATGTACCAAAAGAAAAAAAGATGTCACTTGAATGTAAAAAAGTGATTTTCAGAATAAATTGTCAGCTGCTAATTTTAATCAGCAAAGATTTAAGTTCACCAGTTGACATAGCACAATGTCTTCAAGTTCCATCTGTTTCCTTTCTTTTAAGGCTGAATAATATCCTCTTATATGTATATATAGTTTCTTTATCCATTTATCTCTTGAAGGACGCTTGGGTTGTTTTCATATCGACTACTGTGAATAGTGGTGCAATAAATACATAGAGGTGCAGAAATGTCTTTAAGGTCTTGATTTCAATTCTTTTCGATATCTACCCAGAAGTGTGATTGCTGGATACCATGGTAGTTCTAATTTTCAGTTTTTGAGAATCCTCCATGCTGCCTTCCATAGTGCTCTACCATGTTGCATTCCCAACATTACAATACCGGTGGACAGAGGTTCCAATTTCTCCTCATCCTCAGCACTTGTTTCTTTTATGGTGGTTTTTTTTTTTTTTTAAGTAATTGCCAACTTAACATGTGTGAGGTGATATCTCACTGTAGTTTTAATCTGCATTCCCGTGATAATTATTGGTGTTGAGCATCTTTTCACATACCTGTTTGGCCATTCGTATGTATTCATCAAAAATGTCTTTGCAAGAGAAATACATCAGTTACAGAAGAAATAAGCCAGGATAGAATACTGCATGAGTCTATTTAAGTCATGCAGAATATTGCATGATGCTACTTAAATCATCAGACTCATAGGAGCAGGGAATACAGTGGTGGTTGCCAAGAGCTGAGTGGAGGGGGAAATGGAGAGTTTTGCTTCAACGAGTATAAAATTTCAGTTACAGAAGATGATTAAGTTCCAGAGACCAGCTGTGCAACATAGTGCCAAGAGTTAACAATATGTTATAAGGGCACTTCGGATTCTGTTAAGACAGTAAATATCACATAAGGTGTTCTTACCACAAAACAAACAAACAAAAACAATACAAGGAACAAAAGGGCACACTTCAGGACGTGTTGGAGATGTGCATGGTCCTGACCGTGTTGGTCGGATCTGTAGATGTGTGCATGTATCCAGGCTCATCATGTCGTAACACATTAAAAAATTAGTACCATTTTTAGTATGTCAGCTATACCTCAATAAAGCTGAAAAAATAAGAAGTAGAAGTCCAGCCACTAAAACCATGTACAGTATCAAAAGTAGAAATAGAAAAAAAAAATCATGTTACATTCAAGGCTAAGAAGATACCAAATAACTGATGTGAGAATCAATGGGAGGAAACTCATGTTTTTTCTTTTCATTTCTGAAAGCAATAATATATCAAGAAAAATTGAGAAAAGCACTTTAATAAAGAAAGCTTGCCTATTTTTAAAAGTCACAACAAGATAATGGAAAAATTTTCCATTTAAAAATTGTTAATCTGTATTAAAGAAGTCTTGCCAAAAAAGAACTGGGAATCTTTCATGAATTTATAGGCACTGTTTGCCAACCTGATCCAATTTTTCTCTTGTTGAAACTGCTTCATTAATTTAATGTGCAAGAAATAAATATTTGATGTGCAATTAGTTGGAGATTATTATGGCCATAATGGAAACTTTCCAAATAAACAGCTGCTCCAGCACTTTAAATGCATGAAAAGCAAGGCACAAAATGGAAAATATAATGACACACCAGCTCTACAGAGGAAAAAAAGTTAAAATATTCAATTAGTGAGTAAGACGGCTGCTCATTTAGAAGTTTGGTGATGGTTTATCAAAGCAGAACAACAAAAACGCAGCCACACATTTAGCCAGATATTCATACACCTGAATCATTATGGAAATTCTCACCTGCAGATGTAATACATTCTTGCCCAAGAAGAAAATTTTATGGAAATAGATATTGATCCATTCTAGCAATTCTTCTCAGGTTATTCATTTTATGTATTTATGGATATAAGTCAACATGTATTTGTTGAATTTGATTATTCTATGTTAGCACGTATATGCATGCTATTAGTGCCTATTTCTACATCTACATATAATTGCAATGATCCCACTTCAGGAGGGAATGTCCTGGAAACTTTCTGGAAATTTTCAACACTGGCTGGGTTGTTTTAATTTTGGAGAAGCCTTTGACATTTCATAGCACCTGCTCAGACTCTGTGAAGGAATGCATTTAAGTACTTAATCTCCCCATGAGTTTGACAAAAATTGTACCTTGCTTTTGAGATACACCATAAGAATTGGAGTTAGTTGTCTTCCTCTACCAGGAGCCAACCCGAGGGCAGAGATTGTGACAAATATCTCAGCATCTCCACATCCTGATAGAGATCCTGACACAGAGTTGCTCAGTGATGTTCATTGAAAGGCTGCCTGAAGGTATTTGCAATACAGAAGAGAAGG